>NC_134485.1:333140516-333740516 GCF_040206685.1 Ascaphus truei | reverse complement strand
CTCCCCACTGCAGAGATGCACAGCAGCCACCAGCAGCCCTCTCTCTTGCAGTCTGTGCTGCAGCCTCTGGTATGCTGCTTAATCATTCAGGCGAGGTGGTAGGTCTGTGCATCTCTTAAGGTAGCCCAGTCTCTTAAGGTGGAAATGCTTTAGGGTTGGAGTGATAAACCGGGGGAGGGAAACCGAAAATCAATACATTTTAACATGTAAATGCTTCAATTCTTCTCTCCAGTTCCCATTGGAAACCATAAACCAGTTTGTTGTCTCATTGCAGACCAATGAGTTGCTGCCCCCTCTGGGGGATTTTAAAATGGAGTAAGGGGATAGCCCCTGTAACAATCTTATTACTTGATACATACTGTATATGGCAAACATGTCAACTGTCACTGGTTTCCATAAGTTTCACTGATTTTTTTTTTGCATATGTCATCTTCTATATTTCAAGGTTTAAAAAACCCAGTGCTTTTCTTTTCCATTAAGAAGCCATTTTTGTGGTCCACAACTAATCTCACCTATTGCAATCACTGGAGGGGGAGGTCTTTGATGTGCGATGTCATGTTTGTGTGTTGCTGGATTATGAAGCAGTAATATAGATCACACAGCAAGTGGTAGAAATATTAAGGCAAAGTTAACCCCTATTCTCCTGGAGAGCTGAAATGTGATTTTCACAAAGAACAGGGATGGGGTTTGCCTAAAATCAGATGCTGTTTACCATGGGCAGCTCAGCTGTTAGATTGGCCAATATAATAACAGACACAATGCAAATATAAAGATACTGTATTACATAAGGTAAGTAGAGATCCTTACATATTCAGACAAAATTACTATCTTGGAATAAAAAATGGCCAATGCAATTTCATCATAATAAAAAATAAGGACTAAGTATAATTTTTTTTATATTCACAATATTATTACCAATACGATCCTCCTTTCTAGGCGTTGTGAGAGTCTTCTTAACCAACCCCACTTATCAGATGTTCAGGGATACAGGGGAGTGTGTCCATTTTATTTTTCACACAACGTTTATTTGAAAATAAATTTTATTTGTAATGTTGAAAATCATTTCAAAATGATTTTATATGTAGCATTTATGAAGACTTAAAGGGTAAAACAAAGTGCATACATTTGAAAAATAAACGTAGGCTTTAATTTAGTCAAAGTTCAGAAAAAAACCAGGGCCTTTCTTCAGCCAAAGTTCAGCAGTACCTCATTCATATAGCTTTTCTCAGCCAAAGTTCAGCAGTACCTCATTCATATAGCTTTTCTCAGCCAAAGTTCAAAATGTATCCAAAACAGCAACAGAACATGGAGCAGAATAACAGTATTAAGACATAGGGAAACAGGCCTCAAAGCCAGTGTCTGCCTGCAGACCAGGAACAGCCAGCACTGGATTGCAGGTTGCTTCGTTATAAAGACTCTTGACCAGGTGGCTCATTAGTGTCTCCACTAGGCAGCAGTTAACTACTGTACTAGCTTCCCAAATAGTCCAAGGCTTCTGCCAACAGGGTTCACCCTGTTACATTTTTATTTTATTTTTGCACCTACATCTGAACTTTTTTTCTAAAGAGGATTCCCAAGGAGAGCTTTTTATTTGGGGAGCAATTAGAAAACCAGGCAGAACATAATTATATGTATATATTTAAATATATTCACTTTTTCTTATACACTGCTCCACTATAGATATTAAATTATTATTTTTTTTTTAATTATCTTTAAAGTGCAGAGAAATTGTTATAAACCTATATCTAAAATACACAGTACACACAAAAAAACTGTGGAAGACGTCACTGTTTTGAGGGATACCAGTGCGGGGATCCTAGTACTAATGAGGCAAGGTGAAAGGGTACAGTCTGAACTGTATAATGAGAGATAATTAATTTGCCCTACAGCAACAATAGTCGCATGTAACATGGAGGGCAAATAGGCACATTTTTATTGAGACCCTCCTGATTAGATAAATGCAAGCCCTCCATGTTACACATGACTGTATTGTTTCTGTAGGACAAATTCATTATATTACAATCTCATTTACCTCAGTATTACTAGGAGCCCAGCACTGGTATACCTCTACTCACCCACCTTTTACATTTAAGTTACATATGTTTTATATTTTTGACAGAAATAAATGCTAAGTTTTATCATTGAAGTGATGTGCACCCAATATTTTGAGTCTATTTCATTTATGTTCTTTGTTTTGTCAATGAATCTACATAAGTTCCCAGTGCTGCACCGACTTAGTAATCACTGCTTATTGCTTCTCATATGGTCTTATTTAATTTGAGGACTGCGAGTCGATAGGTATATACAAGAGAAGAGAAGAAACCTAAGTGGGACATATGGAGCCCCTTCTGAAGTCAATCCTCTCTGCCCTCATTCATCATCATTTCCACAAAGAATATGTTTATTTCAGACACTAACTCCAACTTAATAGAATATTTTTGCAATATCTATAAAGTTTTACGCTCCCAGACACAAATTTAGTGGGAGATAAGTAGGTTACAGAACTATGTACAACATAATCTGATGTCTAAAGGCCTCAGGCTTAAAATGTTACCATCACATAACATCTCCTGTCTTTATCAAACGTTGGGAGGCAATCTTTTCTAATCATTGAAGAGAACTAATGCTATTATTGATCGAACATGAAAAGAACATATTGGAATCAACTGATACAGAATTAGATTTGTGTCTTAAAGACATACAAACGTTTAATAAAATGGCTGATTTCGAGGCGTGTGAAAGAGAACTTGAGATGAATATGGATACATTCAAAACTGAATTTAAAGAAAGCAGGCAAGTTTATGTTAGGTTAGGAATTGGAAACAATACATTAGTATTCTACTAAAAAAACAGAGCAGAAGGGGCAAAAAAAGTAAACTCAGATATCTCAGAGAGTATCTAAAGACACTACAACTTCACACAGTTTTCTGAAATAACAAAGGGCTCAAAATGACCCTTCCTCAATGAATATTGATTTTTTTAGAAATAAATCAAAATGCAAAATCCGCAGAGGGAAGAAGGCAACTAAAGGAACAAAGAGAGGTGAATCACAGAAGAAGGTAACAAAACCCAATGAGATATCAAACGCATTTCAGATTTTTAACCTATCAAAGTCCGATTTAAATCCTCATCAGCTAGCTCTGCTGCAGAAGGGCCTCTCATTCTCTCCCATCTCAAATTTTAACCTTTTTGAGTGGGTGAAGGGTTTTCATTTGTTTGCCAGGAGACTACAGGCTGACAATAGTACAGGTACTTTTAATAAGGGGATATTTAGATGACCATATCTCCCTCCTTGAACACAATGAGAATACTGAAACTCCAATTAAAGGTTCATTTACCGATTTAAAAAACAAACAAAATCACTTTACCCACTACTGGGCAAGCTACCCAGCTACCTGAACAAGCTCCTCACCCCTACCAGCTGCAGCACTTATCACCTGAGATCAGACTCCAAAAGACTATTCATGGTCCCAAGGCTCAACAAAGTATCCGGACGTTCCTCCTTCTCCTTCCGTGCACCCCAAAACTGGAACAACCTACCAGAGACTCTCACATCCACCACCAGTTTAAGTTCTTTCAAATCTAAGGCTGTCTCACATTTTAACCTGGTCTGTAACTGTTTCATACGCTCATAATATATATTTTCTTTAACTGTGCACGCAATGTCTTGTACAGTATATAATATACACTATTTGTTTTACTCTGTGCCCAGGACATACTTGAAAACGAGAGGTAACTCTCAATGTATTACTTCCTGGTAAAATATTTTATAAATAAATACTGACACTCTATCCTTTAATTGATCTTTTTTGATATTGATATTTTATCAGAGGTGTGTCGAGAACCCCCAATGTTGGCTTACAAACGTGGGAGGAATATTTCTGACACTGATTAAATCTGATGATAAAAAATTCTATCAAAACACCATTTTTTTAAAAGTTTTGGAAAACCTGGTAATTTTAGGTGCTGTAACTGCTCTATATGCCATAGTTTATGTATAGGGGATACATTTAGCCATCCATTCACTGGCAAAAATATCAAAATTAAACATCTAAGATGGACCTGCGTCTACAGATCTCCGTTCGTGATGGTTTACTAGCTATTTTCAGGGGTGTCTGATTTGACCAGGTATAGGGGAAGGGAGGCTTGGGGAAGTACCTCTCGGTCCTTTTGGACCAGGGGGAATGGGCCAGATGAAGAGGTAGTCCCTCGAAACGTCGCCCCCCTAGCATACTTTCCGTTCTCCGTTTTTTTGTGTATATTCCTTATGTTTCATGTTTTTTCCCCTTTTCCTTCTTTCCCCCCCCCCCCCCACCCCTCACTTTGTGACATGCCCATTTGTGATACTGGTTTCTGCAAACACATTTGATTTATTTCTGGTTCATTTTATTATTAAATGTTTATTCTGCATTACAACTGTTTTCATCATTTAGCTATTAGACAGTGAGTGCTGGTACTTACGTAGATTTATCATGTTATATTAGTTTCACTGTACCACTTTGTATATGCACTATTCAGTAGATACATGTTGTGTATTATTTGTCTTATGGGTTATTTACCCTTTATTTATGATAAATGTGCTGGGTAATGGTTCTTTATTTTTTCCTTTTGTATTTGGGTTCATTTCCTTTTTTGGGTTACTGGCACATGCTGTTGCAGCTACTTTTACTTTATATTATGCTTGTAGCCTGTTTGCTGCATTGGGCGGTATATATCCCACTTAAGGGGAGGTTACAGCTATGTGTTATTGCTATAGCTATAGAGGATCTCGTGCATGCGCAGGATTCTCACATTGTTGTGGGTTGGAGTGCGCATGCGCGGACCTCTGCTGCGGGCGAGATACTGGCGCTTTCCTATGGTGGCTTCTTCCACACATAGTAGCATACTTAGACGCAAGCAGATAAGGTTGGTTGCTCATTGCCATCTTCACAGGAGTGGCTGCTAAGAGTGGAGCAGCATGACGCGTTGCCTATGTATCGGTGTGACGATGGGGAGGATTTGGCCTGGGATTGAAGGGGTTAAAACCCCATTTGGCCACCCTCTACTCTCATCAGGGAAGCAAGGGGTTAACTGGACTGAGGTCCAGTAATGTGTTTTGCCTTGCTTCAATACCCAAATATTTATTCCCCTGTGTAAATGTATCATGTTATGCCAGTGTTTGCATCACCTACATGCTGGATCCATCCGGGAGGGCAAGGGTTAATATTTCTTTAGTGATTATAGCCCTTTGTGTAATTTTCCCGCCTTTTCAGGAACCATTTTGCAGAGTCCCATAGGCCGCCATTAGAGCTCAATGCATTTCAATGGCGGATCTTGCTGTTTTGGACCCGTTTCCCGTGAAGACCAGCAGGTGGCGTCCGAGAGGAGGAGCGGCGGTTTCCCATTGTAAGTCAATGGGCTCATTGACTTCAATGGAGATTACTCGATGGCGCTTTCCAGGAACGAGTTGGCTGCCGTCCAAACCGCAAAGTGGATACAATGTCCTTTCAAAGAGTAAAATCACTTTAGTCAAGTTCAATGATAAGTGGCGTGGGAATCTACAGTTCTAGAGCACCTAGAAATAAAATTATTTTTGCCCCTAGTTGCTAGGCCTCCCCCCACTCGACCACCACCGGGTCCCCGAATTCTGGACCCCCGAGAAGGGTCGTGCCGAGAGAGCGGGTCGCGCCATAGGTTCCAATGGCAGCGGCAGAAACAGCTCAGGATTTCGACTAAGTGTGAAAAGCTGAAACTCATGAGTCCATATCTCCGGTTCCGGAGGGTACAGAGGGCCAGGGTTTGGGGTACCTGTAGGCACTGCTCCGGCATGGCTGCAGAACCATCCTTGACCCTCTTGCACCAACCCGACTGAGTATGGACCCCCTTGAAAGTTCGGGACCTTTGCCATTGATCCCAATGGGGGAAAAGCCGCGTGGCGGAAAAATGACTAAGTATAAAATGTTGAAAAGTGTAAGTCCATAGCTCCGGTTCTGGAATGCCCAGAGGGATGGGATTTGGGTGGCATGTAGCCAAGGTTCCGGCTTTAATGCATGCCCCTTCCCAGCCCCCTCAGACCAACCAGACGGAGTGTGGACGAATGTAAAGATTTGTGGATTTTCTCATAGACTTCAATGGCGGCGTTTCCCCATTGAAAGTCTATGGCAGGAAACTCCATCGACTACAACGGCGGAGTTGCTCCATTGAAACCCACGGCGGCAGAGCCCGTTGTTTTCAATGGGGATTTAGTGAAACGCTGAGATTTCTTTTTAGCGGTTTATGTGATATTTGTGTAACTCCGGTTTCCCAGGTCCTAGCGGGCTGAAACTCGGACCATATGGTGTCCCAGTTCCGGCATTAAGGTCTGGAAAGTTTGGACCCGCTGGACCTACCAGAACCGGGTATTTTAATATGTGTATTTATTAAAATGTATATGTGGTTTGGGTCTGGGAACTGCAGACTCCTTCTGTTATGTTAATAAGCAGGAAGAGCATCCTGCAGGAATTCACATAGCCCGGTGATCAAAAAGTTAACTGCCTTATTGTTTATACTGGGGCCCAGAACAAAGAGGCTGAGTGTTGCTAAGTGTGATACTTCACACTTACCCTGGAGGCCAAAATCTGCTTCACAGAGCTTCAAAGGGATTTTTGCTAGACTGCTCGGCGCCTTGAGTGTAAGAGAAGGGTTAAAATGGTATGTAAGCCAGTGTCACCCTTTACTCAATTGTCTTCATGCCTCATGTCTTCATGCCAGAGGTCTTCATGTCCTTCATGTGTCTTCATGATCTGCATGTATTGCTGTAATGTCAACTGAATTATGGAAGAAATGGCCCATCCTGTATCCTGATAGCGTTCTTGTCCTAAACTTTAATTAAGTGTCCATATTTTGTCTGTTATTTGTATATCTTGTGTGTTCACCTTTATCAAGGAATAAATTATATTTTATCATATCTAAGTCTCGTACCAGTTCAACCCAGTTATATATATTTTTTTGGTGTAAATTACAACCTGTCATAAGCTATCGTGACAATCGGATTCCCTTACGCTGGCACCAGGCTCACACTAGTGTGTGAGTAAGGCTGCGTATGCGCGGTTGTCCGTTGCGGCCGTGACGTCATGGTTGATTCTGTTTTTTTCGCACCATTCCTCGCCTGCAGTGACTCAAGATGTGTGAGTGGGGGGGTATATTATGGTGTAACTTTGTATTGTATGTCAGATCTCACCTTGACAACGACTGCGTGGCAGTCAAAACGTTGGTTCTGTTTTTGCTGTAATAAATTTGCTATATTGAAGACCGTGTGCCGGACTTTGCCTTCTACAAGTACTCCTAATGCCCATTTGTCTCCTGCAGCTTGTCCCTGCCTCCGCAGAGGACGTACCTCCGCTCCGCCCCCTGCCTCATTGGTTCCTGTTTCCTTTAAAAGACTTTCGCTTTCACATCTGCCTTGCTGAGCATAACCTGTGTAGCCTTGTGTTCCTGCGTTTGCTGTGCCTTGCCTTGTTGCTGTGTATCTCTCTGTTGCTTTCTCGTGTACCGACCCTGCTAGACTATAGGACCCTCTCTGGATAAAGACCCCGGCTTGACTATTGGACCCTCTCTGGAAAACGACCTCGGCTTGCCCCTGACTACCCGCACCTCTCCAACACCTGACCACGGCTTAACGGACACGACCATCCCACTGGCTCCGCCCCCGGATACGGGAAGTATCAGAACTAACCCGATCTCTCCAACCCAGACCTGGCTATGCTGACTATCAACCCTCCAGACGTGCCCCCTTGCTGTGGGGGCGCAGTTTCCCACTTTCCCACCTCAGTACCGGGTTCCCGCCTTGTTCGTGGTGAGCGCAAGTGTTACAATTATCCAGACGAGGAAGAGAAGTAACTTCTACCATATATAGGGCACAAGCAGGAAGTAAACCTGGAAAACAAAGAGGGACAACCAGGTCCTAACCCTGGGAAACATCAGCTGGAGTAACTGGGTGAGTTCTTCTCAGTGGGTGCAGTCTGGACATGACAGTTTTATTTTTACTCCTTTCATTGATCAGGATGCTCTGACATTATCTCTCAAATAGTGCTAAAAAAGAAATACCTTTTCCCCTATTCAGCTTCTAATCGATCTCAATATGTAGTAATTTACACATTATTTCTGGATATGGGAATACTATATATATATACAACCTAGCTAAGACTACCAACAAGTCATATGGTGAGACCTAATTTAAAAAAAACAATTACTCTGGTTGTTATATACACTGTTTTTATTTACATTCTTACTATTTTTTATACTTTTGCTCTTCATTGTCTTTATAATAGTTTTATTCATTCTCTAAATTGACCCAAAGCGCAACCTCCCCTCAAGCATAAAAACAGAAAAAACATACATAGTGCAGATGTGTATAACAAATATCAAATGTAAATAATAAAACTAGTGAGTGCCCACTCACGTGGTGGAAATGTTTTTCAAGCGTTGTATAATATATCTGGATCAATGTTGGCTCAGACAGGAACTCTCCCGACCATTGATGGAAGAAAGGGTACAATAGTGTAAAACCATTTCATGATAAAAATATGTAAGAGCAGTGAGCCCATCCAACTCACATGCTGGAAATTGAACAAAAGGAATTTGACCACTCTAGGTCTAGCAGCAACAGCTCTCCGGTCAGTGATCACCTGGCAGCAGGGTCTCCTCGCGGATCCTCAATAAACACCTCCGATTGTGGTTTCCATGGTCTGTACAGCGGTAGACAATGGAGCCTCACAGCCGCATTTGCGGTGTTCCAATGTATTTAGGGACCACCCAACACGTTTCGTTCGGATGTCAAACTTCCACAGGGGTGTAATAAAGTGTCCTGGTGCATGAGTCCCATAATATATTCCCGGAGGAGGTAAGGAGCCGACGGGGAGGGGGTCTGGGACGAGCGTTCGCACTGGGAGCCTGGGTGATGGGGACCCGCTGAGAGGCGCGTGTCCCCCGATCCCTTACACTAACAGACTGGGTGGGGTTTTATACACAAACTAAGATAGCAGCTGGCCTCATGGAGGGTTTTAGTGTGAAAATTAGTCAAACAATATGCTTGGAAGACAAGCTTTATGGTAGTACAGTATTATCAGCTGTGATAGGAAAGCTGTCAATAGGACTAGTTTTAGTTAGGATTATAACTCGGTAGCCATCCAGGACGATATTCTAAGATAGCCATCCAGGACGATATTCTAAGATAGCCATCCAGGACGATATTCTAAGACTCAGGCCTGAACTGCTGGCGTGAGTGTCAGGGTGTCAGAGTGTCACTGCTGGATGAAGGCCTCCCCAATGTTTTTCCAAGTACTACAGTTACAAGTCCCTCTTATCAATTTTGCTCCAATACATTTCTGATTTCATCCTCACATCTTACTTTTGATCATAGTCTTGGTCTTTTAATTTCCCTTGGAATCCAGTTGAGTGCCATCTTTGTCCAACAATGGTGTTTTCTTCTCGCGGTGTGTCTGGTCCACTGCCATTTTTATTTCTTCATCCTTGTGATGATGTCACTGACTTGTTTGCTTTCGAACCCAAATAATTATTTTTGTTGTCTTCTTGGATCCTACCTACCATGTAAGCTCCAAGTTTTCACATCCATACTTGAGCACAGGTAGAATACACTGATCGAACACTTTTCTCTTGAAACACATTGGAAAGTTCCCTTGTTTTTCCCAGCTTGTTATAACAAACTCTTATCATCAAAAAAAATGATGGTTAGGTGGCCAAAAATAATGGGGGGGGGGGACAAAGGATAAACTAGCAACCATAATGGAGAGTATACTTTGCAGCAGATGGGTATAATTTGGGCTATGAAATGACACTGTTCCCAACAGCTTTCAGTGTAGCATTCTTTCAGGCATTTAAGATAAGTCAACTTACAAAAATTACCGCATGAGGCGGTATAGATAACAAAGATGTGGTGGTTGAGGAGATCTAAGTCATCAGGTTAGAAGGATGAAAAACTGCTAAAGAAGGGAGGTGGAAAAATGGGTCCCGATACAGCACGGACCCCAAAACACATTTGTCTTGTCACGGCTGTGGAAACGCAGAGAAACATCAGGCTACAAGGAAGAGAAAGGTTTCTCCCCCATGAGAATACTACAGGTTCCCCTTTAATACAATACCAGTTCAAAAAGAAAGGTCTAAGGAACTGTGCCAGCCTTCCTTCCTTGCTGGGGGACACTTTCTCTGTCTCCCTCCTTCTCTGGGGTAAACAGTCTCTCAGCATGGCAGCTTTCAGTCCATCTTTTAAACCGCTTCCCTGTTCACTCAGACCAGGCTGATTAGCTCCATTAGTTAGCAGCTGCTCCCGGCTTCTCTTAGGGGAATTAACTCTCTGTGGCCTGGAAAGCACATGTACTGCACTGTTCCAGCACCTAGAAGACAGTGATGGTATCACAATATATATATATATATATATATATATATATATATATATATATATATATATGTAACGGGTATTCCCCCACCCAATCGCATATAACCTAATGTTACATGGTGAGGTGCTTTACCTGTTAGGCTCACAGGAGGGCTGAGCTTCCGCCGTGGGGAACCTGGGGCAAGTATAATATGAGTAACCCTGTACTCGGTGCAGTGCCTCCACCTGCGATGGCTCCCACCAGAGGGGGAGTGGTTCCTCGCAGGACAATATATATCACTCAACACACAGTATGGATAACAACTAATGCCTTTACTAGATGACCGTACTCATGCATCACAATACAACAATTCAACAGGTGTCCCTCCCTAGAGGAGACACTAACTAATGCGTCTCGCAGGACGCTACCTCCACCTGCACCTCCACCTGATGATCCCACCCAGTGTCCAGTACCCCCACACAATATCACCCCACCCTCAAGTGAGATAGTTATGTGTGACTGCGCAGCCACTATGTCCCGTGTGAATGTGATATGACTCGTTGGTGCACTTGTTGATTGTTACCTGCCGGGCACTCCGGTGCCCGGGCCTGCCACAGAACTTCACAAAGGATCCTGATGTCGGCTGAACACAGGAACTGCCGTCCGGGGCGATCCCACCCGGATGACTGCTGCAGCAACAACGAAGGTCTGCGCCCAAACCTCTGGACGGACCCGCAGCGTCTGCTGAGTCCCAAACTGACTCTGAATAGTAAGGGGCAGGGTCCCTAACCTGGGGCCTGTCCCTGACACAACTTACACTACTGGGTGGCTCAGGGCTATCTCGGGCCTCGGGGGCTGCTGAACAAGTGCAGGGAGTCCCCGACTCCTGCACCCTACCTCCTTCCCCTGGCTGCTCCTGGCACTTACTGACTAGCGTCAGCTCAGCGCGCGAAATGTATCTATTTCTCCTGCAGGGCAATCCTTCAGCCCTATTGGCTACACGGGGGCACCTGGTGCCTTTCCGCAACTCCCTAGCTGCAACTGCGCATGCGTGATCCCGGCGCCTGCGCGCGCAACCATAATGGCGGCCCCCGCTAGCCGGGTGCGCCGCCGAGCCTCTTACGGCTCGGATCACTCCCTGCTCCGGCCCCCACCTTTGGGAACAGCCGGCGGGTCCGTCACTGCCTCCGGCGGCCCCCACGACCGCGCTGACCCAAAGGAGGGGGGTCTCTGGGAGCCGGAGGGCACCGGGGCTACATATATATACAGTGTTCGACAAATCACCCAAAAATCTACTCGCCCAACCAAAAAATCTACTCGCCACCTAGTCCCGCCCCCAACCCCGCCCCTAGTCCCGCCCCCAACCCCGCTTTAAAATAAAATATATAAATAAAATACATTTAATAAATTCCTAGTCAGAACAACATTCATTTTTGACATAAATGTATTTATTGTATTACATTATACTACAATTAGTCCTTGTTACGTGTGTGTGTGCGTAAATTTCAGATCTAGAAATAAAAGCCAGATGTGAATGACTAGTTTCCTGAACCTCTTAACCAGTGTCTGGACGTCCCCGCTTCACAATATCTAAAGCAGTAATCCCGCCTGGGATCTTACCTGATCCGCAGTCCCTCAATGTCCAGGTACCTCATTCCCGCAATGTTACACATTGGAGGGGATGTGTTCCCTACCTGTCTTCTGGGTTAGGGGGGATTCCGATATCTTCCGTGTGAAGCTTGAGTCAGATCTGGAAGACAGCAGTATAGGTTATTTCGGTGTAGTATAGGGCAAGTAAGATATATAGGGTAAATAAGAGATCCAGAGTGTGGGGGGGTTAGAGAGATAGAGGGAGAGAGAGAGTGGGGGGGGGGGAGAGAGAGAGTGTGTGGGGGGGGGGAGAGAGAGAGAGTGTGTGGGGGGGGAGAGAGAGAGAGTGTGTGGGGGGGGGAGAGAGAGAGAGTGTGGGGGGGAGAAAGAGAGAGTGGGGGGAGAGAGAGAGAGAAGAGAGAGACAGAGAGTGGGGGGAGAGAGAGAGAGTGGTGGCAGAGAGAGAGAGAGAGTGGGGGGGGGAGAGAGAGAGAGAGAGAGAGAGAGAATAGAGAGAGTGGAGGGAGAGATAGAGAGAGTGGGGGGGAGAGAGAGAGAGAGTGGGGGGAGAGAGAGAGTGGGGGGAGAGAGAGAGAGTGGGGTGGTGAGAGAGAGAGAGTGGGGGGAGAGAGAGAGAGTGGGGGAGAGAGAGAGAGAGTGGGGGAGAGAGAGAGAGTGTGTGGGGGAGAGAGAGAGAGTGGGGGGGGAGAGAGAGAGTGGGGGGGAGAGAGTGTGTGTGGGGGAGAGAGAGAGTGTGTGGGGGGGAGAGAGAGAGTGTGGGGGGGGAGAAGAGAGAGTGTGGGGGGAGAGAGAGAGAGTGTGGGGGGGAGAGAGAGAGTGGGGGGGAGAGAGAAGAGAGAGAGAGAGAGAGAGAGTGGGGGGAGAGAGAGTGGGGGCAGAGAGAGAGAGAGTGGTGGCAGAGAGAGAGAGAGTGGGGGCAGGAGATCGAGAGAGAGAGAGTGGGGGGGACAGAGAGTGGGGGAGGAGAGAAAGAGAGAGTGGGGGGAGAGAGAGAGAGAGTGGGCGGAGAGAGAGAGAGTGGGGGGAGAGAGAGAGAGTGGGGGGAGAGAGAGAGAGAGTGGGGGGGGGAGAGAGAGAGTGGGGGGAGAGAGAGAGTGGGGGGGGAAGAGAGAGAGTGGGGGGAGAGAGAGAGAGAGAGAGTGGGGGGAGAGTTAGAGAGAGAGGGGGGAGAGGAGAGGGTGTGGGGGAGAGAGGGTGTGGGGGAGAGAGGGTGTGGGGGAGAGAGAGAGGGTGTGGGGGAGAGAGAGAGGGGGTGTGGGAGAGAGAGAGGGTGTGGGGGGGAGAGAGAGGGTGTGGGGGAGAGAGAGGGTGTGGGGGAGAGAGAGGGTGTGGGGGAAAGAGAGAGTGTGGGGGGAGAGACACAGAGGGGAGAAACGGTGGGTGACACACACAGAGGGTGGGGTGATACACAGAGAGAGGGTGACTGACTGACTGGGGGGGGGGGGGGTGACTGACTGGGGGGGGGTGACTGATTGGGGGGGGTGACTGACAGGGGGGGTGACTGACGGGGGGGGGTGACTGACTGGGGGGGTGACTGACTGACTGGGGGGGGTGGTGACTGATTGGGGGGGTGGTGACTGATTGGGGGGGTGGTGACTGATTGGGGGGGTACCTCTGGTGTCACACACATACACATGCTCCCATACACACATACACTTGCTCCCCATACACATGCTCCCATACACATACACACATACACTTGCTCCCATACACATACACACATACACTTGCTCCCATACACATACACACATACACTGGCTCCCAACACTTGCTCCATACACATACACACTTGCTCCCATACACTTGCTCCCCTACACACATACACTTGCTCCCATACACTTGCTCCATACACATCTACACATACACTTGCTCCCATACACATACACACATACACTTGCTCCCATACACATACACACATACCACATGCTCCCCATACACATACAACTTGCTCCCATAACACATACACACATACACTTGCTCCCATACACATACACACATACACTTGCTCCCATACACATACACACATACACTTGCTCCCATACACATACACACATACACTTGCTCCCATACACATACACACATACACTTGCTCCCATACACATACACACGCTCCCATACACATACACACATACACTTGCTCCCATACACATACACACATACACTTGCTCCCATACACATACACACGCTCCCATACACATACACACATACACTTGCTCCCAGGGTTTTTTTTTTTTGTTTTTTTTTTTACGCGCGAGCAGGGAAAATTCAGCGCGAACGGGGGAAATTTAAAAAAAAAAACACGTGGGCTGCTTGGGCCAATGTTTACTCGCCTGGGGGTTAAATCCACCCGCCCCGGGCGAGTAAATGTATAGGATTGTCGAACACTGTATATATATATATATATATATATATATTTAAATATACTGTATATAAACTGTATATATATATATATATATATATATATATAATATATATATATATATAAATATATACTGTATATAGAAACACAGAAAAAGAAACCTCTAAAAAGCACTCAGACAAAATTATGCAAAATAATAATAGTAATTTATTAAATCAAAATAAGATGAAAAACAAAAACAGCTGACTGAAACCTTGCCTAACTGAACAAAATAAATTTAAATAGGACAACCCCAAGAAAAGCTAAACTACCATAAAAAAACAAACCATAATATGATCTAAACCTCAAAACATGTAACCACTATGGGACAAAGTACCATAGTGATCCAGAACGGCCGGTCGTATAAAGGAGATAATGAACAAAAAAACAATAAAGGAAAATAAATAATAAACCTCTAAAGAAAATAATAAACAGAAAATGGTAGAATATATCAGGCATACTATACTAGTGTACGGGGGCACTGTATTAGGAAGACCTATGGGCATGAAACTATAAATATAGTACATGCAGCAAAAACATTATTTGAAAGGTACTTCAGTGACCCAAACACAGATATCAAAGATGACATATAAAGGAGAGAGTGCCCATATAATTGAAAGCAGAATAATGACTGCAAGTTAGTAATGGGTATATGAAGATACTCAGCTCCTGTATGACTGTGATGACAAGAAAGTCCTGGATACACGTAGCCACGATCACAAAGTAAAAAGTTACATCAGGGGGTATTCGTCCAAATAGAGTGCAAGCAGGCAGGGCCAGCAGCATGAAGGTACCACCAAAAGCATTTATTTTTTGGTCGCTGATGCGGTATTCATTTTTGTGTATGTTATATATATATATCTATCTATATATATATTTCTCAAACCGTTGTATGTATGTCTGCCTTTCTGTACTGTGTCTCCCTATGTCTAGGGGCAATCACATTGGACCTTTGGCCCGTCACTCCGCCTCAGGTCAATGAGATGGCTCCCTTGGCCCGCCTGCCCCCGCACACCTCTTATTGGCCGGTCACACACAGACACACAGACCCCCTCTGGCCCTCCTCAATGGCTGCCCGCCCTTTGCCCACCCACCCTCGCCCATCCACCCTCTCACCCCTCCCGGTGCTGGCCCGCAACAAACGGAACCACCCCCTATCACCACTCCGCGGGACCTCACAAAGATCACCCTCTCTCCCGGCACTCACCCTCTCCCCCGGTTGCTCACCCTCTCCCCCGGTGCTCTCCCTCCCACAGGACCGCTCCCACTCCCCCCCACCTCCCCACCAGCACGCTCTCTTCCGCTCTCACCTTAAGGCTAGAGGCCGCGCCCCCAGCTCACCATCCCCGAGAGCGCTCCTCCGGCTCTCTCAGTCGGGAGCTGTACGGGCCGGCTGGCCCACACCACCTCCTCATCTAAGCGTCTCAGCTCCGCTTTGCCGGAGGGAACGGAGACCGCCGAGGAACCCGAGGAGGAGGAGGGCGGCCGGTACCCGGAGGAAGAGGAGGAGCGCGGCCCGGTGCAAGGTAAGTAAATGCAGGGGAAGGGATCTTTCACGCAGCATCCCGGCCCTGCCTTTCACCCCCAACCCTGGCCCTGCCTTTCACACCCACCCCGGCCCTGCCCTTTCACCCCCACCCTGGCCCTTCACCCCCCCCCGGCCCCTGCCCTTCACCCCCTCCGGGCCCTGCCCTTCACCCCCCCCCGGCCCTGCCCTTCCCCCCCCCCCATGGCCCTGCCCTTCACCCCCCCCCAACCCTGCCCTTCACCCCCCCCAACCCTGCCCTTCACCCCCCCCCCCCCCGGCCATGCCCTTCACCCCCACCCACCCTGCCCTTCGCCCCCTCCCTGCCCTTCGCCGCCCCATCCCTGCCCTTCGCCCCCCCCCTCCCTGCCCTTTCGCCCCCCCCCCTTCCCTTTCGCCCCCCTCCCCTTCGCCCCCCCTCCCCTTCGCCCCCCCCCTGCCCCCTTCGCCCCCCCCCTGCCCTTCGCCCCCCCCCCTGCCCTTCGCCCCATCCCTGCCCTCTGCCCCCTCCCTGCCCCTCCGCCCCTCCCTGCCCTTCGCCCCCTTTGCCCCCTCCCTGCCCTTCGGGCCCTTCCCTGCCCTTCGCCCCCTCCCTGTCCTTCGCCCCCTCCCTGCCCTTCACCTGCCCTTCGCCCCTCCCTGCCTTTCGCCCCTTTGCCCCCTCCCTGCCCTTCGCTCCTACACGCTTCTGCTTATCCCCAGTTGTGGTCCTGTGCACCAGGTCCTTGCTGTATTCCATCTTACAAACACAGTAGACAATTTGAAACTCATCATTAGGGTGGAGTAAGTTATTTTTCCTGGGGTACAAGAAGGTAACCCAAAGATGAAATTTGAAAGGAGGGTCAACTGGGCAAATGCTCAGTCGTCTAGAGTATGGGATATGTTGAATAGCTTCATGCATGCAGGGATTTTATCCTGCTGATAACTCACAAAACAGCGTAAATATTGCTCCAAAGTCTGGTTAGTATGCTCCAACAGAGGATAATATTAAAATTACAGCTTTATTCTCCAACAGTGTACAAAAGGCTTACCAGAATCGGGACTTGAAACTGATTACCTCAGTCTGAGGTTACCTCATCCAGTTCCACATGCAACCTAAAGACTTCCTTCAGGTATAGATTAGCTGTTTAATTGACCAACAAAGTCTTTTTAGCCTGGTAGAAAATGTGCCATCTTAGTCCAACTGGTACAGGATTAGGATGGTATTAAAGCCTTCAGAGTGCAGGGTTTAACAATAAAAGTCCATAGATATGGATCCCAAAGGTTGTTTGGGGTCTGTTAGTGGTTGTAAGAAGCCACAATATTTTTGTGTGAGGTGTCTTTATTGTGAGCACAGACTTCACACAATTGGACATAATTCTGAACCACGAGGCAGAATTTTGGCCACCAAAATTGATGGGAGAGAAGTTCTTTTTCTTTTTTTATTTCCAGGGTGTGCTGCTGCTAAGAAGTTATAGTAAGATCAAGACCACTAATCAAAGATCCCCAGGCAGAACATGCACCCTTACAAAGTAAACAGCCATGATGCTCCCTGAATGGCACTGACAGGGACTGGCATATAGACAGTGCAGGTAGGTTGTTGGATGTGTCTTTTAGAATTCATGAAGTTTGTAGCCACCAGGAAATACTTTTGTGCATGGTGATGCTTATGGTAGTTTGCTTATAACCCATTCCCTCATGTTCTCTTGAGAGATTATCTGCATTCCCTTTTTGTGCTCCTGCATGATAAATAATAAAAAGTTAAATCTAGTGAAGAACAATGCGCACCTGGAGTTCTGCTGTCGAGCCATATAGGGGTATTCTAGATTTGAGACTGGTGTAAACGGTCACAGAGTGGAGGACCCTTCTATCAAACACAGTCACTCTTCCAACACAGAATTTGAGCAACCAAGAGTTCCTTATCTCCTATGTTTTATTTATTTGAGGTGCAGTAAGTTTAAGGAGTAAAAAAGCCCAAAAATGCAGTTATATCTTGGGGTTTCTGACATTGAATGGTCATTCTTGCATGGATTTCACACACCCCGATCCATGTGGATGCCCTCTAATAATATTACAACTCCAAGAAACTGTACAACGTTGCATTGCAATTCACACTTTTCAAGTTTCGCTCACGGAGCCATGTCAGGACGGTCCGAACATGTCTATGTTCCTTCAGGTTACCAGAGAAAAATAAGAGTGTCATCAGAGTATATGACTACAAACGGCAGTTCCCAAAACACATTGTTCATGAAGGGCTGGAATGTTCCAGGGGCAATGCATAACAATGTACTCAAAATGTCCATACCTGGTATGGAAAGCAGTGTTTCATTCATCCCCTGGGTGTATTCAGACCAGATTATACATCTCTCAAAAGATCCATAAAAGATATATTGTGTCTCAACCTCCTCCAAGATGCATCGGCTCAGATTCTGACAAAGATGTCGTCAATGATCCTGAAAGAGACTCGCTCTATTCTTATTTCCATATCTTTCAACACTCAGTCATTCTCAACATAATTCCAGGAGGCGCTAATTTATCTTTACACAGAGCTTGATAAATGGACCCAGCTCCACTGGCGGGTTCACTCTGGGCAACTCATCTTTGATACGCTCATTGAGGCATCTTCGGAAATGGAATCAAATTAGACATGCAACATTAGTCTGTAGAAGGCTGGGGTATGCTGAGGCAGCCAGAGTTGTCAAATTACAAAATTGTTTCTGATGCATGTTATCTTAAGCTTGTAGGGTTTGAATGGCACCTATTACATCAACAGTGCCCTTTCTTGCTCCAGCAGAATTCATGCTTTGGTCAGATCAATATGTGCAGCACTGGAACACAGAGACAATCTCAATAGCTGGAGCCAATAGATCCGGGCCAAGCACAGAGCAAACCTGGAGAGATATTAGGAACCTGGACCTAATGAGTGTTCAGAACTGGAACAGGGTGAGCAGAGTCAAAGTAGAGGTCAGGATCGCAATAGCAGGAGTCAACAGGACTGGGCTGAGTTCAGAACATTGCAGAAGCGAGTCAGGCTGTGCAACACAGACCAGGGCAGATAACGTGCAGGATTATCAGAAGCTGGCAAGTGAGGTACCACAGGATAAGGCTTAAGCAAAGTCAGGAACATAGCTAAGGTTCAAGCAAGATCAAGGTCAGGACAAGCCATGGTTAGGAACAGGAACATAGCAGGTCAGGATACCATGAAAAATCCTCAGGATGGAACAGGCTGGAAGGCAAGGTGATCCAGCCAACAATAAAATCCAGGATACAGATAGGATACATACATGGACGCCAGAATTCTTAATATGGGAAGGCAGCCAACAAGGGCGTTGGGAAACAAACCAGAGTTCAGGTAGGCAGAAGGCAGGGATGGCAGGAACAGCAATGCACAACAGTAACAGGAAAGAAAACGAATTCACGTGGTCAGGGCGGGATGAAGACAAGAACATAATCAAAGCAAGCAGAGGTCAGGGCATGCTGCTAGTCAGAGAGAGCTGAAAGCCAGAGAGATCAGGAACAGAGCGTCAGCAAGGCTGGAACAAGATGGCTGAATAGCATTGTGTGGAAACTAGGAAACGCCTTTTAAAGGAAGCTATGGGGTGTGTCCAAAGGTCTGACTGCAGGTGCAGCAACAGCAGGCAGTTCAGTTAGCTATGTGCTTCTGAGCTCTATAGGGAAGACAGCAGCTGATTTAACTTGCAGCTACAGCTGCTATGTTTGATTGTTGCAGTTCAAAGTTTCGATTCTGACAAGAGACGAGCTTTGTAACACAGGTCTAGATTTGGGCAAATGACAAACAGGAACACCAGGCAATCAGGAAGAGCACAGTACTGAAGGAGGTGGCAGGAGTGAGGTCAGAAACGGCTGTGGTCAAGTCAGGAGTGAGGTCAGAGCAAGCTTGACCCAGGGTTTGCTGCAGATAGGAGCAAGGTCAGACCAGGCTGTAGACAGGAGCAAGTGAGGGACACACCAGGTCAGGCTACACAGAAGAATCTCAGTACAGAGAAAGACTGGAACAAGATTAATCTGGCAAGTGGGAAACAGCCACCCTTAAAAGGAAGTCAAGGGGTGTGTCCAAGAGGCTGATTGCAAACAGGTGCAGCAGTATCAAGCTGGTCAGATAAACCTGTATCGCTGAGAAGCACACACAGAAGCGGTGGTACTGTCCTGTAGCTGATTTGACTCACTGCTTGAGCTGCTGAGTTTAAGTACTGATGTCGTTGGTTCTAAGCTGCAGAAGGAGCGGCTCAGTGAGTAACGACAATGGCTGGCACTGAGTTTGAAGCAGGTGGAACCTGGTTCAATTCCTGGTGTCGGCTCCTTGTGACCTTGGGCAAGTCACTTTATCTCCCTTTGCCTCAGGCATCAAAAACATAGATTGTACGCTCCCTGGGGCAGGGTCGGTGTCTGCAAAATGTCTCTGTAAAGCTCTACATAAAACTTGCAGCGCTATACAAGAACTAACTATTATTATTATTATTATTTAATCCCTCAGGTCCTGACATTAGCCCAATAATGCAATGTGCTGCTTGATATGTTGCAAAACAATATAGGAAGCTTCTGGTGAGCCAATTTTCACTGATTTGAAATATATAAAACGTGTTAATTTTAGTATCCTGTGTCTGACACCGATTTCTTATGCGGGGATGCTAATAGATCAGACAGATTCAATTGACTCAGAAATATGAATCTGTACACTATGCATTATGTAAAAATGCTAACTTGTATTATCTCATTACAATATTGCAGCTTGTAACTATTCTGTTAATTGCCCTTATAGGAACCCCCTCCCCCTGCAAATTGCAGGCTAAAGTTGATTACAGTGCACTTTCATACACTAAAGCAAAGGAACACAGCATGGAATTTACTCTCATAGTGTTTATTTAATGTCACTGCTCATTTGCACCGCTTGACAAATATTCTCACTATATGTTGAAAAGTGGATCTGGGCTTAGAGCAGTACTATGATCATAACAATCTTCAAAGTACTAGAATACTCTATAGCCCCCCTGCCTGCTCCCCCCTTACCTTTGTTCCTGTGTCAAATGACGCCGTGGGGTCATGTAATGTCATGTCACGTGATCTCGTGGCATCAGTGGCGACAGGTGTCAAATGACGCCGCAGGTAATTTGACGTCACATCACATGACACAGCGGTGTAATTTGACACCACGTTGCCGTGGTGACGCGTCGCCCGAAGCCAAGGTAAGTGAGTTACAGAGCCCTCGTGCGCTCACCGGCATTTCATTTAAATGCTTTGTGGAAGAGCACTGGGCCTCTGTAACAGCCGCACCCCCCCAAAAAAATCTTGCGCCCCTGCTCTATGGTATATACGATCCTATAACAACTGTATTCTCTTCTATACTCCGCAGCTCTCTGCTTATATTACAGATCTCACATATACAGTATTCTGCCTTCATCTTGCAAACATCTTACTCTCCACAGCAACAATCTATGCTATTCGTGTTGAAACTCCTTAAATCTATAATACATTCTCTCGCTATCAGTTTTCTCCAGAGATCTAAGTGTCTTAAAATAAGTAGTGGTACTGCTGCTCATATATGAAGGACCTACTTTTATAAAGCACTGGGGCTATGCTCTCCGAGTTGCATTTTACAGAGACGTACATCATATATCTATGTTTTGAAATAGAGGAGAGGTTTTCTAGATTAAATCTAATTTTCTTCTTTTTTTTTAAAATATAACTGTACAGTTAATTGTTTAAATAAAAAAGCAATGGTCGTGTAGGAGATTTGAGCAGAGGTTGAAACAGGAGACTTATTTCAGGGGAAAAATAATATAGGCTTTCTATTAGCCAAAGTTTTAACAACATAAAATGCAGCTTATGTTCAGCGTACAAAGAGCAACAGAAAGAAACAGGCCAAGCTCATCTCTGAAGCACTGGCAATCACAGTGGTTACCCTATCGGTTGGAGGGCTAAGCCCCATACCAACAAAATGCACTTAACTCAGTTAAAGCCATGTCTAGCTTCGGGCCCCCGGTTTCTTCCTAGCTGGCATAGGGGTGAAAAGTCCACATACAGCGTGGTCCCTCTACAGCGGTCCGGGGTGTTTACCTTCCTAGATCAGAGTCTCTAGCCCAGAGAGCTGTAGGCTTTTTAAACGAGCCAGAGGAGTGGAGGAACAGATACTCCCCGGTTAACGTGGGATTGAGTCTTCCTTTTTTCTCTTTGACTTCCAGTCAGTCAAGTCCTCCAAATTTCCCTTAATCCCTTCATCATCCAACTGGGCTGCATCATAATTGCTACTCCTTTGTCCTTCTCATGATATGTAAAGTCAAGGGGTTAATGCCTGTTGGCAGCTTTTCTTCTGCGAGGCTCAAAGGAATTTATTCTCCTGTATCAAGGTTTTTTATCATTACATTTCACTAAATTTCCACATCAGTGAACTCTCTTCCAGAGTTAGATCAAGGTCTCTGCTGTCCTATCCATTCACCTGCTATGGAAGACAGCTGTCCGTCTGGTGATTTTCCATTCTCCTGAGCAGTCTCCACTTTATCTCCACTTGTAGCACTAGCTAGATTGAGGGAAGGATATGAATCTCAGTTCATTCTCTCTGTTAGGCTAAGGCCCCCGCTCCCTAAATCAGCGCGCCTGCACGGCAGACAGGCGGGGCGCTGACAGACACAGACCGCGATATGCGGTCTGTAGGGAGCCGGGAGCTGGAGCAGGAGGGGGGCGGGAGTGGGAGGGAGGGGGGCGAGATCTGATCGTGGTGCCATCCACCCCCCCACACACATATACACACACACATATACACATACACACATACACACACACATTCATATATACACACTCACACAATTTAACCCGCAGCTCCTTCCCTTCTCCCCGCCCAAGGCGTCTCCCATCTAGCTCCTTCCCTCCCCTCCTCCCCATTGGCTGACTCGCGTACCACGTGACGCGTCAGTGCCGAAAATCACTAGGATCTTGCAGCATCGGCCGGCTGACGCGTCACATTACGTAGTCAGCCTTGCCGAAGGAGGCAGCGGGGGCAGGGACCATTCGGGCAAGGGTCTGGTGGTCCGCGGCCGCGCGCCCCGCCGGCCGCAGCGGGTTCGCAGCCTTATGGGGTTTGGAGGTACAGTAAAAGCACTCCAGCTAGCAAAACAGTCATTGGTATATTCCAAGCTTGAAGATTTCAGAGTCTCGAAATCTAAGTAATTTTCCTTCTTCCGCAGTGGGGATGCTGGTCACGCTGGGAGTGGCAGGGAACATTTATTGGAGCTGGGAGACTTGTCAGGACAGATTTTTTTTAGCGCTTGCTACTGTATCTGGCTAAAAATAAAGGACAGATAGAACATAGAACACAGACAGGGCCCAGTGTTACATCCAATGACACAAATACACAGTAAAGTACCTATATAAATATATATATCTCTAAAATAAAAACATTTGGTCATTTAGTTTGATTCTTTGGCCAAAGCATCTGAAGCTGGCACACCAAACGCCAATGTAGACCAAGTCTGTGCAAGTACTAACACTAATCAAAATTCTTAATAACCTGTATAATACCAGGAAGAAAACTTTATAATAAAGCTGCTGTGATTAGCTGCATAGTTCTTAGTTTGATTGAAGCTCTTATTTACCTGTATAATACCAGGAAAAGCAATCTGAATTAGATTTGTCGCAACCAAACTGCATGCAAGGACCTGCGTGTGTGGAGGGTGAAATGGAGAGATTTTTAACCATTTAGAAGCAAAGTGGGATGGGGTGAACTTAGAACCTGGGAAGGAGGAGCCACCCTCCCAATCAGCTGTGACCAGCTGGACAAGATTACAGAGCAGAGAAAAACAGTAAGCTCCTATTAAATCCCCAAAGTAGCTACAACATATATATATATATGTATACAAGTGTCAAAGCGGAGAGCTACTGGGCATGGCAATATATACTTAAAATAAAGGACAGAACATAGAACACAGACAGAGCCCAGTGCTACATCCAACATTCTTCCTGGTATTATACAGGTTATTAAGAATTTTGATTAGTGTTAGGACTTGCACAGACTTGGTCTACCTTGGCGTTTTGTGTGCAAGCTTAAGGTGCTTTGGCCAAAGAATCCAACTAAATGACCAAATGTTTTTATTATATATATATACATACTTTACTGTGTATTTGTGTCATTGGATGTAGCACTGGGCTCTGTCTGTGTTCTATTTTCTGTCCTTTATTTTAAGTATATATTGCCATGCCCAGTAGCACTCCGCTTTGACACTTGTATATATATATATATTTATAGAGGTATGAGTACCGTGTTAGCCGAGCTTCAATAATCAAAAAATAAATAGATGATACCGTTCTGTGGCAAACGAAATGCTTTTATTATATTATATATATATATATACACACAATGGTTGACAAATCACCCAAAAATCTACTTGCCAAACCAAAAAATCTATATATATAATGTTGTGGCTACTTTGGGGGTTTAATAGGAGCTTACTGGTTTTCTCTGTTCTGTAATCTTGTCCAGCTGGTCACAGCTGATTGGGAGGGTGGCTCCACCTTCCCAGGTTCTAAGCTCACCCCATCCCACTTTGCTTCTAAATGGTTAAGGATCACTCCATTTCACCCTCCACACACGCAGGTCCTTGCATGCAGTTTGGTTGTGAAAAATGTAATTCAGATTGCTTTTCCTGGTATTATACAGGTAAATAAGAGCTTCAATCAAACTAAGAACTATGCAGCTAATCACAACAGCTTTATTATAAAGTTTTCTTCCTGGTATTATACAGGTTATTAAGAATTTTGATTAGTGTTAGGACTTGCACAGACTTGGTCTACATTGGCGTTTGGTGTGCAGGCTTAAGATGCTTTGGCCAAAGAATCAAACTAAATGACCAAATGTTTTTATTTTAGATATATATGTACTTTACTGTGCATTTGTGTCATTGGATGTAGAACTGGGCTCGTTCTATGTTCTATGTTCTGTCCTTTATTTTAAGTATATATTTCCATGCCCAGTAGCACTCCACTTTGACACTTGTATGCATATATATATGTTGTGGCTACTTTGGGGGTTTAATAGGAGCTTACTGGTTTTCTCTGTACTGTATCTGGCTCAACACTTTGCTTCCAGGGGGAGGGGTTAAGCAGGTGGTAATTGATCTATAGCAGCGGGATCGGATGTGGCTGTTCCATTGGAAACATCGTCTACTTGGCACCTTTGATTTCTTCATGGTTTCCCTTAGAACAAAGTCTTTTCTCAACGTGATTTCCACTCCTACCAGAAATTTAGTTTTTTGCCTTTGGGGCATTAATCTTACTCTTCAGGAGATGAAGTACAGAGGCTTGCTACCTCTTTATCAGTTTGTTACCACAATGTGTCTCTGTGGTTCTAGAGAACACCAGTGACAACGTCCTTGTAGCTTGTGCACGTAAACAGTGTCACTTCAATTACTCGCTTTAGTTCTTCAAACCACTGCTTTTTCATGATGTTCTTAGCTTCATCAACCCTGCGGCAGACTTTTCGCTCAAGCTCATCTTTCCATTTCAGCAATACTTCTGCCCACTTGACAACGAGTTCTTCCATCGTGCGATCTCTTCTTCCCTGTCACTTGCGTGACCATCTGCACCTTGTTCAGCATTCGCTTGTTCAGTACTCTCCAGCACCCCAACCTTGGTGGAGTTCTCATCAAATACCCAGAAAGGGGTTTAGAACGGCGTTCCCACAAATATCAGTGCACATGTAAATAAAACTATATTGAGGTAAAAATTATATAATACTATCCAAGTGATGAGAAAATGTGTAACAAGTTCATCAAAAATATGTGTCCAGGTGATCATATCAAAAGCTCAAAATCTCAGGTGGGAACTTGTTTCCAAGACGTTCCCTTCAAAGCATGTATTCTCCAAGGTCCAGAGGGAGCACAGTTCTCATCAACTCTGACTGCACTCCATTGCATCTTTCTTTGGCAGTCAGAAGACTTATAGTCTTGGACATCCCTTTCTCGATGTATGTATGCATGTCTTTATTTATATAGCGTCATTAATGTACATAGCACTTCACAGTAGTAATACACACGACAACTATATAAATAAGAAATAATACAAATAACAGATCATGGCAATTCAGTGCAATTCAGTGCTTCAGACATAAAAGTAACATTTAGGAAAAGGAGTCCCTGCTCCGAAGAGCTTACAATCTAATTGGTAGGTAGGAAGAACATACAGAGACAGCAGGAGGGCATTCTGGTAAGTGCGTCTGCAAGCGGCCAAGCTTTATGTATCAGGTGTATAGTATTAGCCACGGAGCTACTCATATGCTTTTTTAAGCAGGTACATTAATTTATTCAGCCAGTCCGCTTTTCCAATGTGTGGGGAAGTTCCCAGTGATGTCTGGCAGGGTCTCTCTACTACAGTAGCACCGTCTTGAAGCTCCTTCAGTACCAGGGCACCACGACCTACAGCTTCCTTATCCATCACGGGCTTGTCCGCAAAAAGTACGACCCCCATATCAGTAAAATGATCACTTGTGTCTGGTTCAGGATCCATCATTTCCACTACGTCAATCTTGGTGGAGTTCTCCACACACCTAACCATTACCGGTGGCCTCCCTTTTTTTGCAGTTGGCAAACCTCTAGTCTTGTGCCCTTTTTCCTTGCAAAGACGGCTGGACAAACAGTTAGAAGAAAATGAGGATTGGTGAGCCTGCTACCCCACGAAAAAATGGCGGAACTCACCAAATATTGAAAGTTTGATTACAGCAAAAGCGCAAACTCGGTGCAAAACACGTGGGAGGAGATTTTTGTCTTTTTCTGTACATTGTTTTGTATTTTTTTAGTATGTAATCAATAACCTTTTATATTTTTTTCTATATCTGGTGAGTTCTGCCATTTTTTCATGGGGTAGCAGTCCCACCCAGTCTCGTTTTCTTCTATTTGGTTCTATCATGATTGGAGCGACGCACACGGGTGTTACGGATCCGTCTGCAGCGCCTGATTATTGAGCGCATGGCCAGTTGAGGGAGAGGCGGTGAATTACAGGCAGCATAAGCGGCTCCACACCGATCGTATACTGGAGGCACCGGCTAAGACCATCATTCCCAGTTGCGACATGGAAGTAACATATTTGACCCTTATGAACTAATCTGGGTGGGTCCTCTACATTACACTAATACTGTACGTGTCCTCTTCTCTCCCTTCAAACTATTTGGCCAATTCAGATAGTGGATATATCTCATATTTGTCCCACTCACCATTACCCCTTTATAAAGATATTTAAGAGACTTTTCACTATATTGCTGGACAAACAGTGTTGCCTCTTTATGGGGGCGATTAAAGATATAGTTCGGTCTCCTTTTTATCTTAAACTGAATCTCTATAGTGGCTGCTTTCATAGTGAGGAATCTGGCTCAGGCCACGTGGGCATGGCAACATGACTGGATTTGTGTTGCACTTCTCAGCGGGTCTTTTTTTGTGGAAAGCCGATTGTAGCACTGAGACGGCATTGCGGCTGCGCTTATAGCAACACACAGCTTGCTTGGTTATGATGTAAGACCTATATCTGTAGATTGGAAGAAATGCTGGGGCTCGAAAGTATTCAAACGAAAAAAGAGACTAATGAGGTTGTCTTATGAACAAGAATTGTGTATATTGATTTGAATATAAGGACCCGATCAAGCCCATAGAATCATGTAGGGAGTGTTAGTGTGGGGGTGTCCATTAGGGAGTTAAGTAACAAGATAGCGCTTACCTGGTCTCACTCTGAATCAAAGTATGCAGCATCCAGGAAAAATTAATGGCGTCCAGTTCTCTTATAAATCCATATGGAACCTGGTATAAACCCCCTGAGTAATCACTGTACTCCTCTCTGAATGGATTGGGTAGATCACTGCTGCTGCACGGATTGGGATGTACCTCAAATACTCCTTCCAATCAGGGCATGATCGCGGTCCCACGGTGTGCTGTCCACGAAGGCCGAGTAGAACACAAATAGAAAAACTGCGATGCCCCACTGATCCGAAGAAGGAGGATGCCTTGAAATATAAAAAAAAGTTTTATTGGATCAAGTGCAAATAGACTGACATGTTTTGCGCATAGTGCACTTTATCGAGGTCCCTATAGACCTATATCTGGACTGAATCAGTTTTTTTTTTTAATATTCACATTTTTACCAATTTTTGTATTTACTTTTTTTCAATTTTTCAAAACTGGTTCCAATTCACTAAAACACAAACAGTTGACTGTGTTACTATGAATTGTCATCAAAAATAGAGGCTGCTAATATCAGTCGAGGTTGGTCGCCATGATCTGAAATGTAAGAGAAGTTTGTGAGCAAGACAAACAAATATTTATTAATAGATACAGAAACCATGTGCTCCTCTCAAATTGACTTGCAATTTATTAGTGAATTTTTAAATTTTAACCCTTTGTCTTATAACAGAGTTATTTAGTTGCATCTATTGATGGAAAAAATATTTAAGCTTACTAACCCCATCAAGGTAAACTCCATTTAAGCAGCTACCTATACTAAATGATTAATACTTCTTATTGCCCTATGGACTAAACATGAAACAAAGATGTTTAGTCCATAGGACAATAATAAATAATAAACATTTAGTATATAGGTACCTGCTTAAATGTTGTTTACCTTGATGGGGTTAGTAAGCGTAAATCATTTTTTGATCAATAGATGCAACTAAATAACTCTGTTATAAGACTTAGGATCAAAATATAAAAGTTCACTAAGAAATTGCAAGTCAATTTAGAAGGAGTGCAGGGTTTCTGTATTTGTTTTCCATACTTGTATGTCATTCTGTTTATGTAATTCATGTCACTCTGACTGACTGGGTCTTAATCCCAGAAGAAGAATGAAGGATGCGAAACTGTGCTGAAGCAGGGATGTCCTGTCAATAACATTGGAACTACAGAGAAGAGGAATTCTCTGAACTCTCGCACGGTCCAGAGGGAATTACCTGGAGCAACTAAACAGAAACAGATAAGAGATAAACACTATATTGATGTGCAGAGACTGTGTATATTGTTTAGAGATAAAAGTACATGGTTTTAGCCGACAAGCAGCTTAGATGCCGACTACCGCTAGAGAGGGCTGCAGCTACTGTGTAGTTAGACTCCTATGAGGGAGTAGGTGTTATTTTTATGATTTGTTTTCACTTAAAGGGACGGTGGGTGGGCCTGTTAGTGTATAATTCAACCCTGTAAATAAACCATGTGTAGAGAAATACAATGTTTCCGTCCTTAATCTGAGACTAAAAGATACTGCGACGTGATGCAGACATCAATATATATTGTGGCAAACTTGTCCCTTTATGTATCGCTGCCGTTTGCCCAGGCTCTTCCTGACACAGTCTCTAGGGTTTGTTTTGAATAAAAGGGGGACAAACACATTTATAAACACAAAGGGCAATTAGCCCTCAACCTTCAGCGGTTTATTCTTCCATTAGTGACACTACACATTTTTAAACACCGTCACTTTAAGAACAAAATAAACTCTTTAAAATAACATCTACTCCTGTCAGGAATCTAACTCACATGCATATCCCTATCTGCAATATTGGCTGGCTGAGCCAGTTACCAACTTAAAAATAACACACAGATAGAATAACATTGATTCCTTAACTGTGAGATGGGGACAGCGTCCCATTAGATACACAGATGCTGCAGTATGTGAAGGGGGTGTCCTCCCTGAACTGGATGCAGAGGAGCTGCGATACCCCCATCCTCCAGGCTCTAGGTGAGAGGGTGAAAAAGCAACCCTCTCTGCTCTAAATACCTGTTCTAGTGATTAGGAGAGCAGGTGAGGGAAAAACCAGAACCACTAATCTCTGGCCTGGAGTTTCTATCCCACAGTCTCAGCAACTGTGAAACTGTGGAATGGATCACTTCCATACTAAGTCTGCATTTTCTTCTATAAATTAGACAGAAAGCTGCCCATTATCCTGCGACTATGCCACACACACACACACTATATATATATATATATATATATATATATACTAGCTGATATACCCGGCATTGCCCGGGCGTGGAAGGGCAGGGGGCATGGAGTGGAAGGGCGGGGGGGGGCAAGGGGAGTGGAAGGCCGGGGGGGGCAAGGGGAGTGGAAGGCCTGGGGGGCAAGGGGAGTGGAAGGACGGGGGGGCAAGGGGAGTGGAAGGGCGGGGGGGGCAAGGGCAGAGAGGGAGGGGGGGCAAGGGCAGAGAGGGAGGGGGGGCAAAGGGCAGGGACGGAGGGGAGGGCAAAGGGCAGGGAGGGAAGGGGGGGCAAAGGGCAGGGAGGGAGGGGGGAGCAAAGGGCATGGAGGGAGGGGGGGGCAAAGGGCAGGGAGGGAGGGGGGCAAAGGGCAGGGAGAGAGCGAGTATGGGCAAAGGGCAGGGAGGGGGGGCAAGGGGCAGGGAGGTAGGGGGGCAAAGGGCAGGGAGGGAGGGGGGGAAAAGGGGAGGGAGGGAGGGAGGTGGGGCAAAGGGCAGGGAGGGAGGGAGAGGGGCAAAGGGGAGGGAGGGGGGCAAAGGGGAGGGAGGGAGGGGGGACAAAGGCCAGGGAGGGAGGGGGGGCAAAGGGCAGGGATGGAGGGGGGGCAAAGGGCAGGGAGGGAAGGGGGCAAAGGGCAGGGAGGGGGGCAAAGGGCAGGGAGGGAGGGGGAGGCAAAGGGCAGGGAGGGAGGGGGAGGCAAAGGGCAGGGAGGGAGGGGGAGGCAAAGGGCAGGGAGGGAGGGGGGGCAAAGGGCAGGGAGGGAGGGCAAAGGGCAGGGAGGGCAAAGGGCAGGTTGGCAAAGGGCAGGAAGGGCAGGAGGGCAAAGGGCAGGGGGAGGGAGGGCAGGGGGCAAAGGGCAGGGAGTCAGGGAGGTGTTAAATAACCTATTCCCCTGCATATCCTCACCTTGCACACAGCCGCGCTCCTCTTCCTCCGGGTACCGGCCGCGCTCCTCCTCCACCTCGGGCTCCTCAGCGGCGAGGCTGAGACGCTCCGGTGAGGAGGTGCTGTGCCTTTCACGGGAGAGACGGAGAGAGCCGGAGGAGCGCTCTCGGGGATGGGGAGCTGGGGGAGCGGTCTATGTAAGGGGAGAGCCGCAGAGAGCGTGCTCTGTGTGGGGGGTGGAGGGGATTTGGAGTGGGAGCGGTGTGTGTGAGGGAGAGCACCGGGGGGAGGGAGTGGTGTGAATGAGGGAGAGCGCCGGGGGGAGGGAGTGGTGTGTGAGGGAGAGGGCCGGGGAAGGGAGCGGTGTGTGTGAGGGAGAGCTCCGGGGGGAGGGAGTGGTGTGTGAGGGAGAGCGCCGGGTGAGGGAGAGCGCCGGGGAAGGGAGTGGTGTGTGTGAAGGAGAGCGCCGGGGAAGGGAGTGGTGTGTGTGACGGAGAGTGCTGGGGAAGGGAGTGGTGTGTGTGAGGGAGAGCGCCGGGTGAGGGAGAGCGCCGGGTGAGGGAGACCATGAGGGAGAGCGCTGGGTGAAGGAGAGCGCCGGGTGAGGGAGAGCGTGAGGGAGAGCGCTGGGTGAAGGAGAGCGCCGGATGAGGGAAAGCGTGATGGAGAGCGCCGGGTGAAGGAGAGCGCCAGGTGAAGGAGAGCGCCGGGTGAGGGAGAGCGTGAGGGAGAGCGTTGGGTGAGGGAGAGCGCCGGGTGAGGGAGAGCGCCGGGTGAAGGAGAGCGCCGGGTGAGGGAGAGCGCCGTGGAGAGGTGAGAGTCGGGAGGGCGAGAGAGTCGGGAGGGCGAGAGAGTCGAGAGGGCGAGAGAGTCGGGAGGGCGAGAGCGGCCTGTGGGAGGTGAGAGCAGTAGAGAGTGTGCTCTGGGGGGCCAATGAGAGCCGTGGGGGGGTGGGACACAGGGGGGGGCAGACACACCGGCCAATGAGAGCCGTGGGAGGGCGGGCGGACTGACGGACCAATCAAATGGTCTCCAGACACTCTCAAACAAGATTTTCGATTATATATATATATATATATATATATATATATATATATCTGTCGAGAGAGAGAGAGAGAGAGAGAGAGAGAGAGAGAGATATTACCAGATTGGAGTCCAGCAATTAGGAGACAGCACACCAGGAGTATATTTCACACTGAAATATACTCCTGGTGTGCTGTCTCTTAATTGCTGGACTCCAATCTGGTAATATCATCTCTATTATTGTCTATGGGATTAGCATCTGGATATTTTGGATACTTGAGTGCTGGTTGTTGCAATTTATTATATATATTAATTCCCCATTGGTTGGTTTGTTATGAAAACGGAGACTGGCAACGGAGACTGGCAATTAAGACTTTGAGTTTGACTGATATATTGACCCAAAAGATTGTATTTGACATAGAATTGGGTATATTTTTTACTGGGGATGAAGCCGGTTGCTAGCTTGCTGATTCAACCACTGTGCAGACCGCCCATAAACTACCGGAGTCTTGCCAGCTTGTGACTACTCGATTGCCTAGGGGAATATCCGCTCATGCGACAGGATATCGTCATACCTGATGGCACATCTGTGTTCTACGGAGGATCAGGAGGACGCCAGCCACTGCAGCCTCGGCAACGAGTGTGACCACTCTGAGACCACCACCCAGAGGACGAAAACTTCAGTGAAGGTAACATCGCTCAGGTGGTTACATCGGCTCCCCCTCTCCAACCTCCAGGACCCAACGAGGACAACGGAGGAGTATTGGAACTCCCCAAATCGGGCTCAATAGCATCTGCTTTCCACATCAGGCAATTACCCCGTTTTTATTAATTTGTTTGCTTTGATGCTTTTCACTATAAAGAATTTCTATGTTTGCTACAACTGTGCCCCTTTCTTTCTTTTTGAGGTCACTGCTAGGATTTCCCCTGTATTCCCTGTGTGTAGTGAATATAGCTCTGTTGGTGATAGTGTGTTGTGTCTGCTGGCTTGAGACAGAATAAATATACTTTTATCTGCTCTCTTTGTCCTGCCTGGTGCTTGAACGCTGTTAAGTCCTGGTCTCCCGTGACACTAACATCCGATCTGTAAGGCAGGGAAAGATATTGTAACCAAGGAGATTATATCGCAAGACAATCAAATATGCCAGTAAAGTACAAACAAGTCACACAGAGCATAGAGACCGCAGTACATAAGCAACCAGAAAGTCAAAATGTGTCCAAAATGTTTGATATTGTTACGCCGGTGCTGCCTGCAGATCAGACCCGTCCCCTGTGCCGAAGAGGGAAGTAGGGATACACGCACCCACAGCAAAGGGAGCGAGTCCGGAGTGTGGTGTTTAGCGTTGCCAGGCCAGATATAAGTAACGTAGACAATACTTGCCGGTACCGGGTATAGGAGAAGAATAGTGATTGCCTTGCCGAGGTCAGGGAGCGGAGAGATGAGGAAGGTTGAAATCCAAGCCATGATCGTGGGATGCCAGAGAATACGTTGTCCAAGGAGAGCCGAAGTCGAGAGCCAAAGGGGGTAGTCGTACGAGCCGTGTCAAAACCTGGAGTCACAGAGAGTACACCAAACACATCCATACAGAGACTATGTCGAGCGATGAGTGAGGGCTCAGAGATGCTAGATAAGGCTGGGCTGACCAATCAGGGATGGAGGCAGGTCAGGAGGACTGCAGGGAGCTTCTCTTGATAGGTGTGGCTGATACAACCCAGGTGAGCACTGGTAGCACTCTAATTACACTCGTGCGGTGTACGGGGGCGGATCCTCATAGCAGAGGTGGAAGTAGAAGAGTGGATGCTGGGCGTGCGCTCTGTAAGCTGCGTGTGCACGCGACCAGCGTTGGAGGACACACGTGTGCATGCGGGACGGAGAACCCGCGCCTGCCACTGAGAAGGAGGAGGAGCGGTGGAGCCGCCGAGGGGAGGGGCCCTGCAGTGACGGAGGAGCTGACAGCCCGTGAAGGCAGGTAAGCGGAGGTTGCGCTGCGCGCCCTGAGTCTCCCTGAGGGTAGTCTGTGTGTTGCGCGGACAGCGCTGAGAAATCAGATTCCTAACAGATATGCCCTTACTGCAGCCACAGATAGTGTGGGATCCTAATTAGATCCTTCACAGCATTTTGTAAATCCAAACAATGAGCTGTTAGATCCCGTATGTAACGTTGCTGACTGGAACCAGGATACGGACCCGCAGGGCAGAGACAGGGAGTGATACACCGACCTTGGCCTGGGATCTGAGGCCTGGGATCTGAGTCCTGGGATGCAGGGGTAGTCAGGTCCGGTTCTGGGGTTGGGGCAGGCGGCAGGCAAGGATAGTCAGGTCCAAGCAGGAATCAAAACACAGGCAAGGCAAACACAGGATCAAAGGCAGGAACAAGGTACTGGGCACTTTGCACGAACAAAGACAGGGAGCAACTGACTATTCTTTTATTTTATTTTTTATAGAATTTTGTATTTTAATTTTATGTTGAAAACATAAAATGTAAACGTATCAGATAAAATATCTTATAATGTACAGCTATTAATATTTGTGTGAGTAGTCATAAAACTTCATAAAATATACAAATTAATGCAACACATTCTTAATTAAGGAATTGTCAATTTCAATGATAGCTCAGATCAGTCATTTGGTCTTAAATTGGCCTGGTTGCATCTTTATTAAATCTATTTTAGTGTATATGGTTAATTTAGTTGGCAAGTTCTAGATGATGCAATATACCAGCTAAATTTAAACAGTTTTTTTTTTTTAATACACATATTGGATATACCATATACTACATAAGAAAACATATGATGAGAAGACCTGCTCTTATAGCCCGCAAACATTTTCAGGCTGAACCAGTGGATGAGTACATGAACAGCTAGATAAGAGCAGTGCATATTTGTATGCACTAAGGAATCATCAAATATAAAATTGTAATTGAAATATTATTGCATGGCAACACACAATACATGTTGTTTGATTCCTCTAGCTTGCATCATTAACCAACATACCCAATATAAAATAATAACTGCTAGATTATTTGTTCAGCTATACTGTACACATAATCGGCTTAACATGAAAGCAGCAATGCCATGTATTCTACAATTTTCATTATCTGGCCCTATGTAGCTCTACAGAAAGATATTTTTTTTTTACCAATTACGTACTTACAAGAGGTCACAGGTAGTCCTACAAAAATTGTGATGTGCTGCATGCAGTAAATATGAGCAAGGGTGGGATAACTATATCCTTTTAGTAAGCACTGCATTCAAATTACTATAGTTAAAGTGTCCTCTTACTAAGAAGAATGTGTAAATAGAAGGGATAAGCTCTTAAGTTACGTAGTAATAAGATGACCTACTCAATATTTCTGCATTGTATCCTTTCCTTTAAAACCTTCTCTCAAATGTAGTTTTCTACATGCTATTGATCAGTTTACCATTTCGAATAAAGTACTACAATGCACAGGTAATAGCAGTCTTAGGACCTTATATGTTTCAAAGCAGCCAATCACACGTATCAGTCAAAAAAGCCCATTAACTTCAATGGAATAGCTGTTTCGGACAATGTACTTAGGAGCTTTAAAAGTGTATTTGAGAACTGTGTGTAAAATCTGCTCCCAGGTAATCAGTTTACCACTGGCCCGTAGAGTCGGAACACAAAGGCCTCAAAACTCTAAAGGGGAATGTGACCGCTCATCCTATAATATACATTGGATAGTAGGTATAGGCAGGTGCTTTAAAGGGAATAATTGGCATAAATTGTCGGTGTGATCCAAGAGGGATCAAAAAAGGTTTACAAAGGCCTCAGTAATATCTATATTGTAGAGTTGCTGGTACCATACTTTTGCCATTTCAGGAAAGAAGCCCGACGGTGGTTAAAGGCCGCTTATTTGACTCTCACAAACTTAAGCAACATTTAATGTAATATCTTGGTGTACTTTACATTTAATTGCAAGGCTGTGCCCATTCAAGTGATTCAGTGCCACAAAAATTCAACATGAACAAACAGTAACACATTTATAAGACAATACTACAGATCAGATGTGAAGTATGAAGTCCGTAAGTGTTCGGTGTATAAATCTCTTTATCATTTACTTTAGTATGAAATAAAACAGTTTTTTTCTACAGATGAACTCGATCAGAGGGGTGCCCCTTGTAAAGACTGTCTTTGCTCAAAAGCTTGGCGACTTAGGAGCTGCTGCTGAGTCTGAAGAAACTGGACAACGTCTGGACTTCTTAATAATGACAGTCTTTTCTGGTTTAACACTTGTTCCAGCAAACTAGGCCGTGCAGGACGCTCACCAATCGATCCAGTCCTTTGTTTTGTAAGAGAGATTGAACACTCTGGGTTATCCTCCAGTTTGTTGGTGCAGGTCATGGCCTGGTCGTTCTTTTTCTTCTTGTACTTGTCTTTGTACATCTTGTTACGGTGCTTCTTGCACATCCAGGGCTTCCTCTGCTTGGCCACCTGGCTGGTGGCCTCATGGCAGCCTGGGTAGGTGCAGATTTTGGTAACCACTCTGTCGTTGTCGCGCAAGTTATTATCGTCGTCCTCCAGCTCCTCCGGACTTGCAGTGCTGTCCCGCGGGTCTGAGGTATCCAGCAGGTCGCTGCTCTCGTCCTCCTGCTCCGCGGTTATCAGGTTGTAGAAGAGCATCCCGGCATCCGCCTCAGCCTGATACTGGGCATACTGCAGTTCCTGGCGATCTCCTTCTGTTTCGCTCTGCGGCACCAACACCAGCCTCCCGCCGCCGCCATCATCCTCCTCTTCTTCTTCCTCCTCCTCCTCCTCATCGTCTTCTTCGTCGTTGTCCTCATCCCGAGAAGAACCCGCCGGTTCCTGCATTTGGGTTAAAGACCGGCGGTAACCAAGACAACGGAAACCCAGCGGCGCGAGACACAATGCCCGCCAACCTCTTGTTTACTACGAATAGATGAGCGAGCGAGCGCCAGCAACTGCCTATTTAAAGGTCCAGGAGCAGCTGCTGGCACTGGAGGACCAGAGAGAGTCTGACTACCTCTCAGCAGCCATCTTAGGTGGGGCATGATATGACCTGTCCGTCAGCCATCTTGGTATACAGACAGATCCCTTATACCTTTGTTGTGTGCTGGACACTTCATGGTCAATTCTGCCAGGGGGGAGGGGGTTGGGCTGCTCCGGGCCACTCACTCACATCGCCGAGGTTGGCAGGCTGCTCCAGGTCATCCACCAACCAAGGTTAGTAAGTCAGTCAAGGGTCAGTAATTCAGTCACTCACCCAGGTCAGTAAGTCAGTCAGTCACCCAGGTCAGTAAGTCAGTCAGTCACCCACCCAGGTTAGTAATTCACCCACCGACCCAGGTCAGTAAGTCAGTCACCCAAAGGTCAGTCAGTCACACACACACCCAGGTTAGTAAGTCAAGGGTCAGTTAGCCAGTCACCCAGGTCAGTCAGTCACACATACACCCAGGTCAGTAAGTCAGTCACCCAAAGGTCAGTCAGTCACACACACCCAGGTCAGTCATTCACCCACCCACGTCAGTCAGTCATCCACCAACCCAGGTCAGTCACCCATACACACTGTAACACAGTGTCACCCTGTCACGCACACACACAAACAAACTGGGAATTCACAGTTAGTATAAATATAGAAGTGCAAATAGATAAAACGGGAGCACACGCGTTCTAAGTGAAACGTCTTTGCCTTTTGTCACTGAAATTGTGTTTTGATTTTTAATGAAAAACAGCTCCATCACAAATACAATTTCTTTTTTTTTTATAACTTTGATTTTATTGGTTTTTCAATTTAAAACAAGTACAGTAAATACATCCATTGTTACAGTACACATGTAACGGGTATTCCCTGTGAATACAGACGCTACCTGCTGTGTATACCTGTGTGGCTCTCAGGAGCCTAAGCCTCCGCTCGGGGAGCCTGGGGTACATACATATAACACAATCTCGTGGTGCAACGCCTCCACCTGCGATGGCTCCCGCCAGAGGAGGAGTGGTTCCTCGCAGGACAAATATATATATATATCACTCCACACACCGCATGTTAAATAACCAATGACTTTACTGTAGCAATACTTATTCATATATCAACAGTTGTCCCTCTCTAGAGGAGACACTAACTACTACATCTCGCAGGACGCTCCCACCTACACCGGGTGATCCCACCCCGTGTCCAATAACCCCACACAATATGTCCCGCACCCTTAAAGGGAGATATGTGTGACTGCGCAGCCACTAGTCCCTTATGAATATAATATATGTAGGATCGTTGGTGCACTTGGTGATGGTTACCTGCCGAGCACTCCAGTGCCCGGGCCTGCCAAGGAGCTTCACAAAGGATCCGAAGGCTGACGAATACAGGAACTACCGTCCGGGGCGATCCCACCCGGATGGCTGCTGCAGCGGCAGCGGAGGTCTGAGTCCAAACCTCTGGATGGACGCGCAGCGTCCGCTGTGTCCCTAACTGACTCTGGGTAGTAAGGGGCAGGGTCCCTAACCTGGGGCCTGTCCCTACAACACTCAATACTATTGGTGACTCAGGGCTATCTGGGGCCTAGGGGGCTGCTGGCCTAGTGCAGGGAGTCACTGACTCCTGCACCCTACCTCCTTCCCCTAGCTGCTCCTAACGCCGACTAACGTGCTACTAAACCCCGCGAAATGTATCTATCCCTGAGCAGGGAGATACTATAGCCCTATTGGCTCCCTGGGGTCAGGTGGGGCTGCGGAGACTCATGGGACATGTAGTCCCCTCCAAGAGCCCTCTTCTGATTGGTCCGGTTTGCCGCGCTAATCACTGCGCAAGCGCGACCTGTCTGTGGGCCTCCCGGCGCTTGGCTCTCACTGCGCATGCGCAATGCCACTGACAATGGCGGCGCCTCTTCGCCCTGCTTCGGGAGCGCCGGCAGCTCTAACAACGTGATCGCGGCCCTGGCAACCGGCCACATGCGTCCCCGGCAACCCCCGAGCAGGATCCTGACCGCCTCCACTCTTGCATTCGACCGACGGGATCGCCATTGGGCTCGGCGGCACCCGCGATTGCCAGCAATGTGAGGGGGGCTGACAGGCAGGGGGGACCTGGCTACACACATGAGAACCAATATTGAACATGTTCCTTTTAATTTCATTAAGGAAAAAGTAAATGTATCCAGAATAAAAAATAATAATTGGGAAAAGGGGGGAGGGGGAGGGTAAGGGGGGTTGGGGGTGGGTCCGCTCCCTTGACCTAGCTCCGTGCTGCCACTGGGCTTACCCAGGCCTGACTCATGGTTGCCTTCAGTCCTAGTCTAGACTCCTCTTCTGCTGTACCCCCGTGGCTGCTGCCACGTCCTTTGCGACCCTCACTCCGGCCTTACTATCAAACGAGAACACATTTACACCTATTACAGCCAGATTGATGTTTTCTCTACCCCTGGGATGTCTGTCTGGGTCAACCAGGGCGTCCAGACGTTTAGAACATTTTCGCCAGTGTCTTTGACCAAACTTGTCAGTTTTTCCATCTGACAAACAAACCAAATTCTGTTCCTCATCGTGGGAATTGAAGGAGTTCTATTCTGTTTCCATAATGCTGCAATCTCGCACCTCATTGCCGTTGCAAAATGAGCAACTAATTTAAGTTCTGCTTTGGCTAGACCCGACCTTGGTCTATTCAGTAGAAAAGTCCATGGGTCCTGTGGGATAGTGAGGTCCAAAATCCTCTGTAGCCAATGTCTAATTTTCTCCCATACTGGAGTTATCCGGGGACAAGACCACAGCATATGCAACAAATCTGTGCTCTCTCCACACTGTCTTGGACACAATGGGGAGTACCCAGACAAATACAATTTCTGTGACAAAACAGTTACAAAAGACAAAGAAGTTTCACTTAAAATGCGCGTGCTCGGCACACACCCTTTTTTTTTTTATACATGTAAATATATTTATACACTCATACATACATATTATACATTATTTCAAATATATACATATGTAACACAGTTTCTCTCCCCCACCCCCAATCGCAGAGAGGGTGCATGTGAGGGGAACCTATATGTATGTTACCAGGTGTGTGGTGCTTTTACCTGTCAGGTTCACAGGAGGACTGAACCTCCGCCAGTGAGAGCCTGGGGTGTATCCTCTGGAACGATCTTACATAAACAGCGCCTCCACCTGTGTAGGATTTTAGGGGTAGAATGACCCCTAACACAGGACCCACATATATAAACCACATACACCAAAGATATATATAAAACCGGTTTACTATATATGCAACAGAACACAAACATATCACATCACAATATGACATCAACAATAACCTTCAGTGTCACCCTGTAACACTGCTCCTCATGGGTGATAACCCCACACAGTATTCCCAAAGTCCTTGTACCCAAAAGTCCCAAGAGTCCCACAACCCCATCCACGTGTGGAACAGCGCTGCCCACTAAAATGAGGTATATAGGTGGTGCACTTGGTGATTTGGATAGTACCTGCCAGGTGCTCCTTCACCCGGGTACTGCAGAACTGAAGAGGACCCATCTGTGTCCAGTGCCGAAGCCTCAGCGATGGCGTCCTCTTCCTGGGGGATGGTCTCCTTCTGAGCGAGCTCACCGCTCAGACTGTCTCTGTCTCTGCTACTGCAGAGAATGATTCCCTGCTCACTGACCCTTCTTTGTCAGAGCATGCAGCACTGCAGCTGTGTCCCTGACTAAGCTGACTGCTAACAGGGCAAAGTCCCTAACTGTAGGGGCCTTCCGTAAAGCAGCCACAAACAGAAGGGGAGTTGGGCCTAGCTGGGGGCCTAGGGGGTAACCTGGCCTAGTGTAAGAAGCCACTTGCTCCCTACACACTACCTACCCCTACTTTATCCCAGCACCAACTGACTCGCATGGTCTGTGCACAACAATGTACTGTATCTTTCTCCAGCAGGAGAATCTGCAAGCCCTATTGGCTCTCTGGCATCAGGTGGCCTGTCTGCCTCTAAGCATTCTGAGGGCTGTAGTCCTCCTTTGCCCTCTTTAACATTGGGGTTGCGTGCGCGATCTGTGCTGCGCATGCGTGACAATGTCATGGCCGCTGCTACTCTCCAGTGAGCCTGCGCAACTGTGGGCAGTCCCTGCGCTCCTAAAATGGCTGCCACTAGCGTTCCGCGCATGTGCGAGCCTATCTCCCTTACTGTAATGACCGCCGCCTCGCGTCTGCGCATGCGCAAGCCTAACGCCAAACACAAGATGGCCGCCGTGTCGCTTCTGCACATGCACGAGCCTCCGCGCATGCGCGGTCACAATAAAGATGGCGACGCCCTGCCACTAATGTCGCCAGGAGCCCACGGCGACGCACTCGCCCGAGCAGCGGAGCGAGGGTGAGTGAGGGGAAACCGGGGAGCCAGAGGGGACCTGGCTACACATATATAGAGAGAATTTTATCAGCGAAAATGATAACGATAAATAAATGTATGAATATATCTACGGGGCTGGAACTATGGGAAGGTGCTGCAGCCCACTTGGGTTTATACAGATTTACATCATGAAAATATATGCATGTTACTGATTTCGTAGGTAGGGCAGCCCCCACCGAAAAAAATGTTCCTACACACCTCAATATATCAATGTACTAATCTCCCTGCAATGCATTTCAGACAGCAGGTTAGAGTACAGTGATGACTATACCAAAGACTACATTTCCCGGCGAGCACCGCGTTGATCGTGAGATGTCATCCACTCGTGGAGCTCTCGCGAGGTTTCTCTTTTCGCCCCCATCCCGGTTGCTATCGGCCACCTGGTAACGGCTGCTGTCCCCGGCGGGCTGCGGTGGTGTAGTTGCTGCTCCGCTGACCGGTTGCTTGTTGCACCCGCTGGGTGTCTTTGGTCACCCCTCCCACATCCCGTAATTGCCGCTGCAGTGAGCCGCGCCCCGGTCTCGCAGGCCCGCACCGCCCAGACATGGCTGATCCCAAGTATGCAGACCTGCCCGGCATCGTGAGTAACGCGAGCCCGAGCCACGCCCCACCCGCGGCCTACTGTGTGCAGGGACCTGAGCATCTGCAGTGTATATTCACTCATGTCATACATCTACACACACTGTATAGGTATATACACACTGTATGTGTGTATATATACACACTGTATATGTGTATATATACACACACTGTATATATGTGTGTATATATGTGTGTATATATATATATATATATATATATATATATATATACACACACACACTGTATATGTGTATATATATATATATATATATATATATATATACACACTGTATATGTGTATATATACACACACTATATGTGTGTGTATATATACACACACTATATGTGTATATATACACACACTGTATATGTGTATATATACACACACTGTATATGTGTATATATACACACACTGTATATGTGTATATATACACACACTGTATATGTGTGTATATATATACACACACTGTATATGTGTATATATACACACACTGTATATGTGTATATATACACACACTATAGGTATATACACACACTATAGGTATATACACACTGTATAGGTATATACACACTGTATATGTATGTATATCCACCCAGTATATGTATGTATATCCACCCACTGTGTGTGTGTATATATATATATATATGTATGTATATATATATATATATATATGTATGTGTATATATGTATGTGTATATATGTATGTGTATATATATATGTATGTATATATATATATATATATATATATATATATATATATACACATACACAGTATACTACTGCCTAGTACCAGGGGGTAACTATACTCACCAGATATTTCTGTACATACAGTACCCGGTGCCTAATAAAATGTTAGACAATGTAGGTACAGCTGCTTTTAGACCCCATTGTGGACTGTGCAATTATGTATACTGTGTATATGTATGCATGTACTGTATACGGTGTGTAAGTGTTATCTATGTTTATGCAAATGTATACTGTGTTAGTGTGTTTATTTTTGCACGTATACTGTGTGGGTGTATTTTTATGCATATAAACACACATTGTATTCAGTACTTCCTGAGTAGAGTGTAATTGTTAGTAGTTTATTTTGTTTGTATCTATATGTTATTGGGGGTAGAGCAGAGGTTGCTGTCCCTGTTGCCTATTGACAGCTCACTTTCCTGGAAAGATGGTGACATGGTCCAATTTGTCCTTCATCGCTACACCCTCTGTAGGGTGAATTATGCAGTTAAGGGTTTTATTCCACCCTTTTATAGCTCTACATTGCAGACACACAAAGTAAATGTATGGGGGCCATACATGTCGATAAATAAAGCTAGTTATTACAGTATATATACACTCCCTCACAAAACTTAAATTAGAGAAGGTAACTGAGCAACAATCCGACTTAGGCTTGTTATATAGTAGGCGCTGGTGTGCGTGCGGGCACGCGCCCAGGTTTTGCACGTGCATGTGGCGTGCGCGTTTATTTAAGGTGCAAGTGGTGGCGCGTGTGGTTAGGGGGCGTGACTGTCACAGCGTTAGGTCACACTGTGATTGGTTCTCGGCGCAGCAGCGAGAAAATACAATTTGATTGTAATTTCCCTGGTCTGCCTCGTCACGGCCGCGCGCATCCCTAGTATAGAAACGTCTGGCTTAACACAGCCAATTCTAATTGACGCGCGCACTATATTACAGGCCATAGAGAGTTTGTCATGTTGATTTAATGTAATATCTGTGACTCTCCACTATCCCATAACAGTAACTAACCTTTCAATATCATTTTTTTCAGGGTGTTAGAGGAACTTGGTGATTGACTGCACTAGTCACTAATTGGTGATCGTTTTCAGACTTGTTTTTGTGGTTGCTTAGTCACGTAGCATTATATTTCAATTTGTCATGTTCTTTACATGAAATTCAGTTTTGATAGCTCGTTAGTTTTGCTAAAATCTATTATATATCTGTAAACATGAGACTCCGCTGTACTAATAACTTCTACTAACCTCTGTTCTTGACTCCTCTACTGAACACAACTGTGATCTTAACATGTCCACTAACTAATTTTACAGTGCTAGAAAAATTATATTTAGACATTTACCCAATAAAGACAGAATGGCTGTTTTAATAAGACTACTGTCTTTGATGACCTCCATTATTGTCTTACTCGTTTGTTAATATACATTTTCTGAGGGGGGGGTGTCCCTCTTTTACACATATATTACATCTTTATTCCTCAGTGAAGGAATAGGCAGTGCAGTTCTCTGCTTCTCACCTGGAAAGCAAACAACTTGGGGCACATGATGATTTCATCATTATCCTTCAATATATCACCTAGGGGCATGTGTTTCATAGCAGTTCTGGGGCGAAAACATTTTTCCAGTTGTATCAAATTAAAAATCCTCTTTTGTCTAATACACATGGTGCTGGTTTTTGCCCCTTAGTTGCATCACTTTTGCCTTGACACATATGCCTCCTGGCTTTATTGTGATTTACGTGCTTGGACAATGTAATACTCTATATCAGGAGGTGTGCAACTCCAGTCCTCAGAGCCACTAACAGGTCAGGTTTTAAGGATATCCCTGCTTCAGCACAGGTGGCGCAGTCTAACACTGACCCAACTGTGCTGAAGCAGGGATATCCTTAAAACCTGACCTGTTAGTGCCTCTGGGGACTGGAGTTGCCAAGCCCTGCTCTATATGCATTTTCTCAAGGTGATGGGAAGATGAGTAGTCATATAAAACAGACTGTTACTGTGGTTTCCAACGCTACCTTTACTTGTCTCCAAACAATTTCTCATCCCATCTCTCCCTTTCTTGTCCGCCCTCCCTGTTTCCAGCATCAGGGCGTTGGCTGAGGCAGGATCCTTGAGTTTCTATGCTTAGTGTTTAGTTTTACTGGCAGTGAAATGAGCTGATGGTTTTTACTGACAGTAATAGTTGGCGGCTGCCACTTTGTTGCCAGTATGTATTTGTCAGCAGAAGGTTATTGTCTTGCTTTGAATCACTTTTCTATGGTCCCCCTCAGACAAAAGTGATCTAATCCTAACAGTATCCCTAATGGGTTAAATGTAGGGGATTGCGCCTTTAAAAAAAAAGACTACGTATTTTAAGAAAATGTTTACTTTTCAAGTCTCCATGGTAGTTACAAATAAGTCAAGTTGTTACTTTAAGGGTGATGACTTATGTAGGCAGTTAACAAAGTTGCATTTCTTTTGCCTTTTATGTGGGACTGCCCTTGTAAGCACAGTGTGCTCCTAAGGCCTCGTTCAGGGTGCCAGCTGAGGACTCGGAGGGAGGGCGTGAGGGAGGCAGTGCTGCAGTTTGCTGGGCGACATGTGATTATCCCCCAGCAGCAGACTTTTCAGCGTTGGGGAGGGGGCGGGGTTACACACGGCAGGGTAAGTATCCAAGTTACAGTCATGAAATCATTCTGAAGAATGATTTCTTTGGCTGCCTTGGTCCCTGTGACGCTGCTTCAGCTCCAAAAAACGAAATTTTCGTTTACTGAAGCTGTCGTCAGCTGCAACTCCTGGCTTCGGAGGCAGGGCAGTTGCTATCTTGACAAATTGAATACTTTGTTTCTCACTGCAGCAAGCACGTCAGCACGCCCTCCCTCCGAAGCCAGCACCCTGAACGAGGCCTAAGGCCTCGTTCAGGGTGCAGGCTTCGGAGGGAGGGCGTGCTGACGGGCGTGCGACCGTGGGATACAATGTATTTAAAGTGAACTGTGGTTGTCAGGGTAGCAGCTGCCCTGTCTCCGAAGTAGGGAGTTGACGCTGGCTACAGTTTAAATAAACAAAAAAAATCGTTTTTTTTGAAGCTGCAGCGTCACTGGGACCTCGGCAGCCAATGAAATCATTCTTGAGAATGATTTCAAGACTGCAACTTGGATCCCTAACCTCAGGTCTGTAGCCCCGCCCCCTCCCCGCCTCCTCAACTCCTGAAAAAGTCTGCTGGGAGGATGAACACACATCGCCCAGCAGACTGCCGCCCGCCCTCCCGAACGCCCTCCCTCCAACTCCTGCCTCTGGCACCCTGAACGAGGCCTAAGACCCCGGCCATGGTGCCTTCGCCCGCGCTGAGGCGAGCGGAGGCTGTGGGAAAGCGGGTTTTTTCCCTGGCCATGGTCGACGGGGCGTGGGGGGGGGGCGTTCCTAGGGGTGTCACGGAGCTGGTTCACCCTCATTGGGCGAACCGCTCACGTGACCTGCGTGTCGCGCCAAGAAGTCAGTTTCAACTAATTTCTTAAGCAACTCGTGCCCCCTCCTGCCTCCACCCACGTGCGCCTTCACGGCCTATGGGCGTGATCAATGCCTTAATGCAATCTGTTCGTGCCCCCGCACGGTCCCCACACCATGGACTCAGCCTAAGGCCGAGCTCAGACTGGCTGCTACGTCCGCGTGCTTGCACACCTCCGCCGCACGCTCCTACAGTCCAGCCACCTGTGCTCAAAATGCAGGGGTTAGGTTGCAGCGTTTGGGGGCATGGCGGGGGGCGTAATGAAGCTAGTTCACCTTTATTGGCTGACCCAGCTCACGTGATGCGATTGCAGCCCCAAATTTCAATTTGGGTTGTGACGGCAAAATGTCGCTGTGTCAACGCTGTACTTTGCCGCCACAAGCAGTTTCTAGTGTGACAACTGCCATCAACAAGCCTCAAAGAGTGATGAACGTGCGCGCGCACGTCACGTAGCATCCTGTCTGATCTGGGCCTTATGCAGCAAAGGGCAGAGCCCTTAAGGAATCAGGTTGGTTTATTTGTAGTGTGAAATACTTTCCATAAGGATTATACACAGACAGTGCAGAATGTAAGCATTTAAATGCACACTTCATTATTTTATGTGAAAGTTGGGTCAGGTTTCATGTTGGTGAGTACACCAGGACCAGGAAAGGTAGTAGCCTAAGAGTTAAATGCAGGCGTCCCTTGGTCAACACAAAGGAGTGGAAGGGAAAACTTCCAAGTGTCAGGTAACCTGTTCCTAAATGAACCTTGGAGTAAAAATTGCTTCCCCTCCCCCCCCCCATTTCTTTTTTCTATCAACCATTAAGTTTGAACTGTTCCTTCCATTGTTTTATTTTAGAGACCATAGCGATTTCTTCTAAAAATACAGACCTGTGTAAGATTGCAAACTTTTGGAGATCAGCTAGATCAATATTCACCTGATGGTGCACTATACATATTTCACTGAGGTCACATCATTGTTTTCTGTACTTCTAGTTGCACACATTCTGCATTTCATGCAGAGACAAAGTGGGGTTTTTGGACCTTAGTATAGGATTAAAAGTAAGAAAACCACGTTATTGTTCAGTGACTAATATTTAGTCATTTCTTATGAACAGAAAGAACTGATTCCCTAATCTGCATTGTATCTGCACATTTTGCATTCTAATGTCTTTGGGTGTGAAAAGTAAACATGAGTGGCATGGTATCCTTAACTTCCACGTCTCTCATAGCTGCTACTATGTGTGATAATAAAGATGTGTACTTCTGGTCCCAGCTGCTTTATCATTACCTCACTAATTCATTCTCATGACCTCATGAGTGGAAATGAGGTTGTAGCGTATGAGGCCAAGGCCCCGTTGCACGCGCCCGCACGGCCGCCCTGATTCCTGGCGGCGCGTGCAAGTCACTGCACCGCGATCTGCAGTCTGTAGCGGACTTTTTTCAGCACGGGGTGGTGTGGTCAAGACGGGTCGGGGGCGCGGCAATGACAAGGGGTAATGTCCCTCTCCAGGCTGTGCGGTCCCGCGGATGTCACAGCCCCCCCCTCCGTCTCGGGGAGAGACAGTGAGCGGATCTGTGCCCCGTCACCCCCTCTGCAAACACGGGGAGAGGGTAGCCGCCTCCCTCCCTCCTGTAGCCGCCTCCCTCCCCTCCTCATTGGCTGACTGCTGCACCACGTGACGCGTCAGCGCTTCTGATCACCAGAAGCTTGCAGCATCGGCCGGCTGACGCGTCACAGCACGCAGTCAGCCACGTCTGAAGGAGCCAGCGGGGACCTCCAGACTGGAGGAAAGGAGCTGGTGGCCCGCGGCCGCGCGTGCCGCATGCCACAGCGGGTCCTTAGCCTTAAGCAGCACAATAGACTGCAGTTTTAGGGGAATTTTGCTAGAAAGGCCCCCTCAAGGTTGCTGGGAAAGTCTGAGCTGTGCTTTATAGTTTTAAAGCAGAAAACAAATCCATAATAACAAAAGAAAAGTACATCAATAATTGACTTGGTGCAGTTTGCAGAGACTGCATCCTTACATTTTGCAATAAGGCTGATTAGGTTTGTCATCTTTAAACACATATTTTATTTAGTGTTTTTTTTTTCTGGAGAACATTTTATGCTTTACAGGATCGTTCACAAAAACAAGAAAACCTTTTGTAAGCAAATTAACAATGTTATTGACTTTCTTATACAGATGTAAAACTCCTTGAAGTAAAAATGTCCCCTTTTTCATGGAGGTCTGCAATGGTAACTGGTTAGCCATCAGTTGTTTCATCCAACCTTGGCCTGTTTGGCTACTTTCCAATTATGACACCACCATAAATATACACTTCCCTATCCCTGCATGGAATACATGATTATACAATAGTTAAAACAGGAGACACTTGGTGTGAATCGATATATCCCCTATATATCCTCTACATGTCCCTCAAGTCTTCTAGAGAATCACAGAGAATAACCTGCAAACATTTAGGTTCACTGTATGGACATGTAAATGAGCACATTGCAAATCTGGGTGTGATGTGTAACACAATCTGTCTCCACTTACAGTACTGTTATTGCTTTCAGTTGAGATGGGATATAGCAAATGAAAATATCACTTGTGAGCACATTTACATGTCTCAGACAGGTCTGCAACCCTACTGTGCACCATTATCTCTTGGCATACAATGCTTCCACTGCAGCCAGGGATTCTGGGAAATGACATGCAAATGAGCACACCTTTTGCTTCAAATCCATTTTGGCATGGACCTATAAGCTTATTCCTGCCGCATTACACAGCTTCTCAGCACAGCCTGGGTTGAGTGCATAGCCAGTAAACCTACTGACAGACAGCTGTTTCCACCTTTTGGGTCTCATCGGTGTGCGGCTGGTTATACTATGCACTTTAACCCAGGCTGTGCTGAGAAGCTGTGTAATGCAGTAGGCATAAGCTTATGGGGGACCATATCAAAATAGATTTGAAGAAAAAGGTGACACTGTGTGCTCATTTACATGTAATTTCCCAGAATCCCTGCAGTGGAAGCACGGTATGCTAGGAGATAACGGTGAAAAGCAGGAGTTGAGACAGGTAAATATGTAAATTCCAGTAGCAGGAATTTGGAGAATTTGCAAATTCGGAAAAAAATACCCAATCTTCTATATAAAAAAAAACAAATTAGAGTTTTTTAAGGAATATTCTATCTATCTAACCTCAGCTGGGCAGGGAAGTACCTGTAGACATCCTATGTATCACACACAATACTGTTGTTGTGAAGCGCTTTGATTCCCATTGGTAGAAAAGTACTACATGAAATAGTTATTCAAAGTTATCAGAAAATGATTATCTGGTAATACTGGTTTCCTTTTTTTGTTTTATGGTTTCAGGCCAGGAATGAGCCAGATGTCTACGAAACAAGTGATTTGCCTGAGGATGACCAGGCGGAGTTTGATGCGGTAAGGCCCTTTTATAAATGACCGCCGTCCGTTCTAACTTTTTTGTAGACCTAATAAGCGGGTGTGCCAAAAAAAGAAATATTTTGTAAATAGCAATGCTCATTGTAGAATGCGTTACAACGTTGTTTATCATAGTTATTGTCATACTATGAAGAACAGTAGGTGTCATTTATTAATTGCAGCTAATGGTACTGGTCATTTGCACTAGAGAACATTAAAACTGCAGCACGTCTGTTCATTTGCAGTATTGAGTAGAAATGCAAAAAATGCTGTACTCTTGTTAAATAATCAGAAGAAACTAAGGCAGAAGTGTATGAGAGTTGCTAATGCGGAATGCTCCGTACAAAATGATCCAAATAGCATAAATAGTCACTGCAAAAGTAGCACGAGTGCAGACACTCCATATCAATTATTCAAATTGAACAATGTTCAATTAAACAATGTCACAATTGTTGAATACAATATAGTTAATTTACAGTATGGGATTTTTGGTGCTTATCCTAAATGCTGTGACATGCAATATTATTTAAACGTATAATGTAATAAAACAGAATGATATGTTCCTATTCTACGTGCTGTAGCTTTTGGCTCTTCTTCAATGCACAGAAAAGTCACATTTTGTCAAATTATATATAGCTATATCACCTAGTAATGTACAATTCATTTTACACTCCTCTAGCATTGACCAGGACAAAACAATAAAGAACTTACAAACACAAAGTATGTATAATTGTATTTATATAGGGCCAACAGTGTCGGCAGCATTTGAGAAAATTCTAATACAGGGTAAATCTATTATAAGCAGTTAGGATCAGCACAACAGGTAAATGACAGGGAAATGGAGACCCTGACCCGAAGAGCTTACAATATACAATGGCTCCGACTCCGTATGCTGTGAAGATGCCTTCCCCTTGCTCACTATCACGTGAGCCCTGTTCAAGTGGCTGGAATATAAATGTTCCTCAGTAAGGGGAAGAGGCTATACTGCATATACAGTTGGGGCCAATGAGAAGGTAAGGCAGCACTCATGGGAAATAAAAAGGTTGTTTGTTGGGAGAGGTAAAAATAGTTCAAGTGTAAATATATCTAAATTGATCAATCGTGAAAAGCAAATGTAAATAGAAATAAAGGTGCCAAAAATGACAATTGCTCAAATAGCACGCCCATAATTAAACACAGACTAATACATCAGCAGAAATCCAAGCAGAGACAGTATTAGCTGACTAATGGCTGTTTTTTTTTTTTTTTAAATAGAGATTATTGTTTATTTGTAAAGCGCCAACATATTCCACAGTGTGGTACAATGGGGTACAGAGTTGTATATATTTCATAAACAGAAAGACAAACATGCACAAACTGATACAAAGAGCTCTGCTCCTGAGAGCTTACAATCTATCTAGAGATGGGGTTGTTCTCCAGCAGAAAGGTAGACTTGGCAATGAACCCTGGCATACCCCTTATTTGGTCAAAGGTTTTAAAAGCTTGTTACTGCCTAGACAGTACAGGTGAAGTGATGTTTTGTGCAATGTATTTGTGAAGCAGATTTGTAGTGCCCCATTTATTCAAGGGTATGTATGTTTAAATTTACCGACAATGCTGATGACCACTTAATTCGGTTTTACAGGTTTTTTTTTGTTTTTTTTAGAAGTGTCAAAACTCTAGCTAAGAGCTTAGTGGAACAGGTTTAAATGAGCAGGGGACATAATGATATGTAGATTGCACCTTCCCTATAAAAGGCTACGTTCTTATTTGGAAAGGCATACTGTCACGCTGTGCTCCTAAAGCACTACATCTTCACATCTTGGAGGAGAAACCAGAGTTTGTATCCAATTCAAGAATAACGTGACATGGTGGAAGCAGCATGATTGTTTGCTAATCTGATCATTATTTAATGGGATCAAGACAAAAAAAAGTTTGCTGCTCTATCAGTCTCGAATGCTGAGTTAATTAGGTTTTCGTCTGCTTCTGAATCGTCACACAGAATTTGCCCAGTAAAATCAATGACAGAACGTGAAACTCAGTAGGAGAAATGTGTTCCTGCACAGAATAGTGTCTAGTGAAACTGTATTTAATTTAATGTCTCATGCTTCGGAATCACAGACTGAATTCTTAGTGTGTACAGTATAAACTCTAATAAAATTACTCAAGTATATAACTAGGACTGCACTGTAGGAGTTGAGGGAAAACATCTGCAGGAAAGCAATGATCTTGCCGTGGGTAACACCTGACTAATTCTTCCACTCAGTTGTGACATCCTTTCACATAAAGAAGTAAGAAAAGCTACGCATTGTTTAATAGCGTGTGTACAGTGTATATAAATGTCCTAACGGTAATGGAGTTTGGTGTAAGTGTCAGCCTTACGATTGTCTTTACCTGTTGTATTTGGTTTGCATCACATTGGTTGTAATGCCATGACAATCCCTCTGGCAGGTAAGGGGTTACAACATAACTGATTACTTTTCTTTTTTAGTTAATAATGTGAAGTATACAGTGTCAGCAATGATATCCCAAAACAAAAATATGATGAGCATCACATTGGAGTTAGCAGGTTATATGGAGTGTAATTGATTCTTTAATAAAAGCTACATTCAAATGTCGTCTCTAGCATAGTTATAACTTGCTAAGAAAGTTCTTTTAAGCCCACATTTCCAGCACTTACACATTTTTGAACCACAAATCAGATCAAGCAGAAACTTGCCATTTTCAATTATGAATGTTTTTCTCACTTTTGAAAAAGATTGCAGTGGTGATTTAAGTGAAAAACAGCAATTAGACTAACATTTTGTACATTCTTTCCATTATAGTTTTTGGAATTCAATGTTCTCCTGCTAACGCAGCATGAATGCATGCCCTTCCATTATTTCAGTATTGAGGCACGAATGACAACTTTGCTTTTTATAAAACAATACCAAAAAAGTGTCAACCCTAAAAGAATGAATGTTAAAAAAAAAAATATATATATATATCCGTATTTGCATTGTCTTTTTTGGGAGGGGGAATACATTATGTAAGAAAGATGATGTCTTATTGGCCTCTGCCCTTGTTTTGCAATACAAATATTTGCTTCTAAAATGTAACAATCAATGGTTCTTACAAAATATTCCTCACGAAAATGAAGCCTTAAATCATACTGCAAAATGGATGTAATCCACAACCGCCAACGTTTCATCCAAGTGTGTGTGTGTGTGTGTGTGTGTGTGTGTGTGTGTGTGTGTGTGTGTGTGTGTGTGTGTGTGTGTGTGTGTGTGTGTGTGTATATGCTTTACGCACACTCACTCTATACTTTTTATACTTTGCCCTATCAGACTCATTACAGAACACAGAGTAACAAAGTGGGATTTGCTGACGGTTCTTAATCGAAAGAACACAGCTTGATATTTCCCAGCAGTGTTTCTCTGTTGCAGTTAACATGACCTAGTAAATGCACAGCAGACACCGCTGAACTACTAGTGCATTTTTATTCTTGTCATTTTTTGTCACCCTTACAACAATTCTATATCGCCTTTTGTTGCATTGTCCAATTGAGTCTGCACATGACATTTGACCTATGGTAGACTAGAAACGATGGCAGTATAGGAAATAGATACGTCATCATCAGACTCATTGGGCAGGATAGTTCTAGCACTTTAACAGTTAACCCATGTGAGATGTATAATTATTCTTGGAGGGCAGGAAGGGCCCTGCAACTTGAATATAATGCAGAGTTTATTCATCAATCCTGCATACATTGAGCTGCCTCATCATATTTTATTGCTTTGGGAAACCATCTACTAATGTTGAATTGTTTTGAAACTGTTGCACATGTGAACCTGAGTTTTCCTAACACTTTCCCCCTCCCTTTTTGACCACCTTGCCTGGATATACTAGTTTGCACAAGTAAGACCACTCTTTTGCTTCTTTTTTTTGCATGCTTCTTTTTTTATTATTAAAATGTTTGCATGCAATCAAATCATCTTTAATTGCAACATTTTTTTTATTTTTTCACTCAATGATTTCCTTTTACTCCTTCTAGATGTGATCTGAGGTGTTAAAATCCTTGTAATATTAATAATTTGGGGATGAAAAACCATCCCATTTGGTAATTTGGATGAGTGTGACGGCAGTATGATTGAATCCATCTGCAGATCTTTAAGACCACAGAATGCTCCAAATAACCTTGATGTCCGGGAAAAGCAATTTCAAAATGAGGCTGGCAAGACTACCATACTAATTGGAATTATCGCCAAAGCATTAATGATTTAACTTATTTAAGACTACAGATATTCCTTAGAAAATCATGTTGCAAAAAGATGGTTTCTACCAATGTAGAATCTGGGCCATTTCACCATGTTTATTTGGATCCTTTCTGAATTATTGTGAAGGACTTGATTTAGGACAAAAAAAATGTATTAAAGAGCACCAATGGCAAATACTTTTTTTAAAACAGTATGATGTGTGTTTTGAGCCCACAGAAAAGAAGGAAACCATGTAATTTTATGCGAGTGGATAAAGGTTATACTTATTCAACCATGGTTAATGACGCGCCCATTTTAAGAAGACTTTCATTCCACATAGAGTGAAGTTTTTTTTTAATTAAGACTTCTCATATCCGTCTGAAATATCTAAAGGCATGATCTTATAAACAACAGAGAATAACATTCTTATTCTCCCTAATGAATAAACTAATAAGTAAATATATTTTGACGGGATAACGCTGCTACCCTATCCTATCTCATGCACACACTCCCGTTTTACCTTCCCATTCCCAACTATTTTCTGTGTAGAAACACAACTGCTTGAACATCAGTATGTTGTTTTTATTGGGCATTTTTGAGTTTTCTGTCGTTTTACCCAACCCTCACCCAGCTCTCCTTAAACACAAGGTACAGGCAATTTATACTTCAGCCTTGGTGTTAATATGCGCATTCACACTTTTTGCATTATAATAATGAAAATTGAGGAGTTGTTTTTATATATATATATATATATATATATCAGTTCTTTAGTATGAGATAACACTTACTGCATTTAAAAAATATATATGTATATTTTTAACTCCTAATGCCATTTGTAATGTTTGTAAAATGTTGCCTAACTGAAATGTTTTATTATTTAAATACATGAGGAAATAAATAAGAAGTGGGAGGATAACAGTATCAACATATTTCTATCTTCTACAATTTCAAAAGTATCACTGACATAAAATGTATCCAATATTATTTCACTCTAGTACACTTATTGTATATAGAGTTGACTGAGTATTTGAAATGTGGCGAACCAAAAAACTTAAAGGGGTGTAGGGTACAGAACTGTAATGAGGTTGAAAGTGCTGAGCATCCTTTCCTTTGGTTGCTATAGCAGGCTCTGACACACCTTTTTGAGCCCAGCAGTGCAAGAGCTTTGGCAACAAATGATCACAAACAGACCTCTTGCAGTATTCCCAGCTGAGTTGAAAGCTAGCACAATAGACAATGTTACCCCCACTAATATAAGGTTATATTGTAACTGTTTGCGTTTCACTGACTGAAGGATATATACTGTATATCGATCGCGAGCAGCGTAGTTAATTCATTTTAATTAAGGGTGATTAAATGCTGCCTATATTAAATCTCCCCCTCCACTAAAACAAAAGAAAAATACCTGCACGAATGCTGCTTTAAGCATTGGGAAGCAGTCATATTTGATCTTTGAAGTTTTTATTAATAATGCCTCTGTCCTACCCCTCTGTTGCTCTATAAAATATTGAATACGCATTTGCTGTGAAGAAACTGTTGGATTAGTAGTAATTTATCAGTGCACTTTAGTTTTAGTGATACTTTTAGTACTACAGTATAAGCATTGTCATGAGTAAAAGGTGACTGTCTCCTTATTTTAGCAGAGAGAGTAAGGAAATCTGCATTATTTTATGTATTGTGTACAGATGTGTTAAAAAAAAAAAAGAACCTTTGAAAACCTATGTTCGTGTCAGAGTTTGTAATCAAGTTCATATTAACATAGACATCATAAAAATGGTTAAAACAATCATTTTATCCTCTTGAGATTGATTTTTCTATATGTATAGATGAGAAAATCTTTGCGTATAGGAAGAAAATGGTTTGAATCATTGACTCGTGTTAAGATTGTGGCACATTAATCGCCCGTAGTCAGACCCCTTGCTAGTAATGGAAAGAGCACCTCCTTCACTTCTCTAAATAGTGCTAATACAGTGATGTAAAGTATGATTTATTGTATGTTGCCAAGCAATGCAAATTGGAAAAGACTGACATGGCAGCTGTTTCTTATGATTTTCTGCTGAAACCCAAACTGTTTCGGTGCTGGAAGCAGCATCGAGTGCTCAATCAGATGTCTCTAGTCTGATAACTGAATAATTTAAGCAAATGGAATAATATTTTAGCTAAACCGAGTAGTAGTAGTAGTAGTAGTAGTATAACCAAACCCTAATCTTACAACAGGCAGATGAGTATCTGACCTGGATATTGATCTTTTAAGAAATTTGTTTACAGGAAAAGCATGTATTACCATGATCTTCCACCTCGATGGCCTACTGTTCAATGTCCTGGAGCCATTGCAGAGAGAGGGTTAAAGACTGAGGCAGTGCAGCCAATAGAAATGTGTATGCCAGGGACTCATGGAAAGAGTGGGATAACACCTCCGCACAGAGCAGTGGTGCTCAATTTATTTTAAACGGTGCCTCAGAAAAGTATTTGTTTGGCGTTTGGGATCCCCTTCTGTATTGGGTGCTAAAAAGATGATTACCAAAGTTTGGGTCCCCCCCAGAAATCTGTTTTAATATAATAAGGTCTTCACATAGTGCAGTACAGTATAGGAATTAGGTTATTGATGCTAAATTTAGCATAGGTTGAACTTGATGGACAAATGCCCTTTTTCAACCTCATCTACTATGTAACTATGATGCAGGATGACTGTAATGCTTTCCATCTTTCAGTCTCTTGTTCCCTTCTCTATTTTTCACTCTCTGCCCTCCCTTGTTTGCCACTTTCTGTATCTTGGTTTGTATATTCATCCTGTCTCTGAACCCCCTTGCAGGTTTCTAGGCCTTCCAGGTTGGGGAACACTGCCATAGGGCCTGGTTATTTACCGTTGATCTTGCAACCACATAATTAGGATAGAATAATGTACACGTGATAGGGGAGATATGGCAGGTTTGTTATATTGACTATTGTTTTCCCTAAGGTTACTCGGCTTAAGGGAGAGTGAGTAGAAGCTTGCACTGCTACTTTTCTCTTCCTCTGTCTGCTAAATCTTGCCTATCTTTGGCCCGTTTCTATGACCTTTGCAAGAAATGAATGCACCAGGTTGTAACCCTGGGAAACATCAGATTGCTGTAGTGATGCTTTAGCTCAGTGGTTCCCAACCCCAGTCCTAAAGATCCCCCCAGCAGGCCAGGTTTTAAGGATCTCCCTTTAGTCGGTATGACTGAGCACCTGTGCAGAAGCAGGGACATCCTTACAAGCGGGTTATTAATGACTGTACTTGGGAACCACTGCTCTAGCTGCACTTCCTTTGAAATGGTGTTCAGAGGTTTGAGAGAACAATGGGAGAAGTGTAGTCATTGTACTGCAGCTTGCCTTTCATTCTGCTGCTACTTAACCCCTTCGCTTCCAGAGGGCCTGCAACACAGGTTAAATACTGTAGGAAATGTAAGATTAAAAATCCTAGGTGGTGACCATGGGCCTGAGCCGTCAACACCTCTGCCTAGCAGACTTTTGAGGAGGGAGTGGGGAGTACTTGAGTGAGGTTAGTTACGTGAAATCTAGCTTTCTTTGCCTCTTCCTTGTACACAAACCTTATCTACCTTGGGCAACTTTGCTGAATATCCCCACAAACGGTAGGCTTTACTGCAGTGGTACATTGGGGAGTTATGTTTTACCTGTGACCTCTACTACAACATGTAATTGCTTTCAACTAACAGCTGAAACGACCTCCCTTGCCGCAACTTAACCTGCATATCGACCCACGCAGTAGCAGAACCTAATACTTTACATGACAAAAATAGTCTTAGGTTTAATATTGGTAGAAGCCCTTAATTCTGCTAGTTAGCACCTTCAAAGTGGCATTGCATGTTTGATCAAAATTTAGGCAACACCATATTTCAGTAAAACCATAGGCCAATTGTTCAAATATAATAATTAGCAGTTGTATCTCCACGAAACATCTCATCAAAGAATGCCTACAAACCTTGTGGTTTTATGTCTGTGGAAAGCCAATCTCAAAATGAACATTCTTCTAGGTGACAATTTAAAGCCTCTAGCCCCAGGGAGGCCAGCCTCAGTCCTCAAGGGCCCCAACAGGTAAGGTTTTAAGGATATCCTTGCTTCAGCACAAGTGGCTCAGTCTTCAACTGAAGCAGGGATATTCTTATAACCTGACCTGTTGTGGCCCTTGGGGACTGGAGCTGCCCACCCATGTTACTATATTAGTGATGTATCCAGGCTCTGAATATTTCTTTGAATACAATGAAATAATTTAGCCAGTTGTAAAACGCCAGTAATGGTGACAATGCCTTAATTATAACACAAGAATTGTAACTTGCAATGTGGCTTTCAGTTTAACCTGTAGCGCTCTCTAGCAGTTTCTACCGAGACTATTTGGAATTTGTACCTTCTGATTTCCAAGGTATGGTGAGCTTATTATAAAGTTGTTGCATGTTTTAATCTTCTAACAACAATTCTTTCTTCTTTTCTTTTATTTTTTTTCTTCTAATTTTTGTTTTTTGTTTTTTTCTCTCACCTGTGGGGAAAACTTCAAGGAGCTGGTAAGCAGTCTGCTGTTCTGTCTGCATCCGTTAGTTCTGTGCTTGGACTGCTGTTTGTCTGCACTGCACCGCTGCTTATACTTAACCTTGATTTAACCTCTGTAGTGCTAATGCATTGTAGTCACCAATGATGGGGAGACCTTCTCACAAATACATGGATTTAAGAAAATAAATGCATGCAAGTGTCATTCTACTAATTTGTTGGCGCCACATAACAAACCAGATGTTTTTCTCGGGTCATTTGTCGCACCCGTTCTGACGTTTACTCCCATTGACTTCAATGGGATTTAACACGGGAATGGATGCAATAACCAATATCGGTACTTGATTTATGTGCCCCTGAAATGTATTCGGGCAGAAGGATACACAACTCATCTGTCCGCTTTGTATAAATACAATGATGCAACGATATAGTTTTTTTTCTGTTCTGAAGAGCTATTGGTCTGATGTGCTAAGCAATAGCCAATGGTCGCACAAGATTTTAATTTCTGAGCAGACTCCCCTTTTTGATGCTGCATTGAGGTAGTTAATATATTTTTTTCACTGGAAAATAAAGGAGAAACAGATTGTAGATACTTTAATACACTTTGCTTGGTGCAGAATAGCAGCCTGCCTCCTGCCAACAGCAATCCAGCTATAGTCACTTGCAGGCTAAATTGACTTGCCACCTCTCAGTTATGTAGTGTGCTAATAGCAGAAAACAAATAATTAAGATAAATATTTAAACATTTTTGTGGGACATTCTAAAACCTGGTGGGATATAAAGCTATAAACTGACCTGTCAATACTGTAGGCCATTGTAAAAAAAAAAAGTCATGCCCTACTTCATTAAGTTAAAAAAAAATAGCAGCTTTCAGACATGGTTTTGAAACGTGGACGTGCTTTTACTATTCAGGAATGTAACCATGGAAGCAATTGGTGGCAAGACCTGCTCATATGCACAGAAAGTAGCAGATGGGTTTTCCCTGGGCTGGTTTTATTATTTTAACAAAGCTCTGTTTACAATAGGTAGAAAAAGAACAGTTAGATATTTGTCCAAGTCTTGCATATTTATTAGTGGTGTTATGTTCACTGAAAACAATTGTCGTTGCATTGAAATTAAATTACTACATCATCTTCAGGTTTTGCCATATGTTTTTAATATTACATGATTGCATGTTAAAGTATAACAACATTAGCAAATCTAGAGGATACAATGCAAGTAATTTATTTAGGGCGTCAGAAAGGAAAGGCAATACCAATACTAAAATTATATTCAGTACGCAGTTTGAAAAGACAGTAATCGCTAAAAAGGGTTTTTAAGCAACTGCTAGGTAATTTCACAGTATATGTGATAAGGATAAAAAGTAAAGGTAATATGTACAGAAAGGATCAAAGTAGCTGGAACTGCACATTTTGAAAGGCAAATTCAGTAGTATTTCACTTGTAATGCAGTTCTTAATTCTCCCCCCCACAGCTGTGCTAATAAAAGAATGTTCTTTGTTGGGCAAACATTATTTACTTAAATCCTCCCACAAAGCAATGTACAGATACTATCTATTGTTGTGACTAACACTTTTTTTGCTTTGTCTGTACTGCATAGGTGCCTGCAGGTTCCCATGTTTTCACTCTTTTGCATACAGTTGCATGACTGCCAAGCCATGCGTATCAGCCTGTGTACGTTTAAGGGGTAATGCTATATAGTCCGAACTGGCCATTCAGGCTGTTTTCAGCTGAACACCCCGGTTGACTTCAGTGGGAATTGCCATCCAAGACCGGATGCTTCAGGCAGTATAGAATAAGGCCCCTAGTTGCTTGTTTGACCTGTTGAATTAATGTGCTCTATCTATGAGCCATTGCTCTCATAAAGTGCAATATTTTGCAACATTAGGCTGATGCCCAAAAGAATGTGTGTGTTAAAAGTAATGTAGTGTAGCACCTTTAGGCCTTTATATTTCATTGACAATTTTTGCTTGGTGGAATAGTTTGTGTATTTTAGCTTTCCTGCTAGATGAGTTATTGATGCGACTCCTGCCCCTCTTTAGAGATGGTGGTTGTCCTTGGCATAAGAGAGGCTGAAGTGTTTTGAAATTCTTTGCAAATCCTTCTATATTGTGCTTTTTCTGAAATTGTTTAAACACTGCCTTCTCTCCCCTCCCCCCTCTTTGTATAAAAGGTTTGTATTGAAACTCGATACACGTCAGCTTGTCTCATATTTCAGTGTCGCAAGACATCACGCAAATCAGCTGACTCTTGGAAAGAAAATAATCTCGATTGTGTCTGACCTTTTTGTTTTCTGTAGGTCCTTGTAATGTATCTATACATCTTGTAACATTGTGCTGCTCTGTTTCAGAAAGGTTGTTGACTGCCTTTCAGAAACGTCACAGTCTTGTCATATCATTAAATCAATTGAAGAAAATCTGGAATGTAAATGTTGGCTGCTGATTCTGTAAATTCACACTTTTTTTTTTTTTCTTATTTCAATTTTGTTAAAATGTTTCTTCCTACCAGCGCATTACCCTATATTGTTTTTAGCAGAGGTTGCCTGGGGAATTCATGAAAGTACATGGAAAGCAGGGGGTCTTCGGAGCTGAACGGCGTTGATTTCAGCCCCGGGGACCCCCAATACTTGAAGGTGATGATGCTGTTATCTCTTGCATTGGCAGGTAGGCTAATAGGAGTCGTCAAGGGACGATGTTGTCTTTAAATAGACCTTTTCTGTGCCCAATCGGAGCTTCTACTAGCCACCCTATCAGATGAAAGTATATTGGGAAGTGGGGGGTCTTCGAGCTAAAATCAACGCTGTTCAGCTCCAGAGACACCCTGCTTCCCACCTAGTAACATAAAACAGGTACAGCTACTTTTAAGATTTTAAGGCAGACGTCCTTTTTATAACACAGACAGAGAACTTAAATGATTTCCCCAGGTCTTGGTATGAACTTGTAGGAAGAGATTGTTCAGCCAGTGGCAAAACTCTTCTTAAAGTTAACTTATCCCCTTAGGAGGAACTGACCAGCACCAGCGTAGAACATATTATTGTCAACCCCAATGCGGCTTATGACAAATTTAAGGACAAGAAAGTTGGCACGAAGGGACTAGGTAAGTAACACCACAAAGTATTTAGTGTAAAAGCTAAGAATCAGGCTATTGTTAAAGGAGCTGAACGTGTTTTTTTAAAACCATTTTAAATAGTTGGGAAGCAGGGAGTCTCTGGAGATGAACCCCATTCATTGTGGCTCAGGGGACCCCCTGCTTCCCGATATACTTGCCTCTCTAGGGGGTGCCGGTATCTCCTGCTTAAGTTAAAATGTTTGGTTGAGTGGGAAATAGGAAGCTGCAACGGGTAACATATCTGCTTCCCGAGTGATGTAGGACATTTAAGCTGCCATTTCGTTCTCTCACAGCGCAGCTGGAGCTGTTCCCGGCACCTTACGGAGATTAGTATCTCTGGAAGCAGGAGGTCCCCGGAAATGAAATTACACAATTCAGATCTGGGGACCCCCTGCTGTAATCCTATAATGTATAAAAAAAGATCTGCTCAGATTCGTGCTTTCAGACGTGTACATTTAACTCTGTAGCCCTTCAGTATGATGTGAATGATGCAGTTTACCCATGCTGAGGAAGATTTTAGTCTTTAGTCTTCTCTAGCTCAAGGCTGCGCAAACTGGGGGGCACACCCCCGAGGGGGGGCGGGAGATTTGTCTGGGGGGGCGCAGGCGGTTGCAGAGGTCCCGCGCTCTTCTTCCAGGCATTTAAATTAAATGCCGAGGGATCGTGTGAGGCCTCAGCAACAGGAAAACTTACCGAGATTCAGAAGCTGTGGCGCGTCTCCATGGCATTGACGCCGCGGGATCATGTGACGTCACAGGCATCAAATGACGCCGCGGGTCACGTGACCCCCGGAGCGTCATCTGCTGTGGCGGCAGGTAGGAGGGGGGCGCGAATCCGGAGCAGGCCAAATAGGGGGGCGCAGCAGAAAAAGTTTGCGCTCCCCTCCTCTAGCTCATGTCTTTGAATAGGGGCCTATGCTTGATTTTGCTTACAAGTTTAATTGCAAAGATTGGTATAGAATCCGGTCAATTAACGTCTAAAATTCTGTGATTATAAAGATTAACCACTTTACTGCCAATCTCTGCACAGTAATGTGTGCTTTGCTCCCCCTGAATGTGAAGTTGTAAACTGAGAAGTAGCCCTTTTTTTTGAATGACGGCATATTTAATGTTTAACCAGACAATAAATACAGAGGACTTTGGCTTATATTTACTAAGCAGTGATATACTATAAGACTCCTTCCAGCATCAGCTGTACCTTGTGGTCTTTTCACTAAAATTGGCTGTAAGGTGTTTTATGGAGTAACACTTGATGAATATGTGCCCTAATCCAGGGGTGATCAAAGTTTTGATCCTGCGCCTCCCCCCCCCCCCCTGCCTGCTCACCTTGCGCTCCCCCTACTGCTCGGCTCTGGTGGCAAATTACGTCGCGGGTCATGTGACGTCACATTACCCCGCGGCGTCATTTGCCGCCGGTTACCATGGCGACGCATCGCCGAAGATCAGATGGAGATGCTGCAGAGGCCTCGTGCGATCCCCCCGGCCCTTAATTGAAGTGCCTTGGGGGAGAGTGCGGGACCCCGTCTACTTTCTGAATGATATTTTTCTCCTTCCTAGATTTCTCCGATCGGATCAGCAGGTCCAAAAGAACAGGGTATGAATCTGGGGAGTATGAAATCGTAAGTGTTGAATACATCCGTTAATTAATCCTGTGTACCAACAGGTTCAAATGTAAAGACGATTGCCAGAATACTTATAACACAAAACAAATGTTCATTGTTGGCATCAAACACTAGCAGATTGTCCATGTAAAGGAGCAGTTCCTCCCAGGCATCCCACTTCTGTAACATATAGGAAGCAGGGGATCTAATTTAAGCTCCATTTTGTTTCCCCTGGAGGGGACATTACCGGCTGCACCTTCTCCGGTAAGTAGGGGTTCCCAGGAGCTGAAATGAACTCGATTCAGTTCTGTAGACTGCTCCTTTTTAAAGCTCCTGTCACACCAAACATTTGTGATCTAATAAATATATAAATAGTTTTTTAAGGATTTTTAACATAATTAGATGTAAATGAATGTCATGTTGCCTTGTATCAATCCGGTACAAGATCAGGTTGGTTATGATGCCCATCTATTTCGATTTTATTTTTCCATGAACCCATAAATTGTAACCTACTGAGATCACTAGTCTGCTGTCCTTCTCTGGTGTTTTGTTGCTAATTTGTCTAACTCCCGTAATGATCACAATATTATTGGAACTGTCATTGTGTCTGTTTTTAACATATGTATAAAACATTCATTAGAGCTGTGTTCCAGTGATGTACCGGTACCCGGCGTTACCCGGCGTCTTTTCAGCTACCCGGAAATTACCCGGACCCGGCAGCTAGAAAGTGGACCCGGCGCCGGGTATCCGGGTAATGTCAGGGTAGTTGAAAAGTATCTCTTACTTACCTGCTGGAAGCCCGCGCGGACATCTGAACAGGTGAGCAGAGGTGCGGGGGCGGTGGGGCAGCACCACAGTCATGTGGAGCCCGCGGGAGCTGCAGGACTCCATACTGCACTGTGAGCTGGGACCATGGGACCGGAGCAGGAGAAGAAGCTTTCCTATTGGACAGCCGGCTCCACACTGACGCTGATGCTGCCCCACCGCCCCCGCACCTCTGCTTACCTGTTCAGATGTCGCCGCGGGCTTCCTCCACCCCAGGTAAGTGACAAAACGGGTAGCCGATTACCCGGCCGGGTACAAGGCGCCAAATCCTCCGGGTACCCGTTACCCGGTTTTAAAAAAATGTAGGACCCGGTCCAACACTACTGTGTTCAAAGCAACAAAAAGATTTAAAGATGTCTTATTTTACTTTTTGATGACTAATTTTGTTAGTATAATTAAATATAGCAAGAAGAATCAATTAAATGATTTATAGATTTCAAACACTATAAAAAGAAACTAAATATTGCTGCTGTTTTTGACAGGTTAGTATTTCATTCCCTGTGCACTGTTTTTCAAAGTTGTCATCTTGTACAATATTATAGCTGTGTAAAATGATTCCTAAAGTAGCTGTAATATATTCCAATAGAAATTAGGCCTGCTATACTTTAGTTTTGTCAACTAAAATCTAACCTTTCCCAGTAAGGGAAACATATTTCAAAATAGACACACCATAATAATTACAAAAAAACATAATACAAAAATTATTTAATGTGTATTTCTGATCACCCATAGAAGAATTAAAGAGCATATAAAAATCAGTAAGATTGGGTGCAGCGTGAAAATGCTCATTCTTATTTTGGGTGTTTGTCTTAACCCCTTAAGTGCCCCATGATGTACCGACATAAGGTCCTGCGTTCCCCCCCTTGATGTAGAAACTTAGTAGCAGGCTGTTTGCTTTGTACTCTATGGGGTGATTGCTTTGTACTCTAGGGGGCGATTGCTTGATCTGACCGAGCAAGGAACAGAAGAGGAGACGATTCCTCTTCAGTTTGTGTCATTATTGACGTGGCAATCATGTGATCACTGCCTAGGAGCATTCACATGATCACAATGAGGAGGGGGAGGGCTTTGGCAGCACCTCCGCCACTCAAAGGGCGCAAAGGGTTAAAGCGGCAATCTCCCCCAGAAGCCTATATGAGTATCTTGCCTCCTGAGCATTTCCTGCTTTTAGAAAAGAGAAAAAGTAGTGTTGCATGTCCTGACATGTCATATCTTCCTGGGGAGAGCTTTATTTTACCCTCCTAGACCCAGCAGTGGGATTCAGCCGGTTTGCAGTGGGATTCAGCCGGTTTGCACCGGTTCGTGCGAACCTGTACCTACATTTTCCTCAGTTCGCAGAACCGGTGCGAGAAGGGAGAGCAGAGCTTCTGCTAAGGGGCTGGGCAGCTTGCTCCATCCTGATTGGCTGCTGCTGTGTAATGCAGCCAATCGGGAGGAGGTGGCAGGAGCCTGGGCGTGGGGCCAAAGAGCAGAGAAAAAGCGTGCAGCAGAGAGAGGTGAGGCTGTGTCCTGCCTGTGTCTGTGTGCTGTGTCACCTGCCTGTCTGTCTGCTATGTGTGTCCTGCCTGTGTCCTGTTTGCACTGGTTGCAGGCTGCACTGGTCTCTCTGCTCCCTCCCCCCTATCTCTCACCCATGTGAGATGTGGGGGGGTCAGGGAGAGATTTGTGGGGGTCAGGGAGAGATTTGTGGGGGGTCAGGGAGAGATTTGTGGGGGGTCAGGGAGAGATTTGTGGGGGGTCAGGGAGAGATTTGTGGGGGGTCAGGGAGAGATTTGTGGGGGGTCAGGGAGAGATTTGTGGGGGGTCAGGGAGAGATTTGTGGGGGGTCAGGGAGAGATTTGTGGGGGGTCAGGAGAGATTTGTGGGGGGTCAGGGAGAGATTTGTGGGGGGTCAGGGAGAGATGTGTGGGGGGTCAGAGAGAGATGTGAGGGGGGGTCAGGGAGAGATGTGAGGGGGTCAGGGAGAGATGTGAGGGGGTCAGGGAGAGATGTGAGGGGGTCAGGGAGAGATGTGAGGGGGTCAGGGAGAGATGTGAGGGGGTCAGGGAGAGATGTGAGGGGGTCAGGGAGAGATGTGAGGGGGGCTGGATGACATATGAGGGGAGGCTGGATGACATATGAGGGGGAGGCTGGATGACATATGAGGGGGAGGCTGGATGACATGAGGGGGGCTGGAAGACACGTGATGAGGGCTGGAAGACACGTGAGGAGGGGCTGGGGGAGATGTGAGGGGGCTGGGGGAGATGTGAGGGGGCTATGTGAGATGTGTCTGGGTGAGATGTGAGGGGGGGCTGGGTGAGATGTGAGGGGGGGTCAGGGAGAGATGTGAGGGGGGTCAGGGAGAGATGTGAGGGGGGCTGGATGACATATGAGGGGGGGCTGGATGACATATGAGGGGGGGCTGGATGACATATGAGGGGGGGCTGGATGACATATGAGGGGGGGCTGGATGACATATGAGGGGGGGCTGGAAGACATATGAGGGGGGGCTGGAAGACACGTGATGGGGGCTGGAAGACGTGAGGAGGGGCTAGGGGAGATGTGAGGGGGCTATGTGAGATGTGTCTGGGTGAGATATGAGTGGGGGCTGGGTGAGATGTGAGGGGGGCTGTGTTCTGTGTGTGGGCCTGCCTGTGTCTGTGTCCTGTGCAGTTTGCCTGCTTGTGTAGTTTGCATGTGTCCATTTGTATTTGCACTGTTTGCAGGTTGCACTTATTTGCACTGGTTCCCTCTGGTCTCTCTAACCCCCCCCCCCCTCCCTTCCCTGGTCTCTCCCTCCCTGGTCTCTCTCTCTCCCCCTCCCTGATCTCTCTCTCTCCCTCCCTGGTCTCTCTCTCTCCCCCTCCCTGATCTCTCTCTCTCCCTCCCTGGTCTCTCTCTCTCCCTCCCTGGTCTCTCTCTCTCCCTCCCTGGTCTCTCTCTCTCCCTCCCTGGTCTCTCTCTCTCCCTCCCTGGTCTCTCTCTCTCCCTCCCTGGTCTCTCTCTCTCTCCCTCCCTGGTCTCTCTCTCCCTCCCTGGTCTCTCTCTCCCTCCCTGGTCTCTCTCTCCCTCCCTGGTCTCTCTCTCTCCATCCCTGGTCTCTCTCCCTCCCTGGTCTCTCTCTCTCCCTCCCTGGTCTCTCTCTCTCCCTCCCTGGTCTCTCTCTCTCCCTCCCTGGTCTCTCTCTCTCCCTCCCTGGTCTCTCTCTCTCCCTCCCTGGTCTCTCTCTCTCCCTCCCTGGTCTCTCTCTCTCCCTCCCTGGTCTCTCTCTCTCCCTCCCTGGTCTCTCTCTCCCTCCCTGGTCTCTCTCTCCCTCCCTGGTCTCTCTCTCCCTCCCTGGTCTCTCTATCTCTCCCTCCCTGGTCTCTCTATCTCTCCCTCCCTGGTCTCTCTCTCTCTCCCTCCCTGGTCTCTCTATCTCTCCCTCCCTGGTCTCTCTCTCTCTCCCTCCCTGGTCTCTCTCTCTCTCCCTCCCTGGTCTCTCTCTCCCTCCCTCCCTGGTCTCTCGCTCTCTCTCCCTCCCTGGTCTCTCGCTCTCTCTCCCTCCCTGGTCTCTCGCTCTCTCTCCCCTCCCTGGTCTCTCGCTCTCTCTCCCTCCCTGGTCTCTCGCTCTCTCTCCCTCCCTGGTCTCTCGCTCTCTCTCCCTCCCTGGTCTCTCGCTCTCTCTCCCTCCCTGGTCTCTCGCTCTCTCTCCCTCCCTGGTCTCTCGCTCTCTCTCCCTCCCTGGTCTCTCGCTCTCTCTCCCTCCCTGGTCTCTCTCTCTCCCTCCCTGGTCTCTCTCTCTCTCCCCCGTCTCTCTCTCTCTCCCCCCCGTCTCTCTCTCTCTCCCCCCCGTCTCTCTCTCTCTCCCCCCCGTCTCTCTCTCTCTCCCCCGTCTCTCTCTCTCTCCCCCGTCTCTCTCTCTCTCCCCCCGTCTCTCTCTCTCCCCCCGTCTCTCTCTCTCCCCCCGTCTCTCTCTCTCCCCCGTCTCTCTCTCTCCCCCGTCTCTCTCTCTCCCCCCGTCTCTCTCTCTCCCCCGTCTCTCTCTCTCCCCCCCCCCGTCTCTCTCTCCCTCCGTCTCTCTCTCTCTCTCTCTCTACCTCCGTCTCTCTCTCTCTCTCTCCCCGTCTCTCTCTCTCTCTCTCCCCGTCTCTCTCTCTCTCTCTCCCCGTCTCTCTCTCTCTCTCTCTCCCCGTCTCTCTCTCTCTCTCTCCCCGTCTCTCTCTCTCTCTCTCTCCCCGTCTCTCTCTCCTCGTCTCTCTCTCTCTTTCCCTTCCTCTCTCCCTCCCTCCGTCTCTCTCTCTCTCCCTCCGTGTCTCTCTCTCTCTCTCCCTCCGTCTCTCTCTCTCTCTCTCTCCCTCCGTCTCTCTCTCTCCCTCTCTCCCCGTCTCTCTCTCTCCCTCTCTCCCCGTCTCTCTCTCCCCCCCTCTTTCCCCCCCCCTCTTCTTTCCTTCCCCCTCCGTGAGAGAGAACCTGTTGCTAAACATTTTGAATCCCACCACTGCCTAGACCCTTAATATTTCAAACACTTCTTTCTAATGAGGCATCAGATTTGAAACATTTTTGTGTGTGCCAGTGTGCTAGCACGAGCTCCAGTGCAGGCGAGGTGGAGAGAATAGAACCGTTTACAAAGGAGTGAAGACATTGCAAACAGTAAAGGCAACGAGGAGAGTAGATTGGGGTTAGAAGAGCGACACCGGGTATGAGGAGTGAATGAACAGATTTTGCTAAATATAAAGCCGTTGAATTAAAGAGCGGATGCCGGTGTGTGTAGATTAGGCTTGACAGGGTAATGTAGCACTGAAGTGAATCTAAAGGCTTAGGAAGTGATGGTGTTTTCTTTGAAGCTGTGAGAACTCGCTATTTTAACTTTCTCTGACAATTTGTGGACAGAATGGTTAATGAAATGTTAAAAGGGGAATCCAGGTTTTCCTTCCTTGCTCTTCTCCGACACATAAAGTGTGACACTTGAGAATTGTGATCCTGAATCTTGGCTCCATAGCTATGTTGAAACGTTAGCAGTATTATTTTCATTATCTGCATAATTCTAATTGTATTTGTATTAGACTGATCTGTCTGTTTGCATGCAGCTTGGTGAGGGAATAGGATTGAAAGAAACACCACAGCAGAAATATCAGCGACTGCTGTATGAAGTCCAGGAATTGACACAAGAAGTGGAGAATATACAGGTGGGATTACATTGCTGTGTTCACCTACAACTTTTTTTACATTTGGCTATAGAAAAGATGTTTGACCACGTCTCTTATTTCTAGGTCTGTGTATGCTTTCATTGAATAAAGTAATGTTTTATATTTGCAATATTTAAGCTGCTACCCTGCACACTTTATCAGACAAGAAGTTCCAAGCCAATTTTATGTTTTTAAAAAAAACAGCATATTATCTATTGTTAAAGATGGGAGAAGTTGGTAAGAAAGAGGGTTCTGCAAGATCGGATTAGAAGTGCGGCTTTTGTCCAGTGTTTGGTAGGGGGAATCCTTGAAGATAAAATCTCTTCTTAGACCAATAGAGTTGGTATCTCTAAAATAAGAGGACAAAGAGCTACTCTAATGAAGGATGGATAGACGCAAGCTCCGCTCCTTTATTGCTTTATTCGAGGCCTCCGTTATAGTCGCCACTATGTATGTGGAACTCTACGTTTATCCTCTAAGTTGGGATGTAAGTCTCATCAGCAGTAACATGTTGACCTCCTCACATTACAAAGCACCTTGCTCGTTGGTATAGTATAGGTATTTTTAGTTTCTCTGGCTGTGAATCAGTCCCACTCACTCTGCAGCCCCTGCAGCAGTCTCATGCATGTGTGCATTCCAGCATACAAACACTCTTCCTTTAACTTCTAGAGCACGGTAAAAGAATCTGCCATAGAAGAAAAACTGACTCCTGTTGCATTGGCCAAACAAGTGGCCACCTTAAAGCATCAGCTGGTGTCTACCCATTTGGAAAAACTTCTAGGTCCAGATGCTGCTATCAATTTGACAGATCCAGATGGAGCCCTTGCAAAGTAGGTTAACGCCTATATATGTCTGTTCACAGCTGTTCTGCTGTATGATTTTCACGATTTAGGAATAATCCACGTGCTTCACTCTGTCTTGTACTTGAGCTTATTGGGTTTTAAAGGAAAGTACTGTCCATGGGACTTCTAAGGAGAGAAAGGAGACTTTCACATGCCCATAGCATATCATGCTGGCATCTTCATCCTGAAAATGTAATCCCTTCACTAGCAGCAACTTATTGCAATGTATTTCTCATACCTCTGGCAGGAGAGGGGTTTAACGCAGCAGATTTATAGGGGGGAAATGTTAAATGAACACGCACACCATATAATGCTGAACATCTACATAAATACTATCCTTCTATTTTCCCAAATAAAAGTTACAAGTAGCAGAGATGCAGATAACATTGACTTGTCTGATAATGGTGTTTGGGTTTTACCCACTTCCCATTGGTCTCTGTACCCACAGTAAGAACACACAGACAAATCCTTTCCCTGCTTTGACTTTTTTCCCCCTACTGCTCTTTTGGAAGTTGGATACATTATCGGTGGACAAAGGACATAAACAGTTGTAATCAGTGTTCGACAAACCTATACATTTGCTCGCCCCGGGCAAGTGGATTTAACCCCCGGGCGAGTAAATATTGGCCCAAGCAGCACACGTTTGGTACTAGGTGGCGAGTAGATTTTTTTGTGTGGCGAGTAGATTTTTTGGTGATTTGTCAACCACTGGTTGTAATTATTGGTAGATGACAATGTTTTTGAGTGTTAACTGCAGCCTGTTAATTTTCCGATGGAACATCAAGAGTACTGTAACTTCAGTACCTAGAGGTTTTATATTACATGGCACACTATACAATGGACCACTGCATACATTGTCCATTTGGGGCAGTTTAGGCAGTGGGGTCCCATACTTTTTCCCCAAACACATATTCACATTGCTGCCTGTTTACCGAAAAGCCTTGAACTCTTACATTGTATCCATGTGATATAGCCCTGTGTTGCTTCCGTGAAGAGCATACAGCTTAAGCAGCACTGTGAGCGACAGTATGAGTTATTGTATATGGCATGTCAGAAGGGGATAATTTTGTGCAGCAGGGAGAAGAAATGCTCTTGTGGCTGTAAAAGAAACATTGCAATAATCCAATTATTTGTTATCAAAGTGATAAGCATTGTATAAAACCATGATCTGTATTTACCACCATTACTATACAACAGGGGAATTCATCAGAAAACTTGGGTTCAACATTGTTAATTTGGGTGGTTATCTGGTTCTTTTTACTAGACGTTTGCTGACTCAGCTGGATGCTGCCAAAACCAGAAAAGGTCCAGAGGGGAAAAGCCCAGCAAAGGGGTCCGCCCCAGACACGGCGAACATGGTGACTTATGAGTTACACTGCCGTCCTGAGCAAAACAAGTTTTCCCAAGCAGCGAAGGTAAGTGATTGGTGGGACAGCGGAGTTGGACAGTGCATGATGCTCGGGATTGTAATATTAAATTCCTCCCTGCTGACCTAGCCAGGTGCACGTGGTTGCCCCATGCTGCTCTGTTTTCTTCACATGGATAGTGTTGCCACTTTTGTCTCGGGAATGAGTAATGTCACAAGATAAATAATCGAACGACCTCAGTTGAGTTTATGATTCTAACATTTCCTCTTTGCTATTATGGTTACAGAGGAATCTGGTAAACAGATGTTTTCCATGCTGAAAAAAGTATATCTTTCTTTTTTCTCAGCCGAAGTGTAATTTATGTATTAATCTGCAATGGGAAGGACTGATACACAAAGTCCTTGGTCCTTTCTGTTCTCGTCTCACTATGTCAGTGTTGCTATGGACGGGGGATTTTAAGACCAGTTTGAGAAAGAGTTGCAGTGGTAACAGGCCTCTTATGTCTGAATAACTGTATTACAGGTGGTAGAACTAGAGAAGCGGCTGGGAGAGCTTGAATCCGCTGTGCAGTGTGATCAGGACAGTCAGGTAATTTAAGACCTTGCCACAACCCGTTTGTAGGGTGGCTGTTAGTGGTTGTTTTAATATACAACTTTAAAACTTTTGGGGGAAATCTTGTTAGAATCACCTTTTCTCGTTTTTGTTAAACAGAATCCCCTCACTGTCGGACTTCAAGGATCTAGTTTGATGGTGAGTAGTAATAGGTTTATATCCTTTTCTCTCTACCTTAGCCCAGGCAGTGCATTACTAACATAGTATCCGGAAGAGAAGGAAAAACTGCCTATAATAAATACAGTGAATTAATTACCCAACAAATGTAGAGCCACATAGACTCTGTTGTAAATGAGATAAAAGGAGAAGGGATCCAAATGATAATTTTTCTAACAACTGAACTCTGACTTCATAGGAGACGGTTGAAATCTTACAGGCTAAAGTGAACGTGTTGGATGTGGCATCTCTAGACCAAGTGGAAGCCAGACTACAGGTAAGTGTGCAGGACATACAGATGGCTCTCTTGTCCCTTCACTATCTGCCGAGCTCTTTCTCTCCCATCTTCAAAACCCTCCTGAAAAGTCAGCTTTACAAGACATCCTTTTCATAGCACTGTAACATGACCCAGTACACACTCCCTTTTATGCCTTCCTTTTTTCTGTGGTTACCAAAACCCCAGTCACCGCTAGGAACGCCTATACTCCAATATTTCGAGGGGGACCTGCAACGCATTGTACTGGCAATAGTGAGTACGTACGATAAATATGAGACGCTGGGCGACTCCTTCATATATATTTATTGAAATCTGTTCAACGTTTCAGTGCAGACGCACCTTTGTCACGATACGTATCTTCACAAAGGTGCGTCTGCAGCGGAACGTTAAATAGATTTCAATAAAAATTTAACCAAGGAGTCTCCCAGCGTCTTTCATATTTATGGTATCATTGGTGGAGAGGACAAATCCACAGCTGGTAGCACTCGAGATCATCTTTAAAGTATCTTTGTTTGTTTTTCCATTTAGCGTGGAGTGTGTTTCTTTCCCTTTTTCCAATAGTGAATATGTAGACACAGATAATACTAAGTACATTCATGTTGAGTACTTTCAAAGTGACATTGCATATATTCCTTTAGCATTACTTGTGCAGTGTTAAACAGATTAACTTGTTTTCCAGGAATGCTAGATTGTTTTAGGCTGTGTATGTTTGTTTGAGGGGGAAGCTTGTACATTGAATTATTTTGCAAATGTCAAGCTGTGCTTTCTCAGGATTCGGAGAGATGTCTCCCTTTCTTTCCTTAGAGTGTTTTGGGGAAAATGAATGAAATTGCAAAGCACAAGGCGGCTATTGAGGACGCGGACACAGAAAGCAAGGTGAGAAGCCGCACCTTTTTATAAACACCAAACAGCTGATGACGCACAACGTACAGTGAGTCTGTTAAGCTCTTGTGATCACGGAGATTACAGTGAGAAAAGCTAAGAAAACAGCAATTTTGGGGTTGCACCAATGTGTGTGCATCAAACGTTGTTTTCTTCAAGTTGTCTTTATTTATATAATCCTATCTACATACATAGCGCTTCACAGCAGTAATACACGTGACATAATAATATAACACAATGGGAATAAGCGCTTGAGACATAAGAGAAATTAGGAAAAGGGCGTCCCTGCCCCGAAGAGCTTACAATCAAATAGAAAAGGTTCTTATTTGGGTGTGTTGCTGCTACTTAGTAACTGAACACATTAAGCAGATCTACAGTATGGATTTCCCTGCCGTAGTAACGTATGGATGTAATTGTTGGTGATTTCCTCCTTTAGGTACACCAGCTCTATGACACTGTGCAGAAGTGGGATTCCATGTCCAACACACTTCCACAGGTTGTTCAGAGGCTGGTGACGTTAAAACAGCTTCATGAACAAGGTAAAGGTCTTCTTCATTCTGATGTTTCTCAGAGCAGGGGTGCTGGTGGAATTATGTATTCAGTGTAGGTACCTGCTTCAATGGAGTTGACCTGGACGTGGTTAGCAGGATTAAATATATTTTTTTAATCAAAAAATGCAACCAAATGACTCCTTTGTTAAAAGACTTGGGATCAAAAATGTTAAATGTTATTAATAAATTGCCAAGCATTTTGGAACATAGCGCAGGGTTTTTGTATTAGTTTTTCATAACGGTATGACCAACTCCCTTTCTCTAGCAACACTCCTAAGGTAATGAAAGATGTGTATGGTTACTGATGTTTTGTCTTTGTATATAAAATAGCTTTAGAACGTAGAGGGACTTTTGCAAAGGTCCATGTACCATTTTAGGGGTTGCTCGCACGTAACTATAGGATGGGGAAAAGGGGGTTATATAGGTACAGAAGAAACAATGTGGGAGGTGGAATGAGGGCAGTAAGAGGAGGGAAGAAGAAATATAGGCAGAAAGAAGGAAAGCGAGTCAAACCTACCTTGTTCTTGTAGAGGTTGTGTCCGACAAAGGGTTCCTTAAATTCATGCATACAAGAGGAGGTCGAGAGGCAGCCACCTTAAATTATGATGTTATTTAGGACACTGGAAATGCATTGAGATTCATTACTAATCCCATTGGCTGCTCCCCTGAACAGCACAAACATTTATTCTCCAGAGAAAAGGAAGTACAGAGGGAATGGATAGGTTTGTGCTCTTCTAGGAAAGGTTAGATCAGTTGGCAATGAGCCTCAATGTACTTCACTTGTCCGGCTTCATAAAGATATCGCCATCATTTTGTTATAGCTCAACTGGTATAGAATTACATTGAAATACTTGAACATGCATTTGGAAAACATGTTGCAGCCTGCCCTTACGGGAGATATGCATAAGGCATATTCGCTTACTAAAAATCAGGGACCGAGTTAGTATTATCATTTTTTGGATATTGCTTTCTAATGGAAACAATCTGTTAAGTTCTGCATTTCTCCCACCATGTCTAGCGGAAGAGAAGCGCAGTCATATAGGGGTGAAAATAAAAGGAAGAGAGAGTGCAGTATCATCTTTTCATTTTATCTTCACGCCTATATATTTGCGATAGAACTTTTGAGAAGAACTGACTGGACAGTATCTCTGAGAAGCAGCACCATTCAGGGAGTTGTATATATGTAAATAACTTTATTTTTTAGATCTCCATTTAAATTTCACTTTGACACAAATGTTATTGTATCCGAAGGTGATAATTAGTTAGCGCCCTGTTTTTGGCATTATTTCTCTGAACGTACCTTTTTATCCCTTGGTATTGGGGGATCTTTCTTTATTCCACCATCCCCTGAGCATTCTAAAAGATTTACACACATTTTTTTTTTAATGTAACTGTCTTCTCACCCCCCTTCATCATCCAGCGTTGATGGTAACGGATCCTAAATCAGTGCATGTGTCCCATAAGTTCTAGAGGTCAGACTGTAGCTATTCTCCCATTAGTAAGACGATACTAACTGCACTAAGTTACATAAGCTTAGTTTATTAACCCCTTCAGGGTATATTTCACCAGAACATTTGTATGCATTTAGCATAGGGACCTGCTACTGAGACTTACCTTGACGCTGGTTAGCAGGCTTGTCATTATTTGATCAAAGGATGTAGCCACAATTCTCCTTTGTCTTACAGACTTAGGTTTCATTATGTATATTTATTTCCCCATTTATTGTTAGTCCAATGGGAGAAGCGCAGGGATTCACTTTCTATATAAATGTATAGTTAGTTTTGTGCATTCAGTTTAAGCCTCTGAATCCTTGATTTGTTTCAGCGATGCAGTTTGGGCAACTGCTCACCCATCTGGACACTACACAGCAGATGATTACAAATTCTCTAAAGGACAATACTGGTGCCCTGGTGATGGTATGTAGTAAAACTGTGGATGTGCTTTACCCCTTTCTTCCAGACATCCTTAAAGCATATGGCTTTTTATGGCAAAGAAAGAAACTGTGTCTTTCTGCTAGAAGATGAATCTGAAGGGATATAGAGGTTAATTACTTGTGATTCTGTTACCAGTTGTCTCTGCCTCATTTTAAAAAATATATATATTTTCATAAGAAAATTACTATTGATAATTGTTACCATTGGAAACTGTTTTATGGTACCCAATCCACTTCCCTTGCCTCCCTTTTTTATGTATCCCACATATTTATGAGCTAGAAGGGATCTGTGAAACCTCATGAGTGTGTGCACGTCTCAGAGCCATGTGTTATTTGCACTAGGTCAAGATAAAATTGTGAACATCTATTCCTGACTTTTAGTTTACTTGATTTTTCCCCCTCAACTGGTTGTTAGGATCTCAATCTAGGTACTCTGCTTGTATACGTTAAAGTATGGTCCTATCAGCTAATTGTAGTTCTGTGGGGGGAGATGTCCTAAATTATAATTATTACTTTAATACTTGATGTATTTAAAGTATAACTGTTATTTTGCTTGAAATGTGCACTATGCAAATATTATATGTAAGAGCGGTTGCATTGCAATGGCGGCACTATTCCATGCTTCTCACTCTGGCTTCTCAATTCCTGCAGGTCCAAAAAGCCATGAAGGAAAACTTGGCCACTGTGGAGGACAATTTTGCCAGCATCGACTCCAGAATTAAGAAACTGAATAAATGAAACAGCAACTACTCCCTGCAAACTTTATCCCCCCGTGACCCCCCAAAACAGAATACATGGGGAACAGGAGTTCCTGCAGACTCTGCACTACGGAAAGCCTCCCACTTCCCATCTCCTACACACACACACAAGAATTTGCCATTGTACATATTTATTCTCGTTTATTCTCATATCTTACCAATTCCCTGCTATGTCCCCCGGAAATGCTTAAAACGCTGCTCCTACACCCAGCCATGCATGGAAAGTCACGGCACCCATAGTACCCGGTGCTGTTTCATTTCCAGTTCAAATGCTAGGGAATATAGTGTATTTTTCTGGGTGTCACATTTGCATGTTGGTGCCTGCGATGTGGGAAAATAGAATTTGGGAATGTTGGGGAGACCTTCATAGGCATTTTATTTATATATTTGTTGTTCTTGTTAACCCCTTTGGTGGCAGAGGGGCCATTAGTGCATTTATAAGCAATACACTGACAGCCCCTGGCACAAAGATGATTAAAACAGAATTGCAGGTTTGAGGGGGAAAAGTATTTCACCCTAAACTCCCCCCCCCCCTTCCCCTTGAAAAGTAACAATGCATAAATTATAATGATAAACATCTTCAAACTTTAAAGCCTCCTCCTGCTTCTTACATAAAATGGAACTTTCCAAAATGAGCACTAATATGTCTGAAATGTTTGTTTTGTGAGCTGCCACGTTCCACTCCTGTAACAAGTCCTTCCTCAGTCAGGGATTGTGATTTGGGAGTTGGAGAAGGAAGTGGGGAATTAATGACAGACAGCAAGGTAAGGAGCTGTAACTATGGGGTGTAATCCATCATAAGCTGGGAAACTCTGACTATGCACACTATTTCACTGCCATAAATATAGCGCTCAGTTTTACTGCCACAAAACCAGTGCAAAATATCTGCACCATATTTCTAAAGTAAAAAATCCCGTTGGGCTTCTTTTTTCTTTAATTAAAGTGGGTGCAGTTTTTTGCTCCAATATTGCAATCGCTGAGACTTTAATAAATATCCAACATAGATTGTCAGAGTTCATGCAGCAACACCGGGATTTAGGGGCAATTTCTCATTCATGCCATTTCTCTCAATATTGCCCCCGTTGGATGCCCACTTTGCAAACTGCAGGTTTAGTGTTAGCTGTAAATGGAGTCAAGCCCAGCTTAAAAGTATTCATGCACAGCAAAACAGGCCCTTTACTGCCAGGCGTTTAGATGGCTGGATATTTCCTTCCTGTGGTTCTTTATCATCCCTGAATACTAGGCAATTCTACATCTATAAAAAAAAAAAAAAAAAACAATCTGCTCAGAAGCTTTTACCCCCTGAAATGGGAGTTTGTAATTGTCACCAAACCTTACAATGGATCTATGCTATTGTTTTTAAATAGATGCAACATTAAGGAAAGGTATTTTTACTAATCTTTTTGCTGCTTCAGAGACCTATGAATTTAGAGAGCATAAAAACTGTCAACAGATCCCAGTAGTTATATACTGTAGCTGTAACGTAACGCTGTCTAGTAAATACACTTGTGTTTTATTAATCAGTTCTGTCATGCTTTGCCACACACATTGAAATTCACCACACGCATAATTCAGATATTCAGTCACAACAATAATGTACACATTAATATCACTGCTCAACAAAGCGTGATATACAAATTGACAATTTGTTTACATTTAACTCCTTGCCAGAGCTCTCCCAATGTAGTACAGGTACTGTGAAGGGGTTAGATGATAGATTGTAATTTTCTTGGACAATTATTTTTATGTTTTTGTTTTAATATGAGAACCTGGAAAGCATGCAAATCCAAATCAAAGGCAGGGCATATTGTGTAGAGCAGGACCTGTCCTTTCTTTGCATAGCAGATATTGAATAAATGAAAGATCACAGAGAGAGGGCTAAAATGAAAGGAGATATATTGTTAGTCTGCGCTTAAGGAAGAGTTAGATACAAGATTCGAAGTGGAATGGAGGTAAACACCTATGAATTTAAGGAGGAAATCTTGAATAAACTTGCACTTAAAAATTGGAGAAATGTATGTGGTTAGGCAGATGCATCAAAGGATACTATAAGAGCTTAGAAAAGATTGGTATTACTCCTAAAATACATTTTGTAAATAGTGGAAGGAACTGCACACTACAACTTTGAAACCTGTGTGCACACCGTGGGGATTTAATGATATCTGGAAAATCCTGTGTGGTGGATTCATTTTGTAAACTACACGTTAAGTGATATACATATTATGTGTGTACACAGTGGTGAGAAAAAGTTTGTGAACCCCTTAGTGTTTTCACATTTTAAACCTTAAATGTTATTAGATCTTAAGCTAAGCTTTAATAATAGATAAAGATAACCTAAACCAATGAAACAAAAACATGATACTTTTTCAACATGTATTTATCCACAAATGATTCAACATCCAATATCCATGTGTGCATAAGTATGTAAACAAAACACAAAATTAAGAAGATCAAAGCGGTGTGCAGTTGTCACATCCCTTGTCAAAGCGCCTATGTGAAACGGCCGTCGGGATCGCTGCTCACTCCCATGGGCACTTTAGTCCTGCCCTCAGCACTTTCTCCTCCTCACCATACCTGGAGATAGAGCCTCTTATAGCCACTGATCACTTGGCTACTCATCCTGTGTTGCTGACACCGCAAGTATCTAATGGGGTTCACTACACACAGTATTACAGACCTGCTTTTTTGAGCAGGATACATACCATTATTATTTGGGACCAGCTAATGAGACTGATTCAGGCTTTTTATATCTTGCTGTGTGGGATGCCTTTGGTTTACTGCTAACGCCCGGGCTATGCTGCTTTCGCCCATGCAGAGGCGTGCACGTCTGTCACGTCACCCGTGTGAAGTGGGTGCGTTTTTCGGCCATGCTAGATGCGCCGTCAGGGGTGTTTGTGACATCACGGAGCTGGTTTGCCCTCATTGGGTGAACCACTCACTTGACCTGCCCATCGCGCCGAGAAATCCGTTTCAACTGATTCCTCGCACAACGCCCGCCCCCTCCTGCTGTTGCATGCGCCCGGTCTATGGGCGCGTTCAATGCCTTAAGGCATTTGGACTAAGTGTTACGTGAGTTGTTTCCATCTTCCAGTAATAGGGGTTTTGTACAGACCTTATGGATGTTACACACTTGGAACACTCACTGCAAAGTCACATAAAGATGTTAATAGTAAGTGGGCTAGTGCATGATAACTATTCTGATCAGGTATTCACCTTGTTCCCACCTATCACGGTTTAAATAGAGACCTAGATATATATATATATATATATATATATAATGTTATAAATTTGCATGTCATTTCCCAGAATCCCTTGCTACAGTGAAAGTGCTGGGTGATAATGGTGAAAGTTGTGGTTGCAAACCTGTTTAAGACATGCAAATGAGCATACAGTAATATTTCCATTTGAGATATATATATATATATATATATATATATATGTATATGTTACATAGTAGATTAGGTTGAAAAAACGTACGTCCATCAAGTTCAACCTATGCTAAATTTAGACAACAGATACTTTATCCTATATCTATACTTATTGATCCAGAGGAAGGCAAACAAAAAAACGCAGTGTTATATCATCCAATGATATCTCATAAGGGGGAAAATAAATTCCTTCCTGAATACAAGAATTGGCAATCGGATTAATCCCTGGATCAATATTCTTCCCATGTTTACTTATTTGGTATATCCCTGTATACCTTTCCTTTCTAAAAGATGAACAAAACACAAAACCCCAGCAAGCTCTTTTTGGGAACCACTGAGCCCCCACAAAATATATATATATATATATATATATATATATATGTATGTATGTGTCAAAAAGGAGTGCTATTGAGCGTGGCATATGTATACAACAGACGACAGAGAAGCCCAATGCTACATCCAACATGACAGAAATACACAGTAAAATACTTATATATTCTCTTGAATATATAAGGTCATTTAGTTTAACCCTTTGGCCAAAGCATTGTAAGCTTGCGAGCTACGACAAGGCAGACCCTGTTCGCATGTCCTAACACTACCAGATAAAATACTAATATACCTCTATTAGGATTACAATTCTCATTTACCTCTATTAGGAGGGAGAAAGACCACATTGGATCTATATCTAGTTGAATGAAAGGACCTACTAACTTGGGAAGTGGGGAGGGGCAGGCTTAAAACCTGGGAATACTGTGTATTTTTGTCATGTTGGATGTAGCATTGGGCTTCTCTGTCGTCTGTTGTATACATATGCCACGCTCAATAGCACTCTTTTTTTGACACACACACATTATATATATATATATATATATATAAATATATATATATATATATATAATCAAAAAATAAATAGATGATACCGTTCTGTGGCTAACGAAATGCTTTTATTTACCGTTCTGTGGCCAACGAAATGCTTTTATTTTTTGAGTGCGGTACAATGTGGTATCTTCCATATTTTCATGAAAATATATATATATATATATATATATCTTATCTTATACTATATTAGTGAAAGCACTGTATGCCTGCCTGCCTGTCTGGATGTCCGGTGTCCCTAGGGGAAATCTCATTGGTCCCTTGGGCCGCCCGCCCCCGCACACCTCTCATTGGCCTGAGGCGGAGTGACGGGACACATACACACACACACCCCCCATCACGTGCGCCGCCCTGCACTGGCTCCGGACGGGAAGCGCGGCCCTCCTACCCCAGCCGCTCCCTTACCTCCCCGGCGCTACCTCCCCCTCAGGTAAGTCACAGCACTGCACGTCCCGTCTCAGCTTATGGCGCCAGTAACTCTCCTATTTCAGGTGCACAGGGCGCTTCCTGCCGCCGCCTGCACGCCTCACTCAGCCGGACCCTCGCGCCTCAGGCCCACACAGGGCGCTTCCTGCCGCCGCCTGCACGCCTCAGCCGGACCCTCGCGCCTCAGGCCCACACAGGGCGCTTCCTGCCGCCGCCTGCACGCCTCACTCAGCTGGACGGCACATCGGGGGACAAAGCGGGCGCCGGGGGGGGAGCGCGAGTCACGGGGAACGGGGGGGGGGGGCGAGTCACGGAACGGGGGGGACGAGTCACAGGAAACGGGGGGGGGGGGCGAGCTGCGAGTAACAGGGAACGGGGGGGGGAAGTCACGGGGAGGGGGGGACCGAGTCACAGGGAACGGGGGGCCACCAGCCGAACCAGCAGGGGGACGGACGCACGGAGGGGGGGGGGGACATGCACATACATAAATTATGACAATACATATGCCCACTGCTCTCCACCCCGTCCCCCACTCCCCTTTCCCCCCCCCCACTCCCCTTTCCCCCCCCCCCACTTCCCTTTCCCCCCCCACTCCCCTTTCCCCCCCCTTCCCTTCCCCCCCCCCTTCCCCCCCCACTCCCCTTTCCCCCCCCCTCCTCCCCTTCCCCCCCCCCCCTCCTCCCATTCCCGCCCTTCTCCCTCTCCTCCCCTTCCCCCTCTCCTCCCCTTCCCCCCCTTCCCCCTCTCCTCCCCTTCCCCCCCTCCTCCCCTTCCCCCCTCCTCCTCCCCTGCCCCCCCTCCTCCTCCCCTGCCCCCCCTTCCCCTTTTACCTCCCTTCCCCTCCTCCCCTTCCCCCCCCTCCTCCCCTTCTCCCCTTCCCCCTCTCCTCCCCTTCCCCCCCTCCTCCTCCCCTTCCCCCCCTCCTCCTCCCCTTCCCCCCCTCCTCCTCCCCTTCCCCCCCCCCTCCTCCACTTCTTTTTACATCTGTTATGTCACCAAAATATACATTGTACTGTGGTGTGTTTACAATAAACCATTTTTAAATAACATCGTATTACATTTTATTCCATCTTTCTTTTCAACATTATTATCCAGCCTTTACAACAAATACTCACCTATTGTTCCACGATTTAGAAATAATACTACCTATTACGCATTTACATCCCAGGCAACGCCGGGTCTCTCAGCTAGTATATATATATATATATATTGTGAGGGCTCGGGTTCCGAAAAAGAGCTTGCTGGGGTTTTGTGTTTTGTTTAACCTATTCTCAGCTGTTTCAGCTGTTGGAGGTTAGTGGCTCCTCCTTCCCAAGTTTTAAGCCCGCCTCTCCCCAAGTTAGTCGGTCCTTTCATTCAACTGGATATAGATCCAATGTGGTCATTCTCCCTCCTCCCGTTTATTCTTGCATCTTAAATGCATAATCTTACATTTATCTGTAATAAACATGTATTAAACCTCATCTGCCATTTACCTGCCCATGTTTCCAATCTCTCGAAGTCCTTCTGGAGAGAAATTAGACCCTGCTCTGATTCTATTACCTTACACAATTTAGTATCATCAGCAAAGATGGAGACTTTGCTCTCGATGCCAACCTCAAGGTCATTAATAAACAAGTTAAAAAGCAGGGGTCCCAGTACCGGTCCCTGAGGTACTCTACTCACGACCTTAGCCCAACCTGAAAAAGTTCAATTTATGACAACTCTGTCCTTCAACCAATTTTAAATCCAGGTGCATATAATTTGCTTTATTTTGTACACCAACCTCGTGTGGAACCGTATCAAAAGCCTTTGCAAAATCTAAATAGACCACATCAACTGCATTACCCTGGTCTAAATTCCTACTTACCTCCTCAAAGAAACAAATAAGGTTAGTTTGGCATGATCTATCCTTCCTAAATCCATGTTGACTAGTACTAATAATTTTGTTTTCCATTGGGTATTCCTGAATTGTATCACATATTAAACCTTTAAGTAGTTTCCCCACTACTGAAGTCAGGCTTACAGGTCTGTAATTCCCCTGATGTGATCTAGATCCCTTTTTAAATATAGGCACCACATCTGCTTTACACCAATCTTGTGGTACTGAGCCTGTGGAAATGGAGTCCTTGAATATTAAATGTAATGGTTTGGCTATTACTGAACTAAACTCCTTGAGAACTCTTTTATGTATGCCATCGGGGCCAGGTGCTGTATTTACTTTAATTTTTTCAAGCTGCTTATGAACGTCTTCCTCATTTAACCAATTGTTCATTAATATGAAGGTTGTGGCTTCCTCCTGCGGCACTACTATTGAACTTGATTCTTCCCTGGTAAACATAGAGGCAAAGAATTTGTTTAATACCTCAGCTTTTTCCTTATCCCCAATAATCTGCCTGCCCATCTCACACTTAAAGGGTCCTTTATTTTCTCTTCTCATTTTTTTGTTAAGGTACTTAAAGAGCTTTTTAGGGTTGATCTTACTTTCTATTGCAATCCCTTTTGCATTATCCATTTTTACTCATTTGATTGCCCTTTTGCAATTTTTGTTGCTTTCCTTATAATTCTGATACGATGCCTCCGTCCTTTCGGACTTAAAAAATCTAAACGCCTGCCTCTTCTTTTCCATTTCCTCCCCTACCAGTTTATTTAGCTACATTGGTTTTGACTTATTACCAAAGGGTATACACTGATGAGTGTCCTTTTCTAACAGTGACTGCCCGTTTATCTTCTACATTTTTCCCTGCAAAAGCATCACCCCAATGTATTAATTGTAGATTAGTCCTCAATTTATTAAAACCTGCCTTTCTAAAATGTTATGGTCTTTGTTGAACCCAAGTAATCTGTTTTTTGATCATTTATTTCAAATGAGACCATGTAATGATCACTGTTACCCAAATGTTCCAGGACTTGAATATTTGCTATTACCAAATTCAGTATTGCCCCTCTCCTGTTTGGTTCCTCAATAATTTGGGTCATAATTGTCTTTAAGCACCCCCAAAAACCTGTTTCCTTTTGTTGTAATGCTAATCTTATTGCCCCAGTCTATGTCTGGATAATAAAATCACCCATTATGCAAACATGACCCAGTTTTGATGCCTTCTCCATTTGCAAAAGTATTTTAGCTTCCTCAATCTCACCAATATTTGCTGGTTTATAGCATATCCTTACAAACATTTTCTTTATACTTTTGCCTCCACTGCTAATTTCAATCCACAAGGTCTCTACATTTTCGTTATTTCATTCATAAATATCTTCCCTTATAATAGGTTTTAGATCCGGTTTAACATATAAACAAACTCCACCTCCCCTTCTATTTGCTCGATCCTTCCGAAAAAGGGAATAACCCTCTAAATTAACTGCCCAGCCATGAGTTTCATCCCACCATGTTTCAGTAATGCCTATGATATCATACTGCTCCTTGTAGCTATTAATTCAAGTCTACAACTTTCTTTATAAGTGCCCAGTCTTTTATAAGTTTGTTTGAGTGCCATGATTTCCTTCTTCCCAATCATGTCAGTGCTTTGTCTTTTAAACTTTTGTTATCTTCACCATATCCATTACATTTTATTACATCTTCAGTTTACGTTTGCAGATCATTACACAGCTCTGCATATTCAGTTCTTGCGTCTTGGTGCAACTTCATTTCTTGCTGTCTGCTCAGTAACTGCTTTGTCTCATTTTCTTATCCTGTGTTTTGTAAGTGAATCCTTCAGGTTTTTTTTCTGCGCTCTCAACTCCAATCTTCATACTTGTTTGTTAATGTCCTCGTGCATTACTAGCAAGCTAAAGTGATTTTTCAGTTGTAGTTTAAATTCTCTGAGGTTATTGATTGTTTTGTTTCTTTTTAATCAGTTTTCTTTGCATACTGTTGTAATTTGAAGCAACCCAATTGGTGGTCATGTCGTGTCAAAAAGGATGAAGGACTGTACAGGTCGGGCACGTGTTTGTTTTTAGCTAGGATATAGTGCCCTTTATTCTTGATTTCATTTTGTTTACTCCACATCCATTTTCTATTTGCATTCTTGTGACGGGAGCTTTGTGACAGGCTATTAATAATACACCAAAAAAAATATATATATATATAACTGGGTTGAACTGGGACGAGACTTAGATATGATAAAATATAATTTATTCCTTGATAAAGGTGAACACATGAGATATACAAATAACAGGCAAAATATAGACACCTACTTAAAGATTATGACAAGAAAGCCATCAGGATACAGAATGGGCCATTTCTTCCATATTTCAGTTGACATCACAGCAAGACAGGCAGGTCATGAAGACCATACATGAAGACATTAAAACATGAAGCCAATAGCCCTAGGCTGAGCCTGGTTCTTATACAATTATTTCCCTTTGAACACAACCTAAACCCAGCCCCTCTCATAAATCAGCGGTGACGTTGACAGTTTTCCTCAGAGTAAAACTCCTTCCACCCCACGACGTTTAAAAACTACTTTTCCCTATCTAAATAACTTCATAACTTCAGTTCAGTAGTACTTACTGGCACTAGAGACATATTAATGCATTCCGTCACGCATGACGCTCCCAATGAGACTACATATTACTGTGTAATATTAAAATTAAGAGAGATATTAATATCTGGCTCTTAGTATCTGTTAGATATCAAGTGTTTAGAATCATTAGTTGGGGCTCGGCCCCACGAATACACATATGTAATGTTTAGCATGTTCCGCCGAGGACATCTCATAAGATTCTTATATTTACTAAGGTCACCCATTCTGATTTTCTCCTTGGGTAGCCGCACCCCTGGCCCCCATCAAAAAAATCCTTGGAAGCAGGGACTCCTGGGTCGTGGACATTTGTCACCTGGTGCTAAATGTCACACCCAATGTCCCAGCCTGGGTCTAGCTGTCTTTAGCAATATTCCCTTGGCCTGCAAATTAGGTATTAACATATTGTGCACCAAAAACCCCTTCTGCTTTTCACACCCAACTTCTATCAAGCCTTTTGAAGTCCAGATTTTCTGAAAAGACACCCCACAGTTGTATTTTCTTAAACTGTAGCTTATTAACCCCTTAAGCCCCAGTGTGTGTGGTGCAGACACTGGCCCAGAAACAATAAAAATTTTTACAGGGGAATAAGCATTTGGATATTGAAGCGAGGTAAAAACACATTACTGGACCTCAGTCCAGTTAACCCCTTGCTTCCCAGGTGAGGGTAGAGGGTGGCCAATTGGGGTGTAACCCCTTTAATCCCGGGCCAAATCCTCTCGATCGTCACAATTCTTCCTCAAGAATTCATTACTGCAGAAATTATCAGAAAAATAGAAGGTACAGAGAAGTGTACACTGCCAGAAAAGTCACTTCGTTGCACACCAACCCTAGTAAAACATAACTTAGTGAATAAATTAAAACGTGTACTTCGTGTAAACAGTAATTACAAATCATGTAGTGGGATTGCAGATGGATCAGACAAACATCTCAATATAGCTCATAGTACATGTATGGTACAAAAGTGACAATGGGCCTTATTAGGAATGTAAGCTCCCCACCCAGAACAGTGAGGCAATGGACATGCGGGCAGAATGAAAGGCTAAATAGTTAAAGTCATGCAAGCTTACGCAGGCCGGTCCCTAGGTTTTGTGCCACCCCTTAGACAAGCACAATTAAAGATGCCCTGTACCCCCAAGAAAAAAAACTCCCACCCCAGCTAAGAAGCAGAAGTTCTTAGGAGTTGAACCACATTAATTTAAGTTCCGGGGACCACTTGCTTCCCGAGATACTGGCACCCCCTAAGGAGGTAAGTATCTCAGCTCAGGTTTAGATGTCCCACCACATGGGCCTAATAGGAAGTTGTATATGACCTCACATCTTCCTATTGGCCCATGTGACCGGGGGGCTTTAAACTAGCAGGAGATACCGCCTTAGGGGGTACCAGTATCTCAGGCAGCTCGGTGTCCTCGGACCTGAAATTACTGCGGTTCAGCTCCAGACACCCCCTGCTTGTATTAAAACAAATTAAAAAGGGAAGCAGAAGTGCTGCTCTCTCCCTCTTGCTGCCCCTTGTCACTTGCCACCTCTAGGCGGCGCCTTCAACTTACCGCCTAGGGATGGGCCTGAGTCTGCATAGGTATCTAATAAGCAAGTCACTAGCCTGAAATTACTGCCCACTAGTTATAACTAAACACTGGGCACTAGACGTGTAGCAGTGCCACACTTTGAAAGCATCAGTATAGTATCTGACCATAATTAGTTCTGTGCAGGTGAAATGCTGCTAATACAAACACAGTCCTGTTTCACCCAGATCAAAGAGATAGTGTGTAGTGACTAAAGGAGTGAATACGCGCTCCAAATACCGATACACTGTTGGCGGTAATGGAACATAACCTGAGATTGTAGCCTTAAAGCAGCAGTCCAAGCTACCTGTTCCCTCCCCCCTTCACTTTAGTATGTGCATCAGTACAATCCACACAATAATAAGTAATGAGCCAAGTTGCTGATTGTTCGGCGAAGATTCGGCTCAGGGGTTCACTAAATGGCTGTTAGTGCAGCGGAAGAAGACCTAAGATCTGTAGGAAAGATCATGTGACTAGGGAGTCACTGGATATAATTGGTGCACTGTTAAAGATTATGCAGAACTCAAAAAGGTGTGTGCCAGTCTGGTTCTCAAGAGGAAGGGGATGAGACTTTGTAAATGGTTGCTATAGAAACTAAAAATTCTTGTTACATTATAATACATTGTCATTCGAAGTTATTTAAAAACAAAAATGCTACAAATATTTTCTCATGGTACAGAACTGATTTATTAAAGAAAACCATGTAAGATATTGCTTGGTCTGCAGCCTTAATTGAGCATTTGTGCAGCCTCTATTGCAGGGGTGTACAAACTTTTTAGTCTGCGCCCTCCTCCCACCCCAGCCTTGTCTTCTGCGTTTGACATCGTGTTCCCATGGCAACACAACATCATGTGACCCTGCGGCATCATTTGACGAAGCTTCGTCAGAAGCCTTGGGAGACCAGGTAAGGGACTTAGAGGCCCTGCACCCTCCCCCAGCATTTAATTTAAATGCTTTGGGGAAGAGCGCAGGGCCTTTGTAAGCGTCGTGCTCTCCACAACAAAATGTTGTGCCCCCCAGTTTTCTCTCCCCTGATCTATAGTGTAGCTAGAGACAAAATGTATACAAATGTAGCTCACTCTTAATGACCTAATTGCTAGTGTATCCAAAAGGCTGCTGAGTAAACAAGCAGCTATGTAACAACCAGCCCACAGAGTATCTGTGCACAGGAGCAGGAGGTCTATTTTGACCTGGTTTTACTAGGCCAATCAGTTGAACAGCAATTCTACTTGATGCCAAGTAGAACAAAGAAAAACCAGCCAAACAAATATAAAAATTAAACCAACAAGTGCACTGTAAATAAAATAAAGTGGACTAAAAATGAAGGGTCAATACAAAATAATCCAGAGTAGGGGATACCGATCAGAGCACCCCGCCTGACGCCCACTGGGAGGCAAACTCTGAAACCGCCCCAGTGGACTCGGCATACGTGTACTCTGCCCGGATTCGGGAGTGCACCAGCACCCGGAACATGGCCACAATGTTTGTTGGGACCTCCCTCTCCACACACTGCTTCCTGGTCTTCTAAATGGCTAGCTTAGCCAATGCCAGGAGCAGGTTGACGAGGAGATCCCTAGGCTTATTGTCCCGGGACACTGGGCACCCAAAAATAAAAAGGGGAGGGGAAAAGTGCAGCCAGAACTGCAGGAGAAGGCCCTTCAAGGTGGATAAGAGGGGCTGCAGTCTGGCGCAGCTAAAATAAATATGGTACACGGACTCCCGCTCGACACAGAAGGGGCAGGAGGATGAGGTGGTGGCATACATAGATCAGGTGGAAGTATAAGGGCTGAGGGAGAAAAGGTTTTGATCACTTTTTTTTTTTTTATAACTTTGATTTTATTGGGTTATACATTACAAACATAGTAACACAATCCATGTGCTAAAGCAAATGCACCCTATGGAGAATATATTCAAAAACCAATAAGACGAACGTGACAAACATGACAGACAGGACTGACGGGGGGACGAAACTACGTGGTTCATGGGGGGGGAGGGGGGTGACCGGGCAGGTGGGCGGATGCATCTCTCTATTCTTCATCTGCGATCAGCCTCCTACTGTTTGTAATTCTGTAAGTGCTTGGCTCTGCTCCGCGTTTGATCAATTTTTAACTGGATATCCCTCTTGCTAATCACTACAGTTCTAGGTGGCCCGCGAGTACCCACTTCAACAGACCCATGGCGGTGTCTGCTGACGTAATGATGTATAATTTTTCACATTCTGCAAATTCTACCAATCTGTCTCCCCATCCATTCCTGTTGCGGTAACCATACTTACCAACTGATGATTTGTCTTTCTGCTGGGCACCATTCTTTGGCTGGAAATCTCCCATAATGAGATAGATATATAGATAGAGATCATTTCAACGTTGTAGATGCACTCTGTTCAGCGTGTGGAAGATTTCTGGTTATTGATTAGCACCTGTGACTGTAGTGCAGGTGTGACGTCACATAATGACAACACTGCAGCTGGACTTGTGCTTTGTGTTAACTACTAATGTGCTGCTGGTAGGTATTGTTCACCTTAACAACGGTTAATAAACAGCCACCTATCTGACCCACATCTCATAGTGGGTGTCCCTAAAATGAGTATCTACCCTAAATCCATCACAATATACCTCAACTCGCTTCCATCACCAAGGTTAATTTTAAGTATTTTACCTCTAGGCGTCCTCTGTCCCATGTTTACTAAGAAAAAATTATTAACACATCTATTGTAGCAAAATGTGTCTGAAAATGCAGTTACTCTCTTCAAAACGTGCAAAGTTCAATTAGAGCCCAAAACAATACTTAATAAATCTAAAATGTAATATATAAAAGTAGTACAGTGCTTGGTTACAGGAAAACAAACGTTACAAGAAACAGTATAATATGCAATTTCATAAAAATAATGGGATAAAACTGAAATTCTCAAAGGGTTTTGGAGTTGGAAATATGATAATTCACATGTTATAGTGTTAATAATCCCTTTGTTCAATTCTAAATTTCATATCTCCAAATGCATGGTTTTTGTCCTAAAAACCTCTGCATTGGAAACAGAATAAGCCGACCTTCTGAGGCGTGTACTTAACTTTCCCCTCATCAATCTCTAATGACCTTTGTATGGCTTGGGGAGAAAAAAAAATTGTTTATTTGAATTGAAAATGACAGAGTATAAAAAATACCCCTTAACTTTATTTTTACAACCCCATGAATGATGCCACCTTCACCGTTGCATTTTTATATATAAAATGCATGTGTGGACAACCATCTCGATAGTGGTAACTTTGAAGGTAAAATATGTATCTGATACAGTGTGCAACATAGACCAACCTGTCATATTTGGCATAATTTAATCCACCTGATCGCAAATGTCAAATATATATTTTTTATCCTAGTCCATTATATCAAATCCCAAATATCTTGTATTTGTAAGTCGGTACTGATATGAAGAATGTCTTCCTGGCCACATCCTCTTGTTCTGTCCAAATAACTTTGGAATGCTTCCCTCATGTCCTAAATATCTGCATTCTTTCCATCAGGCAGCGTAAAGGTATGAGTTAAGAGATTGCTAGTGGGGGTAGAGAATTTATTTAGAGGAAATTGATGCGGCATCAGTCCGAGAGAGAAGAAAAATAAAAGTTGGCATAATTACAGTAGCAACTAAAAGACATCTCACATCTGAAACAAATAGTAAACAAGCTATTATTTACCACCACACTCCAATGTCAAGGATAGTACACAAACTGGCACATGATTTTCACGAATGATTACCTTGGCTCTTAGTCACGGAAGCAAGATGGACATGAGGACACAAAGAGCTTTTGTTCACTGCTGCATTGCATCTCAGCCACCCACCCCAGTGTGCATCTGCATTGCCCCAATGGCGCACAGCCTTTGGCGCACCCAAAGGGCAGCCAAAGGGTGTGCGCGGTTTGCTGATGTCTGGTGATGTAAAAGTGATGTTAAAGCTGCTCTATTTCAATCTAAAACTCACAAGCCTTTTATCCCCTGTACCCATTTTTTCCAACTATCTGCACGTGATATGACTGTATAACCCGTTCTTTAATGTAACCATTTCTTTTTTAGAACTCTGTGCCCATGACATACTTGGAAACGAGAGGTAACTCTCAATGTATTACTTCCTGGTTAAACATTTTTATAAAAAAAAAAAAAGATGAATAGAAGATGAAGGCTTCTATTCTTGGAGAGAGAGAGAAATTTGGAGTCATGTGCATGCATGACCCGAGAGCCAAAAGATCTGTGGCAATGCTCTCTAAATGGTGCCTTTTGTAGACCTGGCAAGAAAATAAGTTAAAAAACAATGGAAGTGTTGCATGCCACCAATACTTTAATTGTTTAATTCACAGGTATGCCCTGGTCCTTTACTTATGACACCTTTCAGCATTCATGATAGAAGCTACAGGGATGTCCTTCATCTAATACTCATGTTTTGGCAAATACCAGAACACATTGCTTTAGGAATCAAGATATGATATTAAGATACATTGCATTACTTTACCTGCAGTGGTGCAACTACAATTTTTACGAACCCCTACAAAAACCATTAAAGGGCCCCCCAAATAAAAAAATGCAACAGTTTCCACCAGGGCCCCCTTTCCTCCTTGCTCTCTCCTCACTGTTTCTACCCCACTTCTCACACTTCCCCCTCATCCTCTCCCCCACTCAATCCCTCCCTCCTCCTATTCAATCCCTACCTCCCCACACCCAGTCCCCTCCCACCCTTTAATAATTTTACCTGTTGTGTGACAGGGGAAGCCAGAGTCTGGTCATACGTCTGTGAAGCTGTGCCCACGTGGCTGCGAAAGTTGGGCCGGACATCCAGTGCCGACCAGTACACCAGCAGGGGGGGGAGGCGGTTTAATCATTGGTGTGAGGCTGGACCCCACACTCCCAACAGAAAACAGAGTCCCTGGCTGCCAGAGCCAGACATGGAAGTTGGGCCCGACCTCTGACGGGTGTTAACATAGTTACGTCACTGGTTACCTTCCTCATTACCTCACAACCAAATGAACACATTGCAGCTTTTGGGAATTGGCTTACTAGTTCTATGTCTTTCCAGATTCCAGAAGAATCTCCCAAGAATTTCAAGGCAGCCTAGACAAGGTGCTATTATGACACTTGGTTTACCCAACACTATGTAGCTTTCTATTCTTCTGGAATGGATATAATCACTATAGTGCTTGTTTGCAGAGTATATCGTGTTCACCTCTCCCCATGTGCAATTAACATGATCTAAATGGAAGGGGTGAACATCCTAACTCAAGGACAAGTGATAACAATAAGGCACAGACATTCCGGAACTGAAAGGGTCAAGCATCATCATTTTTTTTTAACAAATGTAGATCTATTTTGTGCATGTTTATACCAAACACTAATGAAGCAAACTGCTGAACAGGCAGAGCTTGTCCAGTCTGTATACAAATGACATCTATAAAAATTACAACCTTGACCCTGATTGAAACCACTGCAGAGCACATTCACTTGCTGTTAGTGTATCCCTTTTGGAAATAATTTAATTTAAAAGGTCTTCCTTAAACAAATGTAATCACTCTCAGAGCAACGATGTGGCAGTTTCCTTATTTATCGTTGCCTTTGATTGGGGCAGTGTTTGTCAATGAAGTGTTTACTTTGCCCTGGCTTAGCCCATCTTGTTTTTGTCAGAAAGCAAATACTGATAAGGGGAAGAGGAGAGAGCTGTCTGGGTCAGCTACAGGAAATCAAATCAATCCAAAGCCTTATCGCACCATATTTATAAACCAACTTTCAAAAAGGATATAAACACATCGGTGTCTGGCATCAATCATCTAGATTTAACCCCTTCATGTCAGGGTCATTGGTTAATTGTGGTCCAGTGTTGGCACTTCTAACACTGCAGTTTTGGCACTAAACAGAGTACTTAAACTGTGCAATTTTAAACGTCCTGCCTCTCTCCAGGCGACACCTACAAAATGGCAGCCTGATTTCCGAACTTGTACAGTTTAGCTACAGAACATGAAAATCAAGTTAGAAACCAAGGGGTTCATCCAGAAACGGACACTATTAGTGTTTCTCAGCACCCAAGAAACCCAGCCAGGCCAGTTTCTGGTAATAACCAGTGCCGTTTACAAAAGAAAAAACAAACAAAAATGTGTGATTGGTTGATCACTAACAATACGATATGACTGGGATTCCCTGAGGAAAATGTCGAGAAACACTGCACTAGATATATGAATACGTTTCCTGGGAGGTGGCTATGAGACATTGAACACAAACACTTGATCTTTGAAGGTCCGCCCACAAATATTAAGGGATAGCATTCAACAGCTACTACTGGTGCCACCTGGGGACCAACACAAGAGACACTTGTTGAGCAGTGTTGCAATACCATCTGTTGGCCAACACTGTTTCTAATGTTACGACTTCACAAATTTAAAATGAACCACTTCAGTGATAGATGGGTTATGGAAAATCAGCTCTAAGAAGACGGATTGGGGAAGAAATTCACTAAGCACTGATAAGGGGCATCTGAGTTCGAGTCTGCATTAAATGCAACGCAAGTCAATTGTAATTCATTCCGGATCAAGGTTAGGGTTGCCAGGTGTCTGATATTGAACTGGACTGACCTTTATTTGGATACTCTGTACAGTAAAAAATGAGGTACTGTAATACTGGACATGTATGTGTCCGGTATCTGCCTCCCTGGACATAGTGACCTGACGCACCTTTCACCATTGAGTCCAGTATTTTTGGAGAAGCCACCTGGCAACCCTAATCAAGCTCCTCATTGGAGCTTAGTGAATCCCGTCAAATGTGTCTAACTAAAGAAGAAAAGAAAACACACACACAATATTCAATTTAAACATTTGACCACACTTTTCATTTTAATACTTGATACAAAATAAAACAACCCCTCAATAATCAGAAAACATAAAATCTAAAAATGTTTCAAAATATTTTCATCTGTTAAATTAAAGTCAACTTCCATATAAAAAGCTAAAATTCACAATTGTAAAAGTTTGTCTTGTTTTTCCTGTTTTTTTTTTTTTTTTTATACAAAAAAATATTAAAAAAATTAAAGGGGAAAAATATTTTACATGAAAAGGCAGAAATCGATACAAAGTGTTTTTTTTTTGTTTTGCCTTAAGTGTGTACATGACACTTGGGACTATACAATATTTACAAACACAAATAACAGGTTATACATTTGCATAATTGTGTGTACACTTTAACCCCATTGCGGCTCAAGAGGCTTGAAACGCATTGGAATAAAATGCGCTTTGCCGCCTCCTTTGGCAACGAAGGGGTTAAGTCACTTGCTGACTCAAGTGGCGGGTCTGTATTGAGCTAGTTGTAGTGTGCAGTAAATGGGTAACCAAAGCTACATTCTTTGTACATTATACATTATGTAAAATGAACAGGTTGACATATAAATGTATTTCTGCGACAGATCTAGAGGCCTTGTCCATGGCATTGTACATTTAAGATGTGGGCTGTGTGTCCCCAGCTATTCCCCCAAGTGTGGAAGTAATAAATAAGTTACACTTCTATGGCTCTTTTTATCCCTATAGATACAATTAAAACATGTTTCAAGGCATAATCATATTAGAATGTACACAACGAGTCAGATTAGGTACTACTGGGGTTTCATACAGGGGTTTGGACGTCAGACGTGTTAGGGTGCGGGGGACGTCCTGTGCAGCTAATGAATGTGTTTCAGTTTGCTGTGTGGCGCTCTGACTCCTCTCATTTAAAACCGCCGATGAGACTTCCTTCTGATTTATTTCAGGAGAGACCAACATGCAAGCTTTTATTGCTGTGCTTGGGTGGCAACTTTAAGGCCTTTATTTAGTTTGCCGCTTCCCTGTGCTGGAGAATATTTGACGCCCAGTTATTTAAATGGAGAGGATCTCTTCTCCAGCACAGGGAAGTGGATTCATAGGATGACGAACCAGGGGGGGGACGACGACCCAAGAGCGCTCTCTTCAATACTGCTGCAGATATGCATACAGACAATAGGGGGCAGAGCTGAATCCCGTTCCAGTGCCAAGACCTGAACTGTTCTGTACAGCCTTAGGATAAGCTACTCCTGCACTGAATTACAGGGTAATGGATTCGAGCAAGATTTCAGCAGTACCTCCTTATTGTACCATAAGAGGAAATTGGTGTTTAGCAATGAGGAGGTCAGTGCTGTTAATTTAACCCTTTCACTTTCTAGAATCCCCTTTGTGTCAATATTTTCCTATAATATAATGACAACCCTGGGCTTTTATAAGCTTATGGCAGGAAAAGAGGGCAAGTAATCCACGTTCTGGCCATTTATTCCATAAGAAGGGCAATCATATGACCGACACCTCTCGCTGCCAGAGGTGCCACCGGTGTTTTCTTTCTTATGCCGATGCACGGATTGATTTTGGTGTAGCCACCCTCTTTGCTGTATTTTTGTACCATCAGCGAGTTGTTTGCCCCTCTAGCCGTGACATATTCGGCTCTTGCAGTGCATTATGGATATACAAAGTAATGGGCCAACAGGTTAAAAGACAGCCATTTTTTTTTAAAGCAAGAAATTTAGTGATAAAAATATTTGTTTCAATAATTATAAAATGTAATATGCATTTTTTGCATTGAGATTAGTTACATATAAAGAAAAGGCAACTGGGCCCACTAAAGGAATGCTACTGGTTAGGATGGCTTTCCAATTCAAGCAAAGAAGCATCCGGCGTGCAGCTATACCGGAGGTACAAAAACCAGGCAGTGAGTTCTCTCTCACCATCAGTCTCAAGTCTACCCCTCTCTTATCATTCTTATATTTCTACTATTCTGGTTCCCAAAGGCAAATTGTACCTAAGAGGTGGCAGCACTGTGTAAACAAAATCACCATGAAAACAATGTGTAGGAGATCCCTGAATCTAACCCCAGTGCTCTGACCTACAGCCCCAATAGCTTCTTTTCAATGTCAAATGTAATCTATCAAGCCTGCCTTGTGTGAGCCTTGCAAGAAAGACACGGTTGCAGACTAGTGTAATAGGAGGTATCCCAGAGAATGCTGTGTACAGACTGGGGAGATGGAAATGGGAGACACACACACACATACGTGACAGGGAAGGGGATGCTGAATAACATAGCAGAATACACTGAGCAACCAAACCAATCATCAAGCCCTATCACCCCAAAATGCAGAAACCTAGCTAATAAGTGGGAAAGTATTAAAGAGAAATAAAGAGGGCCACACAAACCAGAGAGGAAAAGAGTCGCAAGAGAGACTGACAAAGAAAGAGGGACCAAAGTGATAAAGAATAAAACCAAAACACAAAAAGAGAATACACAGACCAGATAAAAAGGCAGAAAGAGAAGGCAGATGATGTGAATAATTTGTGCTTTTAAGAGCAAATCGTTGTGGCCAACGAGACAATATAACGTGCATATCTTTCTGCCAGCCATTAAAAGGACAGGTTTTAGTGTTGTTCCTAGCTCCCTTTTGGTATGAAATTCCATTGCACATAATGTACACAGGCAGGTCTAGGTTATGAATACAAACAGGTGAGAAAGGAAGAAGTGGTAGTTTTTTTACACCCAGCTCCTATGACGACACCCCAAAGTTCGGATTTAAGCCAAGGTTAGATGCTCTTCCCCAAAGCAGCGTGGGTGAGTTTAAACACCTTCAGTGCTGGAGGGAGCATGCATCATCCTTGGAATCAAAAGGGCCCAGGAGTGTAGAGAGAATACGTGTGGCAGGATTTGCACATGATCCTTAATAAATACATGTGAAGTGTTGTAATAGGTCATATAAAGGTCCAAATTAAATAAGACCCTGCTGGAGATTAGATATCTGTAGAACCTCATTTTTGGGCTAAGACCATGACACTTCTTCAGTGCCCTATAAGAAGTGAAGCCCTATGGTGCGCGATTCATTGGCTGCTGCTGTGTGTGGAAGTGTGAGAGGTGCAACGGATTCCTGGTTCTCTGCTGGGTGAAGTGTGTGAAAAAGTGACTGGAGGCCCAGGCTATCCTGCCTGTCATCTCGAAGGGTGATCTGTGTGTATCTGAAAGCAGAACTGAAATAAGAGACATAGCCTGCTGTGTGTAGGACAGACTGTGTAAGGTAGGGGAGGTCAGGGGAAGTGCTTCTGAAGGGTAGCCCAGCTGAGGCCGAGTCACAGAGTTAAGAGATAGGGGTGGGCGAGGTGAGAAAGAAGAAAGCGGGCCATGTCTGCTAAATCATCCTCCGCCTCCTATTCTTGGCTGGGCGACCAGGTCTGTTATGACGGACGATGGGGCGGTCAGCCTATAAGAGAGCAGGAGATGAAATGAGCGTTAGTGGAATTGCATCACATTTCATCGCATAATACAATACTGAACAGCACACTTTCAATCTAACGCAGCTGTGCTGACCAATGTTCTTAAAGGTGCAGGTCAGAGTAAGATCACGAAGGTCAGATTTATTAATAACCTATGTAAGACTTGGACCAGCTCAGGTTTAAAAACAGTCCTAATAATCGTTCACCTTTGATTTTGATGGTGCAAGGAACTAAACCATCATATATTTAGAACGACACAGAGTTCCTTCATTGCACTCTTGATTACTTTTATTTGATATGGTCAATATAGAATAGCAGACGTAATAAAATGCAGAATTCCCGGAGCTGTATGTTATAAATCATGCTGTATGCAGAAATGTGAACAAAAACAGTGAGTTTGAAGTGCAAATAACACTTTAAATGTAAAGATGAAGTGAGGAAATCCTTCTAAATTATTAATCAAATGAGTGAGATAAATCAGTGAAACATTTTGGGAAAATACTGAGCAAAAATAGCTACAATATAAAACACAACCATAAGGAATAGTGCAGCTCCACGGGGACAAGAATTTTTCCAATCATCTCAGGTGCTGTATACATAGAACACGGTGTCCGGAGTGCAAATAGTCCCAGGATATATATACAACAAAGAAAAGCAGGAGACTATAGTGCAACAATGTAAAAAATAGAAGTCGATGGAAAACTAATGAACATTGCTCTCCCACTCGCGTGGTATCAGGATAAATAAAGCCGGTTGAGGATAGTAGATTGTCGGTAGATAATAGGGTCACTAAGATAAAGTCTCCACTCATAGAAACAGAAGAGAGCAGAACATAATGTGCCAGCTTTTGCTTCAAAACCATATAACATGGCCCCCTAAAGCAAAAGCCAGTTTGCAAAGCCAGTATAACCAACCTCACACTGAGGAGACCCTTTAAGGTCGAAACGTCTGTCTGTGGGTGGGTTTACTGGCTATGCATCTTAACCCAGGCTGCGCTCAAAAGCTGTCAAATGCAGCAAGCATAAGCTTTAGGGGACCATGTTATATGGGTTTGAAGCAAAAGGTGGCACGTTGCTCATTTGCATGTCACTTCCCAGAATCCCTTGCTGCAGTAGAACTGTAAGCTGGGTGATAACGGTGAAAGGCAGGGCTGCAAACCTGTCTAAGACATTCAAATGAGCATACAGTAATATTTCCATTTGCTATATGCTTTACTATGAGGGGTTTTTGTCACTTTTTTTTCACCCACCATAACTTAACTAAGTATATACACATATATACACATATATACTTAGTTAAGTTATGGTGGGTAAAAAAGTGACAAAAACCCTATATAATATAATATATTATAGATGTATATAACAGCTACAGACCAGATTAAAATGCGAGACAGCATTAGTTTTGAAAGAACTTAGACTGGTGGTGGCTGTGAGAGTCTCCAGTAGGTTGTTCCAGTTGTGGGGTGATGGTAAGAAGAGGAGGAGCGGCAGGATACTTTGTTGAACCTTGGGACCATGAACAGTCTTTTGGAGTCAGATCTCAGATAAGTGCTGCATGTGGTAGGGGTGAGGAGCTTGCTCAGATAGCTGGGTAGCTTGCCCAGAAAGTAATTGAAGGCAAGACAAGAAATGTGAACTTTGCGCCTAGGCTCAAGTGATGACCAATCTAGTTCTTTGAGCATTTCGCAGTGGTGCATGTTGTAATTGCATTGGAGGACTAAGCGGCATATTGAGTTGTAGAGGGTATCAAGTTTGCCAAGGTGAGTTTGGGGTGCCGTGACATATACTATGTCCCCATAGTCTACAACTGGCATCAGCATCTGCTGTTCGATGCGCTTTCTGACCAGCAGACTTCGGGAGGATTTGTTCCTATATAGCACACCTAGTTTGGCATAGGTTTTGGATATCAGGGTATCAATGTGCAACCAAATGTTAAATGGGAGTCAAACCACATGCCCAAATATTTGTAACTAGTAACAGGGGCTAGGGTAGTATTACAGTTGGTTCTGATTTGTAGCTTCTTCATTGGAAGCTTTTGTCCCAAATACCATTGTTACAGTCTTGTCAGTGTTTAGAAACAGTTTGTTTAGGGAAATCCAATTTTCAAGTCTTAAAAAGTCAGATTGAAGTACGTGTCCAAGGTCGGAGAGGTTAGAGCTGTGTGCATATAAGATTCTGTCATCTGCATACATGTGTATTGAGGCTCCCTTACAAGCTGTAGGAAGATAATTAATGAACACTGAGAAGAGTAGGGGCCCCAGAACAGAGCCTTGCAGGACATGGCAGGTGAAATCCAAGGGGTTGGAGTTAGTGCCCGAGATAGACATGTTAGGATCTACCTGATAGGAGGAATGAAACCAGTTTAAAGAATGCTTCCTTATTCCAGGGCAGTGGAGTTTGTTTAGCAAGATAACATGATCATAAGTAACAAAAGCCTTTTCAAAATCAAGAATATTGCAGCAGTGAGTTGTCCCAGTTCCATTCCACACTGGATCTCATTGAAAACTTTTAGCAGGGTAGTTACTGTGTTTGGGGCGAAAGCCAGATTGGAATTGGCTAGGGAAATTTGTCTTGGTATAGTAATCGCTTAATTGGAAGTGAACACATTTTTCCATGACTTTAGATAGTATTGGGAGAAGAGAGATTGGTCTGTAGTTTGAGAGTGTTTTTGTCCCCAATTTTGAAGCTTGGGACAACTCTGGCAGTTTCCAGGTCTTAGGGATATGGCCTGCAGACAGGATAGAGTTGATTAGGGAAGCAAGCAGTTTGGCAATGGCTGGGGCACCAAGTCTTAGGAACTTAGACTGCAGTAGGCAAGGTCCGCATTGGCTGCTTAGTTTTAATTTGAGGAGCTCTTGTGTAATCTCCTCTTCAGATACTGGGACAAATTGAAAACTGTGTGCTGTGTTGAGAGTGGGTGGGGCTATAGAGGTACTTCCAGAATGAGGTTCATGTATGTAGTTTTGGTTGCGTTTCGCTAATAAGTTAGTAGCACACCTCACAAAGTATTCATTGAATGCATTTGCAATGTCAGTGGGATTTGCCAGGGTAATATCCTTCTTAATGATATTACATGGTTGTTGATGGCTAGAAGGCTGAAATATATTGTTGATAACCTTCCAGAAGTTAGCAGGATTTGATTTATTCTGGTGAAGATTGTCAGAGTAATATTGTGTTTTTGCGTGCCCTGTTTGCCTTGTGCACATATTCCGCAGGCATCTCTAGTTAAGAGCCTTGGTAGTGCCAATTACTTTGTAGCTTTTCCACAATGCATCCCTAAGATGGTATGGCACTATAAGGTCGATTGTAACCCACGGAAGGTGGGCCCCCCGTACTCTTATTCTGCGTAGCGGAGCATGGGCATCGCAGAGTTTTAAGAACTCGGACTGGAAATAGTTGAGTGCGGAATCGGGGGTCGGGAATTATGTTGATTCTGTACCAAGGGCAGCTAGTAAGATCAGCCAGAAACTGACGTGGGTTGAAGTTTCTAAATGTTCTAGTGAGGAGAACTTTAGGGCTTGATTGGGGTGGTTTAATTTTCCTTACGCAGTACACTATTGCATGGTCACTGAAAGTGTCAGGTAGGATACCAGTGGATTGGATTCTGCTGGGACTAGAGGAGAGAATCCAGTCTCCTTGTGAGATTTCAGGTTTGTCCGTGTGAGTTGGGAAATGAGTTGCATTAGGTTAAGTGACTTGAGTTGTATCTGGATTTTGTAGTTTTTAGGGTCGAGCCAATTGTAGTTGAAATCCCCAAGAACTAGCAGCTCACTCTACTCATTCAGAGAGAAAATTGAGCCAATAAACTGTGTGATATCAGTCAGGGACTGTATTGGGGCTTTAAGGGGCCAGTAGATGTCAGCAATAAGAACTGGCTTAGGCTGCATCCCCGCTGGGGCTGAGCGTGCTGTGCGTTCGGTCGCTTGCTGCTTTTTCATTTGCAGTATTTATGTGGAAGTCCCCGCTCATGCTGTGTGCGCGGGCACGCACGCTCACCCAAGCTTGCAGCTTGAGCAGACAAAAAAAACTGACTTTGAAATGCGCTCAACTTGCCCGCAATGCCCACTCACGCTCCTGCTTGCAAAATAGGCTGGACACCCGGCGCTCATGCTTAGAGAGTTGGTGACGTCACCGCTCCCAAGCATGAGCGCGGTCAGCGCCAGCGGGGACGCAGGCTTAGAAAAGGGGAACAGGTCAAGTGTTGGGAGAGGCTGCATTAAATAAAGTGTATAGAGGGGTTACTTGTGCAGACTAACAAGCATGGGATTATAGTGTGGTCGGATAGCTCACCGTTTGTTGCCTTGTGTAGAAGAATTTACCAAACGTTTCAGTCTCCAGTCCACCTCTAGTCCAACTACTGTCTAAAACTACATATCCACTTAAAATTCTCATTTCAAATGCAACACTCTTAAAGCTGCAGTTCAAGTTGCCGTAAAAAAAAAAATAGTTTTCCCATGCAATATGTGCATCAATACAAGTCCGATCTGTTCTCCTGTAATCAATTCTGGGCAATGTAGTCCCGGAATATGATTGACTAGGCAGTTACTAGATTCAATTGGTGCACTAAGAGGGCGGGCTCAAGAGCCAGAGCTTATCAGAAGGGGAAGGGGGCTGTCACTTTGGAAATGCTTCCTACATTAGAAACATTAAAAATGTCTTTAAAACATTTTTTTTTAAATGCTACAAGTATTTTCTGAACTGAACTGATTTATTAAAAAAAACACATGTAGGATATTGCTTGAACTGCTGCTTTAAATGCAATGTTCGCCCAGCAATGCTCTCCCTTAAGTGATTTCAGATTTATACATCTAACAGTCACATGACCTCCCCCCAAATAAATCTGCCTGTTACAAGTTGGACAAATGACGGTTGTACTATAAAAGTTCCTGGCTCCCATTATTTCCCAACCTTGCTAACTCATCACCCAGCCGCCCGAATACTAGCACCCCGAGTCAAGGTAACTAATGCGCAGTAGCCATATATACAGCACACCCATGTAGCCTCCCAAGGAAGCCGGGCAGGGAGGGTTACATAATGAAGCAGTATATTCACGGGCTAAGTACGGTACATGTAATATGTACCTAACATACGAGAATACAAACAGCGACAGAGTTTCTCTATATTGTCACTTTTAACATAACTATGCCTCACTCAATTCCAATTCATCTTACTTGAGGTATCAAAAGTTAGCCTCTTGTGTATATATTATCATACTTAAGTGGCCATCATTCCCAAACATCTCCTATGTAATCATAGAAGGATCTTTAATATCAGCTCTATATGGAGCATTAGATCTTTAAGCCAGAGTCTGCATAAAACACGGCATCTATCATCACAGTGTGAGAAGCAAGTAAAACTGATAAGAGGCCATGTATAGCTTCTGAGATAAATCAATCATGCATCTTCCAATATCATATATCTCTGCATCATTTCAAATCGGATATCCAGGATTGCTTTCAATTATTTATCACATAGAGAAACGGGGTAAATCGGCCTCTAGTGTTGTGAGTTTAACCTTAATCCCCTTTAGTTCTTTACATATTCACCGATCATATGCCACCATCTCAAGAAAATAAATTCCAAGCAAAACACAGCTGGTACTGCTCGGCAAAAACAGTCTGCTCTCCAAATCCGCTAAGATAGAAATATACAGCAAAAATATAATCATAAAAGGTGGTCACTATAGGAGGGTAATTACAGTCACTTATCGTGGAATATATCAGTGGTCAGTAGTTCACTGTAGGCCTCCAGTGTCAGGGGTCCATCCGCACAAGAGTCATACTCGTTACCACTGTCTGTCGCTCGCTATGTGCATCCACTGGTTTTAACATTTTTATGGTGAGTAAATTAAATTATATTAAAGGAGCATTTCCTCTTGCCTGATTTTTGTTGTTTTAATAAATGCAGCGATTCCGTGCCTTTACAGCAATGCAATTTTCTAAGCTGCCCATCGATCGGCAACGATCCTACTTCCCAGGGCCCGCTATATGGCTGCCTATTTCCCAAGAGGAAGGGCTGTGGTTTCCTAAATAGTTGCTACAGTAACCAAAGGACGTTGAATACATTACAAATTATAAAGGGCATAATGAGTGGGGGGGAAATGCAGTAAGTATTATCTAATATTACACAACTGGTTTATAGAACAAAACTAAACAAAAAGGCACACAGAGGATTTTGAATGAAATGCTAGTTTAAACTACTTAATTCTAAAATATTATTATTATGTTTTTATGTTACCATGAAGTGATCCCAGCACAAGTGAAATGTACAGTGTGTGTGTGTGTGTATATGTATACACACACACACACTGTGTGTGTGTGTGTGTGTGTGTGTGTGTGTGTGTGTGTGTGTGTGTGTGTGTGTGTGTGTGTGTGTGTGTGTGTGTGTGTGTGTGTGTGTGTGTGTGTGTGTGTGTGTGTGTGTGTATTTTTTTTCTTTTCTTTTTTTTATTTTAATGTCCTGGTTAACAAGTTGTATTAAAAAAAACTCCCATTTAATTTCTTCAACGTCAACAACGTCAAAATTAACTACACAAGTCGCTTTTATCCACATTATGCTATTTTTTTTTACTTCCCCAGCTGGGTTATGGGGTAGTAAAGCTACCAAAAAAAACAAAACAACAAAATAAATAAATGTGTTTTATTAATAAAGGGGAAAATTGGTGGTTCCGGCTCTGCAGACTTGTATGCAACACAATTAGGCGCATTAAACAGAATATTATAACGGCTGCAAGATTGTATCTCGCCCACAAATCTCACATCCCCCAGGCTGGAGATGGTACATTTTGAGAAGAGGCAGACCATTATAGTAAACACCTCTATATCAGGGGTTCTCAACTCCAGTACTCGCCACTCCCCAACAGGTCAAGTTTTCTAGATATCCCTGCTTCAGCTCAGGTAGTAGCTCCCTACTTCAGCACAGGTGGCTCAATCAGTGGCTCAGTCAAACACTGAACCACCTGTGCTGAAGCTTGGATATCTTGAAGACCTGTTGGTTGGGTTCTCTTGAGGACTGGAGTTAAGCACCTCTGCTATATACAGGTACAATTCAAATGCTTTGGATAGTGCACTCGGTGTAAGGAGCAACTAGTTCAATTTGTTGAATATTTTTGTATAGGTAATGCATATTTCCGCATATAACATACATACAGAATTCCTCTTTGAAAACATCGCTCCATAAGTTGAATAGGTTAAGTAGTTTGTGGTATATAAGGAGAAGCAGGTTGACACAATGTCTCTCTGACATATTGTGTCAAATAGAACACATTTCATGCAGAAAGTGCATGCACACACACACAAAAAATATGTTTTTGGGTAGCGAGCTTTCTGCACAGATAATACTTAATGGATACTGTAAAAAAAAACTACATCAAAAACATTTACTGCATTAAATTGCATTCTGTTTTCAGGTGAATTTTGCATGGGACAACGCACAGTTAAATGAATAGACCCCCACAGAAAGTCAAAGACAAAGCCACATAGAACATGGCTTGCAGTGCAAAAGTAACACATCAGTTACTCTGGAATGAATATGTTATGACATAGGCTGCAGCTATGCTTAGTTCTAACAGTCTGCCAATACAAGTAGGGGTGTCTGACACGCTGCAAATAAATTATATTCATTAGTGATCAGAATTGGGCTTTTATAAAACGGTGCATCAATAAAAACTACACACCGCAAATTGAATGATCCCAGACATTTATGTTTATCTCCATAATTCTTGTGCATTGAAGATATGAAAAGAAGATGTACCATTTCTGGTAAAAAAAAGTGAATGAAATAAATTAGGCATGTGAAGACCCCATTCTAAACCCTCTGCCCAGCACAGGCCGCTTGGTGCAACCGGTTGCTTCATTTTGCCAGTGCAACTAAATTCTAAATGGAGATCAGCATCTCTCTGGGTTTGGAAACGTATTGAGTCTGTGTTGTACTCTAGTCCAGGGGTGCGCAAACTGGGGGGGCATGAGAATCTCTGCAGGGGGGCGCAGGGTTTACAGAGGCCAAGGGCGCTTCCCGAAAACATTGAAATGAAATCGGGCAAGAGGAAATTCGCCCGCTGAGGAGCGGCGAAGGCCTTTGTGAACGTCACTTGCCTTGGCTCAGACGGCTTCTGGAGACCGACGCCGTGGGGTCACGTGACGTCAGAACGCCGGAGTCAAGGTAAGGAGGAGGGGAGCGATGAGGGGGGGGGGGGGGGGGCGGTTGAGAGCTAGTAGGGGGACGCACGGGAAAAAGATTGCGCACCACTGCTCTGGTCTACTTAACACGTGGAGAGGGCTGTATTGGAAAATATAGAACCAAGCTTACATTTAAACCATTGGCAGGGTCAGCGGTCGTCCACTTGGAGGGAATGCCATCTAGTCGGGTGCTCATCCTCTGTGAACTATAAACAAAACAGTGTGCAATGTTAGATCACAGCTAGTTGAACAACTAAAAAAACTTTGCCTCTTAAAGCAACAGTCCAAGCTGCCGGTAAACCCTCCCCCCATTTAATATGTGCATCAATACAATCCACACAATGATAAGTAATTAGCTAAGTTGCCGATCAATCAGCGAAGATTCGGCTCAGGGGTTCAATAAATGGCTTTCAGTGCAGCAGAAGAGGATGAAACATGCAAAGTTCTGTGGGGAAGATCCTGTGACCAGGCAGTCACTAGATACCATTGGTGCACTGCTAGAGAGAGGGCAGGGCTCAAAAAGGGGTGTGCCAGAGCCTGTTTCAGAAGAGGAAGGGGATGTGACTTTGTAAATGGTTGCTATAGAAACAAAAATGCCTGTTACATTATAATACATTAAAAATGTAATTCAGCGTTGTTTAAAAAAAAATACTACAAGTATTTTCTCATAGTACAGAACTGATTTATTTTAAAAAAAACACACATGTAGGATATTGCTTGGTCTGCAGTATTAAAGTGCTTAAGATACTGAAAACACTGCAAAAACACACTGAATTTATCATAGGATATTTATGTGTACTCTACTGCAAGGCATGCTTGGAAACCAAAGATATATCTCAATGTATCTTTACTTTAAAGACAGGATCTAGATAGAAAGGGGTGATCCTTTTCTGGATAATCTGTTCCAGCTCTTACTTTTGGCCCCTTCTCCTTCCTCTCCGGGAGCGTTTCAGCAGCTGGGGTGGCACCTGAGAAGGACGACACAGAGCGATTACGTTTTCCTGCCCAAACAGTGCACAGCTCAGTACAGTAGCAGTGAAGTAACGGGACAATAGGAAATAGGTTCTGTCTCTGTATAAAAGGTTAAGTGAGTATGTGGCTAAAAACAGTTCCTTCTCTGTAACAGTTTTCCAAAGGAGTCAGATCAGAAAAATGGAAGAGGACCATACAAGTATTGCAATGTAATGTTAAACACACTGCTGACCCTTTTTAGTTATTGTGAACAGCTAACTCGGTGGTCCCCATGCTCCTGAGCGACTGTTTTGTCCAACTGCAATACTTGCCCGGGTGATGCAAAATATCCGCTGGGCTGGGGCCAATAGAAAGTTGCAACGTTATTGGGAGAGGACGTTGCGACTTTCTGTTCGTGACCCTATTTTTAGGGTTTTTTTTATATGTCAAAACTAGCACAACAAAACGTCAAATATCCCAGGAACTGGGAGGGGGCAGAGGTCGGAGGGTACAGGTAATGTATATAGAAAATAAAAAAAAGTGATGGAAAAACTTACCGCCTTTTTAAAGGGAGAAATGCTATAAATATGCCCTAATATGAGAACCTTTGGTTCGGCTCAGAGGATAGACGGGGTTCAAGCGCAGATAGTCCTACTTCAGGCCTCCCCAGTGGCAGACTCACCAAGCTGCGGGAGATGACCAAGCTACCCCCCTCGCCCCATTTTAACCTTTTCGGTTTATGTTTTGTTTGGTTAATGTATACATTAGTGTCTCACAGTGCATTATATTATTTTACCCAGAGTTCCCCTTTCTTTGTTCTGTATCCCATCAAAACTGCAAATAAATAATTAAAAAAAACAAATACATTATATATATTACACACATTTGTTTTTTTATTATTTATTTGCAGTTTTAGCACTATTCTCCTTTGTTTTTGATTACCTTGGTTCACAGTGCACCCGGGCAGTTAGTAGAGTGCCACTGTATTCTCTTATCCCCCCCACAGCATCTCCTTCCCCTTCTATGCTGTTCCGTGTCACCGTTTTATTACCCTTCCAATGTCTTCAAACACCCCTTTCTCACCCCACCTCATCTACATCTCTGGGTTTTTTCCTGCTTTCCTAACCCCTGTTTTAGCCACAGATTCCTTTGTTAATCAGTATTGCTGACCTGAGGAAGAGAGGAGAACTCTCGAAAGCTTGTCCTATGACATACATTGTTAGTCCAAATAAAAAAGGTATCACCTAATACTGAAGAACTCATTTATTCTGCACTTATATACATACATATATATAATTGATTGTTGGTTTTAATGTAAACAAATGTTTTATTTAAGATGCCTAAGCAATGGAGGGGCCTGTGTCTGTAGTAGTGAATGGGGATAGAAGCAGCTTATATCAGAATAGCATGTGACAAACCAAAGAAATTAGAGCTGTGTCTACTTAGTAAGTGCTAAACTCATTGCTGCCATTAATATCTCCAGTAGATCCCTGTGGGAAAAAACACTAAATATTCTAGATAAGCTGCTAGTCTAAACCTGCTTTGCAATGCGCTGTAGAAGATTTCTGTTCCATGCATTTGAATGTACTGATGCAGCGGCCGTTATTCGAACACTTCACGCGTCACGTACATCGAATCCCGATTTGAAACCGCGGGATGAATTCCAGCCTCACGCACCAAAATGCGAGCGCGGCGAGTGCAGAAAAACGCATTTTAGTGTTGTGGCTATTAAAAACATGAAATTGACACAGTAGCACAGTAGCACAGTACTGTACACATTACAATTCATCCATTTTATTGCAAACGAGGAAACAGAATCCATGAAATTCAAACAAAACATCCGCGATAAGCGCGGGTGCCTGGGGCGATTTGCCGCGTTCATGCTGCGTGGGGAACAGCAGAGAACTCAAAATCGGCGCCGAGATGTGTTCGAATAACGGCCGCTGCATCAGTAGCTGCTCTCTTCTCCATTTTAGGGAATCATCTTCCCCGTACCAAACGTTAACCCCTATACTGCCACCGGGATCTGCTACAGGACCCTCAGAATAAATAATCTGCAGCAGTCTACTTAATTGTACATAGAGCTTAGTTCCTAGCATGATACTAGTGTTCTCTCCCTCCCCCTCCCCCCAAAACCCCCACTTTGTTTTGCCTATTATTCCTAAAAGAAGCAACAGCCATTGGTATTTGAATTTGGATCCTGTAGTTTATATGGCAATCCATGGCAGCCTCCTGTTATTGAGGGAGAAATGGTTGCTTGAAGAAATGGAAACGGCACAAACATAAAAAGAGAATGGGACCAGCCGTTCCAAAAGGTAATGCAAAATGAGAAATAAGGCTGCCCCCTTAAGTGAATACGTAATAACAAGGTGGGAGCAGCTTACACCAGATCATATGCATATAACTGCAATAGTGGTTAGATTCAAAACATTTTGTGAAAAGGCTTTTGTTTTTAACGCCTTGAGTGCTAAGAGGTTAAACTGCACACACACCTCCACCTCCTGCTCCCTGGGCTGTCCACCCTCTTCCTGCCAGTGGGGGTTAAATGCAGGGATTCCCAGCACCGGCTCGGTCAGTTCTTGGCTGCGTCCTGCTGCATCCCCTTCACTCTGTGCTGCGTCGCCTCCGTTACACCTCCAGTAGGTGTGGCGGGAGCCGGAGAGCCTATCCCCACGAGGCCGGCGACCATAGGACCTCTCTCCTCGAGCACGGCCATTGAACCTGTAGCCCCGCTCCCTCCCCTTGGGGAGCTCCATTTCAGAAAGATTTAAGGCGTTGTGAGAATGGGGAGAGCCCATCCACGATAAAAGATTTGGGGGAGTTCCATTGTGGACTTCAGAGGGGAACACAGGATCAGTTAGCATCCGGCACCTTTTGAGCGGTGATGCTTCTGGTTCTGTCTCAGAGGAGGGAGTATCCAATGACTGGGGCAAGGTGTCTGTTCTAGGGTGGTCAGATGGTGTGTCAGGGGGGAGGTCAGCACGAGTTGGTACTTGGAAAGGGGGGCCTTTGGGAAAGAATCCAGTTTCAAAGGCACTTGAGGTGTTGGAGACAAAGGAAGAACCAGGTCGCAAGGCAGGGAGCGGCAGGGTCTGAGGCCTCCCATACACATCTGCCCTCTGAGAGGGGAAAAGGGAGTCAGAAGGCTGCTGACAGGCTGACAGGGTATGAGATGTGGGCGTAATGGAGGCTTCTGGATGGGAAGACAGGTTGACTTCCTTTTCAGAAAAGGATGCAGTATGGGTCTGTGTGGAGGGAAAACATTAAACGTTAATGACATGAAGAACTAAGAAAAAACCAGACTGGAAGTAGTTGACTGGTAGTAGAATAGGTCAATAGTTTCAGAGGTGATGAATATGAGAAGTGAGAAGGCAACTTGAGGTGAGCGTTAGGTGAGCGTTAGCCACTGTACATCTAAAGGAAAACTTGCGTAAAACGACATTTATGATGTATTCTAATGCAGGATATCAGAAGATGCAATTATGCAATAACTACTCTGGAAGAAACGTTCTTAATCCACACTACCAAGCACCAATATCAGTAATAGAACTATACACTGCACATACAAATGAACACATTGAAAGACAAAACAAACATAGGCCTCATGGGATTATCTGATGTGGACAGAGAGTAGAGGCTTCACAGGGACAGGGAACACTGTGGGGGATCAGAATATGGTAATGATTGGAGGGACTGAATCACCTGTGCGTTGCTGCGTTGTCCTTGCAGAAGTGACTGTCCCTGGAACAGCTGCATCCCCAAAGCTCCTGGAAGTGAGGGCAGAAGTGTCTGCTGGTGTGGGAGTAGGGCCTGAGCTCCCAGAAGAGTTTGGAGGCTTCCTACATGTGCACCAACATTTGTGTTCAGTGCCGAGAGGTCCCCTGAAGAAATTAAGAGTTATGTGACAGTTAAACTAACCGCAGGGTGGTGTTAAACAGTTTTACCAGTAGACACCGGCAGAGCAAAGCTCCGTATCCAAAGCCAGATATCGGCAAATAAAATGTCCTGTAGCCACAGCAAGGTACTTGCTTTGTATCCCTCTTCCCAACCTCAAAGTCATCAAAACTTGCAGTCCTTGTGTCTTACCTAGCAAGCCAGCAGTTAGCAGGGGGCTAAGTAGAGGTGGCATCAGATTGTTAATCCTGCCAGGCATAGGTGTTTGTTGGAAGTGGAAGGGGCTGTGTGGTTCGGACGGAGGGTGTTTCCCATCTGATAAGGCAGGTGAGTTAGTGGTTGTGGTAATGGAGGCAGACCCAGTGCAGGAGGTATTGATGCAGCCCTGAAGTGATGAAAAAATATAGTCAGACATCTCACTCGAAAACCATTCAGTGTACTTGCTATTCATCACTACTAACCCGCATCTCTCCAATAACATTCATCTTATTTCTACTAGTCTCACATCATTCTCTTTTTTATCTAACGGGGAACGGTATACTCCTGTGTCAGTATACACAGAATATCAATGCAGGTCTCTCTGGCACCACAGGGGTTAATAGGCTTGTAAATATAGGCTTTGGAAGAACTCCAATCAATGTAATATATGCTATGGAATACACCGACAACAGCGAACTACTACATTCAAACCTGGATTATACATGTCAATATAGTTAGATTTATTATTATTTTTTCATTTGTAGAGACGCCGACTCCACCCCTCCCCCCTCCCCCCCCCCCAAAGGAAACAAGGAAATGGTTAAGTTCTGACTATATTAGAAAAATGTTTTGGGTCGCCCTCAAATGTAAGAAAGATTGATAATGAAGCGCTATTAGTTTCTGACTTGCCACCCCCGTGCATTATCATTAAATAGGAAATCATACCATTAACAATTTATTACAAAATATCTGATTGAAGATATCTACACTTTGAAATAGCCTGTATCTCATAATAATAATAATAATTAAAAAAATATATATACAGTATATATATATAATTTTTTTTTTAATTATTATTATTATGAGATACAGACTATTTCAAAGTGTAGATATCTTCACATATATATATATATATATATACACACACACACACACACACACACACACACACACACACACACACACACACACACACACACACACACACACACACACACATTGCCTTCCCAGCAGGGAAAGCAAAGAAACAGCACACAGTGGTACATAGCAAAAAGACTGTATTCAAAAGACATGACAGCACATATGCAAACCACATACATACATTATATATATATATATATAAAATCAATACGTTTAGAATATTGATGCCTTCCAAACCTGTTAGGATACAAACCTATAGATCTCTAGCACTAGAGAGCTTAGTGTTACCAGGCCTTTGTATCACCCACCCAAATGATGGCTCAGTGGCTTTATTTCAAAAAGATCCCTTTGCCTACAGTTACCTGTCCAGGGCAGGTGGAGGAATCAACAGCCCCAAGACTGGCAGCCAGAAGTGCTGAATTCAGGGCCATGAGAGCAGGCGAGGCAGATACAGCTGGGAAGAGCAGTGGTTGGAGAGGGTTATCAGTGAAAGCCTCAGGCAGAGCCAAGGGCGCCTCATGTTTCTCAGCTGTGTCAGCTTGCGTAGTGGGCAGAGATTCCAGCAGGGGAGCGAGAGATGACAAGAGGGTGCTTTGTTGTTGGTTCTGCTGTGAAAGATCGAGCTGTGGCAGTCCCAACCCTCCCAGTGGTAAGAGAGGTCCCTGCAGGAGAGATGCCATCAGCAAAGCCTGCAAAATGCTGCTTTCTGGGTCTCCCACAGCAGACGGCAGAGCCAGGGGTGGGTTCTGAAGACCTAGGAGGCCAAGGTCGACACTCCCCAGCATAGAGGAGGAGAGGAGGTTGAGCAGGCCTTGGTTAAAAAGTTGTTGGTGCTGGTTCAGGGTGAGGGAGAGAGGCAATGACCCCAGCAGCGCTAGGTTTAGTAGGCCAGGGGAAGTAGCGAATGGCAGGACCTGCTCCTGGCCCAAAAAGGAGAAGCCATCCACGGCAGGGGGGAGGGAACATGGCAGTTCGCTGTTCCCTTCGGCGATGCAGCTCGGGACCAGGCTGGGGGCATGAGAAGCTTTTGCAACCGGGGATTGGTTGGGTCGTGTGGTGGAAGAATCTAATAGAACAAGAACAAAGGGTAAGTGAACAAGTAACAATGAAACTATAAATTGTAAGCACATATAGGCGTCTCTCACTCAGATTGTTAGAAATTTGTAGACATACCCTATATATACTCAATCATTCAGCAAGGCACCGTCATGAGTGCAGACAAGAAATGAACATAAAATCTGTTTTTATGGTTGTAACTAAATGGCCCAATGACGCTTTGCAGATTCCTCCATTAATTTAAAAGATGGACAGGAGACAGGATTAGAAGGATGACTATCTGCTCCTTGATACTTACTTGGGTTTGCCCCAATGGGGGTCGAGGGTAACTTTAGTGGCAAAGGAGTCCCTGAGTTCTGTTCTGTAGTCGTCTGGACAAGTTGCCCTACAAGGCCAAGGAGATGGCTGCCGAAGTCCTGGGAAGCCGGGGAGATGCTGGGGGTTTTGCTTTGGCTTGGGGACTCCTCGACTGATGAGTGAGGCATTTGAAGAGAAGAGAGGGTCTGACCAGCTGCTGAGTGTGAATGAAGGACTTTGGATTTGCCCAGGTCTTCGTCAAGCCGCCCCCCAATGCCTACTGGCTTAGATGAACTAGAGTTAATTTTGTAGAATCCACTAGGGCTTGTAGGTAGAAAGAGCTGCCCACTGGTATCCTGTGGATTTGCCTCAGAGCCTGGAGAACGCCGTTGTCTTTTGCGTTTCACTGTGACATCTCTTCTCTGGGAGGGAGTCCTGCCCGGCAGCCCCCGACATTCCTGTGTGCCAGCCGCAGAAAGCAATGTATTGGTGTTCAGCAACCGGCTGTGTAAAGTGCTAGGGGTTGCGGCTTCTGGTTTGGTTTGACTTGCCATTTGAGCCTTGGCGGCTGCTGTGAGGAGGCTGCTGGCCGGGAAAGAGGCATTGCTTTGCTGACCCAGGATGCACCCGAGAGGAAAGCCCAGTAAGCCTTGCGCTGCTCCCAAAGACACAGGTGGTGCTGGTTTATTGCTTTGGTGGGTTAAGGCATGGCTGGCATTTGAGGTGGATCCCAGTTGGGCCTGTCCAGAGAGAGGGAGGCTTTCAAGTATTGCTTTCGGACTTGGGGGCACAGAGCATTTGGGGGAGCCGACAGGCCTGGGAGATCTGGAATTTGGCCTGGTGGGGCCGGGGAAGTGCTCAGAGGAGGCAGAGGAGTGGCGAGAACGTTGAGGGGACGGCTCCACACTGCCAGCCGGGGAGGAAATAGATGAAACGGAGGACCTAGTGGTGGATGGAGAGGTCAGAATTCCTCCCCGGGGGAAGGGAGAGAATGGTGGGAGCACCGCGGGAGAGGAGCGGCTGCCAGCATTGTGTTCAGGAACAGAGTGAGGGTTCATTATGGGGACCTGAGACTGGAGTAAGGGAGGAGAGTTCAATGTTTGGAGCTTTGGACTGGGCGGCCTGCAGCTGCTAGAGTCTAAAATGCCCAGTGGATCCTTTTCGGTGAAGTTGAAAGGCCGTCGGGGGCCCTGAGGAGACTCATCCAGCGGCCGGGAAAAAGTGCCACCTGGCGCAAAGCTACATGAGCTGAGAGATAAAGACTTGGGGGACAGGCTTGGATGTTCCTGACTACACGAGGGGTAGGAAGGCCGGTTTTGGGAAGACTTAACATGCGTAAGAGAACTGGAACACAGCTCATGGGACATGGCTTGCTGAGCCCTAGAAAACCCTTCGTAGTTACCATTTGATGGTGCTGGTGGACAGTTCCTTAAGGCATAGGACTCACCAAGAGGTACCCCTTGCTGCCTGGGTAGAACAGGCCGCTGGCTTAATCGGACACTGGGGTACCTTTCTCCAGGACTTGAGGTGAAAGAATCCTGTTTATGATCATGGGGTTTCTCCACCGTGTGGGAAGAAGGCATACTGTGGGCTTTCTCCATCATGAGTTTTGTGAAAATGTTGGGATCCAGGGAGCAGGGATGCTGTCCGATCTTTGGGCTGGTAGATGTTCTGTGAAAGTTTTGACTGGGACCACATGCTGTAAACAAACAAAAAAAGTGTCAGACAGGGTATCGCTCAGTGAATTGGGAGATAGAAACAGGAGGAAAAAAGGGATAATCAATGCAAACTGTTCTATATGAAACGTGAACAACGTATTCTTATCATGCAAAACACACTTGTCAAAAGTTCACAATTCTTTACTAGTAACTTTGTTGACTGATTCACATCTGAAGGAGACGGCTACACACATTGCAGGAATAGTCTCTCTATCCATTCAGCAACAAAAGAGTAAACAAAAAAAAATGAAGGCGTTAGGAACAAGCCATCTGTCTGGGAAGTAAGAGCTGCAATTAAGGACAAGCAACTTCAGAAAGCCTGCGTACCTTTTGTCCTTCAGGTGTTGAAAAGTAGAGTGTACCCTCAATGAAAGCACTGCATATATTAAAAAGTGTTAAATGACAAATACACACTTTTTAAAAATTCAATAGAAGTCTTTTCATTGACCCGAGTGGTGGAGTGTCTGCCTGGGTAAAGCTGGCAGAAAAACAGAAGTTGAGGTACCCTTTCCCAGGGGCTGGAAGCATATGGATCTTCTGCACACCCTCTTATAAATTGTTTACCTTCCGTATTTGTTCCAATAGCCATCTAAACCGTCACTAGAGAATACATGTACCATGTGCTAGGTGATAGTAAGCCAAGCAAGGATTTGTGTCTGAATCACCTCTGTGACCTGAAGGTTGCAGACTCAAATCCCTCAAAGCATAATCTCCTATTTGCTTATTGTGCCTATAAACTCGTTTACAGGTGCTCTGTAAATTGTACAAATACAATATCAGATACCTTGCCTCTGGTCCTATGTCTGAAAACCTTGAGTTGACAATACATCTACAGAATTGTAGTAAGCAGTACAAAACATAGTTTTAAATGTCCTATGGTAATGCGTCCTGAATTAGCCGATTGATATCACCATACGTGATCTGCGTCACCCCAAAGGCGGATGCTTGATGGGTCTCCCCAAGAGCTGCTCCCCTCTGCACAGGACCAGCGTGCTAAGGGTTAACATTTGCTAGAACTTTGTGGAACGTCAACCCCACCCACTGGAATGTTAATGAGCCAAGAAGACAACGGACTTTGTATGCGTGGCTGCATTTAATCTGAACCCCTTTAGTGTACATCTGCGTCGCCCCAAATGCAGACAGCCTTTGACGCAGTCGGAGGGCAGCTAAAGGGTGTGAGCCGTTTGCTGCTGTTACAGCTTCTCTATTTTAATCTGAAACTCACTAGCCCTTTTCCCCTGTACCAAATTTTCCAACTATCTGTGCATGAAATTTCTGTTAATTGACTGTGTCATGATAATGTCATGAGATATGCCTGAATGTATTGATGTGTCTCACGTGTGTGTAAGTATTACTGAAGTAAAGTTATGAGTACATTTAGATATTGCAGGTTTCAGGCAAACATCATTTGGCAAGAGTTTTTTTACTCTGTCATAAAACGGTCTTTACTGGCTGTCCCTTTCTAACTTTCTCTTCCTTCTCTGCTAACTGACTCTGCCTTTCTGGCTCTAACTGTCTCTCTCTTCCTCCGTCTCTCCCTCAGCAGTCAGGACCTGTGCTGGCCTATCATTGTCCCCCAGGTCTGTAAACACTGTCAGATCCAGGGTGATGCGTTGCAAATGGAATCCCACAGCTGCCGCCATTTGTCATGTACGGCACCCTGTGAGCACGCGACCTGCATACGGGACAAGGGTTGATACTTATGCCCGCAAGTGCTCCCACTTTTCACCTCCCCAGAGGTCTGTCAAATGGACAATATCGCCTCTACAGGACAAGGACTAATACACAACCCATCTGGCCCTTTTAAGTGAGCCCATACAGGATAGGCACCCCGCAATTAAGCTCTCTTTGACACCAAGCTCAACCTGGAACAAGCCTGGGCTTGTCATATACCCAATATATATTGTATTTTTAACTTCAAACTGTAGCTCATTAACCCCTTAAGTACCTAATGGATTAAAATACATCATCTCATGATATTATGATGACAGACTGTATAACCTCTGTTCTTTTAATGTAACCATGTATTGTTATAACTCTGTGCCCAGGACATATTTGAAAACGAGAGGCAACTCTCAATGTATTACTTCCTGGTAAAACATTTTTATAAATAAATAAGTTTCAATTGTGCCACAGAGGAAAATATGCACAATGTAACTTGTGGGGTTCTGCATCAAACGGTTTAACACCCTACTTATTTGATGATAATGTCTTTCCAGTAACCAATCCCTATTTCTTTTGACCTCTGGAAACCCATGAGAAATGGAAAAATGTGCATAGGACATTTCCTTTGCTTCTAGTTCCATCCTGGCTACGTGACATAATAGGAAGAGGCTGGAGGTAGGACAAAATCATTGGTCAAGGTAGAATAGGCGACGTCTACTTCACATAGGCTAGTTACGCTCCACGATAAAGCTAAACTTACCCCAACACACACACAAAAGGAAGGGAACAATGTGTTGCCATGAAGAAAGAAAAATAAATATTGTAGCAGTTTCTTCATCATCCCAATGGTGACGTGACGTAATGGGATATGTCAAACCATATCCAAAAATAAGAGTAGGCTAAAAAGGGTAGGTACCCACAAATGGTAGGCAAACCTCCTACAGAAATTGGCTGCCAAATCTAGTTTCTGCTGCATCCTGCAGATTCTGTAGTCTGTAATTTCTTATGAACGTATGCAAGGAAGACCATGTGGCCACATTGCAAATCTCTCTTTGCGACACATCTGCCTTCCCCATCCAGGATGCTGCCGTGGATCTTGTAGAATGAGCCTGCATCTTAAACGGTGGCACCTGTTATGCCGATTTATAGGCCTCAGTAATGTAATTCATATTGTCAAGGAGAAACTTGATGCTGCTTTCCCTTCACGCTGTTAGAAGTACAAAAGTAATACGTGTTCAGAGGATCTAAAATCCCCTGTTCTCTTAATATAACAAATAGCTTGCTCCACATCTGAATTGTGAAGTGTCTTCTCAAGTGTCCTCTCATTAGATGAGTTAGGGCAAAATGTAGTGAGATTTCTTGATTCGCATAAAATCTGGATGCCACTTTGGGCCTGAAATGTGGTAAGGTTCTGAACATCATCATCTTATCCTGGTGCACCCTGAAATAGGGTGGGCCGATATACCAGTCTTCAGTAATATCGCAATGACAATCTCCTGGAGTGCTGATATGAGAGATTACTTTTTATCGCGATATTTCGGAATGTCCATGCAGTGAAAGCAGCTTTGAAGCTGCCGCTGTGCTGTCTCTCTGCTCTCTTTTCTGAAGACTCAGAGAGAGGGGAAGGAGCTTTGGGCAGCATGGGGAAAGAGAGCATGTGAGAGCAGTGGGCTGCAGCAGGGAAAGGTAGGAACTCCTCTCCTCACTTTCCTTTTGTCAAGTCTTCCATCCCCCCACCACCCTCCCTCCCCCTGGGAAACAACCCATTACTCCCTCACCCCAGGGGCACTTAACCCCTTAATTTCCCCCCCATGGGCTCTTAACCCCACCGTCTCTCCCACTGGGACCCTTAACCCACCTCCTCTCTCCCACTGGGACCCTTAACCCCATGCTATGCTTGCACTTCACAATTTCTCACCGACACTGCTTCCATCACCCTAATATCCCCCTCATCTCATCACTCTCACCCTTTATAAAAAATTTAAAAGTCAATTAAAACAGATTTTTCGACAATTCTTACATGTCTAAAAATCTGTTTGATATACTTTACAATTTTCTAAATAAAATGTTTTTTTTTGAATGGAGTGAATATCTCAGGGTGAGAATGATGAGATATGGAGGATTTTAGGGTGATGGGAGCAGTGAAGTTTAGGTGAGTGAGGAAAGGTGAAGTTTAGACATGGAAAGGGTTTGGGAAGGAAGGTCTCTACTTCTATTAAATCTAAAAAAAAAATATTTTGAGAACACATTTTATTTAGATTTACTAGAATATTTTCAGACTTATTTTAACAAATTTATCGCGATACATTTCTTAATATCGTTATCATGGGGAAGATTTTGATCTCTCCCAACCCTACCCTGAAAAGGGCTTCCTTACATGATAAGGACTGAATTTGCTTATTCTTCTGGCAAAAAGTGAAAATTACTAGAAAAGCACTTTCCCTGTTAAGAGCTTTAGCTGAGGGCTGGACAGTTAAAGCATCCAATACTAGTGACTGATCAGAAGTTGGCCATGGGAAATATACACAAAACACAATACAAACAACAAATGCTGAGAACAGACAGGTGACTGATAGTTATAAAAAACACATTTAATAAAACACAATTAGTAAAACGCAAATATTATTGCTATGAGTACCCGCTTACCAGAAGTAAGAAGGTAACGGGCAGTACCTTTTTACTTCTGGTAAGCGGGTACTTCAGCTACAGCAGGAGTGTATTAGTGGGACCTATTCCATTTTCATACTCATAGCAATAATATTTGCGTTTTACTAATTGTGTTTTATTAAATGTATTTTTTATAACTATCAGTCACCTGTCTGTTCTCAGCATTTGTTGTTTGTATTGTGTTTTTGTGTATATTTGTTTAGGTTATCATACAGTATTACGCTATGCCATTTTATTTATTTTTATTCCATGTTTGACCATCTACACGTGGATTACTCCATTGGATCTGCCAGTACCATCGACTCTGGTTGTATATATCCTTTATATATGTTTTGATATATGTGCCGAGCGCCAGGGATATAACACTCTTTCCATTCACCAATGCTAGGCATCGCAAATGTTGCCAGATAAGGGATTATGAATACTTCCTTTTGTCTGAGATGTGCTCATACGACTGCCATAACCTCGTGAAAGTTGGAGAGTCTGTCACTATTCCGAATAGCAAGGCCATAAATTGAAAGTGGTTTCCTGGCATACAAAATCTTAGGTACTTCTAATGGCTGCCCATGAAAGGTATATGCATTCTTTAGATCAATTGAGGCAAGAAAGTACCATGGTTCTATTGCTGCGGTGACTGTCCTGAAGTGCCGAATATTCAACAAGCGATTCACGGGTTTAAGATCGAAGACTGTCTGATTGCAGCTGGAGCTATTGTAACTAGGTAGATAACAATGAATTGCTGATTGTCATCATGTCAATTCCAGTCATTTAGCTGAAGCAGAGTTTGAATCAATGCAAGCAATGATTTGTAGCCTGGGGCAAGCCTTTATGACACAAAGAATATCTGATTTGGTTAATTTAGGCATTCAAGGCATAATCCTGATAAATGATAGTACCTATGTATCCGATAAAATGTGAACCCAACAATCCAAGAACTGGTAGAGTCAACCCAATACTGCAATTTCCTCCCTGCATGGATTAGGCAAAATGTCTATGGAGGACATGGTAATCTCTTCTCTTATTTTTCTCTTCCGATGTTTGTGGAACCTGTGACGTCCAGAATCTGGTATTTGACCTACTGTACATGGTCTGCAATGTCCACTTTCCCAAAATCTTCTCTTAGGAGATCTCAAAGCTCCTAGTAGGCATATGGTTTTTCCTGAAAAACAAATTGACCTATCTCTCCAGAGAGCTTTGCTATGAGCGAGTTAAAGCATCGGTAAACAGAAAATAACCCGTGAAAGGTAATGATACCAGCTTGACTTTGGATGCATTATCTGCTGCCCAATTCCTTAGCCGATGATCTTGCCAATGAAGCACCACACAGAAAATCCAGAGCACACCTGTAGTTTGAAAAATCTTTCAGCATCCTCTGTCGCCATGTTCCAGCTACGATATCTTCTCCTAGATTATGACACAAACTCCCAATTGTTCTGGCAACACAGGCTGAAGTCACTGCCAGTTTTAAGGTTCTACCAATCGTGGGGAATTACTTTTGAAAAATTCTCCATTCTTTTATTTACTGGATCACTGAATGATAAACAATCTCCCAGAGGTATGGTGGTCTGGTGTGTGATCCTTGAAACTGCAACATCCATTTTCAGAGGAGCTTCCCATTGGGCTGCACCCAAAAAGGAAAACATCTTCTTAAACCTACTTAAAAGCTTAGACCTCTCATCTGGCGTTGCCCATTCCGGTTGAACTATGTCTTTACCAACTGGTGCACAGCAAAACACCTGATCTTCGTAGATGGGCTCCTAAGAAGGCTGGTTGGCAAGCCAAACCCCCTTGCAGACAAATCAGGATTCCCAGGGACTCACAAGACTCATGGAAATTTCTGCATGTCGTTTCGATCTCGCAAAGGTATACGCTGGATGAACGCCAGCTTATGACTCCAGAAGTGGTGGGAAACGCACCTTCTTCTCACCTCCTTTAGAGAGTTAAGGGAACATGGTCCTGCCGATAAATGCAGGAAGGGTGAATGAAACAGGTTTCCCTGGTACTTCCTCATGCGGACTACGTGGATTGCTACAGCCTGGGGGAACTTCGGGCCATCCTCTCCTCGGCATAGGTGTACTAACAAAAAATAAAAGGAGATCCGTGGTAAAAAAAAAAAAAAAAAGGCTCAGCCAAAATAGTACAAAAATAACTAGCCTAGGAGAAGTGGACACCAATTTTTGTACCTTGTTCAATGATTTTGACCTAACCCCAGCTTTTCCCATTACGTCACATGTCGTCATAGGGACGACAAAGAAAATGAACTGTTTGCTAATCATGATGAAGAAATCTATGGACAAGAATGAGATCAGTATTAGGCAAAGGAGATGGAAAAACATAAAATAGACAGAAAAAGCTGATATTGCAGAATAAAACCAGTTGCTTGGGATCCCATTTGGGAATTGCATCAACTATGATTTAACTTATTTCTGCACAGGCAAATCTTTTCAAAACGTATTAAAAAGGTCTAAAGTTCCTGCTATAAATACATGGTCACTTTGGTGATCAGACTCCTCAGGCGGCCCACACTGCCTCTTCCCACCTCTTAACCACAAAAGTAAACAATAAGGAGGGGTGGGATACGGCGGGAACATGTAAAAGCATAGTTACCGGCAGCTTGATTTTGTAGTGCAAGGGGAGTATTCTCAATGCTCTTGTACAGAGTAGCGAGAGCCACAATTTTCCTACGATGGTTACAGAGTTTGGTCATGTCCTCCTCAGCCTTCACGTCCTCTGCGCTTCGCCGCTTCACCACTGCCCTTGGGTCAAAGTTAAAAACCTGGGCAAAAAGGTAGAGCAACGTTTACTGAGAGAACACAAGGGGGAGAAATTTAAAAAAGCATGAGCTGCAGAGGACGAAAGCAAGAAACCCGCGTCAGACACGAGAGACAAGGGAGAACATTAATAGCATGTTGTGAGCAGCTCTGGGCAGAAGCTGCGATGGGATGGAGAGTAGAGATGTAGTATGCTAGAGGGTGAGGGAGGCAGACAGCAATGTATTACAAAGTCAAGTCAGCTACCCGAGAGAGAAGGAAAGTATAGGACCACTGTGGGAGTCAGAGATGCACTGAAAATGTAAGGTTTTTTTTTAAGACCATGAAAGAAGTGAAAAGTAGCAGATTTGTATGTGCAATGGCAAAGAACTAAAAACTTGGGATAAAACCAGCTCTATAAAAACAGAACGCAAACTCTTAAGGGCACAGTTCTATTTATTATTATTTATTTTTTATAATAATAAAGAAATTGACATGACCAATTCTATCCTGGCCACTTAATTGTGAAAACAATGTGTAATAATAATAATAATAATAATAATAAACCTCTAATAGTTTTGGTGTAAAAAAATAATGTGTTGGGAGAAACCACTGAGTTTTCGGAGAAGTGCTTTATAATTCATCTCTCTCGTAACAGGAGATTTGGAACGAGTTAAGAGTTCCTTTACAATGCATGTTGCTGTAGGGGGGAATGTATGTGCTGTTTGTTGTTTAGAAAGGAGCATTTTCAAGGAAAAGATTAAAAAAAAATGTAAAAATGTTAATCCGTGTAATTGGCTTAGGAAACGCAAGCATTCAGGAAGGAGCAATGCTGACTGGGACTAAAGCGTACTAATGGCAGTTTTTAGAAATTCAATCTGGGTGACTGGATTTAAAAAAAAAAATTATTATTAATACCCGACACCTGAGGGTATTCCTTTGTAAACATGTTGATCTGAGACTTTGATTTACTCTAGCAACTTTCTTTTATAGGATGTCCCTGTGTTTAACAACAGCTTGCACTGGTAAAACACCACCTACCACCTTCTGTACTGGCTCTTTTGAATGACAAACACTCCCCTATTCTGAGGCCCTGGACAAAAATAAATGGTGCTTGTTTTCTAGATAGAACGGAGGGTATTGCAGGCACAGGTCTCATCAATATTCAAAGGGAAGGTCAACTGCGGGTGCTCTTGGAAGTGGGGAACATCCTGTAGTACCCCAACAAGTCACGAAGCAAGAAGCAGGTATCGAGGCACACTGACTAGATCAATAAGTGGTTTATTTAGCAAAAGACAATCCTTTTGCAAAATAAACCACTTATTGATCGATCCGTGTGCCTGGATACCTGCTTCTTGCTTCTTTTCTAGAGACATAAGCAGCCAAATGCTTGCGTTAAGCAGTTATATTTGTTTAAAACGAGACAATAAAAGAGGTCCTTAGAAAAATGATATATACAAAATCCCTAACAGCTGATCTAGAAATAATGTATATATCCAAGTGGCTTCTTTAAACAACTGTAACCATGCTTAATGCAAAGATTTAGCTACTGTACTTTGAAGGAGTGGCTCAGTGATTAAAGACACGGACTGAGTTTGAATTAAGGGAACCTGAATCATATCCCGGTGTCAGCTCCTTGCAACCCTGTGGGGCAAGTCACTTTATCTCCCTGTGCCTCAGGCACCAAAAACAGATTGTAAGCTCTTCTGGGCAGGGACTGTGTGTAAAAATTCTATGTGGAGCGCGGTGTACCACGCACTATTCAGTTATTGCGAAGCGCTTTGAGTCCCAATTGGGAAAAAAGCGCGATATGAAATAAAGTTATTACATTTGTTTCTTACAAATAAATTACAAAACACTTTGGCTGACAAACAGTGTCCCATTCACAAACTCCAGAGAGTTGTTACCTCCACCCTAATCTGTCCATGTCCTTATCAGGGATGCAATTAAAATAAGGGGGGGGGGGCGCGAGGGGGGAGTTCCTGTGCATACTCTTGTTGACCACATAGGGACATCAGGCAAGAGAGAGTAGATATTAAATCAAACGCCTACCTAAATCCTAGCTGACCATGCTTACAAACTAGAAATGATTACAAAATATCTTTTAAAAGTTGTGCCCAATCTCGGTTCAAAAAAAGGGCATCTATTGTCCAGTTCTAACCCTACTGGTACACTTGGTTCTGGGAGGTGTGTCCCTTCAAAAGGTCAATCCCACGTTACCAAAATAAAATATAAAATCAATGAGTATAAATCAAATATATTCAAAGTAAACATTTTATTAATAATCTATATCTCAGGATAACAATCTATTAACACCATTCCAGCGTATTTGTTTACAGCTATCATGGTTATTTACATCTGAACGGTGGTGGCTTACCTTGTAGATGTTAAGAGGACACTCCAACCCACACTTACAGGTTCCGTCAGTCACTAGGTAGGTTCTCAATTGATCCATAGAGGTAACAATTGTACCACTCGGACTGTAAGCCAATCAAATGGTGAAATTAGTCAAATCTGACTACAATAATCCTGAGGATAGAGAAGAACTAAACAAAAGGAACTACGTATGTTGACAGGACAGTTACCAAAATGGAGACAAGTTGGGCACTAGAATTCTGGCAGTCAGATATCTCCTAGGAAGGAATACCAAAGAGACTGGACAGGAATACAGGCATTGTTCCATTGGGAATGTTCAGGAGTACAGTCCCACAATAGAGCCGATCACCTCCAGGCACAGACGTATCAGAATTGGGCAGACATGCAAAGCTTGTCCTCACCGATTGGGGGTCAGTGCAATAACACCTGAAGGACTTTGGCTGGATGACTTTGGGAGGCATAGTGGGATGCAGGACCGGCTCAGTTGGGTGTACACAGGCCAAGGGAAAGGGGCAGAAATACAGTGTCTGTTATGCCTATGGGATACAGAGGCTGCCACCTAAGGTGAAGGGACATGCTGTGATAAGAGAGAACTTGCAAGAGCTTGGGAGATTTAAATGAGTGGCAGGCACGCACCTGACATACACCACGGTGCCTGGCTCCACCCTCCTCTGCCAGCCAACTGGCACTTGGACCGCTGGGGTCCCTCCATAGTTATCGCCTTCTCCACTCTCACTGCCGCCATTCATTTTGCTCTCTCTTCTCTCTTGTACCTATTAGGACAAACTATCACATTATCTGCAGGTTATGACCTCCTGTGCACCCACTTGAATGTGTGAAGAAAATGGACCAGTATGCAAAATATTTAGCTGAACAAATCTGGGGTATAACTTGGGTTAAATTACCAAATGGCGAACTGGAGCGAAGCTAAAACAAGCTAACCCAAAGAATAAAAATGGCACCGCCATTCCTACAGGTTGGAGAACAGAGCAAAACAGTCACATTGAATCGATTGTGTGCTGATATGCTTTATGACAGACTCCCTACCTCTATAAATCAGGGGGTCTGAAAAAGTGTTAACAGAGAGAACACATCACTGTCCCCCATTTGACCTTTTGCAAGTCATTTGATCTGAGATTTACATAGAAGCTCTTGGGTTCAAGACGTCATTGTGCCGGTAAAATTTGCTTTACAGTCCTGCATTCTTTATCAGGACTACATAAAGAGATTAGTACTATAACAATGATTATATCAGTGGGTCATTAATCTAACCATACTGTGTAATTAGTTTGAGATTCGCACTTTAACAAAGGCAGGGAGTAACGGTGCCAGTATTATTTAACCATGTACAGCTATTATGTAAGAATAAACACATTGGTCTCAAACTGTTGAAGGATTTCATGGTTATAGCGGCACGAGCACATAAACACAGGTGATGTCCCTACCTGCTCATTGCGGCACAGCCTCGGCGTTAGGTCTGCATGTGATCCTTGCTGCCCAGCATGGCGCAGTCACAGTGTATCAGGTCCCCTTGGAGGGAAGGGGGAGAGTTGGGTATCAATCGCCTGCTCCGTTACGGGTTCCCTTGGAGCTGCGAGATACCAGCCAACAGGGTTCGCTAAGGATCCATCGTGTCTGGAGAAAGAAAGATTGTGCATTGTCATTGGCTTCTTCACCACTTTGCAGAGGTAAAAATATTTTTTTTTTGTCAAATGGGAACTTGATACAACACACATATAATGAAAGGATTTTGCAGTTTTATCTGAATGCCGCCTGTAATATACAGGATTACAAATAGGCTTTGAAAGTGTTGCACCCATCTACACAGGTGTCTAGCCCTAAACTTAACAGCATTTCCCACCACTAATCTCTTCCCCTGAACTGTTCAGACCAGCAAATTACAGGTAGTGTGCTCCGGAGTTTGGCATGTTTCCTTTGAGCCGTCTACTCTTCAGCATGGCGCAAAACAGCGCTCTGCCATGTGCCAATGGCTGGCAGTTATTTGCAGACTAAGCGGACATGCTGCTTCTCAGTTATGTCCTGCCAAAGAAGTTACCATGGGGCAACTGTTGTGTCTTGGGTGATATCTTAAAGTGTTCGGGGAAGCTTATATCACAGCTTAATTGTTTCGTTCTGTTTTTTTTTGTCTTATTTGCGTCAATAAGTAAACCAATTAACTGAAAAGGAGAATTGTTTGTTTTTTCTTTTAAACATTTTAGCTTTGAGAGTTTACTTCTATAGGTTTACGGTCCTGTACCCTGCATTCAACCCAGTTCATTTTCTCCTAGAGAGGGACTGCAGAAGTAACAATCAATATAATTCAAAAGAAGATCTCTCAGCTTCTCTCTAAATTTGATAGTACTGTATTACTTTCAATGTCAGAACTCACCCTCTAACACACCAGTTGTCCTAGAGACTTCATTAGGGTTCCCATTTTATAAATAAAAAAAAAATCTCACTCAAAAATTAGCAATGTCCATTGCTGGGGACATCCTTTCCTAGAGGTGGTTGGTCATTCATCACAATGTCCTATAGGTGACAGACTCACTATCATTGTGTCTGTTCCTTGAGTTCTTCAGCCACAGACCCCTGCCCCACCCACAGGGCTAACTAGTCTTATTAATTTCCCTAGCTGGACAGCCTGGAGATTATAGGACTATATTGCAAACACAACCAACTCTAAAAGTAGGTCTGTCCCTGCTGCCATATTGAATCTGGTCTTGATAAGGGACCGTGGTGTCTGTGTCAGCATGTTATGTGCCTGCACAGATAGATGGCTGGGAGTGGGTGGGGGAAGAAACAGATCGTCCTTCACTCTCTCGCCTCCAACCAGATGAAATAACCAGGACAAAGAGCCTGCCAGCCAGTAAATGGATATTTATTACCCTCAGGGAGAATAGCAGCCATCTCCACTAGACAGAATAGGCATCTGGAGGTGGAGTGAGGGGTCAGACTGCATTTTTCCTACTGTATAACACCCTATATGAGTTATTGTCCTATTGAATGCATTTTAGGACAGTGATATAAATATTAGTTTAAGAAGAGCTCTGTCTCAGCTCTGTCTGTTACAGTTTATCCCCCCGCAACTTTTAAAAGGAGATTACAAAGCTTCAGTTCAGGGATTGACTGGCTCCAAATGGTTCTACCTGGATGAATGCTGCATGTACCCGACACTACAAAAACTGCATATCATTCAATTCATCTCTTTTGGGGAGGAAATTCATAAGACTGGTGATGAAATCCCAGAACTTAATAACTTTGCAAAGGTCACATACGGCGGTGATGGGCACAAGACACCACAGAAGTTGGGAGACCAATGTGTAACTACCTGCAATGGACCTTATTTAAAGAGAAGAATGCTTTCAATAAAACAACTTTGCCAAATTTTCCACTTCTTCAAACAGAAACTGATAGTGTATAAAGTGTGTCTGGCTAGCAGTGATGGGGTTAAAGTCTAGCAGACAATTGACAGACTGAGCTGGTAGACAGTGGTGAGTTACAGAGCTTATACATGTCACGGTTAGTACTAGTCAGCTCAACACCAAGACTCCAATTTGCTAAACGGTGCTAAGCCTCAAGGTCAATTCACTCATTCTATAGCAGCCAGGAGGTTAAGGTGAGGCAAGGATTAGAACAGTTAAAAGATCTGGTCCCAAGCATGTCCCACTCAAGACATGGAAGTATATACAGGCATACCCCGCATTAACGTACGCAATGGGACCGGAGCATGTATGTAAAGCGAAACTGTACTTAAAGTGAAGCACTACCTTTTCTCACTTATCGATGCATGTACTGTACTGCAATCGTCATATACGTGCATAACTAATGTAAATAACACATGTGTAACAGGCTCTATAGTCTCCCCGCTTGCGCACAGCTTCGGTACAGGTAGGGAGCTGGTATTGCTGTTCAGGACGTGATGACAGGCGCATGCGTGAGCTGCCGTTTGCCTATTGGGCGATATGTACTTACTCGCGAGGGTACTTAAAGTGAGTGTCCTTAAAGCGGGGTATGCCTGTACATCAGAAAGCAAAAACAAAATAACAACATTCAGCACAGCTAGCCTTTAAAATGGCACTTACCTATTGATTTAGTCTAAAACTAATAAAATGTCAGGGGTTATAAAGATAAAAGTAAAAAAACAAAACCTTGTCTAAACTTCATTAGATCGTACATTCTTCCTGGGCTTTACAGGAACATAGAAAGCAGAACACGGACGCCTACCAGTGTTCTCATGGCAAGTCCAACGGCAGCACAGGCATCCACACAACTTCCAGGCAGCACTGCAGTCCGAGTGACTGTGAGGTCACTGGCGGGCATCTCTATCCTGCTTTCTATGTTCTCCATGGAACTGAAAACGCGTTAAATGACAGGAAACATAGAACAAGTAGTAACGTTTTGCCAAGGTATTTTTACTTGGTGCTTTAAAATCCCTAATATTTGTATTCTTTTTTTAAAATAAGTGAATACCAAGTAGGTTTAACTGTGTACTGTATGATGAATTAGGGGATGTGGAGGTTCAAAAGATAGAGGATACATCATCATACCGTGATCACTGAAAACAAAATCTATTACCAAGGAATTACCCTACAAATATTCAAACTTGACCTACGCTGCAAAAAAATAGATGACAACTTGGCAGGGCTAAAATGCCCTAAATTATCAGTAGTATATTGCTACTCATTTTGTTGAATGTCCACAATTTCAAACCGTTAAACAAAATTACACCACAATGTTCTACACTGCTCTCCCATTTCCAAGCATATTTGGGAACTATGACTTATGTGAAATTCTCTGGAAATAGTACTGTCCTGGACAGGATTGTGTTTTTTTCCCTGTCTTCAGGCTGCTAGCACACCTCAGCCTAGATGTTGCAACAATGTTGTGATCCCTTGTGGGTTTCTTGGCTTCAGCCAGTTGCCTTGGCAATCCCCTCCTGGCCTTTTACCAGGGTGGACTGCTCCCCCTCCCCTTGCCAGGTGGTATTGTCCCAGTTAATTTCCCATCAGCCCAGACCAGCATGCTGTCTTTTAGTACCAGCAGCCATCTTGAGCAGTCATCTCTCCTATCCTGGTAAAGTTACTCATTTGTACCTATCCCTATATCTTGCATTTAGCCCAGTTTCCTCATAGCTCCCCTTCCCCTCTATTGCTCCCATGCCCCAGTGTTCCCTCAGTACTTTTTCACCCTTTTTATTTGTATGTTGTTGCCCCAAATAAACACTTCAGCAAGTAAGAAGGTTCCCTTGCTTGATATATGGAATGGAGTTAACCTGCCTGTCCCTACGCATCTTTAGGGTGTGCTTGGCCAGAACGGTAAAAATCAACTCTAAAGGAAACAGGCTGAGACAGCTATACAGAGAAAATAGCTCTATACAGCTATACAGACAATGTAGAAATCTGCCATGCGCTCCAGGTCAGATGGAATGGAACAGGATCTGTGTGATCAGTGTGAATCAGAAGGGGGAGAGTACATGGGGATCACAATTAAATAGGCAACATCCAGGGGGAGGAGGTGGGGTAGAGAAAAGAGGGCAGTATAAGTCCTCTATATCTTCTGTTGAAACCCACTAGTATCCTCCTCCCTCACAAAGAAACAGTGCAATGACTCCTTGAGAAAGACCAGTCATTGGTTGAAACGTGTGGGAAGTTTTATACTGTCAATTTTGTATGCTGCAATAAAGAGATTGTTCACTTTTTTCTACATTGGGACCACGTTTTTTCATTTTGTTTGATCAGGCAAGTGATCAGGATTGGTTTGTGAGTGCCCTGGAGCCGGTCTCTTTCTGTACAGCTATACAGATCCTGCAGCTTTAAAAACTGTTTCACAGACACAGAAGCTGCAGCACTGCTTCACATATCCATGCATTATACACAGCCCTGTCACTCTCCTATCCTGCCTGAGTTTGCAGCTCTGCACAGCTACACAGTGAGGTACTGTACAGCCATCACACCTACCCCTGGGCTACGTCCCCATGGCTAGAGCTACCAAGGGCCACGCCACCAGACATCCACCAGGACACGGGCCAGAGCCACGGACCTGTTAGTACAGCTACCGCTACACTGACCTCTGCAGGACACCGACCGGCACCATCTAAGACAGTCGTCCATCGCTGACGCAGGTAAGAGACCGCACGCCGCGCGAGCTGGCTAAAGGCCTACATACACCTGTAGCATGGCAGAACTCCGACCCTCACCAGACACCACGCATGAAAGTGACAACTCAGACGCCGAGACTGCTACACAACCACAACAGATTCAGCAAGGCCTAAGCGGCCAGTTTCACAAAAGGCCCGCAAAAAATATGAAGCTGGCATTGACTCACACCGTGACAAGTTAGGGAAGGCCTGGAAAAAAACTGGACTAGCTTTGGCAAGTATGAAAAGCAGAGACACACAACACCTATTTGACCAGGACTAATACTGGGGAAAGCCTGCAAGAACGAGACTTACAGAATAATATTGACCAGACACGTGACAGCCACGTGGGGACCGCCATCACAGAAGCTGAGAGTAGAAGGACCTCGCGCTGGAGTCTACATCACAGCGCTCCAGCGCATCGAGCCATTCATCAAGGTCAGCAAAATCAGCGCGATCGAATGCGTCTAGCGCAAGCGCTACCAAAGTGTGAGCTATCGCAGAGGCTGTTCGCGCAAGGGCCGCATACGTTTAGAAAGAGGCAGCCATGAGACTAGAAAGGGCCCGCACAGAAGAGGAAGAGCAGAGAGACAGTATTGCTGCTGCCGCAGCCACTGCCACCACCGCTGCAGCCACTGCCGCTGAAACCAACACTGTCGCTGCTATCGCCGCAACCGCTGCTGTGCGCAAGAAGACCGAGTTGGACATGAACCTAGAGGCCCTAAATAAAGAGGGGGAAGCCGCCGCTATAGCCCAAGCCGAAGTCTTAGAAGCAGCCGCACGACAGGATGGCGGGAGCAGTCGTACAGTCGGATAGCCTCAGAGGATCCAGCCCAACGCACTATGTGAGGAGCCTTCCCGGCGTAAACACCAGCGCACCACCTCTATAGGATGAGGAGGATATCACAAATGCCGAAGCCTTGCAAAGTTCTAATGACATTCTTTAGGCCTCATTATGAGGCATGATCTATTCAGCATGTTCCTGGATAACAAACAAACTCCAAATAACCTTTTCTGAAACTGATCAACCTGTAAATTAAGTTCATTTTCCTGAAAGCCACTGGGGTTTTTACCTTGATAAATCTGGTGCACGTCTCGCTGTAGTTTAACAGCCGGTAATCTTTTGTACAGGGGTGCGCAAACTGGGGGGCAGATTCGCTGCGGGTGGCGCTGGGTTTACAGAGGCCCGGCGAAGGCCTCTGTAAACTGCACTTACCTTGCTTCTGTAGACGCGGCGCCATGGCAACGCGGCGAGGTCATTTGACGTTACGACGACGGAGGCAAGGTAAGAGGTGGGGGGCGCGCAGAGTGGGGAACAGCCTGCAGGGCGGCGCAGAAAAAAAAGATTGTGCTCCCCTGCTTTAGTAAATAGTCCCCCTACATAATTGTAGAGTCAATCTCTATCACTAATCTAGATTATTGATCAACATCCTATGAACTGGTTGCAACAATGAACCATTGCCGGAAACAGCTGGGAGACGTGCAGGTTTGGGTAGGACATAGAAAGAGAGAGGTGCTCTTGCAAAAAGCTCTTGTAAAAACCCGAGCGTGTATAGTAGCAGGACTATAAGCAGATAATAATAATAACAACAGCATGTTCTTGTATAGCACTGCTAGTTATACGTAGCGCTTTACAGAGACATTTTGCAGGCACAGGTCCCTGCCCCGTGGAGCTTACAATCTATGTTTTTGGTGCTTGAGGCACAGGGAGATAAAGTGACTTGCCCAAGGTTACAAGGAGCCGACACCGGGAATTGAACCAGGTTTCCCTGCTTCAAACTCTCAGTGCCAGTCAGTGTCATTACTCACTGAGCCACTCCTTCTCCCCAGATGATTATCAAATTGAGTGCTCAATATTTATAAATCCTTCCCCATGGATCTAACCAAAGGAAAAAAAAATCTTGATATTGCAACACAAGAAAACAGCGCGGCTCCCATAGCGTAATTCTGTAAAACAATTTTAATATAGGCCCAATGCCCAGATTGCGGCCACTCACAATAAGGTCTAAAAATTAGGTAAATACAACCTCAGATGAACAACAACACATGACATATTACACCGTGTCATGATTTATTTATCAAAAAATAAAGCCAAAATGGAGAAGCCATGTGTGAAAAACTAAGTATACCTTTATGATTCAATAGCTTGTAGAACCACCTCTAGCAGCAATAACTGAATTGTTTTCTGTATGACTATCAGTCTCTCACATCGTTGTGGAGGAATTTTGGCCCACTTTACAACGTTGCTTCAGTTCATTGAGGTTTGTGGGCATTTGTTAATGCACAGCTCTCTTAAGGTTCCGCCACAGCATTTCAATCGGGTTGAGGTCTGGACTTTGACTGGGGCATTGCAACACCTTGATTCTTTTCTTTTTCAGACATTCTGTTGTAGATTTGATGGTGTGCTTGGGATCATTGTTCTGTTGCATTACCCAATTTCGGCCAAGCTTTAGCTGTCGTTACAGATGGCCTCACATTTGACTCTAGAATACATTGGTATACAGAGGAGTTCATGGCCGACTCAATGACTGCAAGGTTCCCAGGTCCTGTGGCTGCAAAAATAAGCCCAAATCATCACCCCTCCACCACCATGCTTGACAGTTGGTATGAGGTGTTTGTGCTGATATGCTGTGTTTGGTTTTCGCCAAACGTGGCGCTGTGCATTATGGCCAAACATCTCCACTTTGGTCTCGTCTGTCCAAAGGACATTGTTCCAGAAGTCTTGTAGTTTGTTCAGATGCAACGTTGCAAACTTAAGCCGTGCTGCCATGTTCTTTTTAGAGAGAAGTGGCTTTCTCCTGGCAACCCTTCCAAACAAACCATACTTGTTCAGTCTTTTTCTAATTGTACTGTCATGAACTTTAACATTTAACATGCTAACTGAGGCCTGTAGAGTCTGAGATGTAACTCTTGGGTATTTTGCAATTTCTCGGAGCATTGCACAGTCTGACCTTGGGTTGAATTTGCTGGGACGTCAACTCCTGGGTAGATTGGCAATTGTCTTGAATGTTTTCCACTTTTGAATAATCTTTCTCACTGTAGAATGATGGACTTTAAATTGTTTGGAATGGCCTTATAACCCTTCCCAGATTGATGTGCAGTAACAATTGCTTCTCTAAGATCATTGCTGATGTCTTTCCTCCTTGGCATTATGTTAACACACACCTGAATGCTCCAGACCAGCAAATTGCTAAAACTTCGGCTTTTATAGAGGTGGTCACACATGCTGATGAACAATTAATCAAGGGCATTTGATTAGCAGCACCTGTCTGCCATTTAGCATCTTATTTCCTATGGAAGCAGTAAGGATGTCCTTAGTTTTTCACACATAGCTTCTCCATTTTGGCTTTATTTTTGTTAAACACACAAAATCCACGGGGAGCATGGGGAGGAAACAAAAATAAATTTAAGTGCAGCAAAAATTACAATGTGAAAAAAGCCTTCAATTGACTTGGCTCTAATGAATTGACTACTTACAAGATGTAAGAGTCAAAAAGGCAGGGTTGACTCAAACGGTCAGAGGTAAGTGGATGATGCAGTTGTCATCAAGGTGGATCAGGTCCCCAGGATCACGTACCCCAATGTAGAGAGAAAAACTGGTATAGCGCAGATCACTCAAGATAAAAATAGCTTTATAACAATAAAATATTATACTCACATTCTAACAATAAAAAACGGGCATATCACACTGCATTAGTGTAGGAAGATTTTAGCCAGCTGGCTCACCGTCCCACAACGTTCCCCCACTCCTCCACCTCAGCCCCCGGTCAGCTGTTTAGACTGCTCCGACTGGCGTGTGACGTCACTTCCGGTTTCGCCGCTCGGTGAGGGCTGGATCCTCCTGCAACTCCTCTGCTGTATGCTCCTCTCTGAATAAGACTCCCACTCTACGCGTTTCGAAAGCGACTGCTTTCTTCCTCAGGAGTCGCGTAGAGTGGGAGTCTTATTCAGAGAGGAGCATACAGCAGAGGAGTTGCAGGAGGATCCAGCCCTCACCGAGCGGCGAAACCGGAAGTGACGTCACACGCCAGTCGGAGCAGTCTAAACAGCTGACCGGGGGCTGAGGTGGAGGAGTGGGGGAACGTTGTGGGACGGTGAGCCAGCTGGCTAAAATCTTCCTACACTAATGCAGTGTGATATGCCCGTTTTTTATTGTTAGAATGTGAGTATAATATTTTATTGTTATAAAGCTATTTTTATCTTGAGTGATCTGCGCTATACCAGTTTTTCTCTCTACATTGGGGTACGTGATCCTGGGGACCTGATCCACCTTGATGACAACTGCATCATCCACTTACCTCTGACCGTTTGAGTCAACCCTGCCTTTTTGACTCTTACATCTTGTAAGTAGTCAATTCATTAGAGCCAAGTCAATTGAAGGCTTTTTTCACATTGTCATTTTTGCTGCACTTAAATTTATTTTTGTTTCCTCCCCATGCTCCCCGTGGATTTTGTGTGTTTTGCTGTTACTGTGGGGGAAGAGTGAAGACTACCCCTTCCAGTGGGTTCCAGAGCAGGGGGTGAAACTGTATTTACTTAAATTTTATCACATTTTTCACTTATTTAAGTTTTTGATTAGTCACTTATTATTAGTGTCCACTTTTTATTTGTTTGCGCCTTTGTTCACTTCATTTTTGTTAAAGAAATCATGACACGGTGTACAGTAATATGTCATGTGTTGTTGTTCATCTGAAGTTGTATTTACCTAATTTTAAGACCTGCTAAGGAACAGTTGATTGTTATTATGTCCTGATATGTAAAACCATAGAATTCAAAGAGGGTGTACTTTCGTGTGTGTGTGTGTGTGTGTGTGTGTGTGTGTGTGTGTGTGTGTGTGTATGTGTTTAAGAAGGCATAGGACAGAAACTTATAGAACTGCTGAAGATTGTACCACTGCATTTTACTACAAAAAAAAAAAAATCTTCTTACTAATAAATACGTACAAGTCATATGCACACAGGGCCATACTGCCCAAGTAGCGCCCTTCCATAAGAGAACTTCCGGTGCTGAAACAGGCTGGAAGGTTGTGACGGTGAAGGGGTACACAGGCCAATAATAAAGGTATTATGCGCGGCTGGGTGCCCCTGAGCCATATGGGGGAATTGTGATTGCCAGCTCTTCAATCCAATCATGGCATGTAACTGCATTTGTAATAAAGATGTATGTGTATTTTTACTGTTCCAGGAGTGCCAACCAGCGGAGAGTTTCAGGGCGTGAGTTTCAGGGGTGATTTTATGGTAAAATGTTGTCAGGGTGTGTTTGGTTAGAAAGGGGACAGTATTGTGGGTTACCCCGAAACATGTACTCAGGAATCCCCCCAGATTCCTGAGGACATGAGGAACACAGACCACCGGATAAAATCCTCCCTAGAAAGCAGTTTGCAGCTCACCGCCAAATCTCCCTGCTTCAGCACAGACCAGAATAGTAAGACCGGGCAGGGGAATGAATCACATTCACGGTACCCCGGTATATGCCCACACACCCCAGGACCCAGGTTGGGGTTCAGTGTATCTCCGATCAGGTATAAGGTGGCGAGGGTTATATGTTTTTAAGTTCAAGTAATGTTCAGTATGGATAAAAATCCATTTGCATGGGAGACAGAGTGGCTACTCCGCCCTCTAAGCTTCAAAGGCAATCCAGGATATGGAAGTGTTAAACCATTTGTTAGCTTGCTTGGTAGAGGAAGATAACTTCAATAAACCATCCTGGCAAGATGTCACCCTGCCCAGACTGAGCGGCACCAGGTAAGAGGGGCAGGGTCTCATATGCTAAGGGGCAAAGTTTGCACATGCCCAGAGCAGAATGAGAAGTCCCCTCTGCCAGGTTTGCAAAGTATTGGCAACTCCGTGATAGGGGGACAGAAATATTCCCACGGAGAGATAGGCTGAACTAGTTATGTATAGGAATGTTAACCCTATAAGAACCCGTGCAGCCCATCAGGAAGAGCGTCATCATGCTGTAACAGATTCACCATGCATAAGAGTTTCATACCATCTAAGGATTCAGGCAAGAAACATCTAAAGCAAAATAGAATACTGTGACAGCAAGACACTGTCAACAGATAAGGCCCATATAACACACACAAACTGTCTGTGTGTGGGAGGCACTATATGTAGGTGTAGGCATGGAGATGCTGATAACGGTCCCAAATGTAATGTGTATGGATTAAATTAAAACTTCAATTTATTGATATGCTTTAATATATATTGGACCACAACAGAGTGAGTAAATCTAAAAATGCTAATGAATATTAGCAAAAAATACCGCCTATAGCAGATATGCTCTTGTCCAAGAGTTATGTATATAGCCAGTGATAGAGATAGATACATGACCTGTTATAAATGAACAGATGGGTGAATTACCCAAAACACGGTCTCTGAAGGATGGTCACCTAGGAGCAAGTATACTAGAATGTAGCAGTGTAATACTTAAAAACCTACACACAGGGGAGGGGAAAGAAGGTACAGGTCCCTGATGCTAAATCCTGTGCTGGTACTGCTAAAGTGAATATTTGGTGCACACTATCTAGTATAAGGAACACCCACACCCGCACGCCCTATCCCTCAAAAACATACCCCTACGCACAAGGGGGGGGGAGGGGGAGGGGAGGGAAGTAGAGAGACAGAGGGAACGAGGACCCTGTGCACTAATCTGTCCTGTCCCTGCGGGTGGGGGTGAATCCACAACAGGCTGTGGTATGAGTCAGCGCGGCTCCGTCTGGCAGCTCAAGAAGCTCGCGCGAAACGCGCATCAGAGGGAGGAGATACCACGTCACACTCTGAGCGACCGGACGGAGGTCCCTGCACTGCCAGACGGCCACTAAGGTAAGTAAACAACCTACCCAAAAAAAACCTACCCTAACCGCCAAAACCCTTACATTAACCCACTACCCTAACCCTTACATTAACCCACTACCCTAACCCTCACATTAACCCACTACCCTAACCCTCACATTAACCCACTACCCTAACCCTCACATTAACCCACTACCCTAACCCTCACATTAACCCACTACCCTAACCCTTACATTAACCCACTACCACAACCGCTAAAACCCTTCTATTAACTCACTACCATAACCGCTAAATCCCCTACTCTAACCAGTAATAAAACTTACCTTAGAAGTGTCCAGCGGCGTATCGGCTGCAGCGGAGGGTCTGTCCGTGGCGAAGGACATTTGGCCGTGACTAACTGTCCAATTCCACTCACGTTAACCACAAACATATCGTATCGCTAACTTTTACCTGACATTTGTCTTGAGCCTATGCAAATCACATGCTGATGAGCCGCTAACCCAGCGACGCATATCCAAAGAGCTCCGTTCATGTTACCACATGGACATAACGTTGCGTTAATTAGGTCACATCAAAACCTGGTTGTTACTCACATCCAGACCATGATTATCCTAGCATTATTCCTGCAAAAAAAAGGCAGATCTTAAGTGCTACCCACGTGATTGTACGGAGGGTAGGACTTAACCCTTTCATTACGTCTCATACAAAGATATTTATCATGGATAATATAAATATCTGAAACACATCAAGAGATGCAGCTGATAATGTGTCATGTAATAAACAATCATATGGTTTTTAGTGTTTAAAATAAATGTAGGCTATGTTTTTCTGGCCTAATATGGTATATAATCTTGACTGCATTAAGTATGGGTGTACAATAATGTGTCCACATACAACAAGAATTACCAAGAGACAGAAATAATGAACAAAGCTTTTATTCACACACCGTTAATTCACGTGTGTAAAAAATAAAGTGAGAACACGTTGACAAAAAAATTAAAAAACAACATTAACGAATAAACTATTTACAGTCATCTCTTCCTCTTCTTAGGAGCTGAACTGCCAGGCTCACTAGGCCCCCTGGGCGAGGCCTGCCACGTCTTACTCTTGCCATGGGCACTGAAGGTGGCGGGGGGGACTCCACAGAGGATGGACGAGGAGAGGATAGCACTAATGAGACCGCTAATGTGGGCTGGGACTCACTTGATGCCGATAAAATGGAGGGGGCTCTCAGGCTTTCCATCTCATGCTGGACAGCCCATGTCAGCGCTGACGTGATTTATCCCATACTGTTGCTTGTAGCACTGCTGTGCTGTCGCATCAGGTGGTTGCTGATCCGGACTTGGCTCCTGGAGGGGTTCTGCATTCTGGTGAGCTATGCGGTAATTCTGCAGCAGCCTACCCTCGACAGCATCAAGCAGCGCCATGATGGAGCTTTCAGCCAGGGCATCAACTCTGGACGCTGCAGTAGGCTGTCTTGTTGCAGCCGGAGGAGCATGAGTACCAAACCAGAGCAGAAGCAGCAGCCAGTGAAGCAGAAAAAAGCAGAGGAGCAGGAGAAGCAGAGGAGCAGCAACCAGAGGAGCAGGAGAAGCAGAGGAGCAGCAACCAGAGAAGCAGCCGCAGGAGGTGCAGCAACATCTAACTCCACCAGAGAAGCCTCGGTGAGGATGGGGTTGATTGTCTCCTCCTCCGACTCATCTTCCTGCTCTGGCTCAGCAGCATCGGGTAAGGGCTGTCTGCTTGATGGTCCTGAAACAAAAATGACATATAATCAAATACAGTCATAAAAAAGTGGGTACATATAAGCACCATTGGATAGATTTGTTTTTCATAAACAGCCATTTTTTAACGTCTCTTTATTTAGAGAATATTTTATCAGGCAAAAAAAACATAGGACATACAGAACACCTACAAGCTCAAATTGAACCCCGTATATAAGTTTTTCTGGATGTGCACTGAGCTTTGTCTGTGTTTTATGTTATGTCTCTGGTTTTAAAAAAAACATAGGCCCTGATCCCCAAATTGTTGTTTAACTGTAGAAGACCTTTACTTCCATGCATATGAATGAGAGCTGAGGCATGCTACACTTTATCACCCTCTTGTGGAGCAATTACATTTAGATATACCTCTCATTTTCAAGTATGATCTGGGCACTAAGTTAGGTTAAGTACTTAAAAGGCGACTATTTCTTAGACAGAAAGGGATAGTCAGGCGGTTCACAGCTGCCGTCTGGATATGAAATCGGAAGTCCACACGCTTTAAATCTAAAAGGTTGTATTTAATGAGTGCATACACCGAAAAATATACTGCTACAGAGAAAACTCTGACGCGTTTCGTCCACAGGTAGGGACTTTCTTAGATCTTGCAATGGCAAACATCAGGAGTCTGGAATGCATTTACACAGGGAGATGGTTTGAAGGACACAGGTAAATAGGCGAAGCAGCAGGGGGATAGTAGATGTAGAGCAACAAAATTAATTAGTGACCCATAAAAATATAAGCAGGATTGTAAGGAAATAGGAGATAAGTGCTGAGTGCCGTGGGTGTTTTAGACACCTTTTATAATATGATTAATCAGGTTTTACATGAACTCTTTGAGATACTGTGACTCGACGTTATTAAACTAGTGTTCTTGTGATTAGTGAGCAGTTATATGGTCCTCCAATAAGCAAAGGATTACTTTATACTGTTTGATCATTTACTGCAATGTGGAAGGCATGGCCTATAGTGTTTTGTAATATTATGAGGTCACGCATGTCACATACATTATTTAGCTAAGTACTAGCCAAGTACTTCTAACATGTATGCGTGACTGCACTGCAAATAATACAGTAGTCTTTGTTCTGATCTTCAAAGTTGTGTATAAAGTAAAATGTATACACGAGATTGATACATAGTGTATAATATATGTACTGTATTTTCACTTACCAGGTCTCTCCAAATCATCTGTGTCCACCAGTCCAGAAAGTCCCACTACCTGGGTGGTGGCAATTACCTCACTCAGGCGCTGCTCGATAGAGAGATAAAGGGTAGCAGGTGGTCCCCCTCATGTCATCTTGAAGAGGGCAGCATGGTCAGCCAGCACTTAAACTTGCGCTTGCTGTCAGCTATAGAAAAAAAGAATAAAAAAGCGCAAAACACATAGCACAGTATGACAGATTAATGCGATAAAAATACGGTTAAAAACACTTACAGACGTAAGTAGATATAGAGCACATCAGTATGTGTGATGATCCGTAATGAAGTGTCCACCGGAACAGCCACAGTGTCCCCGTCTCCTGCCAGGAGGTTTGTTTCAGTCTGTGACTCCTTCCCTCGTCGATCGGTGCAGCTCCACTTCCGCGTCACGTGTGCTGATGACGTCACCGCGTTCGCGTGCTCACGCCGTCTAGCGGTGGTTGGTTTTAGAGCTAACGTACACTCCCTTGCTGGATGATGTGGACAAACTCCGTGTCCTCCGATGGTGCTCCAATTTCCGCAGCCTTAGTAGATACAGCCCTACGCGTTTCAAGGAACGGGTCCTCTTCGTCAGGGGCACTGTAACTACAAGGGTGCTGAGCTTCCTTTAATAGTGCTTCATTATAGTTCCAACCAATAGGAACACTTGTGGCATTAACCAATCATGGCTGTTTTATCAATATCTCCAGATGATACTAAACAAAAGGTATTTGAAACGTATTTGTACTACATATAGTATGAACTACTAATTGGAAAAATTGATTTACCTAAAAAATATTATATATCTCTTTATTGACAATTTATTAAAAGGATTTAAGTAGAAGTTAAAAATATATATATAATGACTGTGATATGAAGTATAAAATATAAAATGTTGTATTACTGTATTGACTGACTAAAATAGATAGTAAACTCACTGAACTACAGTCTAAGAATAACTTGTATTATTTATATCAACAGCTATAAACAAAAAATATTTTGGATTTAAAATACATTCTGTGCATTGGATAATATACAATACAAATACAGTACATAGTTATTTCTATATAGACAGGACATTAAAATTCATAAAAATGCTGCTAAATCTATATCCTAATTAAGCCCATTGGGAGACATAGTTCCTAGCTGGTGTATCCAATATGTCTCCTTTTGTCGAAGGGTCATAACTCTGTCTCCTCCATAGTCACTATTTTTAATGTGTTCTATGCCTATAATTTTTAACCCTTGAGGATGTTTATTGTGTTTTAAGCTAAAATGCCTTGAAACTCCATGGGTCATTATTCCTTATTGTATATTCCCACGGTGTTCCAGAAATCGTTGTTATAAACTTCTTTTAGTCCTGCCTATATACTGTAGACCGCATGTACATTCTAAAAGGTAGACTACATAAGTAGTTTTACAATTAATCATGCTTTTTATTGCATAAGTAAATGTCGACTTCCTAGCTTTAAATGATGTGGCACCATTGTTGATGTGTTTACACGTAATAAACCTGCCTCCACACTGATAGTTCCCCATCACTGGTAGGGCTACCTGATTCATATTCGAGTCCCTAAGGACTTTAGGAATTTTAGATGGCGCAAATTAATTTTTTAATGTTCTGGCCCGTCTATAGACCATCTTGGGTCGTTCCGTAATAATAGGTGCTAAAACAGGGTCACTGTAGAAAGTTCCAATGTTTGCCTTTGATGTGATTAATCTGTTTAGAAGCTGCATTATATTTAGTAATAAATAACACATTATTTGGATCATTTGCAGTTCGAGTATTCATTGTCTCATTTTTATTTTTTAAGGTATTGGCTGTAGAGGTAGCAAGTGCTTTTTCATATGCCCTATCAATATTCCTCTACTATTAAGTAGTTTATTTTTTAGCGCAATTGATTGACTGATAAAGTCCTCATCTCTATTACAATTGCGCCTAATTCTTAAGAACTGGCTATACGCTATATTAGAAATCCATCTAGGATGGCGATTGCTTACTGCATCTAAATATTTATTAGAATCTACTTCCTTGTAATGTGTTTTGATTATTATTTGGTTAGCTTTATTGCTTAAAATTGCTAAGTCTAAAAATATAATATTAGTGGGATTGTGTTCGTGTGTGAAGTTAAGATTAAAAGGGTTAAAATGTATGTATTCTACAGAATTACAAAATTTTATCTCACTACCCATCCATATAATTAAAATATCGTCTATAATTTTTTTTTAAAGTATAAGATTAGCACTATGGGGATTGTTGTTCCATATATAAAATTGCTCCCAATATCCCATCATTAAATTTGCAAGGCTTGGGGCAAAAGTTGTCCCCATTGCCGTCCGTTTTCTTGTAAATAAAAACTATCCGGACATTTAAAATAGTATAAATTTGATACAATCTAAAATAAATTCTCTCTGTATTTGAGTTAGTCAAGTATCTTTCTGTAGATAATACTCAATGGTTAATAGTCCGTCTTGATGTGATATATTAGTATATAATGATTCGACATCACAAGTTACCCATGCAAATTCCTTTTGCCAATTGATTTCACTTCATAATTTTAACACATGGGTGGTATCTTTAATGTGTGAAGAAAGTTTGGGAACATAGTCCTGCAAAAAAGAATCCACATATTTGGAGAGATTGGCTGTTAGACAATCTATACCAAGATAGAGGATTGTGCACGCACTCAGACATACAGGTGATAGTGGGGTACTGAGCTGCCGGTGCGCTGCTTCTGGGGAGCTCCTGAGCCTACACCTTGAGAAAGGCAGTTTCACTGCCGAAACGTTGGATTTCTTGGCACATTAAACCTATTCACTGCTGATTAAGACCGTGTGCCGGCTTCTTCTTTTCTACTGGACAATCTATACCAGCCACAATAGGCCTACCTCTGGGTTTAATTATTTTTTTATGGATTTTGGGAAGGTGGTAAATGAATGGGATCTTGGGGTGTAAAACGTTAAGAAAATCAAATTCTTTCTTATTGAAGATGCCTAATGCAAGTACTTTGTTAAGCATTGAATGCAAGTCTGATTGGAAATCCTCTATTGGATCCCTCCTTAGCAGTTCATAGGTGGTATTATCATTAATGAGTCTCATACCCTCCTTCGTGGCATGTACTAAAGACAATTCCTCTGAATTATCATGAATAGTAAAATTGCCTAAGTCTATATCTGGACATTCATTGTCGACTAGAATAGTAGTTAATGATTCTATAATATCAGAATCAGTATGTGGTAAATTGGTGCCATCATCAGTGTTGGGTATTATACTTTTTAATTTAGAATAATGATGCTTCAGAGTCATTTTTCTGATGAATTTTTTGAGGCCTATAAAAAGGTCGAATAGTTGTGGTTTGCTGGTGGGTGCAAATTATCGCCCTTTGCCAACATGTGTTCGTTATTCAGTTTTTTTATTGGATAGATTAAAAATTCCAACCTCTTTTAGTGCTTCCTTTGAGGGGTACCATATTTCTCTTTTCTTCCTTCTCTTAATCCCCCCTCTTTTGCCCCTTCTTGTGGCTCGTATGGCCTTTTTGACCGTCGTGGTTGGAAAAACGATTTTTCTTAAATCCTTTTCTATTCTCTCTTTTTCTTGATAGGTATTTTTGGTTTTCGACCTGGTGGCCCTCCCTAAAAAAAGATTCCTTAGGTGTAGATGCTTTGCGGATATTTTCTACTGTTGCATTTGTTTTGGGAATGTTAATCTTTGGTCTAGCTCCCAATCCCATACTTTAATTAGGTATTATATCCCGTTGTGGTAAAGATGTGTTGGGATGCCTACGCTTGCTGTCAGCCCAATGCTTTTTAAGCATGTCCACTGTACGGACTGTATTCCCCAGGGCATTGATGCAGGGGAGGATCCGGCCCCAAATCCTCTGTGTCTCATTGGTGCTGGTGCGTGAGCACAGAGCCCCTAATAAATTTGGAGTAGTTGTCCACCACACCATTGATCAGAATCTCAAGTTCCTCCTCAGTGAACTTGAGACTTCTGATCCGAACAGCATCAGATACTGGAGCACGGGTTCCAGTAGCAGAGGTGGGAAACCTGCTCAGCCATGTCAGCAGTTAAGCTGTTTAACTGATATGGCTGAGTAATTCAGTATGTAGTGTGTATTTATTTGAAATTGCAACGTGCTCATGGGCGTTATGCACATGCCTAACACAAGTGGAACGCACATTATATTTTTTCAATACAGGTATCTTTTGGCCTCATGGGGCAAATCGTGATCTCAACCTTCCTTATTCCTACAGAACAAATCTAACTAATAATGTGTAGTTAGCCACATAAAAAAAGCTAGTGGTGCCATTTCAGGGTTCAAATTGTGCGGCAGGGATTCAATAGAAATCCTCCACAAGTCAAATCACAACCATCTCTTCTGTGTAACTCCCCTCCCGCCCCCTTTTTGTTTTTTTAAACTTGTATAGAAAGGCATGGGGTCTCCAGAGCTGAACTGCATCCATTTCCCGAGATACACACCTCTAAAGGAGGTGCTGTCGGTACTCCCTGCACAGTGATTCTCAAACTTTGAGCACTGGCCCCCGGGGGAAATTTTTTTAAATCTCGGGGCACCCCTGCTCATCAGACCGCATGCAACTGTTCTTGCTCACACTTAATCTCCACACACTCCACATTCACGCTCTCAAACCGCCCCCCCCCCTCCTTCACACGTATCGCACTCACCCACATTGCCGATCAAACACTTCACATTCACGGCGGGGAGGCTGCAATCATTCTTTCCTTGCTCTCCTCTGTGCCGGGCTGAGAGAGGACAGCGACTAGAGGCGGATCATAGCCGCTCAGTCCCCAGACAGCACGGGACGTACCAGCTGAGCAGCCGACAGACTGTTTCCGCCCGAGGCACCCTTGGCAGAGGGTCACAGTACCCCAGTGTGCCTCTGCACCCCGATTGAGAAACACTGTCCTAGGGGTTTGAATTCCCAGTATGATGCGACCCGATAGGATGTGATGCAGGAGATTTAAATCTCCATTTTGTTTCCCCTAAAAAGAGAACTGTACTGGCCTCACTGCATTTTCCAGTGGCTCTCTCGTGGAAACAGGGCGTCCTGGAGCCAACATTAAAACGCGGTTCAGCTCCAAAGACCCCCTGCTTCCTATGTCTATTTAAAAAAAGAAGGGGGGGGGGGTTAAAAAAACCTGCTCATTTGAATGGAAACACAAGGACAGTTATGTAGGGACATTTAATTTCCTATTGTATGCTATATGATATGAGCAATCTGATGAAGCTTATTGGAGGCAGCGACATTTTCACAGGAGAGCGAGACTCAAATCAGGTGCATTTTTATTATGGATAGTAAACTACTTTAAAACACGGATTTGTACTTTAAATACAGATGCCATGCTTGAAAAACAGTTATCTTCCCACACATTTTGTCCTTCACCTAAAACGTCCATTACATAGTTACAAACAAAGACAGGGGTGTAGGACCTGCATTAATTTTGGTTTACCTTGACGTGGTATGCAGGCTTATGACGCTTTGGCCAAAGGGATTAACTAAATAACCAAGAAATTATTATTATTATTGAAGTATTTAAACTTTATACTTATTACTCTATATGTTTTGTCAATTGGAAGTAGCATTGGGCACCGCTGTCTTTTGTTGTATACATTTGCTATGCTCAGTAGCACTCTTTTTGACATAAATAAATACAGGCAGTCCTCGTTTTACAACGCTTCGCTTTACAACGAATGGCTTATCCAACGCTATGCAATGCATACCTATATTCATTTTTACAATGCCAAAATGGCTTATCCAACGCTCTTACGACACTTTGCAACGTTGTGTATGTGTGTATATATATACACATTCACATAAACAACGTTGCAAAGCGTCATAAGAGCATATATATATATAATATTATACTATATAATATTATACTATATAATATATTATTTATTATGTTATATTATATATATAATACAGTATATACACTATATAATTTATGTGTGTGCTGCATATCTTATTGCCTGCATAAAATATTTGGTGTATTTTAGTGTTAAAAATGCCTTCAGGAACGGAATCTTTCATTTAAACAGTGTTCCTATGGGAAAACGTGTTTCGCTTTACAACGTTTCGCTATCCAACGCCATTTTGAGTAACGCATTGTGTCGGATAACCGAGGACTGCTTGTATTCATGATGTGGTGGGTGTAGGAGTTTAAGCTAGCTGGGAATGTGTGTGTTGGTTACATAGTTACATATAGTAACATAGTAAATGAGGTTGAAAAAAGACATACGTCCATCAAGTTCAACCTATGCTAAATTTAGACAACAGATACTTTATCCTATATCTATACTTACTTATTGATCCAGAGGAAGGCAAACAAAAAACCCCAGTGACATATCATCCAATGACATCTCATAAGGGGACAAATAAATTCCTTCCTGACTCCAAGAATTGGCAATCGGATTACTCCCTGGATCAACATCCTTCCCATGTTTACTTATTTGGTAGATCCCGGTATACCTTTCCTTCCTAAAAAGATGTTCAACCTTTTTTGTTTTTAACAAATCTATTGTACCTGCCATCACAGTCTCCATTGGTAATGAATTCCACATTTTAACTGCACTTACTGTAAAGAACCCTTTCCTTTGTTGCTGGTGAAATCTCCTTTCCTCCAACCTCAAGGGATGCCCCCGAGTCCTTTGTACTGCCCTTGGGATGAATAGTTCTTTTGAAAGCTCCTTGTACTGTCCCCGAATATATTTCAATATAGTTATCATATCGCCGCTTAGACGCCTCTTTTCTAATGTAAATAAATCTAATTTACCTAGTCTCTCCTCATAAGTTCGATTCCACATCCCCTTTATTAATTTGGTGCCTCTTATCTTCTCTGCACTCGCTCCAGTTCCATAATGTCTTTTCTAAGGAGTGGTGCCCAAAATTGTACTCCATATTCAAGGTGTGGTCTTACTAATGATTTGTAAAGGGGCATAATTATGTTTACTTCCAACATTGCTCGTTTAATGCAAGATAAAATCTTGTTTGCCTTTGCAGCTACTGCATGACTTTGGGCACTATTGCCAAGCCTGCTGTCTACAAGCACCCCTAAATCCTACTCCATCAAGGATTCCCCTAATATATCTCCATTTAATTTGTAAGTCGCCTTTTTATTCTTGTATTCCAAATGCATAACCTTACATTTATCTGTATTAACCCTCATCTGCCATTTACATGCCCACGTTTCCAGTCTCTCCCAGTCCTTCTGGAGAGAAATTACATCCTGCTCTGATTCCAATACCTTACACAATTTAGAATTATTAGAGACTTTGCTCTCGATGCAAACCTCAAGGTCATTAATAAACAAGTTAAAAAGCAGGGGGTCCCAGTACCGATCCCTGAGGTACTCCACTCACGACCTTAGCCCAACCTGAAAAAGTTCCATTTATGACAACAGTCTGTTGTTTATCCTTCAACCAGTTTTCAATCCAGGTGCATATATTATTACAGAGTTCAATTTGCTTTATTTTGTACACCAACCTCGGGTGAAACCGAAGCTTATTTTTGGTATGGCATTCCATAGTGGGAGTAGCCATATATGTTGCATGTATATTATATGTTTCTTATTTGATGTTTGTTCATTTATTCATTTGACTTTTGTGTCTATGTGGTCCATGTGATCCAATATTAAATATTGATATATTTTATTAATCCGTGGTGCGCTGGTGTGTGCATTGTTTTTCTGTATCAAATGCCTTTGCCAAATCTAAGTAGACAAAATCAACTGCAATATCCTGGTCTAAATTCCTACTTCCCCCCTCAAAGAAACAAATAAGGTTAGTTTGGCATGATCTATCCTTCATAAATCCATGCTGACTATTACTAATAATTTTGTTTTCCATTAGGTATTCCTGAAAATTATCCCATATTAAACCTTCAAGTAGTTTCCCCACTATTGAAGTCAGGCTTACAGGTCTGTAATTCCCCGGTTGTGATCTAGCTCCCTTTTTAAATATAGGCATCACATCTGCTTAACGCCAATCTTGTGGCACTGAGCCTGTGGAAATGGAGTCCTTGAATATTAAATATAATGGTTTGGCTATTATTGAGCTTAACTCCTTGAGAACTCTTGGATGTATACCATCGGGGCCAGGTGCCTCATTTACTTAAATTTTATCAAACCACCTACGAACTTCTTCCTCAGTTAACCAATTGTTCATTAACATTGAGGTTGTGGCTTCCTCCTGCGGCACTACTATTGAAATTGATTCTTCCCTGGTAAACACAGAGGTATGTTTTAAAACAGGGGTGTCTTAAACTGTATTGTGGGACTATCTTGGGGCTTTAAGTGTAGAGGATCGGCATAAATAATGAAATACCTGTCCATCAATACAAGACTCCTTCCTACTGTCTGTTTGTCTTTACTTATACGGTCTCTTTTTGATATACAACGTAATTTGTTTTCCCTCCCACATTGTTCTGCACTGCAGAAAATGTTGGCGTCGTATGAATACGACGAATATGAATCAGCGTTTCCAGTACAGCTGCAGACCCTCTATTTACAAAGAGAAGTTTATTATTATATATATTTGCACTGTGGTGTTATTTGTTTATATCACATACACGGTATATTACTCACTAATATATGTCAAACTTCAGCTGCTTATCTGTGGTTTCATATAGTTTTCACTATAGGTCCAATATGACCATTTAATCATAATTCATAATGAATTTTTACACATTTTTGATGTGCTTGGACATATTTTCTATACAGGCATACCCCGCTTTAAGTACACTCGCGAGTAAGTACATATCGCCAATAGGCAAACGGCAGCTCACGCATGCGCCTGTCATCACATCCTGAACAGCAATACCGGCTCCCTACCTGTACCAAAGCTGTGCGCAAGCAGGGAGACTATAGAGCCTGTTACAAATGCGTTATTTACATCAGTTCTGCACGTATATGACGATTGTAGTACAGTACATGCATCGATAAGTGGGGAAAAGATAGTGCTTCACTTTAAGTACATTTTCGCTTTACATACATGCTCCGGTCCCATTGCGTACGTTAATGCGGGGTATACCTGTATATGTCGTAGGAATAAAGCATAAAATACAGGAGTCCCAGATGCAGTCTGTCATAGATCAATCCTCAATTCTTATCGCCAGCAATAGCAGAAATCTCTGGGATACAGGAGGAAGCTGCATGATGTGACATTTTAGCAGAAGGTTGGAAGCTGTGGCAGAACGCCACATGCAGCCCGATGTACCAATCTTTGTTAGCCGTGCTGGAGGTCCCGTCGTACCTTTGTGGTCATGTGATCACTTCAGCAGCAATCACATGTCCACCCCCGCCCCTACGGTTGACAAACATAAGTGTAGGGGGGCTCCACTATCGTTTTGATCAGGTCGACCACTCGGTTGAAGTGGTTATCCCGATCGGCCCCTAGAAATTAAGCATTTGTACCAGGACGTTTATGGTACCTGGATGGGACATTTGGACGTGGCCGTTTCACTGTGACCAAATCACCGCCGGTGTTTGGCCGCAGACGGACCCTCTGCCGCAGCCAATCCGCGCTGGAATCCCTGCCACCGGCCGCTTCCAAGTTACGTTTTATTACTGTTTAGGGTAGGGGGTTAATTTAAGGGGTTGTAGTGGTTAGGGTAGGGTTTTTTTTGGTAGGGGTTTTAGGGTAAGGGCTTAGGGTAGGGTGTTTAGGCATTTACCAGGCGTCAGCAGGTTCTGGCGGTTGGGTGAGCTCCGACGAAGCACCGGTGGTAATTTGGTCACAGCGAAACGTCCGCAAACAAAATGCTGTTGACCGATCTGGTATGTTATTAGGGCCTCTGCTGTGCCAGGGCCCATGACATACCAGTTAGGGCACTATGAAGGCAAAACTATTTGTATTGGATGCTAAGCTTGCAGCGCACTGCTCATACTCTAATAGACAATATATAAAAGCAAAGCGCCAGGGTTTTTAGTGAACCGTTTGCACATTATGGGCAATGGGAGAAAATTGAGATGGCGTTTCTTCCCTGTGGCCAATATAAAAAATAAAATATGATTGCTTATTATAAACAGTTCGCTAAAGACTCTGCAATGTCATTTTTGTAAAATGCTAGAATAGAACTTGAAATGTGGTTTTATTTGCATTTAAATTTTCAGACCATCGTATCCCTATTTAATTTTTTTTTTGTAAATACCGAGTTTTTTTGCTTATAACCTCATGGGAACTCAGGGATAGGCAACCTAAAATGCCAGACCTAGCAGTAGTTCACCTCTGACTACACAGTCTAAACCAGGGGTCTCCAATCTCAATCCTCAAGGGCCACCAACAGGCCAGCTTTTCAGGATATCCTTGCTTCAGCACAGGTTCCTCAAACACTGGCTTAATTGAAGTCTGAGCCACTGATTGAGCCACCTGTGCCGACGCTGGGATATCCTTAAAACCTGGCCTGTAGGTGGCCCTTGAGGACCGAGTTTGGAGACCCCTGGTCTAAACCATACTGTAAATAGGTCCCCACCTCAAGTCACCAAGGGCAACTAACAGTGCAGCTCTTAAGGATGCCAGTGCTTTAGCACAGGTGGTTCAGTCAAAATGATTGGGCCACCGGGGCTAATGAGAGGACAGCCTTAAAACCTGCACCGTTAGTGCTCCTTGGTGACTGGAGTTGGGAACCTCTGGACAGTGTAACCAAAACACAACCACCTTTGAAAGTGGAGTTAGGCCGCGCACATGCTTAGAGCGACCGGAGCGATCAAACACATTAAGTCTATGTGAACGTCCATAGAGCGTGCGCACGTGCAAGGCGGCTCGGCTGGTGTTTCGCAAGACAACATTTTTTTTATTTTGTCTCGCGACGGCCGGGTCACATGAGAGTTTCAGCCAATGAGAATACCCCCTTTGTATCTAAAGCCCTCTCCCGCCTTAAACCCTTTTCACTGACTGCCCCACACCTCTGGAATGCCCTTCCCCTCAATACCCGACTAGCCCCCTCGCTATCCACCTTTAAGACCCACCTTAAGACACACTTGCTTAAAGAAGAGAAGCGTATGAATAGCACTGGGGATAATACTGGACACGTTACATAAAGCTTGGCCCCCTGCAGACACACTTACCAGAACTCCCTCCTACTGTCTCTATACGTTCCCCTACCTACCAATTAGACTGTAAGCTCCTCGGAGCAGGGACTCTTCTTCCTTAATGTTACTTTGATGCCTGCAGCACTTATTCCCATGCTCTGTTATTTATACTATCTGTTATTTATTTGATTACCACATGTATTACCACTGTGAAGCGCTATGTACATTAATGGCGCTATACAAAGACATACAATGTGACATCATGGACACGCCTCCCCTTCGATGTGGATCACATGGACGACAGGCGCGCGTGACATCATGGACGCGGCCTTAGGCCTGGGACATGGTGCAGGGACCGGCGCTGGGCAGCGCTGACGCTCATGCTCTCCTGCTCAAGCTGGAGATTTTTTCTGTCCCTGCATGAGCGTCAGCGAGCGCGCTTGTGTGCCGGGTGGGAGGCTTTCGGGAGGCGGGCCTGGAGGCGGATCGGTAGGCGGGGCTAGCGCGCCACGCCGCGGCGCCGACGTCACGGACTGCCATTGGCTTCTGGCAGTCACGTGACCGGCCCTGCACTTGCATGAGCGGCAAAATTTAAACTTGCCTGTCTCCTGCATTTCCACACACCTCTGCACACCTGCGGAAGCGCCGACTAAAGCTGCGCTGATAGGGATAATGTTTCCCCTCAGCACGGTCTTTTTGACCATGTCCGAGGCCTTAGGTAGCATGGGCCGAGTGTAATCAATCTCAGAGTTTGTGTTCCAGATACAGACCACCACGAGTGTATATACAGTGTTCTTATCAAGGTACAAAAGGAGTCCCTAAGTGGTAATGTCCCCGTTTAAAAAAAACTCTGTTTGGATCCCAGTGTCAGCTGTCCTTGTGACTTTGGCCAAGTCACTTAATATCCCTGTGCCTCAGGCACACAATTAGAGCTCGTAAGCTTGCCACATGGACTTATCGCACCTGCAAATCTGATGTACAGCGCTGTGTACTTTGCCACGCTATAAGAAAAGAATATTATTACATCCAGGTGTTAGGAAGAGACATGGGCTTTACATTACGCATTTGCAAGGGCTTGCAACCCTTTTTAAAACCAAATTAACTACTTTCCAATTGTCTATTGTAAAATCCTTTGGTGCAGCTTGCGATGCGTGCTAGGTCCACTCGGCACAAGAGAGTTAAAATGTATTTTGTTAGGCACCAGTGCTCTAAAATGAAAGAGCAAGCTAAATGTCACATTTCTCCTCTCTGATTGGATAACCGTGTACAACATTTGTTTTCCTAATGGAATATATTCAGTATACGTTTCTTGAAGGAAGGCACAGCAGCTGTGCCAGTAAATGGTTAAAACTTTGAAACCCCCTTAAAGAGATTCTTGCTTAAACTAGTCACATCACACATATTCAACACATTTGCCTTGTTTATTTTGTGTGGGTGTCAGCCCTGCCATCCTCTAACCTACAGGAGCAAGCCCATTTGAAGGGCGCTCAGGGATATTACGTTTGAAAAATGTGTAAACAAAGTCAGAAAAGGTTTGAGAATTCCATTCCAAACCTATGCTCATTATTCATTAATGTGCTCATAAAAGGAAAATATATATAAATAAGTAAGTATAGATATAGGATAAAGTATCTGTTGTCTACATTTAGCATAGGTTGAACTTGATGGACCTACGTCTTTTTTCAACCTCATCTACTATGTAACTATATATGGCCCAGGACAGAAACAGCGTGAATTTGCCAGGATGGACGCTTTTTACTTGTGAAATGTTCTGCACATTCCTCCAGAAGTCAACAGTATAAGACAAAAGCAAATTATTTTTGTAACATTTTGTTAATTTTTGAAACAACAAAATACCTTCTGAGGTTAATTCAGGACATGCAACAGACATGCCACCATGAGAAAGTTCAAGACTTCTGCAACATCACAGTTTGAACATATTTCTAATTGTTGATGCCCTACCTTTTGTACTGTTCCACTGCTTTGCGTCTCAGGACACACCTGAAAACCAGGATTTATCCCCCAATGTATCACTCCTTGTCATTTGATTGTACAATATTTTATTCATGTTGCCTTTACACCTTAGACCATCAAACTCTTTTTCAAAACCACTTCAGTGCTTCCAAAGCCTTTTATCCATTGCACAAGTGCTGTAGCTTGTGATAACAGCTGGATTCAAAATGTTAATTGTGTACAACTGTCAAAGCCTTTTATCTGGCAAGTGCTGGATTTTACACCTATTTCCAGCACATCTTAGTACTGTAACATCTGGTGCCATCAGCCGTGGATGGATGAGCTGTCAAAATGCAAAGAAAGCAGCCCAGTGAAAAAAAAGGAAAGCTTGCAATGCATGTGTCATTCTGAAGGTACCTCCACAGACCAAGCAATTAACAGTATTAGATTGTTTCACCATAGCAAAATATCAAACAGAAAGGATAGCAAAACCTATTCAGTATTCCTTAGATGCCAAACTCACAAAACCAGACTCACAATTGTACCTAGCAGTGACCTGTCAAAATACTTCTCTTTAGCAAAACCGTTTCTCCAACACAATCCAGAAAAATATATATTTTTTAATTAAATCCCAAATGTAATGTGGATTGGCATTTCACTGCTGCCAGAGTTCACATTACCTTGCCATATTTACACGGATTTCAGGAAGTTTTACGTTCCCAATATTTGGCAGCCCTTTTCCAAGCAGCGTTGGCATATTTTATTTGTTTTATGTACAGCACTTGCAAATGCAACAACCAGGATACTACAGATCCATCTCCAAGGAGCACCCTTCCCCCAGCACCTGGAAAGCTGACATGCTGTTGTCATGTAGGCTGCAGACTCCAGCTGCTATCTCCCACAGACACATACACACACACACACACACACACACACACACACACACACACACACACACTGCCATGTGGAAATGCACGGATCTGTGCCTGAGTTCTTCATATTCGCCAACTTACCTCCACCAGATCAGAGCTCCACAGACCTCAGATCTTCTCACCACCTCCAGCAACTACTGTCTTCCAGGCCTTTTGTACCAGTGGAGGGGGGAATAAATGAAGCAACAAAGAGCAATAAAGCCTTTTCCTTTTTATTGCTCCCCCTTCATTGCTGTTGTTGTGTTTGCTTGCTGCTGCTGTTATTGTTGTTCTTGCCTTGCCCCTCCTCAGGCTCCTGTGTGCAGTGGTAGGGGCTGAGTGTGCACAGGAGGGGGGGGCTGATCAGAGGGTGTCTTGAGAACCTGTCTCCCCCTGGGGGTCCTTTGCTAGGAAGGCGGGGGCAGGGTATCTGGTTGCTCAGAACAGGCCTGTGGTTGTTGCTGGATTTCCCAGCTTCCCCTGTCTCTCTCTCTCCTTTCAGTGGCTGTTTTCCTTCCTTGGGCTTCTGTGCCAGAAGATCATGGAGTTTCCTGTTGCGCATGCGCACTGCGCCCAGGGGCAGCCCTGGGGATTCCGTACCCACAATGCTCAGCCGCGCTACGGCAACCGAGACGGGCGCCCTACCCGCCATTTTGGTTGTGGGCAAAGATACTTGATGCAGTCTTTTGTAATTGCTGCTCATGATCAGTCCTCCCGATGCATAGAGTGGCCTCTGACGCGTTCTGTCCCTGCATTGGGGTTTTATAAAGATCCTGCTGGTTTTATTTAACCGTATCAGCGAGGGTGTGTAATATCAGATGCGCCTGTTGTCCTTTAGGCGGTTGCTGCGCATGTGTTATTGATGTGTGACTTTTTATCTTGTGACATTTTCTACTGTGTAGTTTTCGTGAAACGAATAAGGGCGCTTAATCTATCAGGGAGGCCGGGAACAGCGGCGGTTTAGAGCTAGAGATGCCCCAATCCAACATGGAGGGGGGGACTCCGGGCGGCGCTGCGGGTGTCGCACTTCCCATCTCCATCCGGCTCAGGTGAAGGCTCGAGGCTACCATGGGATGACGTAACACAGACACCCCCGGTAACATGGCGGCCGCGCACCGGCTACATGGACACACCTGGTATATTAACCAAAGAAGTGGTTCTGCCATGGCCTTTTTTTTCCTGATGGGAAGCGGCTGCTTTTCTAAAACCTAATAACCCAGTGCTTTCGCGGATAGGAATTTGTAACGCGCTGCTGGGGAGTGGAGAAGTGCGTTGCGCTCCCCCCCCCCCCCGGTAACATGGCGGCGGTACGGACCCCTCCTGTATTATAATATGCGGGCGGTGATTGGTCAGTCCGTGTGGCGGGTTATAATGCCTCGGCTTGTCATGGAGGAATTATAAATACCTGTGTTTTCATCACCCGAGGGTCAACACACCTGTAATCCGTACGGGAAATGCACGGCAAAAAAAAAAGTGGAAGTCACTCACATTATAAGGTGTTCTTAAATAATACCATGTTGCACATACGGTTCTAACCCAATTAATATGGTTCCCTGTAAAGCACAAGTATTTATGGCAGCTGAAGGGTTAAGATGACGACCAAGGGCGCCATCTTGCTACACCCAGATAGGAGAAAGCCATGTTGGTGCTCGTCTACTTACGCGATGGTACCTGGGTCACCTCTAGCGTTGTTATGGGGTAGGCCAGGGCAACTCGGGGAAATGAGTCTCCTAGATGGGAGACCCTATCATATGCACAGTGATTGTAACCATGCCCTTAATTACCAATGTCATTCTGAAACTGCAGTATCAGCTCACATATGATATATTCCTGTGAAGTTATGTATGTTAAAGTGCTGTGTATCTCAGGGATGTTCTATAAATAAGCACAAAAGTACAAATCTGAAGTTGCGCATTACTTTGAGATTTGCAGGTTCATGGCCCAAAAGATGTAAAATCAAACATTATTGTAATAGGTAACAACACAATCGCTCCCAGGACTCACTATTTTAAAGGATCTTTATTACATTTCCTAGACATTAACTCACTATACACAAGCATCCACTAATGATAATTCCAATAGTATTTGTTTAATGTATACAATGCTATTAATGCTGTGAATGCGTGTGACTTGATGATAGTCCTAATCACGGACAAGGTATTCACAGCAATAGCATCCGCTCCACGGCCTTCACAGCAGGTACTGGGCTGATTAAAGTTGTCCTCCACTCTAGATGTCATCAACAAGGGCTCCTTAGTAGGGTGATATCAGTGACTACTAAGGAGCCCTTGTTGATGACATCTAGAGTGGAGGACAAATTTAATCAGCCCAGTACCTGCTGTGACGGCCGTGGAGCGGATGCTGTTGCTGTGAATACCTTGTCCGACCTTATGACCCAGGGTGGTCTGAATGCTCATAAACAAAGGCACTTATGTAAGTGGAATACTTTGTGTTTTTAACATTAAAAACAGTACTATACTATTTTGCTTTCCCCTTTTTTTGTATATGGAATTTCCCCCCCTCTATGTGGATCTGGAGTACCTGTCTGGAGACATAAGTTGGTAACTTTGAACAACCACAACACTTTCAATTCACGTTAAACACGTGAGTGTAAATTCTATAGAAACTTCCAGCATTGAAGCTATTTTGTTGGAGTAGACAATATTGCACTATTTTGTGTTTCTACTTTCTTTTCCATGTCCTGATGTGATTTGCGCACCTGTTTCTCCTTCGTTTGCTGATTGAATTTGGTTTGAATTCTACGTCAGGAGCTGCACTCATTAAGGATAGTATATCATCTGTGTTACCTTTGATTTGTTGTGATATTATTTGCGCTTGTTTTTTCTTTTTATAACTATGAAGATAGATATCCAGGCGTATTTTAAGCATACTAAGGCTGCGCTTAAAGTGACAGCGACACCCGTCACCATTGCGAAAGTTATCATTTATGTTTTGGAGACGTCGCTGGCTACAAGGCCAGTGACGTCAGCAAGGGGAAAGGCAGAGGGGCGGAGACAGTAGATTGTACGCATCATGTTCTGCTCGTTCCGATTCGAGTCTGGCTAAAGGCAAGAAACCACATCATTTTTACTCCCCAGCCTCTCTCAGCAATGGCACTGCCCACCGTTGTGTCTTGTTCTGTTCTGAAGGTTCCAGTCCCTACGGTATATGCAGGTTATGAAGGCTCCACGCAAATACGGTTCTTGGTAGTTCTTATTTTATATATTGGTTCTGCCACCACTTATTACCAGAGGAAAACACCTGAGCTGTAATAGAGACAATAAAAAAATGCAGCCAAAAGCAAATTAACCCTATTTTCTCTCCCCCTTTTTTTTTTTATGACAGCAGCTTTTATTGGGGAACAGTTTGTGCCACTGGATATAAAAAATATTGTACTTGTTCTGAAAAATCCCATATGAAGGAAGGACACTTTACAGTAGCAGTTCATGTTATCGCACACAGACACAGATGTATTGGATGCAACAGAAGCTCTCTGATTGGCTTATAGACAGTCACAAAAATCAAATTCTACTGACTACAAGATTTTTGGTAGCGCTGTCGCTCCGTCGCGTCCACTATAAACGCCGACGACAATGCATTTGTTTTGAAGCGACGTCACTATAAGCGCAGCCTAATGCAACGGCGATGGTAGCATTATTGTAGGGGTTACAGGCAAGGGCGGTCTGGATGGGCACTTGCCCGGAGCGCCAAAAGAACTCTCCAGGCACCTCGCTGCTTTACTTTTGATACATGCGCTCTGACCCCGGCTCAATCTTTAAATGTCCAAGTCATGCGCACCCTTGTCAATGTCGAGGGACATTTAAAGATGGCGTGCGGGACTCTTAGTGGCAGCAGCAGCAGCAAGCGACATTGACGGAGCGGCGGCACGGGACAGGTCCTGCACTGCAAATCTGTCAATGTCCCGCATGGCAAAGTATCCTCTTCCCTTGCTGCTGCTGCTGCCGCCGCTACGAATCCTGCGTGCGGCCGCCGCTCTGACACACCATCTTTACATGACCCTCTACATTGACGAGGATGCACAGAACTCAGACATTTAAAGATGAAGCCGGGGTCCGAGTGCACGAGGCAAATGTGCACTTTTTTGCCTCCTTTCAGCGTCCCGACGTGGTGACGCGTTTCCATGACGACAATGGGACATGGCATCATGGTAACACGTCACCACGTGACGTTGCGGTGTCATTTAACGCAGGAGGGCGTCAAATGTTTTGTCTGTCCGGGGCGCGGTAAACTCTCGGTCCGATCCTTGGTTATAGGGAGAAAATTATAAGGAATTTTATACTTTGACTCATTTGAGTTTTAAATCAGTTTCTCTACCAGCTATAAATGTTAGAAAAGATTGATTAGTGGGACATAAGACACACCCACAAAAGGTTGGTCTGTCCTTGTCACACAGTAAAGTTTGATGCATTAAAAGAATGAGTTTGTGTTTCAAAACTGCAATTCAACATCTACCCATGACTTGTGAGTTCTCAGATCGTCAAACTCCAAGACCTCTTTGGACGGAACTGAATATTGTTCGTTGGTAAAGTATACATTCTCTGTTTTTACATCTAATTTTATGAAGCAGTCTGCATTTATATATTTTATGTTTTCGTAACTTTCCTTTTTTGTAAACAAGCACGGTATAACTTTTTGTATATTAAATCTAAAATATAATAAGTACTGTCTTTTGGCTCTAATTGAACATAGTACATTTGTGAAGAGATTTCTGAACACATTTTGCGACATCTCTATTTTTGTATTTTTTCTCTGTAGTGAACAGGAGACCAGGGACTCCTAAGGGGCCTTTAAATTACTCTCGTTGGTGGTAGTATAATTGAGGTGTGTGCCAGTTTTGATGCGATATTGGTCATTTTTAGGGCCCTGCGGGGAGGTAAGTGAGCCAGCTGCATAGCTGGAGGCTTTAACACTGTTCACATATACACGTCATGTGCTCACAGGTGTGCCGTTCATGACAATGATCACATGCAAGATATTAAAGTGCAGGGAACTGTATTTTCTGCACAAAATCCTATTAATGTGTCTTGCAGGATTGAGTAGCACCAACACTGCATTTAGGACTGAAGAGCATAGTGCTGATCTGAGAGAAAATTACCTGCCCACGGTCTCTAAGTGGGTGTGGTAAAAGGAAGGTTTTAACCAACACAACTTGGAATATTCTGCAAAATGTATTTACAGGTTGTGTTGGTTAATCAAATTAGTGAAAATAGTGCACTAGCCTAATGGGTGTAAACAATATTTATGTCTGGCTCTTTTACATTTTAGTTACAAACATGTTTAAAATAGGAAATGGCCAAAGTCTGTAGCCCAGTTGATCCTAGAGAAGTGTAGATTTGTTAAAGGGCTAGAACATGAGATTTTCATAGATGACATTAGAATATACTTTTGAAACCTAATACAGGTCTCTACTTTTTCATACATACTCTGCCCATCCAGAAGACACCCATGACGTCAATATGACTTCATCTTTTGTTATGTTACTGTCATCCCTGCCACACTGAACTGCACTGTGGGAATATGTTCACAAACAGTCATGCATGTCAGTAAAAATTAGCACAACCCACACCAAACCTATGCTGTATGTGCAAAAGAAGCCAGGGCATCTTAAATATGTTAATGGTATTAATCTTAATCCACGCATCTTTTCAGGTGAAAAATAACACCAAAAGAAATGGGTACTATGATCTCTTCTATAGGACCATCTTTGCAGGTAAAAAAAAGCAGCCCCCACCCGGTGGGGGGGGAGGTTATTTAATCCCCGATTGTATAACAAGGTTCGCCAGCTGCTGTGAGCTTGCTGGGAAAGTCCCCGCTCTGCCTGGCCTGGCCTGGCCACTGCTTGCCAGCTCTTGCATCATACCCCATGACTCATACTTCCTCGTGACTTCCGCAAGACACAATACAAACGTCCAAGCCACGCCTCCTCCACACAGCGTCAGTTTTTCCGCGCTGGATTGGCCACGCCCTTGTGTTTCAAGCCTCATTCACCCATCAAACTCGTCCTGTGATTGGTTTTTCACAGCTCTAATAGATGGAATAAAGGAGTCGTTTGCGGAAGACTGTCCTGACGGGTGAGGTAGATACAGTGTTTGATTGGCGGTACATAGCCCCGCCCCTCCTCCGCTGTTCGCATTCCGGATTGGCTGAAGCGCCCCGTATATAAACCCGGCCTCTCCGCTTTTTCCCTTCAGTCGTATTGCTGAAGACGCAGACGATGGTTATCATGAGCCCGAGGTTTCCCAGCGAGCAGCCACAGACCCACCCTCGCTGCCGCTGTCACTGCCCCTGTCACCAGAGAACAGACCCCACGTGGAGAAAGGTGAGGGGGGGAGGGATTACACGCAAGTGTTAATCTTCTGCAGTAGTTGTGTATGTATGTATGTATATATATATGTATATATATATATATATATATATATATATATATATATATATATAGTTCCATGTGAAAAGGTGGTACGGTGTGCTCATTTGCATGTCATTTCCCAGAATCCCTAGCTGCAGTGGGAGCACTGTATTCTAGGTGATCATGATGAAAGACAGGGTTGCAGACCTGTCTGACGTGAATATGCTCACAAGTGATGTATATGCTCACAAGTGATGTATACAGTTTGCATGTGATAAATGGCTTCAGTCTCCTAGCAGCTATTCTAATTAGCTGAAGGCATTGAACTTCAACTGATAGGAGCACGAGCCGGACTCCAAATGTACCACAGTGACCCATCAACAAACTAGACTGCAAGGGATCCATAACCAGACCCAGAGCCTTATTGTATACAGTACACATGCTAGACTAGAGAATCATTGCGTAACGACTTAACCTTTTACTCTCCACCACTGACCTTTGCTCCACCGTCAAGGTCAGAGAGACTTCATGATCAACCTCTTGCACAATGAACATTTAGCAATTACTGGTATAACTAGTCTACTGTTGAGCAGAAGAGATTCATTAGCTTGCTCATTATGTTAGTGGTTTAATGAGGCCACGTTGAATGTTTTTTAAATACAGATAAACAATATCTTAGTCGTGAATTTATTTGCTGGACCCTATATGAAGTATTCTTGTGCTAGCAACACACTGTCCATCATTGTGGTGAAACATGTATATAAATGTTCAGTGTATACTATTTTTATATATCTGAAACGGTTGTCCCATTTACTTGAAAAGCCTCACCTATTAAACGCAGAATTTTTATTACATTTTTTTTTAAGCCGGAATAATTGCCATCTTTTTCAGCCATTTATGTTCATGGTGAAAGAGATTGTTGCTGAGCCGTGCGTCTAAGTTTATGCACATTATATAATTGTCCTGTCTAGACAGAGGGGTGCTGGATTAGCTACAACAGCATGGGTGGTGTGTGTGCCTGTTGTTGCTGGAATGAAGCCTGACCTGCCCCCCCCCTTTTTTTTTTATTTATTTTATTTTTCCCCCTTCCCTTGCAAATCCCCCTTCTCCAGTTGCTTTCTGTAGAGTATTTGGAAACCTGCCACAAACCCAGAACTGGAAAACTATTGACTGTAACAGTAAACGTCACTAGACATGTCTAGTCATGCTGTTTTACAGTGGTCTACATCCTGTATGTAATATTCCATATGAATGTTGACACAGCACTTTCTATATTGGTTTCTTTTTTTCTAAACCAATCTTTCTGAAACCGTACTTGGGCCAGATTAAATAAAACCATGCATTTTATTGCTGGTATATATTACTGCAGAAGGCAGAAACTATACAGCCCATGACGCTGACATGAAATGGCTATTGTTGGTGGCCAGTGCGATAATGACATAAAAGGTCACACATGGTGAGTGTAAGCCGCCAAAGAAGCAAGCGTGTGATTAATACGAACATTGTAAGCACTTTGTCACATCTACGGAAAAAAGTTGTTCATGGGTATTGGTATATTGCCTCCATCTTTAAGGAGGGTGATTGCTGCTTCAAATGTTGCAGCTTTTTAAAATTCCTTTAACACTTTGCTGCCAGAGGGCCACAGAAAGAACATCCAACATTTCCACATATTGCTATGATCCTAGCAGAACAAACACAATTCCTGAACCAGTGGCCCCCCTGTGGTAAGAACAGGGCAGCTCTGCTTGGGAATACCATCCCTTTGAGTTAGTGGGTACTTTTTTTTTTTTTTTTTTTGAGGAACATGGGCACCAAATGATATTCTCTGAAATTGACTGTCTACATTGTAACACGACTATCTAAATCCCTCTGGAGCAAATGTGTACTCCTGGTTTTATCAACCAAATGGTGAATAAGCACTTTGTTTCGGAAGAAAACGTCTCTAGTTGTAGGTGTATGTTGAGCTTTGTTGTATGGCAGCATACTGTTCTGCCAGACATTTTTCCCAAGCCCCAGACAATCGATTTGCATTTCTGCACAACAGACTTTAACTGAACCTCTATTATTTTTTTTTTTTTTTTTTGCAGTGTTGGAGAACGACAATCTTTATACATCATCACACCTGATCAGGTAACATTTGATTTATTCTCTCCCTTCAATAGATTGCTGTAGTAGTGCTCTCCTATATGCTAGAGTTAATGGGTGTATGGAAGGAGGGATGGTTGTTTTGGGTTCACTCAGGATTGTAACATGGGTGGTCATACCATTCCATGGGGTAAATTTGAACTACCATGGTCTTATTCACCTGGCCACTACAGATAGGAAGATGCCAACTAGGAAGGAAAAAGTTTTTGTGGAGCTGCACAAACCTCCAGTTTTGAGACTTCTGAGGAGATTGCATTTGTGGTATTGTCAGCAGTGTTCGACTTATACATTGACAAAGTCCTGTGGTAGAGCGAGACTGTGACTAAAAGTTTGCATTAAGTTAACTTTTGCACGGCTAGATGGTCTTTTTTAAAATGTATTTGTTAATATTGCAATGTGCCAACTAACGTGCATTTTATGTTAATGTTCCATAGTGAGAATCTTGTGCAGCACGGCTGCTATAAACTCTGATGGCAGAGACTGTGGCCCCCTGTGGCCCCCCAGGCACCCTATCTGGGTGGGAGCTGGAAGCCTGGTATGAAGATCTGCAAGACATCTTGTGCTCTGACACACAGAATACAGGGGATTCCCAGCCTATAGGATTGGATGAGCAGGTTAGTCTGACACATTGTGGTTCTTGGTATTGCGCTCTCCTGGAATATTTAGTACAAAGATGAAGACCCTTGCAGGCTGTGGACACCGCTTATTACTACTTGTATTTTCAATTTTCTTTTAATGGCACTGGACCAAAACACCCAGTGATGTTGACTAGTATTGTTTTCTTATAAAGCAATGTGACTGTGCTGTACCTCAAGGAGTCCCTGTCCCAAAGCTTGCAATACTATGCATGACACAGGGAGATGGTGGCTTGCCCAAGATTGCAAAGTTCTGTGACCTCTTGAAGCAAGTTGACCTGGTTCAAATCCCCCAAATTCTTACACCAAGCTACTCCCTGAGTCTGTAATGGGTTCTATCATGGTGATATTCCAAAAAGTGTTTGTTCACTAGTAGAAATGGACATTGTAAAGCAGGGTGTTTGGTTCCCTTTAACTTTTGTATATGCCTTTTCAGCTTTAGTGTTAACACTCCCCTCTAATACCTGGTCCTCTTTATGGTAAGATGTGTAAAATTAAAGTCTTATTAGCAATAACATCACTCATTGGGTCCTGTAACTAAAATGTATTAATAGCAACACGATGACCAGGGAAACGTTCGGCTTCCCACTGTGACTGCTTTCCCCTCTAAAATAGTGGCTGGAAGCATGAAGAGCCCTCGCATTAAGCAGCCTGTACATGTATAGCGTGACTGTAATTTGCCTATGGGGTGCAGTGGTAAGAGTCTTGCAGCCATTTACACTAACATAAGGTATATTTATAGACAAAGATTGCATCTTTACACTGTAGAAAAGCCTGCTATGTAAATGCTCAATACTTGTTTCCTTGTAGAAGGAGCTGGTGCCATTGGATACTCTGGACAACTCTCCGTACCTCTGGACGTTGGAGTCCGTGGGTTCTTCCTTGCCCGTGGACTTAAACAATGAAGAGGTTATTGGTTTGGAAGCTGCCATTGAACAATTGCCTTCTGGTGTTCTAGAATTCCTTAGCCAAGAGTTACAGAAGAGCTGCAATCTTCCTTCACCTTTCCCAGAAACGGGGAACACACAGCAGCACTGTGACACTCCAGAGCTGGATTCCTGCTGCAGCAGCTCACCAGGACAATCTCCTACAGAGGATGAGGAATTCAATGCCAGTCCATCTGGGACTAAGAGGAAGAGGAGCAGCCAACCACAAGGAGGGAAAGTACGAGTGAAGGCGAGAGAACAGGAGAATGAACAGAAAGTGAGCCATTTGGTAGCGGAGAATGAGCGACTGAAGGGGGAGATAGAGCGTCTTTCTATGGAAGTTGAAAAGACCAGGAAAGCATTGATCAATAGGATGGTGAATCTTAAAAAGGTTTAGACTTGCAAAAACTTGTATGAAAGCAGATGCCAACAGAGTAATGTTCACTTCACCACGCTATTGCTAAAGGACATGGCATTGCATTTCTAGCTTCATTACAGGATGACACGCAAATGGAGATCTGTCATTCAATCTTCTACCCCTAATGTAGGGTTAACACATCTGTATAACCTAATGCATTGTGGACTTTCTGGTGTCAACGGGGGTGGCTGTCACTAATATGAAGCACTTGAGGACCAGTGGCATTTATATTTAATGTGGGTTCCCAAACATATCCTCTGCAGTCTTACGTTTTGGGAATAACATGCAAATTTTATAGAATGTGTATTTTGAAATAAAACCTGGTATCTTCCATTCCCTCAGATGTTGGGGGATCAAGTTAAAGTAACATTCATCGTATGTATATAACTGTCTTGATGTATAATCTAAAATTATGTATGTTTCTTGGCTGATTACATCTAATAAGTAGATTACAAGTATATGCCCATAATAAATCTATACATGTATATTTACTGCACAAACCTGTTTACCTTGATTTATGTATTTGTTTTTGCTAATAGCTATTGGTTCTTGGCAGAATGGCCTTGGTTTGACAGTTGTGCTTTTCATTCCAGAATTTAAAAAAAATGATGTCTCCATCTTCACATGTAATGGGATCAGGTTTTTGTTCAGTTAACTTTCTTTTACATTGGTCTAATGTAGTACCTGTAGAACCACCACATGTTAAGTGTCCAACATCTGGAAGTAGAGTAGAATATTGATACACTGCAAGTTTCTGAATGAGATCCTGACCTACAGTCCATAATCATACCTTGGGTTTTGTATGCAAGGTGTGACACATCCAGGTTATGTAGCCAATTCAGCAATGTGCTGAAACGTAAGGGATACAATGTGATACATGACATTTCATTCTGCAAAAGTGAAGATGAGAATTGTAATACCAGAAGTCTGGGTTAATTCTATTCAGGTAATGTTACTATGATTACATGAAGTCATACAGTGTTTATTATAGAACTATCACTAGCAACACTGTTTACAAATGCTTAGGCTATTCCTTCACATGCAAATCTAAAATACACCTAGTTTGCAAATGACTTGGCTGCCCCAGAAACAGTTAATTGCATTGCACAGAACCAGTGGATTTTACCATGGAGACCTATCAGCATGACATTTGTGGGGTTATTTATTGGTACTCTTCTGGTATCCCAAGCTAAAAGGGAATCTGCTGTGGGCTTGCATTAGGTAAATGTATGCTGTACAGTGGAGGATTTGTTGCTTTTACCCACAATAACTTAAGGTGTGGCTGAAACATACCAGCTTCAAATTGCAAAGCCAGTATAACCAGCCACACACTCAATAGGTTGAAATAGTCTGAGTAGGTTTACTAGCTATGCACTTTAACCCAGACTTGGCTGAGAAGCTGTGTCATGCAGGAGGCAGAAGCTTAGACAATGTCAAAATAGGTTTCGAAGCAAAAGGGACTACTCATTTCCCATAATCCCTTGCTGTAGTGGAACCACTGTACCAGGCGAATGGTGACAAGCAGCATTGCAGATGTGAATGGGCTCAAGTGATATTTGCCGTATGCTATACAGTGGAGGATTTGTCACCCACCATAACTTAAGATATGTTAAATGGAACTTGAGTACAGAATCAAAAGTGATGTTTCAGGTAAATATCCAGATGGAATAAGGGGAAGCAGAATCACAGTAATGCAAACAAGATTTGTTCCAGCCAATTGTATGTTGAGGAAAGCAATTGACTTTATTGTACCTAACTGACTTGAGTCAGTGAAGGTCTGCAAGCATTAAGTGTGTATTTAAAATTGGGAAAGTTACTTTGCACGATATTTCCAGTTCTCCGCCTCCCCCTTGCAGTACAGCAACATTTCAACACTTGGAAAAGAACATATTTGGTTACTGACAGACCAGGGACATGTCAATATTACATAATTATCTACACTGCCTTTTTTCCATTTATATTATATACTTTCTAGGGTGCTTAGATAACTTGAGTATCTGATCACATGGTTTGTCTAGGTTACTGCTTTTCAAATAGGAATAATTCAGCCTATAAACCCATTGTCCAATAAAATATTGAACCGTTCAAAGAACTTAAACATTGACTCGGCTGACTGTCTCCTTACTGGAAAGGCTCAAGTATAGGTGAACGCAACCTTCCAGCACTTAACTGTAAAATATGTTTCACTGGCCCCACATGAGCTGGCTACAGGCAATCACATGTCATTGTAGAAACCACCTCTGCTGCAGGAATCAAAATAAAATAGCTAGACTGAACCCATCCTGCAGTACCTTGTGATAAGGAATCCAAACATTGGGCTACCTTTAGGTAATATCCTGAGGGGAAACTTGAACTAGCAGGTAATTAGTGTTTCCATAACACTGTTCTATTTATCTCTTGGCTTTAGCCCACATGTTGAAAGTACAGAGCATCCAGATCTTTCCCTAGTCAGAAATACACTAAGGCTTGCAGCAAGCCATGCAATCCTATGCAATACATTACAGTTTATAGTACCAGTTGCTTTGTTATAAACACAATTAGCATATGCTTAGATTCGGAAGGGCTGAATTTCACCATTAAAATAAACACTCCTTAAAGAATGGCCAAAATATTTTATTTAAAACAATGTTCCCAGTTCTAACCCTTTCACTGCCATAGGCAGACTAAAAAGGTTTCTCTTTACAATGCATCCCAGACCCCTCCAGTGGTGAGAGTTTGATATATTGCAGGTTTTTGGAGAATTGGTTTCCCAGGGTGTTCATTTCTTTTTCTTCCCCTTCTGAGCAGGAGGCGCTGGAGTTTTTCCCTCAGCTAGTGCCAGCTGATTCTTCAGTTCTAGCAGCTTCTGCACCTCGCTCTCAATCACAGATTTCTCTGCTTTCTTGCTTTTCAGCTCCCGCACGTGCCCACCCTAAAAAATAAATCATTGTAAACACAGGTGTGGTTTGTTCCATTATGCCCCATGTCAAATATAGGTTCTAATCACATCTCAGCCACTGCCAGGACACACACTCCTAGGACCAGAGAGAATAAATGGTAGTGGCAAGTCTAATGGGTGACTGACTCTTTAAAAAGGAAACCAAATGACATTTAGATGTTAAATTGTTTTTGCTCACTCTGGCCTTAAAGGATCAGTCACTTCTAATCTGGCATGGACCTATTTAACTGGTTAACCTGTGCCCTTAGGACACCACCTACAGGTCATGAGGGCTGGTGGCCCATGTGACATCCTGTGGACAACACCATGGCAACTTCGCTAGTGTCCCAGGGGAGATTGTGTTCATTTGTTTGCATCATTTTGTTTGTTCGATGTCGCGTTTACATCAGTACTTGCCACGGGATCACGTGACTTGCTGAAAGGGCCATGGTACATAAATGTAACATGCCTTCTGGCATCAGAAAGGATACAAGTAGATATGATGCCTTCAAAATCAAACAAAAGAACTTTTAAATAAAACATTATCAAAGGCTAATGTTTCCATTGTAACTAAATTGCTGTGGAAGGTTTTGATTACATAAATGTTGCTCTCTCTCTTCAGAAGACTTAGGCGACCTGTATCCAAACAGGGAGCAGTGTGATGGCTTGTCTGCCAGTTTCAGTTCGTTAGTACCCTGATCAGCACCATCGCAGTTTAAAGGAATAAAACTATAAATCCACAGGTACATTTCCTGTATTATTTTTTAATGCAACTAAAATGCCATCATTATTAAATAGAAATAAGGGAGAAGTTGGTAAAAATAATTATTTTGATTCCTGTAAAAAAAGTTTTTAACACTTTAAAAAAAAAAAAAACATTTTCCTTTAAAGAAGTCTACTAAATAAAGTTATTTGAAATCCCCTTTTTCTTGCTGGCTATGTGGGACTACCCCTTGGAGGGGCCTGTCCAAAGCTAATGTTGGAATACCAAACCTAAATTTTAACCTTCAATTAATTAAAATAAAATGTAAAATGCGCAGTTCCTGTGATTTAGAGAAATATGTAGGGTAAATAAAAAGACCATGCAATGCAGGTTTTGACTACAAGATCTGTAAAACTAATACAGGGTCACCCATTGAAATTAGAGGTAAGGAGATAGCACCAAATAATAATAAAGAAAGGTCTTCTTTACAACGTTAAAATTGCACTTTGGCGTAGCCCTTACTTGTAAAGTAATGACACATTTATTGTAGCTGTTTATTATGTTTAAGAAATATGTGCATATTTTTCCTACAAAAGGAAAAGGTATATGGGGCTAGAGGTTAACCGATAAACCACGGAGCGATTAATGGTCATGCCGTCGGATTGTCCTTTACAAACATCGGGAAGGATATTTATTTTTCAAATGTTACACAGAGTTTGTCTGCCTTCCTCTGAGTGATCTAACAATGGTATTTGGCATCTCACCCAGTTTTAGAATGGAATAACTGGCTGAACTCTATTCCTGAGTTAACTGGCATGCAAGTCAATGGCAGTGAATGCGGGAACACACGGCGATATTCCGTACAGAAGCATAGTGAATCACAACCTCTGTGCATATTCTGAGCTACTTGCACTGTTACAATGCCATATCTTGTCATGCACTGGGTGCAACCCAGATACAGCACCATTGACCTCACCTGTTTCTCGACCTCCTCCATCAGCTCCTTCACTCTGTGCTGCCCACTGGCCTTGGGAATGTCCTCCACAGGAGCTCCAGTGCCTGCTGCCACCTTGGGCTCAGCTTTCACCTGTGGATATTAGTGGACATGTCAACTCGCTCTGGGAAAGCTTCACGCAGGCTGTCACTGTATCTGGAGTTAAATCCACATGGTGCGATTGCACCCTGAAAAGCTTTAATTCTGTACAGGAGCACCATCCTACTTGGCTGTTCATCAATGTGTAACTAAAAACAGATAATGTATACAAAGCGCATGGGCTATGGTCTGTAAAACACATTTTAAAAGGGTTTCATGGACCATTCCCAAATTTAGAGCGGGCCAAGAACTACAGACTGAACTCCTAATTTAAAACTTTCCACTATGTGAAAAAAGCACAGCAACAGACTAATTACAGGCTCAGTGACAGGAGAATGAGGGCATAGGCAAATCCAAGGTATCCATCCTGCTAATGGATTAGGTTAGACATATTTAAAATAATGCATACTTCTACACCCGTGCACCCCTCTGCTAAGGGTGCTGGAAACACACTGCCAGCTACTCAGCAGACACATCCCACACAATACGGAGACCGAGAGGCTGCAATCTGCCTCTACTCACTCTCCTCTCTCAGCCCGGCATAGAGACAGGAAAGACAGATCACAGCCACCCAGCCTCCAGCCCACGCAGGATGCACTCTGTGCAGTGGACATATTTTAGGTGTGTGGGAACTTGGGATGTCAGAGGGGGGCAGGCTTTGTTTGGGGAAGAAGGGGATGTAAGAGGGGGGCAGGCTTTGTTTGGGGAAGAGGGAGGTGAGAGGTGATGACTGTGGGGAGGGTGAAGGTGCGTAGTTTGAGCATGAGAAGGGGAGTCATGTGCGAATGAGGGGTGGGGCAGAGTGTGGTGTGGCTACGCAGAGGTGAGTGGGGTTAAGGGTGAGGTGTATGGAGTACAACAGAAATGGGATGAGAAAGGGAATGAGTGCTATGTTACAAGGGGGGGGGGAGATTGAATGGAGAGTGTGTTGAGAATAAGGGCGAGTATGAAGTGCTAGAGGGGGAGAATGTGGCGTGTGTAGGACGGGGGTAAGTATGGTGGGTTTGTGCATATTAAGCCTCGATTATACCACGAGCTGCAGGGCGGCGACGCTATCCTGTGATGTCACCCTGCGCTGCTGCCGAGCGGCATCTTGATTATACCGGGGAGACAGGAGAGAAGAGATGCAGAGGCGTGACCATGAGAGGTTCGCTCTCATTGGCTGAACCGCTCACGTGACGCTGCCGTCACCTGCCAGAAACACTGTAGCAAATCTCTTCAGGAGACTGCCGCCCCGCAGCTGCACACGGCGCACTGGTATGTAAACCATCAGCGGATATCAGCCGTTTGTTTTCCAGCCGCGCGTCACTGGCGACTTCTGGTATAATCATGGCCTTGGAAGTGCTCACTACAAACATGTTAAATAATGACTTCTGCCCAATCTCATTTTTGGACTACTGTTACCTTCCTCTCAATTATTTACCTATGCCTCTACCTCCCACACGTTCTCCCCTCCTTCCTAAATTCACGATTGTTTAACGTCATCTCCAATCTTCTCTCATCACATCCCCCATCCTTCCCACAAAAAAAATCCAGTAAATTTCCTAATCTTTCTTCCTCTCCTTAATATTACTCCTATGTGGAGACATGTCCCCTAATCATCCCCTTGTCTACATACCAATCCTCTCACGTCCCACATCCTATCCCAAAATCTCCTTTACACCACTCACTGTTAACTACTCCAACCTCCTCCCCATTACACCTGCAGCTTCCCTTTTCTTGTACCCTATGGAATGTAATATCTGTCTGCAATAAACTAACAGATATCCAGAACTTAATTTCCAACTCACTCAGCCTCCTAGCCATTACAGACCTCTCAGACACCGCCTCCCCTGCTGCTTTCTCCTATGGTGGTCTTTCCCTTTGCCAAACACTCAAACCAGGGAACAGACAGGGCAGAAGAGTAGGCGAAATACTTCCCCCCCCCCCCCACACTGCACATCATGCCCCCTTTCCCCCCCCTACCTTTCATCCTTCGAAGAACATGCTGTCCATCTACTTCTCACACTTTCTCTCCATGTTGCGTCGTCTATCGCCCCCCTGGATCAGCCTACATTTCTTGACAAATCTGTTGCCTGGCTTCCTCACTTCTGGCAACCCTACTGTCATCCTGGGAAGCCTTAACATACCTATTGATAATCCCAATGTCACTTCAGCTGCCCATTTTCTCTCCTCAACATCCTCCTGTCTCTCCAAATAGACCACCTCCCTTACTCACTGCAATGGACACTCCCATGGCCTGTTTTTCTCTTGCTTATAACTCCTCTAATATGCCCTTCTCTCCTCTCACCTCCTAACCTTTAGCCTCACTCTGCCCCTCTGCAGCCTCCACAACACCTACTTCTGCAAATACTTTCAACCTCGCCTCCATTCAAATCTATACCCTTTCCTGCCCAGACCTAGCAGCCTATTCATACAACAGTACACTTTTAAACAGCCCTAGACAAAACGGCTCCTGTCATCATACGTCACCCCCCAACAATTTAAGCCATAACCATGGCACATAAACCTTACCCACTACCTTCAAAAAGTGCTCACGCACTGCTGAACATTTCTGGAGGATATGATGCTCTAAAGCAGATTTCCTCCACCATAAATGCATACTCTCCTCCTAGAAACCTGCCCTTTCCCTTGCCAAGCAAACCTCCTTTTCTTCATCCATACCAAGTCTTTCCTCTAAGCCGCAACGTCATTTTGCTAAATTTAACTCCTCTGCCCAACTGCACCACTTTTCACCCTCACAACCCAAGACCTTGTCACCTACGTCACAGATTAGCTGGAGTCTCAGACATGACATCTCTTCAGGACAGGCTCCACATGCAACACATTGATCAACCCTCAGCTCATTTTTCTGTGTGATTGAGGGAGAGGTCTCTGTGGTCCTCATCTCACCCTACAGATTTTCCCCTTGACCCTATTCCGCACATCTCCTCAAATCACTGATGTACCAAGTCACCTTTTTAAACCTCATATCTGCACATTCCCATCTTCCTTTAAAACATGCACCCATCACATCCATTCTAAATAAACTCTCGGCCCAATCTCTCTTCTTCCCTTTGCCTCAATTTACTTGTATGTAACCGCGCGACACTCTCCAAGTCTCTGCTTGACTCTTTGCAATCTGGTTTCCGTCCTCTACACTCCGAGACAGCACTAACAAAAATGGCCAATATCATACTCAGAGCTAATTCTGCTTACTAAATTCTCCTGTCTCTCTGCTGCCTTTGACAATGTTGAACACCCCCATGTGCACACACTCCCCTCCATTTGGCTTCCGTGATACCAGGAGACCCTGATTCACGTCCTACCTATCAAACTGCCCTTTCAGTGCTTCCTTCTCTGGTATCTTCTCTACACTCTTTTCTGTTGGGGTCTCACAAGGCTCTATTCTTTGCCCTCTGCACCTATTCTCTTGGTGAACCAATACAACCTTTTGGTTTTTATTATCATTTCTATTCCGATGATACCCACATTTTCCTCCTGCCCTTTGTCACCAAAAGTCTGTTCACAATCTCATCTTGGATGTCCCACCACTACCTGAAGCTCAACATGTCCAAAACAGAACAAATACTCTCGCTCTTTCACGGACACCCCTACACACAAACTCACTCACTTTCAATAATACCACAATCTCATCAACACCCTCAGACAGGCTGCCTAGGGGTCATCTTTGACTCTACGCCTTCCTTCATTCCGCCTATTTACTCACTCTCCAAGTCCTGACGTCTCAACCTCTGAAATATCGCTAAGATACGTCCTTCTCTCACTCATGTCAACTAAAATCCCAATTCACTCAGCCACCTTGTCCCACCTTGACTACTGCAACCTTCCCCTAATCTGCCTCTCCCAACTCCAATCCATCCAAAATGCTGTTTCCAGACTCCTCTACCTCACTCACCGCTCTACTTCTGCTGCACCACTATGAAAATCCCTACACTGGCTTCCCAGATCCTCTAGAACCAAATTTAAATCCCTAGTTTTGACTTGCAAAGCTCTCAACAACGTTGCCCCCCCTAACAGCTCAGCTCTCACTCCCAAATATATCCCTTCCATTCTGCCCATGACATCCGCCATCTTTTGACCACACTTGGGCTAGAGGCCGTACTGTAAGTTGCATCTCTCTCATGTGCTTGGATGCAACTTAACGCTCGAGTGCATTTTATTTCTAGAGTATCTATTCTGTATAATAAAGGATTCTACACCATTACAGGGGGGTGTCGGTGTGCACGTTTCTACATATTTTTTTTCTCCAGGAGAATCATCTTAGTTTATTTGTTTGCTATTATGTATCTCATCAGCACATTTTGATATTGCTACACTTACATTTTTAAAAAAAAATAAAGTTGTAAAGTTTGAAAATTATTTTTGGTATAGTTATGCAGAAACTACAAAGGTTGTACCACTCCACCGCATCACATTTCAACTATAGTTATCTCTGCCTACTCTGGATCTAACTGTAAATGAAATCCACAGGTTACCAAATGCACAGTTACAAACACAGGGCCCATAGCGCTAGCCACACCAGGCAGACAAGCTTTCACACGCTCCATGTATGGATGTAGGTCACTAACCTCTCCATTGCCTCAATTCTCCCAACAGACAAGGAAACCACATCTTTTCATTTTGCTGCTACTCAGACTTTCATGCTGAGAAAGTGGGAGATTCCTGTACTGAGTCAACAATGCAGCTGTGCTTCAGCTTGACTAGGCGGCTTGTGAATGTAGGCATGAAAGATTAATCACGCTGTCCTTTCTCCTACAATCTTGTAGAATAGGCACTACAAGGACCAGGTCACCATCAAATATCCCAGAGATGTGGAACCTGAACCCTCCGGTTCTAGACTGCACACGGAACAGGGTTTAAATATAGCACAGGACTACTTCAGTTAGATAGTGTTTACACCAGAAGGGCTGAAAGGTACATTGCAATGGAGGATAGGGATACAGTGCATTATCCACAGGGCCAATGATTTCTGTAGAAGGGCACAGGCATAAGCTTATAGGGATTCATATTGAAGTGGATAAGAAGCAAAATGTGACAGCTCATTTGCATGTCTTTACCCAGAATCCTTTGTTACTGTGGAAGCACAGTATGCTGTGCACTTATGGGCTAAGGCAGGTTTGGGGACCTGTAAGACAAGATGTCTTTTTATTATTATTGTTGCTGTAGAAGGGTACAAAAGAGAGTCTGGCAACCAAGTAGATGGACTGTAGGAAATATAGAACCACTTATAAATGTATCTCTGCAGATGGCTGTAAAGAAACATCGTGGCAGCCTGGGGTATAAATACTCAAGAGCTTTGTGCAGGATTATGGATCCTATCCCTGCATGGGCTGGATGATTTTGATGACTGCCAGTCAGCCGGGGAATGATACAATTGCTACAGTTTTTCTGCAGTGTAATACAACTTTTTAGACAAAGGATGACGGGGTAAAATACTGCAGGTTAAGAGTCGCACATGCAAATTAAACACAAACAATTCAACATGCAGTAGTAAAAATACCTGAAGGTCAGGGCTGCCGACTTCCAGCTAATACAAGAAAAAAAGGCAGAGCAAGGAGACAGAAAATAAGGACAGAGGCTACCGAACATACTGATCAAATTAACAAGATCACTGCTGAAGACCTGCACAAAACCAATGAGATTCGTCTCCAACTAGTCCAATGTATCTTCAGTTACAGCCCAGTGATTGTTCAGTTAAATCCATCACAGCTTTGTGCCTTGCAAACAGTGACTTTATTATAGACTAACCTTCCAGTTTCTATTACCCGATACTATAATGTGATGCAGAAGCTGCCCTATCAAAAACCCTAACATGCAAGTGGTCTCACAGAGTTTGGAGCAATGAAAAGTACATTATGATTAAGGACCTAAAACAGTTGCAGCTCTGAGCTCACGCCCATGGCATACACTGGTACCAGATCCTGGGCCATAAAGCAGTGTTACCCAGAAAGTACCGTGATGGCATAGATTGAAAGCCCCAACAGAGGGACGATGATACAAAGTCTAGACATTAAAACCCAACTTCTAATCCCTTCAATAGAAATACATGTTCCCATGCAGAGCAGGTTCTTGCCACCATCTGTCAGTGCTCATATACAGGCATACCCCGCATTAACGTACGCAATGGGACCGGAGCATGTATGTAAAGCGAAAATGTACTTAAAGCGAAGCACTACCTTTTCCCCCACTTATCGATGCATGTACTGTACTGCAATCGTTATATACGTGCATAACTGATGTAAATAACGCATGTGTAACAGGCTCTATAGTCTCCCCGCTTGCGCACAGCTTCGGTACAGGTAGGGAGCCGGTATTGCTGTTCAGGACGTGATGACAGGCGCATGCGTGAGCTGCCGTTTGCCCATTGGGCGACATGTACTTACTCGCGAGTGTACTTAAAGTGAGTGTCCTTAAAGCGGGGTATGCCTGTACAGCACTGTATTCACAGCTAGCGCATCATACAGAGCATAAAAATAAACTAGCAATCGTAATAGCCCAAAGGCAGAATAAATAATAGATAACACAGACGAAAAAATTATCACTATGTCATGTCAAACAACTGTATCACAGAAGACCTTGCATCTGACCTGTCCACCTCCAAAGCGTTTCCTCAAGGACTCGATCTGGTCGTTATCCAGCTTCTGGAACAAAGGGCTCACCTGAGGAATCAAATATGGCAGCATAAGAGTGGTGTGATCACAGCACCAGACACTGCCTTATGATGCTGCAATGTCAAAATGATAAAGCCAGCAAGCCACATTACACAATGTTTTAGGCTGTCCAGTGTGTGGCATTGCTCATGCTGGGTGTGTAAGTAATGGGTTTGAGTAGAACATTGGGGGCTGGGAATACACAGAGGAACAGAATAGATAACCTATATAAATGTGTGCTAAATAATTGGGACAATATTGCATGCAAAATACATTTGGGTAATTTACCATACCATATACTAAATGGAGACTAGATATGGTACGGGGGGGGGGTATTGCTCTGTTGCAGATATTGGTCTTTGGTTTAAACTCTGACTGTTTATACATAATCCATCTCCAGAGAATTCTCAAATGACCTTTTTTCAATTTAAGGGCAGACTACACACGAAAACTTTACATTTGTTTGATTTCATATAAGGCAATAACTTTGGTAACTTTGTTGACATTAAATGCCCAGACAGTTGCTTGGTACCCAATTCTAGTGCATTACCCACTTGAGATCTGCTCCACAAAAGGAGCTGTTAAACCTTTCCTGCCAAGATAACATTTCTAAACTGCGTGATTGGGGGCTGGAACTAGAGGTGCGGGGGTTGCTGCAGCCATTCCCTCCCGGTATATACACGTGTTTACGTTAGATTATGTATGTTACTGGTGAAACGCCCCTTTTATGAGGTTACTAGAAGGATAGTATATGCTAGGCCCCACCCTGTGTTGCCATAGGGATACTGATGTCACAAGGAAGTATTTAGGATAGTAGGAAGGTTTGGTTCCTGGAGTACAAGAGGAGAGGAGCCTCGGGGAGAGTAGATAGGGTTATGTCCATAAAGTAATAGAAGAGACCAGGCCCCCCTTATCATAATATAGATAGGGACCGTGCCCATTAGGTTAAGACCCCAGAAGATGGCTAGCGGAATCAAGCAGGTCCTAGAGAGGAGAAATTAATACGCCACAGAGGGCCACCGGGTGTCAGTGGATCCAGTTGAATGGCAGATCCATATAAGTATTTGTTTCAGCCTGTGTGGAAGTGGAAGTTCCCACACAGAAGGGGGGAGGGAGGGAAAAAAAAAAAAAAAAAAAAAAAAGAAGTACAACAATCTTCAGCTGCATAGAACCAGACAGGATCCCAGTAAGGGCTCAGTTTAAACATAGTATAACGGACAACACTCTGCAGGGGGTTGGTGGCAGGTCCAATTCCAGTAAAGTAACCAAGCAGATACGCCTCACTCGGAGTGAATAACCACGACAAATTAGCACAATGTTGTCGTGTGTGTGATATATTCCCGTGCCTGGGGACATGAATAAAGACTGATGCACTACAAAAGTTCCTGGCGCCCATCATTTTTACCCTTGCTATCGCATCGCCCAACATCCTGAGTCAAGGTAACCTATATTGAGTAAACAAATATTGCACACCAATGTAATCTCCCTAGAAGCCTGACAGGGAGGGTTACACCGATTTTGTATGGACAGCATCCACACCTAAAATAAAATTGTTCCTACACCCCCATGTGTTATCAATTGGAATAGCCTCTGCTACTGTACTCTCCTTACAAGTGCAATGCGTATGCTGCATACTCACAGCTCCGATATGATGCCCACTAAGCAGGGTACAGCAGAAGTCACTGGTCAGCACTCTGGCTTCATGTGGCATCAGTAGCTGATCCTGGATCGTGGCGCCGATTGTTGGCATGTAAGGTTGCAGCATGACAGAGAGCAGGGCCGCCATGTTTATAGCCACTCCGGTCACCGTGCCTGCACGCTTCCTGCAACAGGACAAGTGAGACGGCTCAGACAGGACCGCTAGGGTAAACCACTACTTCCCCCGGGTGTTGGAGTAATGGCTCACAACATGAGATGGTGTAAATCCTTATTTTTGGCTCCATGCTAGGTGACTATTCCTGAAAGAGAAGCGCTGTGGCTAAAGGCCTCATCTGATGTGAGCACATATTTATGTTGTAGCTCAGCACTTCTCCATCTTATTTGCATGGTGGCACCCCATCTCTTTTTTTTTTTTAACATAAAAGGAGACACCTTTACTCCTTTGATGCCAGGGTTTTCTATGTGGGAGATAAGCGCATATAAAATACCTTACAGTAAAATGAAGGTAAAACACATTGATGCTGTGTAAGTCACCCCCCCCCCCCAGCAATTGGGTGATGAACGGTAAGAAAATGAGCAGCAGCAGCAGCAGCAGCCCTGGAATATTTTGAAATAGCCATATATACCGTGCATGGAAAAAGAACCAACGTTCAGTCCCTTAATGATGCTCCCTCGTGGCACTGAGACGCAAGTTCCCTTTCCATGCACAGTATATGTAGCCTTTTGAAAATATCCATGTGTTGCTTTCCTTTCCTTATGTAAAAGCGATGCCAAGTAATTGGACAGATTGGAATTTACAATAAAAATCAATGATCAGTTTCTATTTTCTGTTTTAAGTTTAGGGTTGTAAAATTCAACAGTTTGTCTTGTGGTGTAATTTTAGGGAATAGTCCCGGCTTGTAACCTACCGTGGTCCCTGTAATTCACTGCGCCAAAACACGTAATTAATCGGAATACATATTACAAGGTGCATTTATGGGGTAACAAGTTCTTATTGTATATTGGGCAGCAATCTAAATAGTTTTGTCCTAGCGGTCCCTGCAGGAGCACTAAGTTAATATGGACTTCAGATGGTGTGGGGAGTACAGATAACATAAGCCAAGTACCTGTGATAAAAACAAACCTCTTCTGCTGGAAGGGGTCCGCAATACACCACAAAAACAGAGGTTAACATGCAGGTCTTGCGTTGTAACAAAGCCTAACTTACTGGTCGTGCTGGTCCCCTTTGATGCATTTCCATGGCTCGTTAACCTGGATGTACTGGTTTCCGTGGCGAGAGATGGTCAGAATACACCGCAGGGCATCCCGGATGCTGAAAGGGTTTAAGAAAATGGTCAATTCAGCCGGGCAGTTGCTGCCCTCCATGTTGTCAGAGACTCCTTCCTCAGGGGGCCGTACCGAACTTTCTCCAGGAGCTGGTTGTACTGGCGAAGCTCTGCAGTGACCTGGGCCAGAAGCCTCTTGTCTTCGGATGTCAGTACCATCTCAGGGACAAAGCCATCGAAAAATTTCTGGACAAACATACCCGCCCTGCAGTGAAGAGAGGGGATTAGGGTCAGCCCATGTGCCGATGTACCAATCCCTCCAACATCAAGCACAGCAAAGCATTTGGCAATGTTCCCCGTCGTAAATTTCTCCCATGCGCAGGACGGGGGAAAGCTGCCGGCCATGTGTCTACGTAGTCCTTCTGCACTTGGCGGCACCACCACAAAGTGCAGGAGGATTATATTGTGGCCGTGGGGAGGAGGATAGGTTGTGAGGCTATGAAAGTGGGAAGAACCTACTATTCTCACTCAGGAGCATAAAGCCAGTACCAACAGGAAAACTTAGAAGGGAAAAAAAAAATTACACACATCAGGGTTGGACAAGAACAAAAAAAAAAAAAAACCACACGCCCAAAATAACGATAAATATATTTGTTAAAATAAGTCTGAAAATGTTCTAGTAAATCAAAGTAAATTTTCTTCAAATTTACTAGAACAAAGAGCCCTTCATTCCCAAACCCTTTCCATGTCTGCACTTCTCAACTACACTGCTCTCACCCCCACATCCCATCCTTCACCTACACTGCTCCCACCCCCTCGTCCCATCCTTCACCTACACTGCTCCCAACCCCCTCCTCCCATCACTCCCCTACACTGCTCCCACCCCCCTCCTCCCATCACTCCCCTACACTGCTCCCACCCCCCTCCTCCCATCACTCACCTACACTGCTCCCACCCCCCTCCTCCCATCACTCCCCTACACTGCTCCCACCCCCCTCCTCCCATCACTCACCTACCATCACTCCCCTACACTGCTCCCATCCCCCTCCTCCCATCACTCCCCTACACTGCTCCCATCCCCCTCCTCCCATCACTCCCCTACACTGCTCCCATCCCCCTCCTCCCACCACTCCCCTACACTGCTCCCACCCCCCTCCTCCCATCACTCCCCTACACTGCTCCCACCCCCCTCCTCCCATCACTCCCCTACACTGCTCCCACCCCCTCCACCCATCACTCCCCTACACTGCTCCCATCCCCCTCCTCCCATCACTCCCCTACACTGCTCCCATCCCCCTCCTCCCATCACTCCCCTACACTGCTCCCACCCCCCTCCTCCCATCACTCCCCTACACTGCTCCCACCCCCCTCCTCCCATCACTCCCCTACACTGCTCCCACCCCCCTCAACCTGAGATACTTCATTTAAAAAAAAAAATATTTCATTTAACACACACCCCAACACCCCAACACACTCCCTCCCTTATTGTTCCACTTGAAATCACTTTTCAATGTTTGCTCAGCTGAAACGTTACATTGCCCAAACAACGGTTCAGTGCCACAGCATTATGCAGCCTGAGGTGGCCACAGAGCCCTAGATAATCTCTGGTATGCACACCGGTAGTATTCAGTTCTAAAGAGCAACAGCTTTACCTTTCATATTCTAAACTCTTCAGTCCTACAATAGATCAGTGCATATATCGGACCTTTTCCAGTCTAGATAGACCCACTGCTTTGTATCCTTCTCATTAACCAACCCATTCTGGCCACGCCTTAATATCCCCAGGTCTAAATGATCGAGGACTGCTGTATTTCCTCACTATGCAGCATTGAGAGCACAACACTCCCCATCCCTGCAGCAGGACCCAAAATTAATGGTGTTTACCAACTGCAAGCACAAAAGAATTGCATCACATTTATCAAAAGGAAAAACTCCAAGTACTTTCAACCAAATTCATTTCCTTTGATAAACATGGTGCTGGTTTTCTTTTTCTTTTTTTAAAACCTGGTTTTCCCCAGTTTTGCACCCAGGAGACTTGTAATTAACCAAGTAAATAACCCATGGCTTAGATCTACAGGAGATCCTATTTCCTTGCACCATTCTGCAGAGACAAACCGGATTGCTTTTAGGCTTTGCACTCAAAAAGCAGCCACAACAAAGCTGTGTTACACCCCCCGCCCCCCCCCCCCACTAGTTCACTACCTGTTGACAAAGTTGCCCAAATTGTTAAGAAGCTCAGAGTTATTTTTTAACATCAGGTCGCTCCAGTTGAACACACTGTCCTGTCCCTCGGGGCGAAGGTACAGCAGGTAGAATCTCCAAATGTCAGCCGGGATACCGGTGTCCTTTGCCATGTCTCCAAACACCCCGACCCCCCGACTCTTCGAGAACTTCCCATCCTCGTAATTCAAGTATTCTATTTAAAGACAACAGAACAGAGTTGTGAAATGCTGCACATACAACCATATGATTGCTAGAAAGGACAATATGTATTGTGTTCCTACTACTTTTCAATGTTCGTTTTGCACCACCCTTACATGCTCATGCAGAACTTCTCTTAATAAGGGTCAAATTTGTTTTGTGAACATTATGGGATTCCACAACCTCATCAGAAGCAGTGAAGGTGGGGGAATTCCACCAAGGCACAGATATGCCTTATTAAACCCAAAGTTTACGTTTATACACTAGGGGTCAGATTCACCTGGCTCTGATGCATTGTACACTGATCAGGCGTTAACGACTATTGACTTGAATGGCAGTAAACGTCACATCAGGGTGCGAGATCCTGCATCGTAGGTTAGTGAATCCCCAAACGAAGAGGCCGATTCTATCAATTTCAACGCGGCTGATCGTAGTGTGAGCAGCCAAGCTCTCCTAAGCAGGTCAGAGTTCATAGAAACAGTCCATAAGTCTGGTGGAGCCAAGTCTCTTTTTGCACCTTATTCGCTTCCCACTTGCAGAAAACAATGTCTGCTTTTTCTCCAACCTTGTTATTGAAGGCTTTTGTATTCACTTTAACACCGTTTGGTCTAGAATCATTATTTGCAGTAGCTGGTCTAGTAAAGGCTTAGCTGAAGATTTTTATATTTTAAGCCCCCCCCCCCACAACTCAGTCAGGCGCGTGTAAATGTATTACTTTCATTGAACTTACCAGTGGCTATAAGATGGCTAACCAAGGTATAGTTATCCTCAACTCCGAGCAGACAAGACGGGAAGATGACACTATGAAAAGGAACATTGTCCTTTGCCATGAAGTTATAAAGCTGAACCTAGACGGGGAGGGGGAAAAAAATGTGAAATTAAAGCGGTTAAAAAATAAATAATTTAAATTTTAAAAAAAACTAAAAAAAAAAAAAAAAAAAACACACATTACGTAGAAATGGCCAAGGTATAATTTAGGGCAATGGTTTACAACTTGTGTTCCCATGGTGTGTCAAACTCAACAAAAAAACATCTGCCTGGCAAATATTTTACTTTTCCAGGCATTATATATTTTGCTATATTTCATACTCCAATTTGAAAAACTTGACAATATAGAACCCTTTTGTAAAGCTTAAAAACACAATATATATATATATATATATATATTTTTTAATATTTAAAAATAATCGCTTTAGAGGAAACTTGGAAAATACTACTGCCAAAGGAGAGGAAACCAAATGACAGAAAATTGATACATAGCACAGCTTTGGGTGTATGCTTTAAATCACTACAGAAGCAGCTCTCTCCATTCCAACAAATGACTTCAAAGACACACACTTGATAAAAAGGCCAAATACTGTACATTCCCTTCCCAGCACCCTGACACACGGATAGCTGCAGCTGATCCCAGGGGAACTTAGAATGTCATTACCTGCTGAGGATTCTTCCACCACTTCTCCCACTGATCGGTATAGTTGGCTGTAATAGACATATAGCCAATTGGAGCATCGTACCAGACATAAAACACCTGTAAAAACAGAGGTAGTGGTTATGCTACAATACAGCAAGATGTGAGCATGTGCCTCATTATACCAGCAGAATCATGCTTTACTGACAGCATGTAACGGTTCTCTGATTTAATGGAAGGTGTGACCGGGTGATGCATGATCAAGAAAGTGTATATATAAAATCCCAGTCACCTTATCTCTGAAGCCATCCAGTGGAACAGGAGTCCCCCACTTGAGATCTCGGGTGATGCATCGTGGTTTCAGACCATCACGGATCCAAGAGCGGGTTATGTAGCGGGCATTTGACGTCCAGTCTCCGCACGCCAGGGACTGGTCCAACCATTTCTGCAGACGCTCCTCTAGCTGTAAGGGAGATGGTGCACACTGATCAGAGAACAATGTTGCTATGCAGTACATATAACAAACTAGAGTGGAGGGCTGTCTGATAAATATATCAAATGGAATTATTCATTAAAGTGCAACGATGGCGATCAGGGCATTGCTGCACAGAACCTCATTCAAGTCAATAGGAGTTTCCATGCAGTAGTGGGGAGGAAAATGGGAGGGGTTATTGGCGAACTTTCAAATGCCAAGTTCTATTAGTCATCTTTGTCCTAGAAAAGTATACATTTCTTCCAATATATGTGATCATTTGTAATGGACCAAAAAAAAAACAGAAAAAAAAGTGTCCCTCATACACAAACAGGCTTTAGAAGCTCTGTGCACCAAACAGGTCTGTTTAGGTGTACACCAATCAGAAGTGGATGCTTTGTACATCCTATTACACCTACAAACATGGCTTTCATTTAAGTTGCACCAAACTGAATGCATCGATTCAACAAAATCGAATCTACCTTTCTCATATTGGATATTATTAAAGGCCTTTAAAATTTGTTTATCCCATTACAGAGTCAGATAGAAAGAAGGGGCACACGGACTGTCCCAACTGTAGAAAATAATGTGTCAACATTCGTCCAGAAAGCGACTACAAAATTCTCCCATTGGATGTTCAATATTACGGCTCTAAGGAGATGCCGATGTAAAGGGATGAGGGACGTATATATCAATTAGCTTAGGGAGAGAACAGAATGAATATGTATGTGGCATAGTCATGAAAGATCAACAAAGAGCCTCAGGAAACATATCTCCTTATCCGAGACATAAACATGACCATCACAGCACAGCACAGCAGTAACATCCCATTGCCGGCATCTTTCCACTGCATGATGACAGACAGACAAGACTTGTATCCCACTACCCAAGAGGTGTATATAAAGTGCCCCACCTTTGGCAGGTCCAAGAAGAGATGCTCGGAGGATTTAATGACAGGAGCTCGCTTACACACTTTGCACTGAGGTTTCTGTAGAAATAAAAATAATAACATTAAAAGGAAACCCAGAGTTCCCACAACTTCCAAGCTTGTGAGGAGGCATCACACACAGGTGCAAGGATACTAGTTCCCTGTTAAGCTGTAAAACCCAATCTGTTTATGAGAAGGGGGTCTTTGGGAGATTGAGCAGTCAGCTCAGCCAGTGAGGGAATATGCTGCAGAAGAGCATTTATCTTTGTACCGGTCTGTGCTACTGTTTGGAGTTTATCCTTCTCACACAACTGCCAAAATGTAATGAGCCACAGGAACAAGTGCACCGATTTGCCTCATCGCCTTCGAAAACCAGTGTTTGGCCAAGATTTGCACATGCTCCATAATAAACACTGAACAGCACTCCTAATCTATCTTCACTCATACAATATATCTGGCTGCACATAAAAAAGGAGATTGGCAGATCTCTGTTCTTTGGCACAGCCACAAGTTTTTTCACGGAGAACCAACGATTAATACAAGGGATTTGAAGCAAGGATATACGGTCAAGTGATCTTTTCTATCCCACAATTTCCTTGCTCTGACAATACCTTCAACTCCACTGCATTGATAAGCTTCCCACACTTGTCACACTGGTCCCCTCTGGCCTCTTCGTAGTTGCAGAAGGGGCAAATCCCTTCCACAAAGCGATCAGCCAAGAACCGCTGACAGGTCTCACACTTGAGCTGCTCCACGGTGTCTTTGTGCAGAAAGTCCCTCTCGAGAAGACGGTGGAAGATATCCTGGGCAATGCTAGGGATAAAGAAAGCACAAAACAGTATGGTCAGGGAGTGTTTTATGTGACCGGTTTTGGTGCAGATTACCCCATCTAAAAGATGCTTTTCCACAGACTAACAGCATGTGCCAGACACAGGGTAATTATAGCTTTTCTCAAGGTCAGACAGACAAAGTAGAGATAAAGGCCTAGATTTACTGGTCACTATAAATTAACTTCACTCGAACGGGTCATAAATTGACTTGCGCTTAATAGTTCTTAATAAATATGGTCTACAGTGTATTCAAATCAATACACTGGATCAACACACGGAGGTAAGCCGACAGAACATTTAACAGGACTGAGAAAGGATGCCCTGTGAAGGGAAAACTTTCAATAGTTCTTTGTATTTTTTTTTCTTTACTTGAAAATCTGCAAAGTCAAGAGAGGCAACATAGCAAAGTATCTTCGTAGCCATCCAGACTCCCTTTAAGAAAAATGGTGAATTACAGTAGTCAGTCTTGAAGGGAATGTACCTTATTTATGGTCACTTACATAGTCTGGTGTTGGGTTGTTGTCCTGCCGAAATAATCAAAGGAGATGTTGAACCATTCGTATATGGCGGTGTGGATAGCATTGTACTTGTCGCAGATCTGCTGTGGGGTCAACCCTTCCTCCATAGCTTTGGTCTCTGTGGCAGTGCCATATTCATCCGTCCCACACACGTACAGAGTGTTCCAATTCCGCAGCCGGCAGTACCTGGCCAATCAGAGGAGAGTATGAGAATCAATCTGCCGGTGGAAGTGGGATATCAGAGGGGCGTTGCAGTAAAGAAATTAGCCATCCAGGGTTTTATCCCAGAAACTTTTGTATCACGAGTGTTCTTTATCCGTAATCTAGCTGGTCAAGTGATTCTCGTCTCCTGTTCATTTCTATTTGTCCCACCTATACAGTAAGTCATTTAATACATTGCGCTGTTCAATGTATTTGGAGCATCACCGCCCGTGAGAGCATAACCAGCTCCTTTTAAATATTAAAGGGGACTGAACGTCCGCTGCAGACATACAAAGCCAGCTACAAACAAACAAACATACATACATACATACAAACAAAGGAAGGACCCTTGTATTTATCACATGAAATAAAAAGATACAATTTCACAATGCTCAATTAATCTAGGGTCAACTCATCTTGGCGACGGCGATTGTATAACTTATGAACAATCTGATACACCTCACTTAAGCAGGGGATTTGTTCTCAGCATGTTCTGTACCTACATTTCGAATGGTTCTTGCAAACAGAGTACAGATGGAATACGCAGCAGGAAGTACAAGTACATATACGTGAGCGTGTGAGAAGAAAGCAGAAATACCTTTACTGAACAATGCATTGCATGCAAACACCCAGTAGAATGATGGTCTTTTGGCCAAAGTAAATGAGAAGATGCATATTTTGTATTATTAGAACTAACCACTGAGATGTTATCTAGCTTTTATGCCTTGGTGTAGGACTATACAAGAAGGTGTTTCTCATTAGCACACGCAGCATTTTAACATTTTTTAACCAAAGTGAGAACATTTTTAGTTTTAGAAAAATATGAGAGAGAAGGTCCTATTTAGAAAACCTGGATCACAGGCCTATAGTTTAACAACATTTAAATACAAATATTTTTACCAAGTATAGCTGGGAACAAGAAAATGAACAGAGTACATTTATCTCTCACAACCTCAATTACTGCAGTGCATCACATAACAGGGACCCATATCAGTGCCCAAGAGGCATAGGGCGACTCCCCTGTTGTGTTTGTTTACACTGTGGAGTGTCAGTTCAAGGTAACAATCCCACAGACAAAACTTTAGGCAGACCCCATGCCTCCCAATTCCATCCTCTAACCACTACACCACCATGTTCTGCTCACCTGGCGAAGACGTCAGCGCTGAGCACAGATCCGATGATGTTCCCCAGGTGGGGCACGTTATTCACATAGGGCAGAGCACTAGTGATCAATATGTTCTTCTCACCTTCCAAAGGGAGGCTGGAAATACAGGAGAGGACAAGATATGGTCTCAATTTCCTTTAGCAGTAGAAGCATCCATGATACCCATTAATCAGAGTGTATGTCACATGGACTCACATGGGATGCCGACGCTGTCTTGGCTTTGGAGCATCAGCGAGACCCCTGACCCATGCTTCAGCAGCAGCTGCAATATCCTCCTCGGAAAGGGTGCGAGCTGCTGTATCTTCTCCCTGTGTAGGGAAAGTGGCATCTATGACAATCAAACATGGTACAGCTGCTCAGAGGCAGCCGTTAGATGACAGGGCCATGTGTATGGGTGTTCTGACTGTTAACGAAGCCATTAACAGCTTTTATTCAGCTGCTGGCCCATGCACTGAAGGATTAGGCAAACATCAACAGACAGGAACACAACAGATTAACTTCATGGCTAAGCCACACCACACATCACCTACTTGGACACTTGTAGGAAAGAGGCAATGTAGGCAACACAGCGGAGAACCACACAAGCTGCCTCTATGTACACTTACAACCATGGAAAATTACAGGCCTTTTTTCATCGGAGGCCAAGTAGGTTATCTGCAGTCTGACCAGTTGGAGGTCAAGAACAAGCAGTTTTCCAATACAGGAATCACAATCAATGCAAGGGTCAAACCTCAGCTACCCTGGTCTCACTTAAAAGAAGTGACCGTATTTATTAAAAACATTCTGGATATTACAACCATGTGTGAGATCTCTGGAGCCTACCAACATCTAAAACTGCAATTCCAAGCCATGTGTAAAAAACTGACTCCCAGAGAAGATGACCTATTTGATGTACAGATGCAACTATCGGTTTTGGCGCAGATTTTGAGGAATTCCATGAACATGTTGGGGAAAATCCTCAGCCTAGTCCGTAGACTAGGATTAACACAGTGGCGGCCCCTGCGCCTGAATGGGACTCGCGCTGTTTGAGTTCTGCCGGGCTGCGAGTCCCATTCAAACACAGGGACCCCTGCTGTGTTAATCCGATGGGCCATTACAGCGTCTATGGACTATGCTGCAGAGTGTTTGCGAGATGCTTGTGAATTTGCCTCACACGCTGCCTCAAAACCGGCAGTTGCACGTGTATCTGGAAGTTGTTCATTCCAAAGCTCTGCAATAAGACCCCATCACCAATTTCCCAGTATCTTTCCACCTCTTGTACCATGTCAGCTCGCTTTAAAGGTGGGTGACTAGGAGCATGGTGTTCAAACCTGTCCTTGCTACAAAGTCCATGATCATGGCTAAGGAGGCACGGCCACAATGTTTTACCTCTTGCTCATTGCAGGAGAGTTTGTTGGCCGAGAGCACTGGTGTTGGCAGTCTTTGGAGATATGGTTTGAAGACAGAGGCTCCTTGGTCCTTCAACACGGATTCAGCCGCTTTCCGACACTGTTCTAATTGACTTATGCTCTGAAACCAACTCTTCAAGGAGGTCAGCTCTTCTGCAGAATGCATAAACAAAGATTAAATTAGACATGTGGTTGGGGACAGAATTTCACAATATTTTCGTGCCATTAGTATAAAAAGTAAAAAACATTCCCCCCTCCCCATAATGAGCAAGAGAAAGTGAAAAGTAAAGGTCCCTGTGTAGAGCTAAATTTATCCCAGATGCTAGTGGCTAATCCAGTTAGGAGGCCATCAAACATCTCCATAATCATTTCACTGCACTCTCACCATTGGAAATTACACTTCTGAAATCAAAGGCAAGTAGAATTTGTTACATTTTCCAAGCTTCATGATTGGGTTTAAGTGTGATGTACAATGTCTATGATGTGTTATAAATTAATAATAATAATAATAATAATAATAATAAATAAAAAAAAGTGTAAGGAAACAGATTAAATATAACGCATTACATTTTACTATTTTATATGGTACCTGGTATACTGGCCACATCTATGATCAAAGGACAGATGGATCCCCACACAACAATATCAGCAACAGATAATGTTTCCTAAAAAGAAGTGTGTTTAATTGAAGACATAAGCCTAGTCATTAAAAAAAAAAAAAAAAATGCATCCATACAAAAAGTTTTGCAGTCCAACAATAAAATGTATATTTTATATTGAGAGAGATAAATGGGGACTGCGAGTAGCATTGACCCCCTTGCTTCTTATTCTCAAGACAGGATTAAATAGTAATAGAATTAAACATTTGTTCATATGGTCTCTCCTTCCTTCCAAAAAGTGATCGACAGAGAGATGGGACCTACAGCTCAATGCCCAGGACGCCTGAGGCAGTGTGGCACAGAATAAAGGGACCTATTTCATATTATATCTAATCAGCCACCATATTGGGCAATTATGATCATATCACTGTATACAGAAGGTTATTCATACAGTATACATTAAAAGACAGCCCTCTGAAGCATCGCATTCAGAGCAAAACTTTTCCAAGAAAGTTAACAGAGAGACTAACCCTAGTTCACAGTGGTCTGTGCATTCTTCAATAGAAAAAGTAGCCCTCACTGCACTCCTCCCTTAAACAGTATTAATATATAGTTAAGGTAAAATACTCTGATCAAGACAAGCATGTGTTTCATATGATTGGGCAATGTTGCAGTGTCCATTTGAGGTCAGGCACCAAAACGAATACATCCTGAATTATTTAGGAGTCCCGACTGCCTGTAATACCCTGTAAATGCATTAGCTAGAGGAGATCGGTACTCACGCTGATGAGATAGGTACATTCTTTCTTTGCAAGGCGTTGATCAAGGTGGCTCAGCGATGTCTGAGTGATCACTAGAGCATCTTCCTTCTTCTTCCCCTGTACCACATGAGAATATAGTGCCGCAGAGACTGCCGGCTACAGATGGGAGACACCCCAAAAATATCAATTAGCAAAAGCCAAAAATGTACACTGACCACTTAACAGCAGAACATATTGTAGGCTCTGTGTGCACCAGTAGTTAGCAACTCACCTGGTATATAGGATTAAAAAAAAAATACATTTTTAAATCATACTAGAATTGTAGTCAGCCGTCCCCAGATACCTGTTCAGATTACCCACCTGAAGCTCTTCCGCTTCCCATTCTAGCCACTGATTGCATACATCACTCAGGTCATTCCCAGCGGACAAGAAAAAGTACCTAAAAGAACACTTAATTACTTAAAATGTTTTATTGTTGCCTCTGCAATTTATACCCATTCGTCAACAATAGTGTCCTGGCACAAAAAAAAAAAAGCCTACAACTTAAGAGGACAACCGAAACATGTCTTCATTGTATCAAGTTTCGGGAAGCTGGCATTTGTGCACAGATCGGTTTCAATTCTGAAAGAAAACACACTGGGCTAATTCACAAACTATTCACCAATGTCTATTTTTATGTTTCACTGCAAGTGCCAATAATAAAATAAGAGGTATAATGAAATACTGCAACAAACATTTTGTTTACTGCCCGAGACACAGATATTAAAAAAAGTTACTAACCAAGATCGCATAAAAGTGCCATTTCCAAAATCATGCATGAGTTACAAGTACGAATCATTACAACACAAACTGGCCCTTTGAAACTTTTCATATCCAGCAAGGAAAGACACCAAGTTGCCCTAAGGCTCATTAGCATTGCTTAATTAATATGTTGTTAATGCTATTATCACTTGAGAAGTCTGCAAAGTAAATGCTCTTCATTGGACAACATGTTTCTAGCAGCAAAGTGTTAAACAAATTGGTTAATGAAACAGATCAGTGACCTCTGCTCAGAGTTGTACTCCAGTCTACACTCTTCCATCAAGACCATTCCTTGTGATAACCAATGGACATCCGGATTAAATATGAACTGGATTTCATGCTAAATGTATTTGTAGTACTAGGATTAGCTGTAAATACAGAAATCATGCAAACAGTATTAACCTTCAGCGCGTCCTTATGATGTTGCAGGTGCGACAGGCTCTGATGAAGTGGCCAGCCTGATCAAAACGGAAGTGAAGACCCCCATTGTGCTATGTGATCGTTCCTAGAGCCACCTGACCCGGTCACTAAAGGTTAAAGCAGCAATCCCTCCCCAGAAGCCTATACAAGTTTAACGCAATGTTAGTACTTGCCCTGAGCAAGTCCTTTAGTTTTAGTGTTAAAAACTTAATATTTCAACTGTTCATATCTGACCAGCAAAGAATCAGTTTCCAAAAAATATAACATTGAAAGCTCAAGAGATCTTTTAAAGTGCACTAATATGCAAGAACAGCCATCAGCGCAGACTGCGGCTTTAAACATGTCAATCATATTTTGGATACCAAGATGTCCGTAAGCTTATGTGATTTCTTGACACTAACATTTGCGACATAAAATACAGGCAGAGAGACATTGGGGGATTTGAGAAGTCTTGAAGCAGCCAATAAATGGGAGACAAATATGGAGACCGTTCTATGCCCCTCCTCCTCCAAAGCAAAACTGGGCATCATCTATTGCACGAGTGGCCAACTCCAGTCCTCAAGGGTCACCAACAGGTCAGGTTTTAAGCATATCCCTGCTTCAGCACAGGTGGCTCAGTCATTGACCCTGATGTATTGGGATGACCGTTTCAGGATTACGTTGCTGTAAATGTGAAGCATTCATGCGAAAGAGACCAGGGGAAGCCGACAAAATACTTACTGACAGATTGCATTAGCCGAGAAGAGATAGTTTCCATTATCCAGTTGTAGGGCTGGCAGCTTTGGCTGAGACAGAAAGGGCACAACCTTTTCTGATGAGACAAGACATCCATTTTTAACAACATAAATGGAACAATAAACAGGTTAACAAAACCTGGGCACGTTATACAAGTATTATTTTAACACTGATTCTGATAAGGTCATCAGCTGCACAAGCTTTAGGAATAACCAGTGCATCTGTACAGGTATGAATGGTCAAACTGGCCATGTCTCAGATATCCATAGCCAACTAAAGCCACGTTGTATGACAGGTTGATTTGGTTCAGACTGCCCCCCACCTTTCCCAAAGCATCCCAAGATCTGTAACCCCATATTTTGTCATTAGGAACCTGGGTCTAGTCAGAAACTTATCACAGCAAAGACCATGAATTTGTATAGTAGGCACTGTAAGGAGGAGGCATCCTACAAAATTCACAATCAGTAGCTACCAAAAGGATGGTACCGTGTTAGCCCGTAGTGATCTGCACAAATATTACTCTGAAATGATTTATCTTCAAATTGGTTATCTGCTGGAGTAATTTACAATAAAGTATGTAATGAGAAATAGCAATGCAAAGGAACATTGAGGGTTTTGTTTCAAGGCAAATATGGAGCAAAATGTATACAAATTGCATCTCTCTGCATCAGCATATCAAGATCTCTGCTCCAAGTTTTGCAATTTGCAATCAGCTTGTAATTTAGGGAGTGTCAATAGGATGAGTTTGTAACAAAAAGGAGAGGAAGTAGGTGGTATGATACCTTTTATCAGATCAACAAGTAGTTGATATGAAGGACCCCGAGAGGGTTGAAAGCTGGTAACATATCAGGTACTCTCTCCTTTGTTACTACATGGAAGAAAGGACCAACACGGCTACCCACCCTTTTTTGCCTAGGATGGAGTTACGGAAGAGTTAGTTACATGATTCACAGATTAAAATGAGAGCAGACGTTATTTACCGATAGTGTTATTGAAAACACTAGTTAAGGAGACAACACATGTTTAAATGTTTAACACATTCCATTGTACCCCAACAGGGGTAATTGCATCTGCATATCAAATGCTGCATCTGCGTGCGTCACTTCTCACAATTGCAGAAAGAAAAAAAAAACATATGGTGTAAACTCCTCAACCTTAATCTGCTTCAAATATAAGAAACTCTTCCTTTTGATGTAAAAAAAGTGCAAAATGCAGCGGTGCATCAAAAACCAAAACGTCTATTAGCACTTTTTATTTTATTTACATTGACTCATCTCCCCCATTATGTTTATTTTCCAGTTATTTGGACTGTGGTTAACTGGGACTAGTGATCTAAACGCTATCCGTCCATCCTTTACACTCATGTAAACATCACAGAATGTAAAAGCTCAGGGGGGGGGTGAGGGAGAACTGACTTACACCGAGAAGCTTTAGGAACAGGGGACTTTCATGTGAGATAAAGCTGAAAATGATCCACTGAAGGGATGATTAGCAGTGAGTCTTCATACTAATGATGGACACTTTGGTGCAGCACCCCACCCAAGAAATTGCCCCTGCACTCCTGCCTGGGTATGTCCTTCCTCTGCACATTGTATACTCCAGAAAAGCCATGTGTGATTTCCAGCCACACAGCGCCCCCCTCTTACCCTCCTGCTGTAACCTCGTCACCTCCACATCCCGAGAGAAGAGTCCGGCAGCAGCCAGCACCTTCACCCCGTGCGGGTTCCCCTCGCTCACGTACAGCTTCATGCCGGTGTAATGAATAAACCCAGCCGGCACAAACTCTCACAGCCACAGCTGATGCAACGCAGCTCAAGGCTGAGAGACACGCATGGAACTCGAAGCATGCCGGGACTTGTAGTCCCGCGCACATCTTGCATTGCGCTGCGCTGACAGGAAAGCAAAACTACAACGCCCGACATGCAACACGGGGAGAAAGTACAAGCACTAGAGCGCATGCGTACTCAGCTCTGGTGGGTGTGTTTCTTTAGCCCATAAGCACCTGTCAGCTCCCTGCAGATGAGTTGTTGTAGTGATTTGCAATAGAGACGTGGATGTTACATGTCCTCGTTTGGATATAGCGTGACTCACTGAAGGGCAGCCCCTCTCATTGGCTGCACCAATTGCATTATTGTTTTTAATCGTCTCTCTAATTGCTGCGAATGTATTTTCCAAAATGTTATGTTTTCACCCCAAATTAGGTGCTTTACAGATAACAAGTAAATATACATGTAAAATTAGCCAGAGGATGTTTGGGTACCCACAAATAAATTAAGAATTAATGTGCATGTAAATGCATATAGCAACTGTGCTAACACAAAATAATGAGTAAAATGTTTTTTTTTAAATGCTGACTATTCGTATTGGGCTTCATGGGACCACTTCGCATCTACATTTTATTCGTATGGTCAATTAAATAAAATATGTGTAGCCATGGCTGGTCCAGACTATACTTGCTGCCTCCTGACATATAAGTCCTAGTAGCTACAGATAGTGGCAGGCTATCCTGTGGGGTTAACCCCCTCCCCTCATGCTGCTTCTCTGAGTGACAGGGGTGGAGGTAAAACTGGGTTTGTGTACAGCCAATCATGGTGCAGACCTTGTGCCCTCTCCCCTCTGTGCCTTAGAGAGGAAGTGTTCCAAATTATAGTCATTCCAGCTCTCTCCCTAAGGGGGGTAGAGGAGTGGAGCTATGAGTTTCTCCCAGCTAGGAGAGAGATACAGGCCTTCAGCCCCTCCTGGGGTTGTTTGTCTCCCCAAGATCTGAATAGAGCTCAAGACTGCTAGAATGCCGGTACCATCCAGAGGTCTGGGACCCATCCTAAAAGATGATGCATGTGCTGTAATATCAACTGCAGTGGCTGACTCAATAAAGAATCCTTTTTATATACCCCTGCCCCCTGCCTAAGTAAGTCTTTTGGGTAGGGGTATGCGAGAAGTCTGTCATGGTGGGGACTGTCTCCAGGAACCCTGGAGCCTGCTGGGACTTGAGGCGCCGATACCACGAGAAGAACCTGAAGGATCACCAAAAGCCTGTCCTGTTTCCCCTTACCATTGCGGAAGCTCATCTCTCCTGGACCCTCACAGGTAACACTTTCCTGTTTGGGATAATTTGTTGTCAACGTTCCCTGCAGTTTGAACTGTAAACTCTAACAATAAATAATGTTACCTTAGTAATATAGGGATATATTGTAGCTGCTGAGTTACACTGACTGAAGCAGCCATTATGTTAGGCACACAATCAGGATAGTGTCAGATTTATAACAGGAGCGCCAAATGATTGCCAGCTTAGGTAAGAATGTAGAAGTATACATTGTCACAGGCTTTATATATAAAAATAATTTTAAAAAAAGAAAGAAAAGGGGGGCGTGTCCAGGACGCCGATGAGAACGGTCGGGTAGCAGAGGAGCTCCCCAGACCCAGGAATAAAAGCTACAAAAGCAGCGCTTTCCCCCCCCAAAAAATTGGCAGAAACCGGACTAAAGCCTACAGGAAACCCACACGAGGGTAACGTACTCACTGAACGTACCACGGAGCTGGAGACTAAAATGGCCGACGCAACACAGGCCCAAGAAGACGCCGCGAACGAAATTTACCGGCTGTGGGCTGAAGTAAGCAACCTCAGGGACCAAATGGAAGACCAGGAGAACCGAGATAGACGACAAAACGTCAGAATCCGAGGGATCCCAGAATCGGTTCTCCCAGCCCAGATCAAACCCTATCTACTGGCCCTCTTTCAGTCAGTCTGCCCTGACCTTACACCAAGCGACTTAGAAATGGACAGGGCGCATCGAGCCCTAGGACCAAGGTCAGACGACCCCAATAGGGCAAGGGATGTGATAGCGAGGGTTCACCACTATTCCATAAAAGAACAGATAATGGCGGCATGTCGCGCTCAGGAGCCAGTCAGGCACAAGGACGATCATCTCCAAATATATAATGACCTGTCCAAACGCCCGGTCCTTAGGAGAAAGGAGATGCAACCTCTCACTAAACTGCTCCGCAAAAAGGAAATCAAATATAAATGGGGCTTCCCATTTAAACTGCTGGTACAAAGAAATGGGAAATACCACACTATCAGGCACCCAGAAGATATGGTGCACTTTGCCAAAACAATGGGACTGAACCCGCCAGCAGAATGGGATGAGAACCCCGCCGAAGCCCAAGGCCCAGACACGCTAGACCCTCCGGTAAGAGCATCTGAAAGACTGGCAGGACAGAGGCAAGGACGAACCAAGTGAAGAACCTGAAAGCCTCACTAACAAGACCACCCCACAACTTCTTCCAGCAACCAGTCAAACATCCCAGCATACCACATAAGAGGCTCCCCCCCATCTTCCCCCCTCCTCTCACCCCCCCCACTCCCCCCCCTCCTCCCCTTCCCCCTCCCTCCCCACCCCCCCTCTCCCCCCACCCACTCCCGCCCCCCTCCCCCTTCCCCCCCCCTCCCCTTCCCCCCCCCCATCACCCTCAAGAAGTCTGCAAACCCCCCTGCTTACCTGGCCCCCAACGACCGGACAGCTGATGAAACCAGCGGAGGTCGGCGATGACGTCGAGACACGGTGAGCGGGAGGTCGGAAAGAGGACGGGGCGAGCATCTGGCTATTACAAAGCTCCCAACAGCACACCGGAACAACACCAGAGGATGACCCCTTTCACGACGATGGGCGCACGCACCGACAGCACCGACGCCGAGGCCCAGCCGAGGAATGGAGGAGCCGGGATCCGCCTTCGCGAAGGAGCGCGGGAGTACATGGTCTCCCTGTCCCTCCCTCCCTGGGGGTCCCGACACAATTGGACCGTCCCCGCGGTAGCGGAGGAAGCGGGCACTCAGAAGGAAGCTCGAGGCCCCATGTTAGGTCTCCCTCCCCCCCCCTTTTTTCTTTCTCTTTTACCCCACCGCGGATTCAACGACCAGTCCGACAACCGTGAGTACTATTGCCCACGCAGCATTGCTGGGCTCAGAGAGCCATGTTATTGTCGCGGTAACCCGGGAACCCCCCCCTCCCTCCCCCCCTGGCCGTGGAAGACCCCCTCACACTTTGATACCCCCACCCCCCCCCCAGTGGCCCCCCGAAACTCATATCATCACGAAGGGAACTTGAACAGTGCAAAGGAACCATGGAGTACGACCCGGAGTATACCTCCAATCACGGGTCTCATACATAAACTCCAAAACAATATTATCTGAAGAAAATGTAGATATTAGGGTTAATATGTTTAAAGTTTCAATTAGATAACAAAAGTCAAGAGTCGGAGGTCCTCCAACACCCCCCCCTTCCCCCCCTGCCCCCCCTCCCCTTCCCCCCCTGCCCCCCCTCCCCTTCCCCCCCTGCCCCCCCTCCCCTTCCCCCTCCCTTCCCCCTCCCTTCCCCCCCTCCCCCTCCCTTCCCCCCCTCCCCCTCCCTTCCCCCCCTCCCCCCCCATATACTCCCCCCTCCGTCCTCCCCCCCTCCTTTCCCTCCTCCCCCACCTTTCCCTCCCCCCCTCCTTTTCCCTCCCCCCCTCCTTTCCCCCCCCCCACACCCCCCACCCCCCAACTAGAGGCGACTCATACCGAAGAACCCCCGCAGGGATAAAGGTTAGCACTAGGAATTTCCAATGTATGTCATTTAAACTGCATGCCACCCGAAATGCTAGCCCCCCCCCTCCCTGGCCCACATGGATGTATATGACACTGCAGGTGAGACGTGCTGACGTCCAAGATGTTACGCTAGATGTGACAGACTACCTTACAGGATCATATTGCTGTGTATGTCAAGGCAGGCCGGTTATGTTACCTTACAGGTTTATATTGCTGTGTATGTCAATGCAGGTTTGATATGTTACATACCAGGATCATATTACTGAGCATATCAAGGCAGGTTTGCTATGCTACCTGCCAGGACCATATTGCTGTGTATGTCAATGCAGGTTTGATATGTTACCCACCAGGATCATATTACTGAGCATATCAAGGCAGGTTTGCTATGCTACCTGCCAGGACCATATTGCTGTGTATGTCAAGGCAGGTTTGTTCTGTTATCTACCAGGATTATATGGATGTATATGTCAGTCCAGGTTTGATATGTTAACTACCAGGATCATATTGCTGTGTTGGTCAAGGCAGGCCTGTTATGTTACCTGCCAGGTTCATATTGCTGTGTATGTCAATGCAGGTTCGATATGTTACATACCAGGTTTATATTGTTACGTAAGTTACTACAGAGGTGGCATGTCAATATAGCATGTTACCCCCTCCCCCCTCCCTTCCCCCTCTCCCCCTCCCCCCCTCTCCCGCTCCCCCTCCCCCCTCTCCCTCCCTCTCCCCCCCTCTCCCCCTCCCTCTCCCCCCGCCTCCCCCCCTCCACTCCCCCTTACCCCCCCCATCCCGACAGAAGCTCCTACCCACACCCTCACCAGAACGATGGGTAAACAAGCACCACAAAAAGGAAGCTGAGTGTGAACTAGCAAATGCCATGAATATGCTGTAAAAATCATTGTATACGGATCCAGTAAATGCCATGCCTATGCCGCAACTACTAATGCATATAGAAAAGAAATGTATGATGACCCCCCACCTTCCCTCCTCCCCCCCCCTACCCCACCCCCACCCCTCTTCCCCCTCCCCCCGCCCACTATCACCCCAGCGGAATTTTGTCAACCTGCACCAGGTAATCTATAGAGCAATATGCTCCCTCATATGCCTCTCCGAAATGGTAAAACTGTCTGGACCATATAAATAGCGTAAATGGCATAAGAGCACACAACCTGAACACCTCCCCAGATACTCCACCCCCCCCTCCCTCTCACCCCCTCCTCCCCCTCTCCCCTCCCTCTCTCCCCTCCCCTCCTTTACCCCTACACACTACCCCCCCTATGCAAATGTAATACGACACATACCAAAACCAAAACACGGTAACAGAAAGGGGGAAAGCGCAATACGCTAGCAATCTAGGGTCTGGACCCCTCGGTTGCGCGCCGGTCCGTGGCACCGGAACCTCCCCAGACGGGCAAATTTGCCCAAATGCCGGCCATCATTAGGCCTGGCAACACTATATTAGGACCTGGAAAGGGCCTAATCCTACCTACTCTTTATCCGCTGACCCTGTCCCAGCGGATCTTTACCCACCCTCCCTCCCCCTCCCACCCCCCCCTCCTTGGCAGCACACAAGCAACCATCAAAGAAAATACGGGCAAGACGCACCTCTACCCCATAAAAAAGGTAGCCCGAGACGTAATAAACCCCCAGGAAGTGAAAGCAAGATCTCCCCTAGTGGGAAAGGTGAGATCCCGAGTCCCCAAACCACAAAAAACCCACAATGACATCCACAGCCCCAATAAAGATCCGTTCACTAAACGTCAAGGGACTACAAAATAATAGAAAACGGAGGCTAGCTCTCCAAGACATGAAAAAATTGGGGGGAGACATCATATTCTTGCAGGAGACCCACTTCACATCACAAGACCCCCCAAATTTATTCAAAAATATATTCCCGACATGCTATTTCGCATCATTTAGTAGTAAGAAGAGGGGTGTGGCTATCCTTATCAGACAAGGCACCCCATTTAATCATGTCAAAACAACAATGGACCCTGAGGGTAGGTTCCTAGTGGTATATGGCTCCATGGCGGGCTCAGCAATCGCCCTGATTAATGTATACGCCCCGAACGAGAACCAAACAGAATTTCTACAAACTGTTCTCGAGGGTATTGACCCGGGATATCTGTCATCGATGATAGTGGGAGGAGACCTGAACATGGTCTTAAATCCCGCCGAGGACAGATCAACCACTATGGGTCCCCCCCCCGTACAACCCACTCCCAGATCAAGAGGAAAAGGTTTAGGGGGATCCTGAGCGAGTTCTCACTGGTGGATGTCTGGAGAACCCAGCATCAGGGCCAGAGAGACTACACATTCTACTCAGCACCTCACCAGACCTACTCTCGAATAGACCATTTTTTGACCACCAAAAATGTGATGGCGGCAGCCATTGAATCAGACATTGGCTCAATCACAAGGTCCGACCATGCCCCGATCACCCTGACACTGTCAATTCCCTTTGAAAAAACAACAAACTACACCTGGAGACTGAATGATTCACTTTTAAATCATCCGGAGATAGAAAGAGAAATTAGATCCTCACTTAAGGACTATTTCTTCTTCAACACGGGAACAGTCTCCTCTCCAGCAATCCTATGGGAAGCCCATAAGGCAGCCATCAGAGGGAAATTTATTTCCATCGCATCCCACAGGAAAAAAGCCCGCCAAGCGCTAATCAAAGAACTTACAGACAGTATAAAAGCAATAGAGCAAGCCCATAAGGCAAACCCCTCAAAAAAAGTATACAAAACATTGCTAGCTACTAGAACAAAACTTAGGCAAATCCAGCTGGAGGACGTTGAAAAGGCCCTCAAATGGACCAATCAACAATATTATGACAAGGGCAACAAGGCCGACAGACTCTTGGCCAGCAAACTAAGAGGGATACAAAAAAGATCCCAAATAACGGCGATCAAGAGTAGGTCTGGCGAGATACAATATAGTGACAGCAAAATTGCAGCAGAATTCACAAAATACTATACAGAACTATATAACTTAAGAGCTAAGAATGGCCGACCTGAACCGATAGCGTCAGAATTTATAACACAATACTTAGATAAATGCCAACTCCCCATACTGACGGAGGAGGAAAACACAGTCCTCAATGCTGAGATCTCAAAAGAGGAACTGGAAGAGGTGGTCAAATCACTAAAGCTCACTAAGTCTCCTGGCCCTGATGGCTTCACAAATGTCTACTATAAAAGATTCTTGCCTACCCTATCCATGCATCTCCTAAAAACATTCAACCATTTTATGGAAGGGAACCAAATCCCCTCAACAATGTCTCTGGCCAGCTTGGCTATAATACACAAGGAAGGCAGAGACCCGATGCAATGTGGAAGCTACCGTCCAATCTCCCTCCTCAATAGTGATCTCAAATTATATAGTAAAATTTTAGCAAACAGGTTAAACCCCATATTACCGAGGTTAATTAACATCGATCAAGTAGGATTTGTCACGGGGAGACAAGCCTCAGACAATACCCGGAAAATAATCAATATTATTGACCATGTCCACCTCACAGACACCAAAGCACTACTTTTAAGTCTAGACGCAGAGAAGGCGTTCGATAGAATAAACTGGCAATTCTTGGACCATACTATGCGCAAATTTAAGGACGCATACTTAGAGGGGGTCCGTAGACTATACCAAAACCCATCAGCAACGGTAAAACTACCAGGGGGCAATAACCAGAGATTCGAGATCACAAATGGAACTCGGCAGGGATGCCCCTTATCTCCTCTCCTCTTTGCGCTAACGATAGAACCACTGGCATCAGCAATACGACTCAATAAAGACATCCAGGGAATAGAAATTGGAAACAGGCAGCATAAAATTTCCCTATTCGCAGACGATGTCATATTAACCCTTTCCAAACCCCAAATCTCCCTACCCAACCTTCAAAAAGAACTCCGGGATTTTGGAAAAATCTCAGGATATAAAATAAATAGTGACAAATCAGAAGCCCTGAACTTAAGTCTGCCAGAGCCAGAGGTGAAACTCCTCAAACTAAACTTCAATTACCGTTGGAGCTCCTCTTGTATCAAATACTTGGGAGTTAAGATATCGAGGACCTACCAATCCCTATACCAACATAACTATCCGACATTGTTCCATAAAATCAAACAAGATTTAGAAAAATGGGGAGGATACCAGATATCATGGATCGGGAGAATGATCTCGGTTAAAATGAACATACTCCCTAGATTACTGTACTACTTCCAGACTCTCCCGGTCCACATCCCTGGCTCGGAATTGAAAAATATCCAAAAACTGATTTTCCACTTCATTTGGCAGGTAAAAAAACCTAGAGTCTCCAGAACAGTTCTCTTGGCCTCAAGGGGGAGAGGAGGAATGGGAGTCCCAGACATCACAAGATACTAATCGGTGGTTTGGGGCGTAAGTCCCAATCACAGTGCTCAATCCAAATCTGAACCCTTAGACAATAATCAGTATAAGTCCACATATCATGGTAACAGGAAACTGTATCAGCCAGCAAGTAGAGTAATGAGACCCAGTGCTGTATGAATGCAGCAAAAAAGACACTCAGTGTAATGGCAGTAGTCCATGTGTCATAATGGAATAAAGGTTAACATACCATTGTTGTATGGAACTCGGCCATACCCAACCCTTGTGCTGCAGCACTATTCCAGGTCATCCAGTATCCCTATGAGGGAGAAATATACTCACAGCAGGCTTGTTCCAATGCAGCGTGTATTCATGTAGAGGTTGAAATCCAAAGATTCCTGCGGTGCACCGCAGGAATCTTTGGATTTCAATCACAAGATACTATCTGGCCGCCCAATTGCGGCAGGTGGTAGTCTGGAACGCTAACCCAAATCAATATTGCTGGCTGGACATAGAAACGCAATACGCCGGCACGCCTTCTCTGCCAGCATGCCTTTGGTCCCTGAGCAGGGAAGACATGCAGAACAGCAAATTCAAATTAGGATCGATGAGACACACATGGGAGACCTGGACGAAAAGCAAACTCAAATATAAGCTCACAACACCACAATTCCAACTTATACCAATTCCCAAAAATCCGAAATTCCCTCCTGGCTGTGAGCCCAGACAATTTGACCAATTCCAAGCCAAAAATATCAGAGCGATTGCCGACCTCTTGAGCTTCGAGGAGTTCCTGAGCTACCAAAACTTACAAACCAAATATGAAATAGTAGGGCTGAACGTCTTCAAGTACCTACAAATTCGGCACTTTATCCAAACATTATCCCCAACATTGGAATTTCCCCCTCTCACAGGTTTCGAGCGGCTCTGCAAAAAAACAGCCCACCAGAAAGGTCTGATAACGCAAATCTGTGCGGAACTAGAGAGGGCCACAGAAGCCCCCACACATGACTATATGCTGCATTGGGCAGCAGAATTGGACATAGTTATAGACCGAGAGGATTGGGAAAGTATTTGGGAAAATGCCTCAGGGACCTCTATATGTACCACAATCAAAGAAAATATATACAAAATATTATTTCGTTGGTATCTTACCCCAGTAGAATAAATCAAATCTACCCTCTGGCCTCCGACTTGTGCTGGAGAGGCTGCGGTCAAAAGGGGGACATGGCCCATATTTGGTGGACATGTCCGGAAATTCAGAAATATTGGGAAACAACACAAAATTTAATAAGAGAAGTCACAGATCTCACAATACCCATTGATCCGTTGACCTACCTGCTGGCCAGACCTTTAGAGACACTGGACCGACCAACAGGTAAATTAGTCTCCTTCATTCTTACGGCGGCTAGATGTGCGGTGGCAGCGGCCTGGAAGAAAATGTCTCCCCCCTCTAAACAAACAATAACAAAAAGGGTACAGGAGGTCATGGAGATGGAGAGACTGTCCGCCTTCCTGAAGCGGTCCACCACCTCCTTCAATAACACATGGGACCCATGGCTAACGCATATGGCTCACCTGCGCCGAGTTGCCCCATAACAGTAAAAGAGTCTCCATGACTAAACAGAGACCCACACTGTGGACTCCAAGGAAATGGAGAACCACCCCCTTCCCCCTTCCACCTTCTCTGTCCCTTTCTGTTTTCACACTCGCGTCACCCCGGCAGGCCCTAAGGGGTCAGGGGGACGTTGAGGCTTTCTCTCCCTCCCAAGATAACGTGAGAAAAACCTGTATTAGGCCCAATTACTGTAAAGCTGACGATAAATGCGAAATGTTGTATATGCCTAATAAAAAAATTTGAAACAAAAAAAAAAAAAAAAGAAAGAAAAGTGGGAAAGTAGTGTTGCTGCTATAAGTAACCCATGTTTGGAGATCTCTCACTACTGTAACTTCACTGCCTCAATTCTATAATAATAATTGTTTGTTCTTGTATAGCGCTGCTAGTTTTACGTAGTGCTTTACAGAGACATTTTGCTGGCACAGGTCCCTGCCCCGTGGAGCTTACAATCTATGCTGTTTTGGAGCCAGTGGCACAGGGAGATAAAGTGACTTGCCCAAGGTCACAAGGAGATGACACCGGGAATTGAACCAGGTTCCCCTGCTACCAAACGCCGTGCCTGTCACTGTCCTCTGGAGTATCTGTCCTATCTATGTGGAGTATTTATTTATTTATAGAGAGATAACGATCAAAGGAGGTAGAGAGATCAGTTGTGGTAAGGAGAGTTGCACATAACTGTCTGTTATTGCAAAGCATACCTTTGATCTATAGAGTGTTTATCCGGAAGAGGTATGAAAACACAAGTTAACTGCCTTCTATGTCCACTAGGGACCATCACAAATGTGTCATTACCCATAGCTGTGTATAACCCTGCCGTGCACTGCATTGAATCTGGGCTTATGTTTGTCTCAAACACACATCACGGTCTTGTACGTGAGGACCTCAGCTCTTATACTCTGCTGACTTTCTCAATGGCAATACCATTGAGGGCCATATTATTTATTTATAAAATGTGTTACCAGGAAGTAATACTTTGAGAGTTACCTTTCATTTTCAAGTAGGTCCTGGGCACAGAGTTATGATGACAAATACATGGTTACATTAAGTGAACAGGGTATACATTATATACAAGACATTGCATGCACAGTTAAAGATAATATATGTTATAGGTGTATGTAACAGTTACACAATGGCCATCCCTAAGATACCTGGAGGAAAAAGCTAATAGGACATGTTCATTATTCTCTTTAGCCTATTTTCCAGGTATCTCAGGTGTGCCCATTTTTGTGCATAGGTGTCTCTACACTTCGGACTCTCACGTTCTCTCTCTTATGTTTCAGGGTCTGGCCGGATTGAATGAATGACTAGTGGCCACTGGTGGAATTGCATACAGTTGCACACATTCTTTAACACAAATTGCATGTGAATAGCCATTGACAAATTAAATATTAACAAAAATTCGACCAAACATTTTTGTGGGCTGAATTTTGATACATTTGCCAATCTCTAGCCATATCCAGCCAACAGGCCCCAGTTTAACAATGCTGTTGTTAATTATTGGCTGGATCAAACTCCATGCTATACACAATACTGAATGGTCCAGCACTCCCTATATAAAGACGTTGCCCCCCTGTACTCCCCTTTATACCCACTTTTTTATTTTTGTGCCCCCCCCCCTTTTTTGTTCCACTCTTTTCCCCCACACACCCCATATGTGGTACTACCTATATGTTATTACAGTTTTCTATGTGTGGCATTGCATGTTTTTTGATTCATTTGTGCATATATTACATTTTACGTTTTTGGTTCTATACCAGTGATCTGATTTCTTTATATAGGGAGTGCTGGACCATTCAATATTGTGTATTGTGTTGAGAGGGATTGGGTCCTCTTTAGTCCAAGGCACCCCGCATTGTATATCTATTCACTATTGTGAGTGCTGTTTATCGTTATTGTATCACAAACTCCATGCTATGTAACACCCCCTAACAGCCACACCCCTAAACACTAAAATCTAAACACTAATCACGTGTTCCTTATCCTCTCATTTCATCCTGTGAGCAAAATCCCGTGCGCTGACCAACCCACCATCTCCACTGCAACTCTAAAGAAGATTCCGGGCTTTATCTTCTCTACAGGTCCAGCTGCAGAAAACAACAAGGGCAAGTATACACTACCCTTTATTTTTTGGTTACACATTACAAAACAGGCAGCATCACAAGCCTAAGAAACAAGGGAGCGCCCCAGCCTCTATTCTTTTAGCCACACCCCTAAACCTGGACCATATTCCATCATGAGGCATACTCCATCACAAAATCTGCAGCCACTTTACCTTTTGTATCAACATTGCCCTTATTCCCTCTAGACTGTAAGCTCTCATGATCAGGGCCCTCATTACCTTCTGTATCTGTTAGTGCTTGTTAGTCCTTAATTGTATGTAACTCTGTATATGTCATTGATGTCACTATATCCTCGTTGTACTGCTCGGTGGCATATGTTGGCGCTTTACAAATAAACACCCCTCTAACCACATACCCATCCCCTGTCAGCATTACTCCTCTCTCCCTATCTCCTGTGCCCTTTGGAATGCTCGCTCCCTCTCTAACAAGTTCCTCTCTGTGCATGACTTCTTTCTCTCTCTCTCTGCTCCTCTTTGCTATAACTGAGACTTGGCTCACTCAGTCTAACTCTGCTCTTGAAGCTGCCCACTCTTATGGTGGCCTTTTCTTTCTCCCACACTCCGCGCCCTGACGGCAGGGGTGGAGGTGTAGGGCTCCAGCTCTCTATCTGCCGCTACCGTACCCTTCCTATTGCTCCATCTCTTGCTTTTCCCTCCTTTTGAGGCTCACACTTTCCAGATTTTCTCTCCCCTCCCTGTCCTCGTGGCGGTCATCTATCGCCCACCTACCTCTACTCATCCCCCCGTCTGTCTTTCTCTCTCATTTTCAATCCTGGCTCTCATTCTTTCTCTCCTCAGACTCCCCTGCTCTTCTCCTTGGGTACGTCAACTGCCACATTGATGACCCCTCTCTCCCGTGGGCTTCCCGCTTTCTCTAACCTCTTCTTTTGGCCTTTAACAGTGGATGGCAGCCAGCACCCACAAGGGTGGCCACTACCTAGACCTGGTTTTCACTAAACGTTTCTCTCTCTGACTTCTCCATTTCCTCTCTCTGACCATCACCTCATCTTCTCTCTCTCCATTCTCCACCTCCATCTACCCCTCCTTTCTGCATAGACCTGCGCTCTGTTGACCTACCAGCTTTTGATTCCACTTTATGATCCTCCCTCTCCTCTCTCTGCTCCAGACCCTGACAACGTGGTCAGGAACTACAACTTTGCCCTGTCCTCCTCTCTTGACCTACGTGCCCCACAAAACAAAGGCAACTCAAAAAACACATGCTTAAGGAAGCATACGAGTAGCTCTATGAGTGATAGTTTTACACTGTATACATAAACCTTGGCCCCTTGCAGGCGCACTTACCAGAACACCCTCCTACTGTCTCCGGATGTCCTCCCTACCAACCAATTATATTGTAAGATCTTGGAGCAGGAACTCCCTTTCCAAAATGTTACTGTTGTCTGAAGCACTTCTCCCCTTTATGTGTTATTTATATTATTTGTTATGTAACGGGTTTTCCCCCACCCAATCGCAGATTATAGGGTGGGTGCGGGGAACATACAGTGTTACCTGCGGGGGGTGCTTTACCTGTTGGCTCACAGGAGGGCTGAGCTTCCGCCACGGGGAACCTGGGGCAATATATTATACTAATGAGTAACCACTTACTCGGTGCAGCGCCTCCACCTGCGATGGCTCCCACCAGAGGGAGAGTGGTTCCTCGCAGGACAATACAATAACCATATACACGTATGTGAGATAACCACATACCTTTTACTTTGGAGCATAAGAAACACATATATAATCACAATGAATATAACAGGTGTCCCTCTCTAGAGAAGACACTAACCACTGCGTCTCACACAACGCTAACACTTTATGCGCCACGGCGGACGCTAACACTTTATGCGCCACGACGGACGCTAACACTTTATGCGCCACGATGGACGCTAACACTTTATGCGCCACGGCGGACGCTAACACTTCCACAGAATCATCCCACCTCGTGTCCAGTAAACCCAACCCAATGTCTCGCACTCCCAGGTCATATACAAGTGTGTGTGTGTGACTGCGCAGCCACTATGTCTGGTGATAGGCCTTGTTGGTGCACGTGAGGTGATGGGTTACCTGCCGAGCACTCCAGTGCTCGGACCTGCAGCGGACTTCACAAAGGATCAAGGCGAACTCCCGCACGATATCCGTGATCCACAGCAGGACGATCCATCAGAGGCGATCTCTATCGGATAATAATCCAGCTCTCTCCCAGCAAGACGCACAATGTTCGTTGCACTCTAACAAATAGCTAATGGGGCAGAGTCCCTAACCTAGGGCCTGTCCCTACAACACTCCCCTAGGGTGACTCAGGGCTATCTGGGGCCTAGGGGAATTGCTGGCCTAGTGCAGAGAGTCACTGACTCCTGCACCCTACCTCCTTCCTCTAGCTGCACCGGTCACCAACTGCCAACGTGCTGCCACCCGCGAAATGTATGTATTCCCTGCAAGCAGGGAGCTCCTGCAGCCCTATTGGCTCCCTGGCGTCATGGGGCCGCTCCAGAGGCTCATGGGACTTGAAGTTCCCTTACAGAGCCCTCCTCTCATTGGTGGCATTTCGCGAGCTTGTTTTGCGCATGCGCGATCTAACCAGGGCCTCCCGTCGCATCCGCAGTCGGCGCATGCGCGAAGAACTGTCATGGCGGTGCCCTGCACCGGGAACCGCCGGGCGCGCCTCGCAACCCGACCGCGGCCCTAGCAACCGGCCGCACGCGTCTCTGGCAACCGGCCGCAGCATGAAGAGCGCGTGTCACGCGCACACATGCCCCCACACCTCCCCGCGAACGGCCGCATCTACTCCCGACCGCCGCACGGTGAGTACCCAGAGGGGGGGGGGCCCACAAGCAGAAGGGGGACCTGGCTACAGTTATCTATATGATTGTCACGTGTATTACTGCTGTGAAGCGCTATGTACATTAAACTATATAAATAGACATAGATACATACATGTATAATAATGTACCATGTTGGCCAACGTGAAAACTGTTTTCAAGGAGATTGAAAAACAAGATATATCTATTTATTTTCCAGCCACTTGCATTAAAGTGGGGAATGTTAAATAGGGATAAAGTAGAAACATTATATATTTAACAGCTGAGTTTTAGCAACTCTCCTGATAAGGCCACTAGAGGGCCGAACCGTGAATTACTTTGAGGATGGATCAATAAATCACGTTTATTACAATGGTGTGCCCTGAGATTATGCATCCACTATACCATTACATAAACTAAGGCGGTTATATATTAAAGTCTTAAAGCTGTAAAACTTGGGCCACAAGTGGTGCAAAAAATAGCATCAGATTTATCAGAGGAAAAAAACACATTGGAAGCAATGGAGTTTTTTCTTTGATAAACCTTGTGTGTTTTTGCCACACTTGTGCAGCTGTGAGACTTTACATAACTTCCAAAGTATTGAGAAAACTTACTTCCGCTTTATTCAAACGATTCACAGAAAAGTGCTAACTGAGAGCTATTCTAACCCTAGGGTTGCGAGTATAAAGTTTAATTAGATGGTAGTAAACGATTCAGCAGTCAGGAAATATGCACTCAGGTACTGTAGGAAATGCAGTGCACTGTGCTGGGTTTACAAACAGGAAGTTCCTTAGTGTTCCTCAGTCATATTGTGCTATTTTCTGTGCTGGTAACGTAAGCCACCACACAGCCTGTGTACGGCGCTGAAAGCCGCCACACACAAGAGTATATACTGCACTGAAAACCGCAGCTACTGCTTCCTTGTCATCACACACTGTGTCATATAACCAGCAAAAGTGTAATGTTGGATTCACCTCTGCGCTTAAAGATATAGTAATTCTCGAAATAAAAGGTGCCGCACTCCGTCTCCGTGAGCTGCCACGCAAAAATATCCCTACTCCTTTGTTTTATCTAAGGGGCACATTCTTGAAGCTCCGGTACAGGTTAGCGCACCTGGTTACAGCCATTTACTGCCATTGACTTGAATGAGCGGTCGGGCCGGGTGCGCTCACCCGTACCGACACTTGAGGACTCTGCCCCTAAATGTATTCCCCATTTCGAAAAACCAACGTACTAGCAGATATTTAAAAACTATAACTGCGGTCCTGTGGATGTTGAAATAAGAAAGAAAGAAGTGGTGCTGTGGACCTGTAAATGAAAAAGTAGTTGTAAAAACAAGTTGGTCAGACAGCGTTACAGTATAAACATAAATGAAGAATGAGTGAGCGGTGCAACCCCCAAACATTGAAATGAAATCCACTTGAGTTCCCCCAGGCAGCATTGGGATTGAGGTTTTTACCTTTCCTTAAAACGCTGGTGTTTTCCTGCTTTGAACAGAACGATTACTGGTGGATGAGGGTCCCACCTACTTTACTAACACATTAGGTGGACTGATTCCTCTGTGATTCACTTATGTAGAGATGTACTGTATGTTTTACAAATTGATGATAATAGAAGGGATTTTTCTTTTTATCCCCACTATCATTCACCTGCAATATTTGTGTAAAAAAAATATTATTTTAACGTTTCGTATGATGTTTATACCTTATTTCTAAGTAAATCACCCTGATCTTTGATTACAGTTCTGACTTGTTCTCATTTGCTGAGTGATGGGAACCAATCATATACTATTACTGTATCATTAAAAAATAGTGGTACTGTGGACCTGCACATGCAAAACTTAGCGGTACTGTGTACCTGTAAATAAAAAAGTAGTGGTACGGTTGACCTGTAAATTAAATTGTAGTGGTACTGTGGACCTGTAAATTAAATTGTAGTGGTACTGTGGACCTGTAAATTAAATTGTAGTGGTACTGTGTGTGACGGTAGGGGCAATGAGGCTCTTATAATAAAGGTTAAGCCCAGCCATTGCCCCTATCCATCTGTATGGATGTACCGGATTTCCCTATAACGCAATCCTTCTGTGGCTTATCGAGCCAAATGTATCTAATAATGTACATAAACACCATTTATTCTATGTAAAATGTGTTGTGTTTAACTGTAACTGTGTACCTCTTTGTTTGCTGGGCTGGTAATACACTTATCCTGCCTGCACGCCCAGGGATCTAGGTTTAGTTGGTTTTACGAGGGGGTTGAGGACAGAGAAGTGTGGAAATGGGCAGCCTCCTATCTGGGAGCCTTTGTCTGACCCAGACAGAGAGGCGCCTATCTCATCAACAGAAAGCAAGTCAGCATTGAGAACATGGGCAGGTAGGCGCTGTTCTCATTGGCTGGTTCATAATTCCCGCCCTCCTTATCTCAGCCTCCCCATCTTTACCCAGCCCGGATTGGCCAACACAGGCAAGCCCTCCCGCTCTGATTCGTCCCACACGATGCATCCACGCTGTGATTGACCGCCACCCATTGTCTATGCTTTCCTATGGAGACGGGAATCTAGAAAAGGGACAACCAATCTCAGTTCCACAGATCATTCCTGGTCTTGCGTGTAGCTTAACTAAATGAAGCTTGTGCCAAAGACACCCGAAACTAAGGCTGCCTGCTATTCCAAGCGGGAGATTTAAATGTGCTTGCATGCGACTTGCATCCAGCGCTGTCTGGAGTTTCCGATCCCCCACAGGAGTGGCGTCGGTTTCGGTGGCGTCAACTAGGATTTCCCCTGTATCCCCCTGGTCTGTGAGTGATATTGTGCTGTGTCTGTTGGCTTCCAGCTGAAATAAACAATCGTTTATTTGATCTGTGTCCTGTCTCGTGTTTGATCCCATGAAAGATTCCTGGTCTCCCGTGATACTGCAGACCTGTAAATTAAAAAGTAGTGTTGCTGTGGACCTGTACATACAAAAGTTATCCTTCCACCCCTCCCCCCCCGTACAATCATGCCACTAAATACACAGAATAGGCATGTCCCTGTACAGTATATATAATTTTCTTCTTTGAGCGGCTTCTGTCATGAAAGCAGCAAATCCTCCAAAATGTATTTAGAGCTGAGTTCAGAACTGCCACTTTAATGGGAAAGTATTATGTTTCCCGAGTACCACATATTCTGTCCAAGGATCTTACAGCACATCGCAACTCTTTCTGTGCCTGGGGGGAAACCCGAGGGATTAACTCAACTGCGCTCAAAATAGCCTTTTAATGGATGTTACAGGGAATTACTGGGGCTGGTGATGCACGTGGGTGTAACAAGACTTTTAAATGTTATTTGTTGAAATTTTAATGCATCGACAAATTTAATCAGAATGTGATACATGAACAAAAATATGAGTCAGTCATGAGATTTACCATGGCGTTCCATTGATAGCCTGCGCACATATTCCCTGCATCGGTAATAGATTATAAATAATGCATATTAAAGGAGCGAGTAATAATATATTGCACCAATAAATACAGGTAACAAAATATAATAACACAAAATCATTAGGTCAGATGTACTATAGCTTACTACTGTATGTAAATTCAATACTCACCATTGTGATATGTTAACTTTACCAGGTTTGCTATTCCTTGAGTCCAGGCACAATGTGCATTTTTATTGTCTCACCTTCAAATACTTTCTGGGCAAGTTACCAATTTATCTGGGCAGGCTTTTCACTTCTACTGTACACAGCACTTACCTCCTCAGAAAACTTGCTTATAGTCCCAAGGCTCAATAAAGAATCTTCCTTCTCATGCCGATCACCGCACTGCTGGAACGATTTACCTGAGTTACAGGTTTCACATTTCAACATGTTTGTAACTGTAAATTATAATGTTTTCAACATTACTTTGTACCCAGGACATACTTGAAAATGAGAGGTAACTCTCAATGTATTTTTTTTTGTCCGGGTAAAATATTTAATAAATTATAAAAGAAATAATGCTGAAGTGGGTATACCTGCAGTTATAAACAAACAACATGTCACAGGATTCAGCAACGCGGCCTTTTAGCTTTTACGTAGGGGTGGTTATTGACTTCAATGAGAATTTCAGTGTGCTATTGCCGCAATTGGCACTGTCACAGTTTAACGAATAACCTCCATAAAGTGTAAACATTTCAAGGTGTTCATACGGTGGTCGAAGTGAAAAAGTCTTGTTATTATGACGGAGTTTAAAAACAAAATGCTGAAATTCTTACAACCTTGTGGAAAAGCTAGGGTTGCCAGGCATCCTGTTGACTTGTCCCATTGTCCCTGAAAGTCCCCTTTTGGGTTCGAGCAGCGGGCAGTGGACCTGAGAGACGTGCACGAGAATTGTGTCTCACGTAGGGTCTCCTGGTGATAGTAATATTTTTATTACACTACTACAAGATTATATAGAGAGAGCGCCCAGGTAATTTTTGTATTCCTGTCCCTGAAAGGTCTGCCGCGACACATCATTGTCCAATATTTTCAGGGGGAGATCTGGGACAGGGCCGGCGGCTGCTGGGAGGTTCGGTCGGCGCAGGAAGTTATACCTGACTTTCCTCGTCAGAGCCTCTGTAGGCTACCGGGCCCCAGCTCTCTTTAGCTGCAGCCCGACTAACTCCAAGCCACCACCCTGTGCCCTGGTCGGCGCCGGAATCGGGCCTAACATCCGCATCAGCCCGCTGCACTCTTGGCCTCTCCCCCAAAGGTAAAAGGTTGTGTGTGATATTGTGTGTGTGTGTGTATTGTGGGAGGCAGGCATCCCGTATTATAGAAACTTCAATGTGACAACTCTAGGAAATGCTGTATGGACTATGTATTTAATAAATACTAATATTTATGTGTAGCCCTTGTACCCCAACCCCCCCCCCCCCCCTAGGTGAGATTGGGGTGGGTCTGATTTTCCAGCTACTTCACTAGTTGTTGGGTTGTACCTGTTGGTAAACAGGAGGGCTGAGTGCTCCGCGATGTTGTGGGGAGAAACAGGACAGGATCACAGGTTACCTTTGTTCTTGCTTGGTGCAGCGCCTCCAGTCAGCATGGATCCTCTGTGATGGCAGGGGATGACCCATACTGACACCTCTTTTTCTTTTAGCAGACAGTGAATCACACTCCTTTATATTTTCTAGGCCTTTATTGCATGCAGGTCACATAACAGAGCAATTACATTCTTCCCTTCTAGCTGTGCCCTGACTCCGGGACAGTTCAGGCCTGTTGCACCCCTCCTCACATCTCCTTATGAGATGGAGGGCAGATGTTGCTCACTCACAGAGGGAGGAGAGAGAAAGAGACAAGGATCCAGAATTTAGGAAAGTGCCAATATTTATATTCTTTGGGGAGTGGCTGTAACTCTGACTCATAACAAGCCAGATCTGGATACTGATTGGACCACACACTGGATGTGAGGGCTTATCAGTACCCACCCCTCAGGTTGACACTCTCTGACTGTTGCTAAGGCCCGACCTTGGATACTGCTGTACAATCCAAGGATGCAAAAGCACACAGGCCTTATGAAAGAATTATCCCATCCACTGCCTGCACCTAGCAGGGCTTACATTAGTAGGGCCCAGGAAAAGACATAGCGGCCGGGAGGCTATGCTATATATGCTTAAAACAGAACGGGGAGAGGATTCTTAAATGAAGGCAATTTTTCTTGAAATAGAAAGTGAAACTATAAGTGTATAAATGAGAAAGTAGTATTATTACTTACCCCCTGTTACCATCACAGGGAGGATCTAGAGCAATGAAAACAAGACAGAGTAAGTGAGATGTAGCTCAGTTGTAACATCACTACCTTTGAAGTGGTTGTACCTGGTTTGCATCCCAGTGTCAGCTCTGCTTGGGCAAAGTCACTGTAACTACCTGTCCCCAAGAGACCAGTAGGCCTCAGGGCAGGGACAGAAACATTCCACGAACAGCACTTTGTATATTGTCAGTTGTATGGAAGTAAAAAAATATTATTGTAGTTAACCCTCCCAGTGCCGGAGGACCCGCGTGCCACGGCCCCTCTGCATATTGCAATAATGCGATTGCTCCTCAGCGATCACATTATCGTGACGTCACCACCGTGACAAGAACGGAAAAGAAGAGTCCTCCATTTCTGTTCAGATCACATTCACCGCTCCTAGAAAATGAACAAAATAGGTATGACCTTCAGTGGACATTGTAAGGGCGCTCAAACAGTTACTAGAAGGACTATGTAGGAACTGAGGCACCTGTTCAATATGCTGACAACATTTTGGACCCATTCATTTGAATGGAGCTTCTGTCTTCTGCAGAATTGGGATGCCAGCTTCAAAGTAGCATATTGTGCAGGGGCCTGAGAGAGCGATGCAAAGAGTGAGGGATGTAGGTGAGATTATACTGTACATAGAGACGTGTTGATGAAACAGAATACGAGAGAGGCAGAGAGACAGCATAAAACAGGCAGGAAGTGGTGATGATTGTCACTTTACAAAGTCATATCGGTCTCACCCAGAGCATGTGCTTTCCTCTTAGTGCCTGCTGATGCGCAGAGAGAGAGAAAGACATGTACAAAAAGCATCCCACACTTCAGAGAGATCAGCAATGAAAAACTTCTGCTGTGTTGCGCACTAATATTTCCCCTCTGCTGTGCTTTATTAGGTAAGTGACAGCCTTGATTTACGAAGCTGATTAGCAGCAAGAGGGGGAGGGAAGGAGTGAGATGCCTTTTGAAACGTGTATTCAAGTTGCGATTAAGCCCTTCACTCAAAAGGGACAAATTTAGTACGCAGTGCTATTCTATAAGACACTGGGATACACTAGCACATACGTTTCCGGGTGTCTTACAGAATAGCACCACTTAGTTAATATGGCGCTCAGTCAAAGCTCTAGACAGCCATTTTTTCCCACTAACAACTGCTTTTATTGCTGCAAAATAATGTTTGCACAGAGCTAAAATAAAGGACGCTTGTTTCTCTTGTGAAATGTACAGGAATTGGCACCTGGCGCTGTTTGCCTTCCTTTTTAATTATCCTTTACACAACATAAATATAAGTTTCCTACCAAGTTTAGTTGACATATTATGGATGTTGTATATTGTTTTTGTCGACATCTTTAAAAATCAGATGTCGGTGTAACTGCCACTTACCACAGCTTTATTAAAAAAAGCAACTTTGATCTCTAATGGCTTTTTACACTTGCATGGGAGATGTAATAAGACAAAATGGTCAAAACTATTTGGGATCTCCTTAATAATACAACAAAGGGACATAAAGCCCCAAATGCTTCATCTAACATGACAAATGATACAGTTTCTTCTCATAAGTAATGGTCATTAAGTTGAATTCGTTGACCAAAGTATTTCTGTAACCAAGTCACGGTATACTATTTTTACAGGTCCTCACACTACCTGCAAACGCAGGTAGTGTCAATACCTGTAAAAAGGCCATGCTGGGGCATGGCTACAGGCTTAGAAATACTCTGACTGCAGAATTTAACTAAAGGACCATTACTTATGAGAAGAAAAACAGATATAATTAAATGCTTATAATTTGTGTTGGTGGATGTAGCATTGTGGCTTTTGTCTTTAGTTCTATACATTAGGTCACCAGTAGCACATTCCTTTTGACACAAATATATGGTGTGGTTTGGGTTCTGAGCTTACAGGGGCTGTAAGTGTGCTCCTTAATAATAATGGCAAGAGATCAGCTACTATTTCACTGCCAGACAAGCCTGGAGCAGACCACATGGACAGTTCATTAAAATGAGTTAATTTCATGTACTATAAATGATTTCCCTCTGTCTTACAGTATATCTTATAGTTGCATCTATGAGTGTTACACTCCACTATAAAAGTAACGGGTGCCTGCCAGTCATGTGTGCACGTGATCCTTATCTCCTGACAAGAGATGGGAGAAACCTTTGTCCCAGTTTGCAAACGTAGCCGTTTTTAGACATTAACAGCTGGGGAAAAGTCGTAGCTATTATATATATATATATATATATATATATATATATATATATATATATATATATATATATATCACTTTGTCAAAAATCACCAACCACAAATATCTTTGAGTGCATTTTGACACCAATATTTGCACAAAAAGCTGCCAAGATATAGTGAATTTTACCATTAAAAACCAGAGAAGAAATAAATGCACAAAAGCGCACAAGGGACAGGATTAGTATTAATTTATTAAAACAAACACATAAACAGCTGAGGGGATCCAACCCCTCCTCAGCTCAATGAATTAACTGCCCAGAAATGTAAACCATATATATGGTCTCTAAACATAGAAAGCTCTAACACAGTAAAACATACACAACAAAAACACAATCAATGTAAAAATAATAAACAGAGAGAGTACTAACAGCCCAGGGGAGTTAAGATAAAAACCGCCATAGAGAGCTATAATACTGCTGACAGGGGGAAGCGAACACTCACACTCACACTTACCATTAAAAACCAAGAAGAACCCCATAATTTGCAAACGAACCTGAATGTTTCTACTCATGTATAATTTGCATCACTTTTAAATGGATAGCAAGTAAATGTAACGAGCTGGCTCAGTTAATATTATTCATAGTGTGGCTGGTGAACTGTTCTGTACTGTAAAGTCCTGGTTAGACACTACAAATTATTCATCAAATGTGATACATGTTGCAATAACCCCGGTGCTGCATTTAAATTTAGCCCAGACCACAGCAGCTGTGGAATCATTTTTGAGTTTCTGTCTTGTTCAGTTATAATAATAATAACTTTATTTATACAGCGCTTTTCTCTCAATCGGACTCAAAAGGTCGCACAGTTACAAAAAGGAAAATAGAAGAAACCATTTTAGGTTATAAACGAGACCAAACACAAGGAAAAATACAATACGATATAGGGAGAAGGAGTGGCTCAGTGAGTAAAGACACTGACTGGCACTGGGTTTGAAGCAGGGGAACCTGGTTCAATTCCCGGTGTCGGCTCCTTGTGACCTTGGGCAAGTCACTTTAACTCCCTGTGCCTCAGGCACCAAAAACATAGATTGTAAGCTCCACGGGGCAGGGACCTGTGCCTGCAAAATGTCTCTGTAAAGCGCTACGTAAAACTAGCAGCGCTATACAAGAACATGCTGTTATTATTACTGGATGGAATGGTTCTCTAGTTATTTCATGCCTGACAGGTTGTGGTTCATTCATTAACTAATTGCCTGGGTTTACAGGCTTGCGCCTGTTTTGATAGATTTTCCAGAGATAATTATGATTCCATGGGATTTGATATTGTGCATTTTAAAGTTATGCTTCTGAAAACAAACTGCAAAACTATTACACTTATATTAAACCATAACAAACATTGAAATAGTTATAGATTACAGGGTGTTTTCTGACTGTGTGTCTCCACTTTATTGCTTTGTCACACCTGCACATATGACAGGATTAAATTACTACGTAATAACTTAAAGTGGAGAAAGATAAGTACAAGATATGATTTATTTTTAATTTTTATAAATCATCATAAAACCTTTTAGGTTTCACTCATTTTCAGGTCGGACCCTGACTATCTATATCTATATATCTATATCTATCAAAGAGAAATAAATCCCATTAAATTCAATAGGACTTTTTTCTTTAAAACATCTGTTATAGTTTGTTTTGCCCAAGAATCTCCCCACTTTTGTCATACATTCAACAGAATTTCACTCCTAAAAGAGGCAATCCAAGTATGCAATTTAGGATTGAAGCGGGGGTCTCGGAGCGGAACCCCTTTAATTTCATCTCCAAGAGCCCACTGCTTCCAGCGATACTTACCTCCAAAGTAGGTGCCGGTAGCCGCTCTGCTCGACTAGCAGGGTTCCCGTAGTGGCGGCTTTTCAAAGCTCCCGCACCCTGCGGGCCAATAGGAAGCCGTGACATCATCAGGTTTGGCTTCCTATTGGCCGGCGTGATGCGGAAGCTTTCAACTTTGTCGAGACACCGGCACCCCCTCTGTATCTCGGGAAGCAGGGGGTCCCCAGAGCTAAAATGAATGAGGTTCAACTCCGGAGACTTTGTGGTTCGAATCTAATTTAATAAATAAATAAAAAGGTTCCAAATTGCTCTTTTAAAATTGAATGTAACATTTTGGAGCAGAGAACTTAAAAAACCAAAAAAGCCCCTCTGTACTGACTCACTCCATATACAGTAATTAGTAAGCATGTATACAGAGTGAGGAACTAGTGACCTTAAGAATATCTCCTTGTTTTATAGTATGAAGTTCCCGCATTTATTATAGGGAAGTACAGTTACTGGCTACTATAATTACGTATGTTTCTATATGGTAACGGGGCAGGATCAGTTATCGTCTAGTAATCTGGTTTTACCCAATAAAACATGGTCAGCTTCTTTTGGTTGTGCCATGTAAAGGACATTCCTCATGACTGTCCAACATATAAATCATCAGTGAGATACTAACCTGTCCAATCTTACCAAACTCCTGAGTGTTAGGTGCCATGGTAGACACTGTAGGAATGTCATATCCTTCCCTCTGTAGTGTTTAAAATGTTATGGTATGGGAGCAGGGGGTGAACTGGGGTTTCAGGATGTGAACTGCATTAATTCCTGCTCCGGGGAATCCCCAGTGCCCAAGATACTTAGCGGGTAAGAGGCCGCCGGTAGCAGCCCCTTCAGGGGAAACAAAATGGAGGATTACATCTCTTGCTTCACGCGGGGGGTGGGGGGATGCAGATTTAAACCTCCATGAAATACCAACGGCACATTCCCTGGAAATTCATGCTGTTCACGTCCGGAGATCCCCTGCTCTCTATACATGTAAAAAAAAAAAAACTTCCATCTCTTTGTGCAAAGAATAAGAGGGGAAAGTCCTTAAAAAAGCGGAAAGTACTTCTCTTCCCTTGAACTCTAACGGGGATATGTATCAGGGGGGAAATGGTTGTCGAGCTGGGGGGTGCGCTTCGGGCGCTGGGGAGGGGAGTCTCCCTGGCTCGCCTCGGCTGTCAGGAATTCTACCAGAGGGACACCCCATTTCCCCGATGGCCAGGTCAGACCCTGACCTAATTTATCAGAGATTCCCATCAAATCATTAGCATCCCACTAACAATCCCACTAAATTCAGCAGGATCTTTTTCTTTGATATTTCTGATGCACTTTGTTTTGTCCCAGTTTTGCACTACTTTTTACTTGATACATAAACTCCACATATTTTCATTGTTTTTTTTTTTTTAATTTTTAAAATAACGTTTTAACCACTGGGGAGTGGGCAGAAAAACGTAAATCCCCGTAGTAGTAACATTATTCTGTTCTTGCTACCTCAAATCGTGCAGCCCAGTAGGGCTGAGTCCCAAGAGTAACCGGTATAAATACACATTTTCTGTCCTGCTAGGCTACCTGAGATGTTCTCAGGGCTTTGGAAGCTGGAGGGCCGCAACTGGAAAAGATCTCAACCACAAACCAAGCCTACGGTCCTTAGAATTCAAAGCAGCTGCAAGTGCAAGGCCCCTGACGGGAGCACCATCTATTTGCAAGAGGGGGACGTCCTCGCACTGTTGAAGAAGTTTGACAAAGATTGTTGGCAGGTCAGGAAGATTGGAGACAGTGAAAGCAGAAAACCGTTCTATGTGCCCAGCTCATACATCGGCGAGCTGATCTCCGCGAGGTCTGTGGGGAACAGGAGCAGAGACAAGGACGGCGCAGGTAACGAAAAACATAATGGGGCTGATAGGTCTTGTGGTAATGACATGATGGTTGATGGTAAAGGTGTGCCTGATTTAGCACACAGATTTCCACATGTGGAGTCGCCATCTTTACTAAGCCTGGAAATCTCCTAGAAACAGGGCTGTAGTAACTTATTAAATGCAAGGTTTGTTCAACACCAGTCCATCACCTCCTCTATACACACAAACACACTCTACAAACCCCCTCTATATACACAATATCACACTGCAGCCCCACTCCTCTACACCCACAAAACAAACTCTGCAGGACTCATCCACCCTCTACACTCACAAAACACACACACACACACAATACACACAGCAGCCCCCCTCTACACCCACAAACACACACTGCAGCCCCTTGTAAACCCACAAAACTGTAGACACGCACCCACACCAACAAAACAATCTGCAGCCCTCCTCCACCCACTAAAGACACACACTGCAGGCCCCCTCTACACCCACAAAACACACTGCATAGACACACACACACCAACAAAACAGACTGCTGCCCCCTCTAAACTGAGTTGTCGTCCCCCCTGTCCCAGGCGATTGGTTCCCCCCGTCCCAGGCGATTGGTTCCCTGCCCCCCCCGGCAGTGTTTCTCTCCCTCCCCCTTGTCCACTGCGCGTGTTTCCCCCTCCCCCCTCTCCATCCCTCCCCGGTGAGGGGAGAGAGAACGGGGCCCGCGGGTGGTGAGGAGAAGCAGCGTGCGCTCTTTCCACCCCCCCTCTCCCTGGTGCTCCTGGCGTCCCCACTGAGGGGAGAGAAAACAGGACCTGCAGGTGGTGAGAGCTGCGGGTGAGGGGGGTGATGGGGAGTGCCGGCGGGGAGGTGAGCTGCGGGTGAGAGAGTGTAAGTAGTGGTGGCACCGGAGGGTGTACGGTAGGGGTGAGGGGGGGTGGTGGTGGCAGTTGTTTGTGGGGTGAGGGTGGCATTTGGGTGTCAGCAGCGGAGGGTGTGCGTGAGGGGGGGGGTGTGTGACCGGACGATGTATGGTGTGCTGGCGGGAGACTGCACCGGGCAGTGTTGGTGAAGGGGGGGGGGGCAGGAGTGGTGGGGGGGTTTAGTGTGCGGGGGTGGTGTTGGGGGGGGGGGAGAGAGCACGCGGCAAGGCACGGTACCTGAGGTGGTGTCTAGTCCGCAGGGGAGGTGAGAGCAGGCAGTGAGGCAGTGATTGTTCTGAGTGTGGCAGTTGGGTTTGTGAGGTCAGCGAACCACGTAGGCCAATGAAAGGCGTGCGGGGGCGGGGCGGGGCCGGGCCACGGGCCAATCAGATTGGCCAGAGGGTGAATGACAGACCAACGGATCAAAAAAAGGGGGAAAACAGTGGTGCTCCCTTAGAAAAAAGCTGAATCTGAGAGGGCGTAAATAAGTGAAGGGTGAAAACAAGGCTCAAAGCATACACATGATCAAATATCAGAAATTAATACCGGCCCTGATGGTACTGCTGCTCAATCAATAGGATCTTCCCCTGATCCTTGGTGGAGATGTAGATAGAGTGGAGATGAGCGCATGTAAAAAGAAACAACAGAGTGTTAATATATATACTAAAGAACAATGTGCGAGAACAATAGGGTAGGAGATAATCATATAGGGCTATGTGAGCAAAATCCCTCAGCGTTGTCTTGAAGGTTCTCACTCTGGTCACGGAGTGGACTCGTCTGCTGGAACAGGCACTGGAATGCGTGAGTCAAATCACTTGGTGTGGTCCTCTTTGTTGCTCCTCTTATAGCCGTGTGTTCATTCTCATAAGAGCCATTGAGAATGAGAAAACACACAGGAAAAAACACACATAGAGGTCCAGAGTGAGTGAAGAGAAGGGAAGTGGAACACACTGTGGTGCCACTGGAAAATAAATAAATAAATGAATACACTCACACTGGCTATTGTGAGTGAAGGCAATGAGGGCAAATGCTTGCAGCAGGAAATCCACTGTAGATAGTATCTGTGTCTGCAGTCCCAGAACTGATGGTGTCTTGCAGTTGTAGCCCTGTTTCCTACTGAATACAGTGTAACTACCAATGCTGTATAACCTGTTGGCTCGCAGGGCCTAAGCCTCTGCCACGGAGAGCCTGGGGCAATGTATATGTATGGATTATATCTTATCAGATGCAGCGCCTCCACCTGCGATGGCTCCCAGCAGAGCGGGAGTTGTGCCTCGCAGGACAATAACACAATACTACTCACACAGCATGTAAAAGAAACAGTAGCTTTACTATCGGTAACCATAACCATGCATATATGTATCATAACCATCAGCATTTCTCCTTAAGGAGACACATTAGTTAACGCGTCTCACAGGACGCGACCTTCCACCGTGCTCCAACCCAGTGTCAAACACCCCGTAACACGAACCCCAAAGATAAGTGTGTAGGTGTGTGACTGCGCAGCCACTAATATGAGCAATGTTATAGTTGGTGCACTTTATGAATGTTACCTGCCGAGCGCTCCTGCGCTCGGGCCCGCAAACAGACTTCACAAAGGATCCGACGACGCGGAGCTGCCTGTGATACCTTCCGGGGCGATCCCACCCGGATGGCTGATGATATGCCTGAAGTGGTCTGGTCCCAAACCTCTGGGATGGTGCTGTGACAGTCTCTGTGTCTTTAGCAGCTTCACTCACTAACGTGACAGGTTCCTATTCTAGGGCCTGTCCCTACATTAACTCTGACTGACTGTGACTCAGGGCCAATCTGGGCCTGGGGGTATACGGGCTACACACTGAGCTCCTTCCTCGTCCCCCTCCTCATCTTCTCTGATCAGCGTGCTCCCCTACGCAACCTCCTAGCCTCTTCCTGCTGAGCTCCTGTCTCCCTATTAGCTCCCTGGCATCACCTGGTCTGACTGAGGCTCATGGGACTTGTAGTCTCCGATGCTATGCCCCCTCTGGTTGGTCCGTGCTTCGGGCGCTACCGCAGCCACTCTCTGCTCATCCGCGCACTCTCTGCTGACGCCATCGCCTCCAAGACTCGCTGCGCAATGCCGAGTATCAAAATGGCGGCGCCCTGAATGCTCGGGCCGCCGCGGAGCCTCCGGTGCACCGGAGCGCTCCCTGCACGCTCTGCAACCTTCCCTTACGCTCCCTATTGCAGCGGAGATAAGGGTGAACCTGTGGAACCTGGCTACACAGTGAAACCCAGGGAAGATGAGAACCAGGCAACAGGAAGGATTAAAAGGTAATTTATTAAACAAATAAGTAAAAACTCAATACTTACATCTATAATAAATGTAGTCTCCGTTGCTGGGTACAGTTCAGGTAACAGTGAGTCCCCTTCTCCGCGTCCGGATACATGGCTGAGTCCCGGAAACTGGAAACAACTACGGGAGCTGCAGAAGGTCAGAAAGGCTCCACGCTATGCCTAGAACAACGTGTTTCGGAAATTCAATTTCCTTCGTCAGGTTCAGGTAGTAGCGTGGAGTGTCGGGAGCTTTAAATACATTCTGGTCTCGCGATGATCCGGCTGATATGGATGTAAATTGATTGAGATCATAGGTGAAGTCTAAAGGAGGCCCGGGGCAGGTTTGTCTGAACTGTCTGTCAGCGCGATGGTATGCGCATGCTCAGTACGCCAATGACGTCAGTCAAATTTGAGGCAGGATAACATCCTTGTCATGGACATTCGATGCCGTGCAGTGCTGGAAATGTTGTGAACATAGGGGACAGATAAGAGTACAATTATGTGGCAACCTAAGATGGTATTTAAAATCAAATTAGATAAATATGGATGGGATAATGGTGCAAGAAAGTGAATGTTAGTGCGATATGTAGATGGACGAACATTACTACTTAAAAGAGGCAGAGAGGCTATTATCAGATAACATTACATATGAACGCCTCAACACTGACCCCACCAAAATCTTCAGGGATGAATTATTAGTTCTATTAGATTCTAATACCATCGCGCTGACAGACAGTTCAGACAAACCTGCCCCGGGCCTCCTTTAGACTTCACCTATGATCTCAATCAATTTACATCCATATCAGCCGGATCATCGCGAGACCAGAATGTATTTAAAGCTCCCGACACTCCACGCTACTACCTGAACCTGACGAAGGAAATTGAATTTCCGAAACACGTTGTTCTAGGCATAGCGTGGAGCCTTTCTGACCTTCTGCAGCTCCCGTAGTTGTTTCCCGTTTCTGGGACTCAGCCCTGTATCCGGACGCGGAGAAGGGGACTCACTGTTACCTGAACAGTACCCAGCCACGGAGACTACATTTATTATAGATGCAAGTCTTTGAGTTTTTACTTATTTGTTTAATAAATTACCTTTTAATCCTTCCTGTTGCCTGGTTGTCATCTTCCCTGGCTTTCACTGCAAGACACCATCAGTTCTGGGACTACAGATACTATCTACAGTGGATTTCCTGCTGCAAGCACTTGCCCTCATTGCCTTCACTCACACTAGCCCATGTGAGTGTATTCATTTATTTATTTTCCAGTGGCACCACAGTGTGTTCCACTTCCCTTCTCTTCACTCACCCTGGACCTCTACTAACTCGTGTAATGTTAGTAACTTGTTCCCTGAGCATGTCCTGCTCTATGGTATCCGAAGTGGCTCATGCAGTTTTCGGAAAAATTCCCCATTGAAGTACAGTAAATGGGGGAATTTCGTCCAAAAATGGCTCGATCGTCCGCTTCGCACAATATAGAATAAGCCCCTTAATAAATCACTTCCTTATGTCTACTGAATGGAATATCCTATTTTAAAAATAAAAAACTGCATTAGAAAGGGAAAGATTATATCTGTAGGTAAAGAATAAAATGCAACAAATGGTGATCAGCAAGGACTGCTGCTTTAATAAATAGCTTGCATGTATGTATGTATGTATGTATGTATGTATGTATGTATGTATGTATGTACACACACACGTTTTAAGTTATGGTGAGTGAAAAAGGCAACAAGAAACCTCCACCATATTGCATATAGCAAATAAAAAGATCACTTGTGAGCACATTCACATGTCTTAGGCAGATCTGCAACCCTGTCTGTCACCATTATCCCCAGCATACAGTGCTTCCAATGCAGCAAGGGATTCTGGGAAATGACATGCAAATGTGCACACAATGTGTCACCTTTTGTCTGAAAAACCATTGTTACATGGAGCCCATATAATCTAATGCTCGCTGTTAACACAGCTTTAAAGTACAGCATTGGTATATATATATGTGTGTGTGTGTGCTTAAGGCTATGTCTATGCATACTGCGCTATATGTATGCACACACAGCTGTCTCTTACACATACAAATACTCTATGTAATTCCATCCCTATATACCATCAGGGACCACATAGTATCTACACACACTTTTAGTAATGCTACAGTCTCTTACATTTCCACACCTACCCACACCATTTATATACACTCCCACTCCAAACACACACACCTTTTTGTAAAGCGCTGTATACACTGTGGGCTCTTTACAAATTTATATTCACACACACACACACACACACACACACACACACACACACACACACACACACACACACACACACACACACACACACACACACACACACACACACACACTCTTACATCACTAACATTCAGGGACTATTTAACACCTCAAGTCATAAATTGCATATTACACAGGGGGGGTGTTAGGTTTGAGTCACAGATAACATTCTTATATGCACAGTTTAAGTTTAACTTTGCTTGCTTCATTCAATGTAACATCGCCGGAAGAGGAGATCAGAGATCTCGAAAGCTCGAACAAATTAAAGCATTTCGTTAGCGATAGAACAGTATCGTCTATTCATTACCTATATCTATATGCAACAGGGACTTATTCCTGTTAAATAAACGTGCCTCTAATCCAGCAGTGTGCTGGTTAATTGCATACCAGCAATTAACCAACTTCACATGGCTGATTAGAGCTCTCTCAGAAATAGCCTGTTCTGAAACAGGAAGGAGGATTCCTTAGTCTCACAATTGGGGCTGACCCAGGAAGGACAGATGTCTTGAGCTGCAAAGAGACTACAGGCTGACGGCAAGACAAAGGGGAGAAAACCTATACCTGGACAGACATTGCCTTAGCACACAAGGGTGCTGACCCAGGAGAGCAGAGAAGCCTTCCCCTACAGCTACAAGAAACAGATAAGGCTTTCTTATGGGACTGCTGTATATCTGTATAAATGTATATATATATTTGGGGCTGGTAATTAGCTTAGCTAACCACCCAGTTAGAGAGCGCTGGACTACATGTGTAGAGTAGAGTAGGTTTTCTTTTGCTTTGTTAAAGGGACAGGCGCAATAAAGCTTAATTTTAGTTTCACTTTAAACGGTCTCCATTGCGTACCTCTGAACATGTCTCTTACACTATATATCTATGTACCAATGGGGGAAGGGACAGACTTGGAGATCCCTTCTGTTTCTCTGTTGCAGTGATAAAGCGTGGGGGTACAAGATTTATGTTGGACCATACTGTAGGTCATTCGTGTTTCCTTTATTGATCTTTCTCTATTTCACAGGAACAAAATTGTTTCATAGGTCCCTGGATAACCTTTTAAGCACCGATCCCTCTATAATGGACCATCAGTCCTGCCATAACCTTTACTCTGAAGCTTCTCCGCGAATGGAGTCTCAGATGCAGACAACCTATACTACTAGAAAGAATAGGAAATTTGGCAGCTTCTCTCTCAGCTCTTCTTGGCACGGACAGTTTCCTAAAGCCGACAAGCAGACGTCCAAGATCCAGAAAAGTGCGTCTGATAAGGTGAGTTGTGTGACTAAATTGGCAAAATGCATAATGAGCATAATTTTTCATCTTCATTGAAATGAATATTAAAATATAGAAATAATTGTAAATAATATAGAAATAATTATGGAAGAAAAAAGTACAGAGTGCACCAGAGATCAGTAGGAGGTAAATTGGAAATGCATAAGTAGGTGTAGAAATGATCGCCAGGGGTAGGGTCCCAAAGAGTTAGTTGTTTGTGTCTTCCACAGTGTTATATGTGCTGGAGTTTTTCCTGTGTGCATTAAAGGTCAGATACTTCCTATAGGGTCTCTCGTAAAGTGTGTACATCCACTGGGTCCTGGATTGCTATACAACCGGATGCTCTGTAACACGATGTTGTGCAACGTAACCGTTATGCATTTCGCACTACTGTGCTTCATCAGGGGAACACGTTTACAACTAGTGCCCATTTTTAAATACGTCTTCAGGCCAATGAAATACGTCTAATCTGTGGCCATATTTACAATTAAAAAATAAATAAAGGGGATTCAATCCCTAAATGAACACAAATGGAGGGAGATGTTATACCATGCACATTAATGAATAAATATAATATTTTAACATTGAAATAATATACAAAAAGGGGAAAAACATTTTAATTGTTGGTTGTTTAAAAAAATCTAATAATTGGTTCAAAATAACCAAACTGGATATAAATCATATAAATGTGCAATCAAATATTGATAATTATTAATAATTATGTGACAAAATACCCTTTTTGGCTGAAGGGTTCTTGTCTCGGAACCTTTAAATCCCACTGTCTTTTAGGGTAAAGCACAGTCACAGGACCATCCAGCTCTGGTTTAAGTGCTTTATTTTCTTGGTCACTCCAGTAGACAAAACCAAGACAAACAAAAGAATCAAAATAAATCCTAGCTCTATCTGAGCATTAACTAGACAGCAATTCTCTGGCTATCTTTGGGTGGCTTTCCCACTTGCCAAACAGTAAAACCCAGATATCACAAACCAAACCTGTTGCAGGCCAGTGCTTGTCTGTAGCATCCAGCTCTCTTAACTGGAATAAGGGGAGAGGGAAGAACTGATCAAGCCTGGCTTTCTTAAACTCTGTTAATCGAGGCCAGTCGATCTGCACCTGGCTTCATTTGCAAAACATTCCCTGTGCCTTTAACCCTTAGTAGGGATAGGTATAATTTGCAAATGCGGGGCCTACGTATCTCCCATTCACAACTTTACCACTCTTCCTCTCACAACTTGTAAAAAAATTTTAGGCATTTCCATTGGTTTACATTAGTTTATTGATTTTAATGTATCTTTAAATATATCAAGACTTTCCAGAGCACCTTATTAAGGCATGCGGTCCAAAAGAAGAAGTCAGAAGAGGGTGGTGTAGTTATCGCCTCTTATTAAATTTGATCTCATTGTAAAATGAGAAGAGCAAAAATGCACACAGTGCACCGGGGATTAATAAAGAATTACACAACGCTGTGCGTATTCCCACTAAATGTGCACAAATATAAAGCTACTAGCGGAGAGACCCGGCATTGCCCGGGGTGTGAATCCCTAATAATTGTTTTGTGGGGGTGGGGGGGGCGAATCTTGGGTGGGTGGGGGGGCGAATCTTGGGTGGGTGGGGGGGTGAATCTTGGGTGGGTTGGTTGGTTCTTTGGTGAATCGTGGGTGGGGTGAATTCTGGGGTGAATCTTGGGTGGGTGGGTGTGTGGGGGGGTGAATCTTGGGTGGGGGGTTGGCTATGAATCTTGGGTGGGGGGGGTGTGAATTTTGAGTGGGGGGGTGGTGAGGTGGGGGTGTGTGTTGTCCCCCCTCATCCCAGACAATTGGTTCCCCCCCCCTGTCCCCAGTGTTTGCCCCCCCCCGGCGGTGTTTCTCTCCCTCCCCCTTGTCCCCTGCGCATGTTTCCCCCCTCTCTCCACCCCTCCCTGGCGCTCCCCGAGGAGAAGCGGCGTGCACTCCTTCCACCCCCCCTCCCCGGTGCTCCTGGCGTCCCCGCTGAGGGGATAGAAAACGGGGCTTGCAGGTGGTGAGAGCTGTGGGTGAGGGGGAGGTGATGGGGGGGGGGGAGTCGGGAGGGAGGTGAGCTGCGGGTGAGAGAGTGTAAATAGCGGTGGCACCAGAGGGTGTACGGTAGGGATGAGGGTGGGTGGTGGTGGTGGCAGTTGTTTGTGGGGTGGGGGTGGCATCTGGGTGTCAGCAGTGGAGGGTTTGCGTGAGGGGGGGAGGAGGGATGACCGGACGGTGTATGGTGTGATGGTGGGTGAGTGCACTGGGTGGTGTTGGTGAAGGGGGGGAGGGCGGGAGCGGGGGGTTTAGTGTGCAGGGGGGGGAGAGCACGCGGCAGCGCACAGTACCTGAGGTGGTGTCTAGTCCGCAGGGGAGGTGAGAGCAGGCGGTGAGGCAGTGATTGTTCTGAGTGTGGCAGTTGGGTTTGTGAGGTCAGCGAACCACGCAGGCCAATGAGCGGTGTGCGGGGGCGGGACCGGGCCACGGACCAATCAGATTGGACAGAGGGTGAGTGACAGATCAACGGACCAATCAGATTGCCCATAAGCACAGCAAATATACAACGTTTTCAGCAAACAAACAAAGTTTTCATTTTTATAGATATAGATATAGATATAGCCAAACTATGGTGCTGAAGTCCCCATAAAAAGAGACAACAAACTATATGTATAAAAAGTGTAGCACAAAATGTATTAATACATAAAATAATCACACTAACAAGTAATGTGTCTAAGGGTTACCACTAGCATGGCACACCTCTAAGATAACACAAATAATATCTATAGTGAGTACAAACAACCAGCTAAAAAGTAACTCAATTGTAAAGCAACACAAAACATAGCATAACAAACAAACCACAATGAGGGATGCACAGATACTGACCGAGAGACTCTAAGTGGAGCTGCTGTGATGGGTGCTGATGTAGCAGTCCAGACTGCACAAATTGTGTGATCATCTACTATTTTGCTTTGGGTTAAGGAAAAACATTTTTAGGGAGAAAGTAACAAAGATACATTTTCAGTGAGGTATGAGGGAGCCTCGCTCACGAATAGAGTTGGCCAATATGACGGGGCAACCCTTAGCTTCACATGCATGGGGTCGACTCAGAGGAATAATAGCATTGTAGTTAAAGCCCAGGCCATTCACTGGGAGTCACAAGATGGTAACCATATGAAATATAATGCAGCATTTGAAAAGAAATGATTTGGGCCTTAGCCAGAATATCCCTCATCATCTCTAACAGGGTTACAGGGATAATAGATAAGGGAAGATAGGGTTAATCGCAGTAATCACATTTCAGTACTGCAAATGGAAAACCTGCCCTGTCTACTTCCGAGCTGCTCTCACTATATGAACCGTTTGTCCGTGCCAATAACTTCAGAGCAGATATTATAATGTAACGGCAGTGTGCAACTCCCAGAGAAATGTGAATAAATCCCCTAAAGCAGCTTGTAAAAGTAGATGGCAGATTACATTTGAAGCCTTCATTTTAAAATGGCAGCGATTAATAACAATTTTCAGAAAAATCATTGGTCTGAGACAATTCCTTCAGCAGGTGCATTAGAGATATGAAATAATGAAATTCACAAATTTACAGAGAAAATGCATTTCTCCCAGAAATATCACCATTTGAAGCTTTATGCACTAAAGCAGGAGTGGCCAACTTCAGACCTCAGGGGCCACCAACAGGTCAGGTTCATAATGACTGAGCCACTGATTTAGTCACATGTGCTGAAGCAGGGATATCCTGAAAACCTGACCTGTTGGTGGCCCTTGAGGACTGGAGTTTGCCACTCCTGCACTAAACGGAGCAAACCAGGTTGCCATGCATAGCCATGCAAATAGTCATGCTAAGAGCTGCACCCCACGGCACCAAACGTGCATGATAATGGCACATATACTGGTGTATGTATATATATATATATATATATATATATATATATATATATATATATATATATATATGTGTGTGTGTATGTGTGTATGTGTGTATATATATATATATATATACTAGCTGAGAGACCCGGCGTTGCCCGGGATGTAAATGCGTAATAGGTAGTATTATTTATAACTCGTGGAACAATAGGTGAGTATTTGTTGTAAAGGTTTCGGGGGGGGGGGAGAAAGGGGAGCGGGGGGGGAGAAAGGGGAGCGGGGGGGGGAGAAAGGGGAGCGGGGGGGGGAGAAAGGGGAGCGGGGGGGGGAAGAAAGGGGAGCGGGGGGGGGGGGAGAAAGGGGAGCGGGGGGGGGAGAAAGGGGAGCGGGGGGGGGAGAAAGGGGAGCGGGGGGGGGGAGAAAGGGGAGCGGGGGGGGGAGAAAGGGGAGCGGGGGGGGGGGAGAAAGGGGAGCGGGGGGGGAAGAAAGGGGAGCGGGGGGGGAAGAAAGGGGAGCGGGGGGGGGAGAAAGGGGAGCGGGGGTAGAAAGGGGAGCGGGGGGGAGAAAGGGGAGCGGGGGGGGGAGAAAGGGGAGCGGGGGGGGAGAAAGGGGAGCGGGGGAGGGTAGAAAGGGGAGCGGGGGGGGAGAAAGGGGAGCGGGGGGGGGAGAAAGGGGAGCGGGGGGGGGAGAAAGGGGAGCGGGGGGGGGGAGAAAGGGGAGCGGGGGGGGGAGAAAGGGGAGCGGGGGGGTAGAAAGGGGAGCGGGGGGGAGAAAGGGGAGCGGGGGGGGAGAAAGGGGAGCGGGGGGGAGAAAGGGGAGCGGGGGAGGGGAGAAAGGGGAGCGGGGGAGGGTAGAAAGGGGAGCGGGGGGGAGGGAGAAAGGGGAGCGGGGGGGTAGAAAGGGGAGCGGGGGGGAGAAACGGGGGGAGAAAGGGGAGCGAGGGGGGGAGAAAGGGGAGCGGGGGGGGGAGAAAGGGGAGCGGGGGGGGGGGGAGAAAGGGGAGCGGGGGGGGGGGGGGAGAAAGGGGAGCGGGGGGGGGGGAGAAAGGGGAGCGGGGGGGGGAGAAAGGGGAGCGGGGGGGGGAGAAAGGGGAGCGGGGGGGGGGAGAAAGGGGAGCGGGGGGGGGGGGAGAAAGGGGAGCGGGGGGGGGAGAAAGGGGAGCGGGGGGGGAGAAAGGGGAGCGGGGGGGAGAAAGGGGAGCGGGGGGGAGAAAGGGGAGCCGGGGGGGAGAAAGGGGAGCGGGGGGGGGGAAAAGGGGAGCGGGGGGGGGAAAGGGGAGTGGGGGGGGTGGAGAGCAGTGGGCATATGTATTGTCATAATTTATGTATGGGCATTTCCCCCCCCCCTCCTCCGTGCGTCCGTCCCCCTTCTGGTTCGGCTGGTGGCCCCCCCCCGTTCCCCGTGACTCCCCCCCCCGTTCCCCGTGACTCCCCCCCCCGTTCCCCGTGACTCCCCCCCCCCGTTCCCCGTGACTCCCCCCCCCCCCCGTTCCCTGTGACTCGCGCTCCCCCCCCCTCCCCCCGGCGCCCGCTTGGTCCCCCGATGTGCCGTCCTGCTGAGTGAGGCGTGCAGGAGGCTGCAGGAAGCGCCCTGTGTGGGCCTAAGACTCGCGCTCCCCCCCCCCCCGGCGCCCGCTCGATGTGGCGTCTGGCTGAGCGGCGGTAGGAAGCGCACTGTGTGTGTGGGCCTGAGGCTGAGGCGGGACGCGCAGTGGGCCTGAGGCTGAGGCGGCATGCGCAGTGGGCCTGAGGCTGAGGCGGGACGCGCAGTGGGCCAGAGGCTGAGGCGGGACGCACAGTGACTTACCTGAGCGGGTGGTAGCGCCGGGGAGGTAAGGGAGCGGCTGGGGTAGGAGGGCCGCGCTTCCCGTCCGGAGCCAGTGCAGGACGGCGCACGTGAGGGGGGGGGGGGGAGGGGGGGCGGACAAAGGGTGTGTGTGTGTGTGTATAGAGCTGCTGTGTTTTGTGTGTGTGTGTATAGAGCTGCTGTGTTGTGTGTGTGTGTGTATAGAGCTGCTGTGTTGTGTGTGTGTGTGTGTGTGTGTGTGTATAGAGCTGCTGTGTTGTGTGTGTGTGTGTAGAGCTGCTGTGTTGTGTGTGTGTGTGTGTGTGTGTGTATAGAGCTGCTGTGTTGTGTGTGTGTAGAGCTGCTGTGTTGTGTGTGTGTGTGTGTGTGTATAGAGCTGCTGTGGTGTGTGTGTGTATAGAGCTGCTGTGGTGTGTGTGTGTGTGTGTGTGTGTGTGTGTGTGTGTGTGTGTGTGTGTGTGTGTGTGTGTGTGTGTGTGTGTGTGTGTGTGTGTGTGTGTGTGTGTGTGTGTGTGTGTGTGTGTGTGTGTGTGCCGTCACTCCGCCTCAGGCCAATGAGAGGTGTGCGGGGGCGGGCGACCCAAGGGACCAATGAGATTTCCCCTAGGGACACCGGACAGGCAGGCAGGCAGGCAAACATACAGTGCTTTCACTAATATAGTATAAGATATATATGTGTGTGTGTATACATATTTATATATATATAAATGTGGTGGCACCTAATTCATGATTTTTCTGTTTCACATCTAGCCAGGTGCTATTCAGTGTTGAGTAAGTAAGGCCAATTTAACATACCAAAAATATATGGCATTTTATTTTAAGTTTATCCGAACTACCCCTAGAATTAACATTTCATACAGCAATGAACTTTGACCTTGACCAAATACTATGAATGGAACTAAATTAGAAAAGGTGAACCCAGTTGCGGTTACTCCGCCTCCCTGCTGGATGGTAATTGATACTAATTTAAAAAACTTTATTAACAAAATTATTAAAATAAATGGTGTTAAAATCAAAAATCGGCGCAGATCTGACTAAATGCCAGCACTATAGTAAATGCTGGAGTCTAAGTAATTTAAGAGGACTGTGGACTAAGAGCAGGTCAACAGTCGTCAGGTAAACATACAAAAGATTGATTAAAAAAAGTCGCTAATATGCTAAATAGGGAAGGAACTATTTACCAAATACTATTGTAACCCTTGTTCCCCCCCCCAGATACAGATGCTATATCTAAGGTGTGTGAGGGCTGGTTACATGTGCTTGAGTGGTGCATACCTGCGTGGAACAGGAGGGCCTGAGCTTCCCGCGATGTTGTTGGGGAGACAGGACCAGGCTTCTGGGGTAGTTGCCTCATTCTCTTAGTGGTGGTGCAGTGCCTCCATCCTCTATACCTTCCCAGGGTATGGGGTATGACCCGTATAGAAGAAGTGACCCCTGGTCCCAGGGTGGATGCTCCAGAATCACACAACAGTCTTTTAGTAAAATCAGCAATGTCTCTCTTTATTGTAGCTAGATGATACACAGCAGCTTGCAGCATACAGCCGCAACAACAACAGCAGTAGCAGTAGCAGCACACACAGATCCAAAGGTGTACAGCCTTTCTCCTCTCCTCTCCTTTCCTCCAAGAGGTACTCCACAGGATGGTCTGTGAGGGTCCTCAATACCCCAGTGCCCACCTCAGAGGGTCCCCTCTGGGCGAGGGTAGATCCTCCCCATCACCCCCTCATCAGGGTGAGGGGCATTGGTTCCACCGGAGCTCTGCTCACTCGCTGACTATCATAGGCCAGAGTCCTCTTAGTATCTCTCCTGCTCCCAGGAGAGAGCTCGGCTCACTCCGCTCTCTTCCAACTCCCAGGACAGACTCGGATGGACTCCCAAGGAGACTCCCAAGTAGACTAACTGTCACTTACAGGAATGGGCTGCTAAATAGTCTCAGCCCCACCCCTCATGATGTCAGCAGGACCTCCCCTCTGTCTCATGCCTGCATCTATCACTCAGGGCAGGGCTTGAAGGGGGAAAACCCATGATTACTACTGGTGCCTGCCCTTAACAGGACTTACCTCAATAGGAGAAAGATATGTATAGCCTGTGCTGTTTACAGGGGGCTACACTATGAACACTGTTTTTTCCCCCTTTTGTTTCTACTCAAATCACACACATTTATTCGGACCAGTAAACATTTTAGCGCTTTTGTTCTATCCCTAAATATCTGGAAGTCACAAACATCTTCAGATATGTATGAAGAGCTGCATCATAAAAGTACAATGTCAGAGTCGTTGTACCGAGCATACAAAGGTTAATTGAAAGGTGGTATTAACAAATGGTACGTTTTTCAATAGAAATAGTGTATCTGGGATTGTTACTTCAATCCTTTAGTTCCTGGAATGTCCATGCGCCAGATGGACCTTCCAGCAACCCAACCATCTGATAGGAAATCTCGGTCTTCCGTTCCAGTCGGGTTCGATGCTCTCAGAGAAAGAGGCATACTGTACAATCCACCCTGTAAACCAGCAAGGATGTGATGACATCCACTAGATTTAACAGTGGTCATCAGCATGGTGGCACTTGTTGCATCCTGTGGACATCATTAGAACACTAAAAAAGTTAACATAAATTACACTTTCAATTAGATGCTACACACAATTATTGGATTACATGAACACTGTGGGCTCATTGGGATCAGTCAGGCTTTCTGTGCAGTCGTGCCAGATCAGAGCTATCGCACGTCACAGAATAAGGCTAGGTCCCCGCTGCAGTCGGTGGCGCGCGCCTCCCACCAGCTCCTTACCTTCTACCTGCCAGTCCCTAGTGCCTCCTAGCTCCCAGGCTCACTGTGACGCGTCAGCCAGCAGGGGCTGCAAGAGGATTGTGATCCCGTGTAGCGACGCGTCACGTAGTGCGCCAGGGAGCCAATCAGGAACATGTTTATTTGATTACTATGGCTGCTGGTAGCTATTAAACATGGGGGGGGGTTGAGGGGAGGGAATGATGCAGGCGGACGCAAGACGCAAGGCGGACGCACCGGCGTGTGCAGCGGGGCTTTAGCCTTAGGCCGTGTTTATAGTGACGGCAATGCTACCGTTGTCGCCACTGGCGAAAGTTGCACTTAGGTTTGGAGTGACGTCACTGGTGACAGGCCAATGATGTCACAAAGGGGGCAAGCAGAGTGCAGTAGGCGCTCTGTGATTGGTGTAGAGACAGTCACATGTGGCGACTGTCTCTCCCAAAATCTAATTTCAATGGCTTAAAAATTTTTTGTAGCTCCATCGCTCTTACTATAAGCGCATGCAACGGATTCAATGTATTTGTTTTGGTGCGACGTCGCATCGCCGGGCACTATAAGCGCAGCCTTAGGCTCAATATGCATCAGCATTTGTGTTTCTATTAAGCGTACTTAGGCCTAAACAATATTAGTGCCTGTTAAATGTCCTTAAATTCGCTTTTTCTGTAGATTTACATCAGTATAACAGAATTCAGCATTCTTGTCGTTTGCACACAAAAACAAAAACGTTTATTTTGAAAATAATTACTTACATACAAAAATAGTAAGAATGACGATGATGTTTCAAATAGATTGATATTCTTAAGAATAGTTGCCCATAGTAACCTTCTTTCTCCTCTTCATGATATCATCACTCTGGCCTGGTCTTTCTTCATCTGGCCTATCTTCTCTCCATCCTTCCTTCCTAAACTCACTAAGCTCACTGCTGTATTTATCCATAAAGACCCACCCAGTCAGCCATTTTAACCTTTAAGATGTTATATCCCAACATGGTATTTACCTACATTACTGATGTCATATGAACTACTTCTGAACATATAAGTAGTTTCAAACTTACTGAATTGAAAAGTCTTATGCAGCATTTTTCCCAGTTAGGACTTGCAGCTGTTCAACAACTTGAGGCCACGAATTGACCTTTTGGGTCAATTCTGTCTGTCAGAATAGATCTGACCTTTCACTTAGAATACTGCACATGTAACAATAACTGAATATACAATCAGATAATATATAGATATGAAGGAAAGTCCAGACTATTATACTGTATACTTTAACATTCTGCCTTTGATAACAGATTCATTCATTACAATATAATTATTGCTAATTGGATTTCTTACAGCCCCCCTAAATTAGATTGTAATAGAATCTTTCAAACAACCATACATATCACATTCAAAACTTATCAAACAGAATGTCAGAATACAGCATACCTCTGAATTACTCTGCCTTCACAATACATATTACCAAGAGTTGAAAAACAATACATCATAAAACAATGTACAATGATGAAGATAAATGAAACACTTATTTCCCAATATTGATACATTATAACAGATTTCTTTAAAAACTTTTGCCCATCAAGCCTTTAATTACCCATCATGTTCTGTCTCTTTTAGTTTACCTTCTTCATGTTGAAAAACAATTTCTACTTTTAATTGTTTTTGTGACATCTGAAGTAAACCTTCATCTTTTTAAAGTTCTTCAGTCCATTTCTCCCAAGAGTACTCAAACTCTTTTATTTGAGCTATATTAAATTGTAATGGAACCATATTTACATCTCTCAAGAATGTGTAAATATATTCCTTCTGGTTTCCTCCAATACAATTTAATTCTTCAATCATTAAAGGTTTTTACTGTTTCAATACAAAGTAAGCATGAATGATAAATAATCTTGATCTGGTGTAGTAAACAAAGTATTTTAGAATAAAAATGTAAACAAGCGTAAAAAATCTATCCGTTAAGTCTTGCTATAATTGTGTAAAAAATAAAAATCTGGATATTGGAGACTATTAAATAATAACTGAATATTACTACCACTATTTCTAGTACTGTTATAGGAAATAAAACTTTATTTTCCCAATATGGACTTTTAAAGAAAAAATAATAATACTTGTACATACTATATATCACACCCATAAATCTGTATAATTTAGAACCAATAAAACTTCTTCTAGCAAACTTTGTTGTACTCCTAGAGATGTAATTCCCCCTCGTACTTTTTTGAGTATTGATTATTTCTTTCAATAGTCCCAGTAGTAATAAATATAATAAAAATAGTCATTTTGTTCTTTTTCCTAAAAAATGAAAAAATATTCAGTCCCATCGGTGATGACTCTTGTTGATTTTCCTCATTCTTCTTGATTCCGATCATCCAATCGTATTCTTTATTCATCACATAATTACATATGACCTGTAAAAATACAGCAGTATCATTATATTGGTAAATATATTTAACCTTAGTCCATCTGGACCATACACTTACAGTACTGTCTACATGTTACATACATAAATCACAAACATAACCTTTAATTGTAATGTTAATTATATCATTAGACCCTTCTCAATTTGTTTACCAAAGAACTTTTTCATTAAAAAAATGATCATAATTGTCATCTACTTCACTTCCCCCCCTTTTAAAATTTTGGAAATATAGAAGACCTATTTTAATTCCTAAATTTTAAATCTAATTATACCAACTGATTATGGATGATACTTTAAATCTTTATTTAATCCCTAAAATTTCACATGTAAACTTTCATCACTAAACCTGTGAAATGAGAACCCCTATCTGACTCAAGAATGCGTGGAAAACCCCATCTGGAAAAAACATGATTCCAAAAAACTCGTGCTGTAGTAATTGCAACATTTTGCTTGACCAGAATGCTCTCAACCCATTTTGAAAAGACAGCTCCCGTAATCCAAGCATGTTTTAACCCATTCTTCCCTGAGGGTAAGGAACCATTGTGATCAATTTGCCATGTGGACCATGGGCCATCTGCTGGTGCAATACATTGGAAAGGTGATTTTTGTCTTTTGGGCCTAGGATTTCCTTTTAAACTTTCCAAAAGTGTCTCTTGTCCTACGTGACCCAAACTTTCATGATTTATGGCCTTTTCTTTATGGACACGAGAAGGCTTTAAATCAACCCGGGAAATAGCAATGGACGTATCCTTTGCCTGTTTCTCTGTAAAGGAAAGGAGCTGCATATCTTTGTGTCTGACTGTCGCTGTGACACTAGTCTCTGTAAGCACTACATTCTGTTCTGTTAAAACCTCTTCCTTAGCCAAGGAATCAACTATTGCATTTCCTTCAGTGAGAAAATCCTGTCCTGTTTTTTGTGTTATTTGGAAATCTTTCTTAAGTGTTGGAATGATATCTGCAACTGAACCCATTGCTTCTTCTGGCAATCTGTACTGACATTGAGATGGAACATCCTGTCCCTTCATATTAAAAATCTCATCTTTAAATCTGCCACAATCATTTTTTTCCTGTGCCCACAATTTTGGAAAAATTTGCACAATCTGCTTGAGACAAAAATTATCACTGATTTCACGTAATTGAAACTCACTAGTGACCATTTCAATTGGACAAACACTTCTCTCGTTACCATATTCAGAAGTATTAATTAACACAGGCTTTCTGCCTTTAGAATCTTTCCAAATTGCCTTATTGCCTAAATCCACAATATTACAAAGAGGTGTTCCTGGCAACATTGGTAACTTTTCTTTTGTTACACTTAACTGTGCCTTGGTATCTATTAAAAACTCTGTATCAAACCCCCCTAAGGTTCCTTCTTTATCCAAAGTTACTGGAGTTAATACTTCAAGAGGACGTGGTATCCGATAGTCTAGTCAGGATGAATTAACTCTTTCGTCTATGTGAGTTATGTTACAAACCTGTTTGTGTGTGAGATCATTAGTGTCTGTGTGCTGAACAAATACATTCTCTTTCCGCAAACTTTTTTGTAGATCTAAGAATTTGTCACAGTTTCTTCTATAATGCCCTATTTCTCCGCAATGAAAACATTTTAAACTTTGCAGCCGCAAAGGCTTGTCTGTTCTGCAGTTGTCACTCCTGTCACTCTGACTGTTCCAAGAGCTTTTACCCCTCTGAGTGTCATAAAAGGCATTTCTATCATTAACAACTTCTGAGATTTTAAGTCTGGGATTATTCTGCAAAAGCTGACGTCTAATATTATCAATAAAAAGAGCAGCAACGTCTAATGATTCTTTCTCAGAAGCAATTGCTAATGTTACTGGATCTAAAAATGTAATTTTTTTTACAAATGCTCTAATCATTTTCTCTTCAGACTCTTGATCAGAAAACAGTAATTTGTATGCAGTCTGGAATTTTAACATAAACTCAAAAGTATCCTCTGTAATTTTGGGTTTAAGATCTTCCAAAATATCAACGGTAATGGCATGTCCGGTGGAAATGTAAATTAATTGATTAAGCCTGTCTATGCAAGACCCTTGTATAAAATCACCATTCTCATCCTCTTGAGGCATGCTGACAGGCATTTTTAACCTTCGACTCATGTGAGTTGGTAACCACAGTTTGTAAATCTTATTTCTTTGTTCCTCAGTCAAATTAAATCGATCTGTATAAGATTCAAAAATGTCTGCATTATGAAATGCATCCAGGTGATTTTTATAATCAGGTATATCTTTTAATACCTTCATTAAATGATCGTGAATCTTTAAATTCAGTGTGGCTGCTTTGTCATGGAACTTTTTCCTTGTCAGTTCTGTGCTGCTAATGTCAGTCATATCTACGTCTGCACTAGAACTAGGAATAAAAGACGCCCCTTGAGTATCTTTTTTCTTTTTGTCTTTACCAGCAGCGCATGCAAATTTGATATTGGATGTTTCAATTTGTTTTTCTAACTCATGTATGCGTTTATGTAAAATGTTACAATTTGAACATTGATCAGTTTTTACAACTTCAATTTTATGCGAATTCTCATCATTGAAAACCATCAAATTAAACACTTTGATCATTTTCATGACATTTCTTAATTTTTTCTTATCTTTATGCATAGTTAGTATTTTCTTATCTATTCTCTCGTTTTCTATTTGCACCTGATTCCACAGAGAATTCCATAATTCAGTGTCAGTAGATGTATGAGGTAACACATTTAACATCATATTACTGTCATTTGCATATGAATTAATAAATTCCATTACTTACGTTTTGTTAAGTATTTTCTTTCACCGAAAACTTGTGCTGCAAAAACTCGAATTGTTCCCCCACAAACGTCGCAACGTTTCTTTGAAGAAATTCCACGCTATTCCATTCAGCGCATACAAATGCACCAGACAATGCTCCCTGCACGTCCCGCAAATGTACCTTCTTCCTTGGGAAACTTGACCAGACAAAGGCAACCCCCGAACAGTCCGTCTCCCTCTAGGAGATTCGTGAAACGTGGTTCTCTGTCTCTGATCTGTTAATCAACTGTAGTCAAATCTACCAAAAACTTGACACTTCTTTTTTTTCCTTTGGTTCGTTTCAATTTTTTCTCAAATCTTGGATCCAGGATGTATCGACCACACCCCCTCTAATCCAAATGTGACGAAAAAACTGAATGAAGGCTGGCTCGCCAATGTTAAATGTCCTTAAATTCGCTTTTTCTGTAGATTTACATCAGTATAACAGAATTCAGCATTCTTGTCGTTTGCACACAAAAACAAAAACGTTTATTTTGAAAATAATTACTTACATACAAAAATAGTAAGAATGACGATGATGTTTCAAATAGATTGATATTCTTAAGAATAGTTGCCCATAGTAACCTTCTTTCTCCTCTTCATGATATCATCACTCTGGCCTGGTCTTTCTTCATCTGGCCTATCTTCTCTCCATCCTTCCTTCCTAAACTCACTAAGCTCACTGCTGTATTTATCCATAAAGACCCACCCAGTCAGCCATTTTAACCTTTAAGATGTTATATCCCAACATGGTATTTACCTACATTACTGATGTCATATGAACTACTTCTGAACATATAAGTAGTTTCAAACTTACTGAATTGAAAAGTCTTATGCAGCATTTTTCCCAGTTAGGACTTGCAGCTGTTCAACAACTTGAGGCCACGAATTGACCTTTTGGGTCAATTCTGTCTGTCAGAATAGATCTGACCTTTCACTTAGAATACTGCACATGTAACAATAACTGAATATACAATCAGATAATACATAGATATGAAGGAAAGTCCAGACTATTATACTGTATACTTTAACATTCTGCCTTTGATAACAGATTCATTCATTACAATATAATTATTGCTAAATTGGATTTCTTACAGTGCCCTTAATTTCCTCAGGCTAAACAAACATCGCTTCTATCTTCTGATCTCTATTAAACATGTAATTCTCGGATACTATTTAGTCCTCTGTATGCTGTATAGGTTGTATCGGTCTATACCTACTGTATTTAATGTATAACTTGCTGTTACTAGTCTATTTAGTCAATGTACACATCTTTGTACGATAATCATAGCTCAAGCAAAGTTTATAGTAATGATAAGGTCTTCTTTCACAATTTTCTCATTTTTATTAATGGGGCATGTTAAAGACAGAGGGGGCTATGCACTAAGCTCCGTTAAGTTACTTTTAGAGCGCAAAGTGCTCTTCGAACGTGATTTTTTGCTCAACCCGATGCACTAAGCAACGCAAACAGGCACTTTGCGATCTAAAAATCACTTTTTTCAGGAATTTTTTCTAAGTCCAACTTTGCTCGTTCGCAACCCTGTTTGCGTGAAAGTCTGCCCTTAAGCGGGATGCACTAAGCAACACAACATTAGCGTACGCGAAAGTTGCGTTGATCAGAACACATCAGGTCAGAGTAGATGCAAAGAAATCTGGACTTAGAAAAAATTCTTGCTTTTTATTTTTGCATGCGCAAAACCCATACAGCAGGCCGGTGGGTGTCCCCGGCTGACCCCGCGGGGGTCCCCGAGGGAGCCCGGGGGTCGCGCGGGTGTCCCCGGCTGACCTCGCGGGTGTCCGGGGGTCCCCAGCTCACCAAGCGGGGGTCCCCGCGGGAGTCCAGGGGTCCCCGTGGGAGTCCCGGGGTACCCCCGGGCCTGCAGTACCAATGTTGCACCTCCAAAAATAATAAACAATAAGTATAACTAAATACACCACCCTAACACATACAATACAGTATTGGCAAAATTACTATTATCCAAATATGGATAATAATGCATTTGGCCATTTTAAATACATATAACATTCAATAAATTCAGTAAAAACATATTACACTTACCTTTTACAGGCACCCACGATGAATGCCGTCTTCATCCTCATCTTCATTCTGCCCATGCCCCTCCGGTGCTGCAAAACATGCACAACAATTACAATAGCCAATGTAATGTCCCCTAACCCCTTAATCACCATAGCGGTTTACAGTCATTAAGGAGTTAACCCATCCGAACCCACCACTCGGGAGGCCTACATACCCTCCCCCACTAACCCCCCACCCCGTGAGGCCTAACCACCCTCACCCACTACCCACAAGGGAGGCCTACCCACATACCCTTGGGGCCAATACCCCCTCCCCCCCAGTACCCACAATAAAAACAACACACTGCCCCACAATAAACATCATTCTATTTATTAAATACATAACCCACCCCCTGTGCCCCCCCCATAAATACATGATTTATCCTTTTACATACAGGGTTCATACCCCAGCCCCACGCGAGTCCCTGGCGGGTCACCTGACAGACCTACAGGGTACCAGAAACTTGTTTCACACAGGTTCTGGAGGCCTGTTGGTGGGTCCCGCCAAGCGCCATGGCCCCCAGGTGGTCTCCGCAAGGCACCGTGGGCCACAATTGGGTCCCCACGGTAGGCCCGCGGATGTCTGGGAGCCCCGGTTCAGACCCACAGGTGTCTGCGGGGCCTCGGGTGGTTCTCACGGGGGTCTGGGGACTCACGAGTGCTCACTATGGGTCCACGGTGCCCCCACGGATGTTGGACCAACGGTTCTTCCCCGCACACTACGGGTCTGCGGTGCCCCCACAGATGTGAGGCCACCGGTTCTTCCCCGCAGGTGTCACCCGTGGAACCACCAGCCTGATACCCGTGAGATACCCGAGGATACCGCAGGTGGTCTCCAGAGGTCTCACGCAGAACCAAGGAACCAACCCTGAATGTAAAATAAATAAACCGGACCTATACATTCAATACATACATCCCCCTCTCCCCCCCAACACCTACAGTACAATAATGTGCCAAATAACTATTATCCAGATATGGATAATAGATTATTTGCCCATTATTAAACACATAAAACATGCATAAATCAAAACATGCATTTTTAATCTTAAAATCACCACATTGCATGTTAAAATAAATCCAGCAGCCATTGTAAATATATATAAAAAAAAAAACTGCAGCTACACAAATGTCTATGAAATGTCACACAATTGCATTGAGTGTGTACATGATGCAATTAATCTGTGCATCATGTAACACTATGCAAAATATATGTAACAATAAAATACAATATGAACAATGTCCCCTAACCAGCAATGCCATCATGAAAATCAATTATAACCTAAGCAACATCAATACAATTAGCATCAATCAATTAATCCATTTCCTCAAACAATTACAATACAATACAAATCAATTATACAATTCCCTATTCAATTCCTAAAGCCCAACCATTGCCAAAACAATTCTAATTTAAAGTAACCACCATCATTCTAATCTAAGTACCATAAAGAAGCCATTACAATTAACCTGTAACTAAATACAAATTACATTATTCACAACAATTACAAAATAAAGCTGATAAATAAATTAGCCATACATGAAAAGAACATAAACATTAGCAAAACAATCAATTATTATCCCTGTATGTCTAGCCATATAGATAGATATACATTAAATACAGGGGCAATAATACAGCATAAAAACCAATGCATTTCCATACAAAAGTCACATAGAATACACCCATTCAGTGTCCGTGAATGTATTATATACATATATACATTAACGGGCATTAAATGGGAGTGAAAAAATAAAAGATATGAATGAAAAATCATAAAAACCTGTAAAAGTAAAAATAATAAACTTTTCTTTTGTTTACTCACCATTAGATGCCCACTCATCGAAATCCAGGCGACCCGGAAGCACAGCAACCAATCCACAGGTAAGCCATAAAATAAAAAACCATTACAAATCCACGTCTGTGTCTTTTTCTTCTATTTGTAATCCTTCCCGTCTGTCTTGGGGTCTTCTTTTCTTCTTTGGGGTCTTTTGGGGTCTTCTCCGCCTTCTTCCGTCTTCTTACGCCACGCCCTTCTTCTCTTCTAAGGAGGGGAGATGTTCCCTCCTCGGCGACTAGCTTCAAAATGAGGCGACATAGGCTTTTATAGGCCTATGACGTCACATTTTGCTCAAATGTTTCCCACGGTCCTGATTGGGCCGTGAAAAACATGTGATTTGGCCGAACAAAAAAAAATGATGACGTCATTTAAAGGCAATGAAAGCACAGCCAATCAGAATGGCTGTGCTTCAATTGCCTTTAAGATGACGTCATGAAAAGAAACATGGCCGGCCTCACATGGTACGGTAGCCAATCAGAGCGTGGGAAATACATCCCAACTATGATTGGCTCTAGTACCATGTGAAAGGCTTTCAAAGACGTCACATCCATTCTCCCCCAAGCCTCTGTCACATGGTCTACTAGAGCCAATCAGAGATGGGATGGAGTTCCCACGCTCTGATTGGCTACCGTACCATGTGAGACCGGCCATGTTTCTTTTCATGACGTCATCTTAAAGGCAATTGAAGCACAGCCATTCTGATTGGCTGTGCTTTCATTACCTTTAAATGACGTCATCATTTTTTTTTTGCTTGGCCAAATCACATGTTTTTCACGGCCCAATCAGGACCGTGGGAAACATTTGAGCAAAATGTGACGTCATAGGCCTATAAAGCCTATGTCGCCTCATTTTGAAGCTAGTCGCCGAGGAGGGAACATCTCCCCTCCTAAGAAGAGAAGAAGGGCGTGGCGTAAGAAGACGGAAGAAGACGTAAGAAGCCGGAAGAAGACCCCAGAAGACCCCAAAGAAGAAAGAAGACACAGACGTGGATTTGTTATGGTTTTTTATTTTATGGCTTACCTGTGGATTGGTTCCTGTGCTTCCGGGTCGCTTGGATTTCGGAGAGTGGGCATCTAATGGTGAGTAAACAAAAGAAAAGTTTATTATTTTTACTTTTACAGGTTTTTATGATTTTTGATTAATGTCTTTTATTTTTTCAGTCTCATTTAATGCCTGTGAATGTATCTATGTATATAATACATTCACGGATACTGAATGGGTGTATTGTATGTGAATTTTGTATGTAAATGCTTTGTATTTTATGCTCTATTATTGCCCCTGTATGTTATGTTTATCTATCTGTATGGATAGACATACAGGGATAATAATTGATTGTTTGGCTCATGTTTAGGTTCTTTTCATGTATGGATAATGTATTTAGCATCTTTATTTTGTAATTGTTGTGAATAATGTTATTTGTATTTAGGTAATGGCTTCTTTATGGTAGTTACATTAGAATGATGGTGGTTACGTTAAATTAAATTGTTTTGGCAATGGTTTGGCTTTAGCAATTGAATAGGGAATTGTATAATTCATTTGTATTGTATTTTAATTGTTTGAGGAAATGGATTAATTGATTGATGCTAATTGTATTGATGTTGGTTAGTTTCTAATTGATTTTCAGGATGGCATTGGTGGTTAGGGGACATTGTTCATAGTGTATTTTATTGTTACATATATTTTGCATAGTGTTACATGATGCACAGATTAATTGCATCATGTACACACTCAATGCAATTGTGTGACATTTCATATACATTTGTGGAGCTGCTGATCTGTTGGCTTATATTTGCAATAGATGCTGGATTTATTGTAACATGCAATGTGGTGATTTTAAGATTAAAAAATCATGTTTTTATTTATGCATGTTTTATGTGTTTCATAATGGGCAAATAATATATTATCCATATCCTGATAATAGTTATTTTGCACATTATTGTACTGTATGTGTTGGGGGGGGGGGGGTGTATTGGCCCCAAGGGTATGTGGGTAGGCCTCCCTTGTGGGTAATGGGTGAGGGTGGTTAGGCCTCACAGGGTGGGGGGTTAGTGTGGGAGGGTATGTAGGCCTCCCGAGTGGTGGGTGAGGGTGGGTTAACCCCTTAATGACTGTAGCGGTTAATAACCGCTATGGTGATTAAGGGGTTAGGGGACATTACATTGGCTATTGTGATTGTTGTGCATGTTTTGCAGCACCGGAGGGGCATGGGCAGAATGAAGATGAGGATGAAGATGGCCTTCATCGTGGGTGCCTGTAAAACGTAAGTTAAAATATTTTTACTGTATTTATTGTCATTTATATGTATTTAAAATGGGCAAATGCATTATTATCCATATGTGGATAATAGTAATTTTGCCCATTACAGTGTGTTAGGGGGCGGGGGGGATGTGTGTTGTTTATTGGGGGCAATTGTCCCCAATAAACATGCTAATGTGCCTTAACCCCTTCATTGCCTTAGCGGCTATCCGCTAAGATAATGAAGCTGCATTAATGTATTTTTATTAATAGTGTGCGGGAGCAGGGGGTCGCCTGAGCTGAACCGCATTGATTTCTGCCTCAGAGACCCCCTGCTTCCCGAGTTACAGGCCCCGGTTTGGGGCATCGGTGCCAGTGCGGACGCCATCTTTATAGAGCCCACGTCGCGTCTTGGACGCTATAAAGATGGCGGCGGCACTGGCACCCGATGCCCTATACCGGGGCCTGTAACACGGGAAGCAGGGGGTCTCTGAGGCAGAAATCAATGCGGTTCAGCTCAGGGGACCCCCTGCTCCTGCACACTATTATTAAAAATACATTAGTGCTGCTTCATTACCATAGCAGATAGCCGCTACGGTAATGAATTATTGTTTATTGTTATGTGTGTTTTAATACTAGTGTAGATGTGCAGGGGGTCTCCTGAGCGGAACCGCATTGGTTTGAGGTCCGAGGACCCCCTACTTCAGGAGATATAGACCCCTTTATGGGGTGCCGGTATCCCCTGCAGAATGTAAATAACCCGGTCACGTGACGCGGGAGCTTTAAACTGCAGGGGATACCGGCACCCCATAACGGGGCCTATATCTCCTGAAGTAGGGGGTCCTCGGACCTGAAACCAATGCGGTTCAGCTCGGGAGACCCCCTGCTCATGTACACTATTATTAAAATGTTTTTATTTGGTGTACGATCGCCTGTAACAGTCTTGCATGGAGATAGCAAATCTCCATGCAAATGTTACATGCGGCTTTTTTTTCTATCAGCTAGAGAACTGAAAGGTTCAGAACGCTAGCAGGGGGGGAAAAAGCAAACCGTACGCTGTGGCTGTTCTGAGCTATTTTGAGCAGGTACGTTAAAAAATGGCCTCAAGGCCTTAGTGCATCGCGTCCCCGGCTTCACTTTTTAACGAACCTGCTTTTTGGCCAAATCAGAACTCAAAGCCATTGAACTTAGTGCATAGCCCCCAGAGTATCAGATCCAGCAACTTGGGATACCTCGAACAGGGGTCTAAGACAATGTCAGGTAATAAAAATGGGTGATATGACACAAAATCTGGTCAAGATGTAGTAATCATTAAAAAATGGAGTCAAGTACACCACCAAGTGAAGGAATTAAATGAGTTGCAAAAAAGGTAATTTTAATGACTTAAAGAAGTACAATTTTGGGCACCACTCCTTAGAAAAGACATTATGGAACTAGAGAGAGTGCAGAGAAGAGCTGCCAAATTAATAAAGGGGATGGACAATCTAACTTATGAGGAGAGGCTAGCTAAATTAGATTTATTTACGTTAGAAAAGAGGCGTCTAAGAGGGGATATGATAACTATATACAAATATATTCGGGGCAGTACAAGGAGCTTTCAAGCAAACTATTCATCCCAAGGGCAGTACAAAGGACACGGGGTCATCCCTTTAGGTTGGAGGAAAGGAGATTTCACCAGCAACAACGGAAAAGTTTCTTTACAGTAAGGGCAGTTAAAATGTGGAATTCATTACACACAGAGACTGTGATGGCAGATACAATAGATTTGTTCAAAAAAGTGTGGACATCTTTTTAGAAAGGAAAGGTATGCAGGGATATACCAAATAAGTAAACATGGGAAGGATGTTGATCCAGGGATTAATCCGATTGCCAATTCTTGAGTCAGGAAGGAATTTATTTTTCCCCTTATGAGATAACATAGGATGATCTGACACTGGGGTTTTTTGTTTGCCTTCCTCTGGATCAATAAGTATAGATATAGGATAAAGTATCATCTACTATATATTTCTGAAAGCACTGTATGTCTGCATGGCCTGTGTCCCTAGCGGCAATCTCATTGGTCCCTTGGCCCGCCCGCCCCCGCACACCTCTCATTGGCCTGAGGCGGAGTGATGGGCCAAAGGACACATCACACACACACACACACACACACACACACACACACACACACACACACACACACACACACACACACACACACACACACACACACACACACACACACACACACACACACACACACACACCTCTCTCTGTCCTCTCCCCCCCCCATCACACTCACCTCCCTCTCCACTCACCTCCCTCCACCTCCCGCTCCACTCACCTCCCTCTCCACTCACCTCCCTCCCGCTCAACTCCCTCCCCGGCGTGGGGACAGGCAGTGGGCAGGGCAGCCTGCTGCTGCCTCCACTCACCTCCCACTCCACTCACCTCCCCGGCGCGGGGACAGGCAGTGGGCAGGGCAGCCTGCCGCTGCCTCCACTCACCTCCCGCTCCCTCCACTCACCTCCCGCTCACCTCCCTGGCGCGGGGAAATGCATTGGCTAGGGCAGCCTACCAAGGACCCCTTCCTCCCTCGCGGACTAACTAACATGGCGGCGGCCAGAAGGAGAGGTGAGTGTGTGTGTGTGTGTCTGTGTGTGTGTGTGTCACAGCGTGACAGTGTGTGTGTGGGACACTGTGTGTGTGTCTGTGTGCGTGTGTGTGTGTGTTACACTGTGTCTCAGACACTGTAGAGTGGGGACCGGAGCTACACATGGGGAGGGGCGGGGGTGGGTCACGAGCGGAGAAAGATACAGGGGGAGTGGAAAGGAGGGACCCGTCAATTTAAAGCAAACCAACCACCCTCCTGTCCACTGCCCCCCCCCTCCTGTCCACTGTCACCCCCCCTCCTGTCCACTCTCCCCCCCTCCTGTCCACTGTCACCCCCCCTCCTGTCCACTGTCACCCCCCCTCCTGTCCACTGTCACCCCCCCCTCCTGTCCACTCTCCCCCCCTCCTGTCCACTCTCCCCCCCTCCTGTCCACTCTCCCCCCCTCCCATCCCCTCCTGTCCACTGTCCTTTCCACTGTCCCCCCCCCTGTCCACTCTCCCCCCCTCCTGTCCACTCTCCCCCCCCCTCCCATCCCCTCCTGTCCACTGTCCTTTCCACTGTCCCCCCCCCACCCGGCCACTGCCCCTCCCTCCCCCCGGCCACTGTCCCCTCTCCCCCCGGCCACTGTCCCCCCCTCCTGTCATCTCTGTCCACCCCCTCCTGTCCACTGTCCCCCCCCTCCTGTCCACTGTCCCCCCCATCCCCTCCTTTTCCCCCGTCCCCCTCCCCTCCTTTTCCCCCCCTCTCCCCCCCTTTTCCTAGCGCTAAATGTAACTCACGGGCAACGCCGGGTCTCTCAGCTAGTCTACTATGTAACTAAGTCATAGTAGTATCCAACGTTTCAGTGCATACACGCACCTTCATCCGGTCATCACGCACTGTGATGGCAAACAACATGTATAAATAGTGCCCCAAATGAACTACCCACATCCCTCCTGGTGCTAGGTCCTGCCACTGAGTGCAAAAGCATCTTTAGTTTGTGACGTCATGAAGCGTACCACGTTGCGGATCCGGAACATGATGATGTCACAGCCTCAAAGCACCGATGATGGGATACACATCTCGCAGAGCTCCAGAGGCTGCAGGAAGGCATTATGTGAGAGGGGCGTCACTATGGCGACGTCTCTCCTGTCACCCAACCCCCTAAATGGAGGCAAAGCCATGTTCTGTGCTAAAAGAAGAAAACAGATAATAACAAAGAACCGAAATAAACAAAGTTTCCCTCCCTAAGAGAAGGAAGAACACTGAAAACATTAGGGAAAAAAAGGGGACTTAAAGAAACACAGGAGAGGCGTAGCTTGATGCCTCTCTGCAGCCTCTGGAGCTCTGTGAGGCATGTACCCTGTGATCAGCACTTTGACGCTGTGATGTCATCACGTTGCGGATCCGTGATGTGGTGCGCCTCATGACGTAGCAAACTGGAGACGCTGTTGCACCCGGCAGCAGGACTTGGCACCAGGAGGGAGGTGGGTGGTGGGTAGTTAATTATGGATTCGATTTATACATGTCATTTGCCATCGCAGTGTACCCCTGATGAAGGTGCTTGTATGCACCGAAACGTTGGATGCTACTATGACCTCTTTAAGTCATTAAAAGGACCTTTTTTGCAACCCATTGAAATGCTTCACTTTTTGGTGAATTGGGTGTTATCTCACCAAAATAATGCAACTAGGTTTGCAAAGTTTAATAATTCATGCCCTAACTGCCATGTTAGCTAAGTGGTGCTAAACCCTAAAACACTCAACGGCACCATAGGGCACTAGAGGCCACATTTACTAAGCGGTGCTAGTCTCTACGCCTCTTTCTGTCACTCCTTGTTTGCTCCACCTACTCTCCGTGGTGCTGGGCAACTCCATTGTTCATCTTAGAAACACAGACCTTCTCCATTATTCAAGCTCTTAAAGCAGCAGAAAGAGCAGGACATGCTCAGGAGGCAAGATACTAACTTTCCATGAGTTAAACTCATATAGGCTTCTGGGGGGAATTACTGCTTTAAATAATTACTGATGCTATCTACAATTAAACGGATTACCGGGGGAGAGCGTAGGGCCTCTGTAACTCTCTTACCTTCTCCTTGGCGATGTCTTCCTGCTGTGTTCCTCATCATGGTGCCGCAAAGTTAAATGGCGCCGCTTTGCCATGACAATGGGACATCACGTGACATTGTGACGTCACGTGATGTCCCATTGTCATGGCAACACAATGCCATTTGACGTTGCGGCGCCATGATGAGGGACACTGCAGGAAGATATCGCGAAGAAGTTGGTAAGAGGCCCTGCACCAGTTCCCTGCACTGAACCCCACAATATTACCAGTCGGCCATCACCCACTGCCCACCCATAGAGCTATTTAATTTCATCTGAACACCAGTGAGGAATTATCTAAAGAATGACATTCCTGGTGGTTATTACTAAGGCTTTAGTGATGTAGGCAACACATAAAATCAGTGTGGCAGTCCTTGCAAAGGGTTTGTTTGTTGTACCTACATTACATTAGACTCTATGGCCTCGATTCACTAAGCTCTGTGAAAGCAGCGATAATATTCTGCATGGAGCTAAAAAAAAATAACACTGAATACTTTTGCCTATGTAATGCTGTAGTCACTAAGAATTATATAGGGGCAATAATCATACATATACTGTAGCTTTTTGGCGGTAATTCAGGAGAGCTACTAACGCCAATGAACTCTTCCTTGGCTATTAACTATTCCTGAATAACGCCTAAAATCCACATGCAAATACAATAAAAGCAAGTCCAGGACCTGTAAGGGGAGGGTGGCATGATTTAAGGCCGAGGAGCCCCTCCCCTAAGGAGCCATGTGGTCAGGCCAGGAGGGGGGGGGGTTACGGGATCTTGCCTACCTCTTTCTTCAAGGATCTACTGGAGCGAAGTACCAATCCGCCCTGTCTTTAGGCATTAAGGAATGGCGGCTTTTGAAAGAAGGTTGGGATATATGTTGCAGCTTGGGAATGTTATTGTAGGAATAATGTTTACTCTGGGGGGGGGGGGGCTCAGTGAGTATTGGCTCCTGGAGAGAGGTCGACCTCGTAAATGGATACTTGGGGAAGGCGGTACCATTCTCGGCTTAGGCGGTTGGAATGGTGGTGACCTTCTGTATGGGGGCTATGTGTCAGTCGGCCTAAGGTGCTTAATGAGCACGAGCTGAGGGTATCCTCGAGCTCTGGATAAATGTTAGTGGAGAACACTACAATAGTGACCACAAGGGGTCACCGTAGCCCCTAGAAATAGCACTCTGGGTATACAGTATGTAATGGAATCACATATGTGGAACAATACTGAATGATTAGGAATATCAAGGTCACCTCTAAATGATGATATACTATAGAGGTGGTCATGGAAAGGCCACACGGATACATATCTTAAAAATAGAATAATAAACTTTAATGTTGAATAAAACCCTGTTGCAGGTTACATGCAACAACACACACAGGTTCTCTTGATAAGGCTTCTTTATTGAGCCTTAAAAACATACAGCACACAAAACAAAATAGCTTCTCTTAAGCATACAAAAACAAAATAGCTTCTCTTCAGCAGACAAAAACAAAATAGCTTCTCTTCAGCATAGAAAATAAGGCAGCATCTCTTCAGCATGCAGGACACAGACAGTTCATCACAAATGTACTTTGAAAAACAGACCTTATAGCAGTAATCTCTTCAGTATTTCAGTCCTGTCTCCTGACCAGCTAGCTTGCATGTGTGTACAGCCTGGGGTTTTTAAAACACCTTGATTATGCAGCTGGGGTCAGACTAATTAAATAGCCCTTCTCAACTGAAACTTAACCTCGTCACTGCTGCACTGCAAGCCTAAACATAGGTTTGCCAGGTATACGCACAGCTAAAGCCGACCATCCACCCCTTCTCTAGAAAAGAAGTCAGCATTTGCATTTCCTTTTCCAGGCCTGTGCTGAATCTCAAATGAGAAGGGTTGGAGTGCCATATACCACCTGGTCAATCTAGCATTGGAGTCCTTCATACTATTTAACCACTTCAATGGAGCATGGTCCGTCACCAGAGTAAAATGGACTCCTGCCAGGTAATGCCTCAAAGCCTCGATTGCCCACTTTACTGCGAGGCAGTCCTTCTCAATCACTGAGTAGTTTTTTTCCCTCTGGAACAATTTCCTACTCAGAAAAAGGATCGGATGTTCCACTCCCTCAAACTGTTGAGACAACACTGCCCCTAGCCCTATCTCTGATGCATCGGTTTGCACTACAAAAGGCCTGTTGAAGTCTGGGCTTCTAAGGATGGGACACTCTGATAGACACCTTTTTATGTCCTCAAAGGCTCTCTGACACTCCCTTGACCATACCACTTGTGTAGGGGCACACTTTTTTGTGAGGTCCGTTAATGGGGCTGCAACTTCCGAGTAGTTGGGGATGAACCGCTGATAGTACCCTGCTAAACCCAGCAGAGAGCGTACCTGCGGTTTTGTTTGGGGGGTCGTAACTTCTTTCAGGGCAACTACCTTGTCGGCTAGTGGCCTTACTTTTCCACCTCCCACTGCATACCCTAAGTATTTGGTTTCCGCCTTACCTATGGCACATTTCTTAGGGTTGGCTGTGAGCCCTGCCTCTCTTAGAGATTTGAGAACCGCTTTCAGCCTATTTAGATGGGCCCGCCAGTGTTTACTATAAATGACAATGTCATCTAGGTAGGCTGCGGCATAAGCCTTTTGGGGTCTCAGCACTTTATCCATGAGTCTCTGAAATGTGGCTGGGGCTCCATGCAGTCCAAATGGCTTTGTCACAAACTGGTATAAACCCATGGGAGTGGCAAAGGCTGTTTTGCACTTGAACTTTTCCTCTAAAGGTATTTGCCTGTATCCTTTTGTTAAGTCCAGCGTGGATATATATTCCGCGTTACCAAAGGCGTCAATTAACTCGTCCACCCTTGGCATCGGATATGCATCAAACTTGGATACCGCATTGATCTTTTGGAGGTCCACACAAAATCTTAACTTCCCATCGGGTTTAGGGACCATAACTAGTGGACTACACCACTCACTGCATGATTCCTCAATCACTCCTAAGTGTAACATTTCTTGTACCTCCTTCTCTACCAGGGCCCTATGACTTTCAGGCAACCTATAAGGACGGGAACGTACTTTTTCCCCAGGTGCTGTCTCGATCACATGTGAAAATAAATTAGTTTGTCCTGGCAAATCAGAAAAAACATCATGGAATTGTGTAATTATTTCTAACAAGTCCCCTTTTTGTTCAGAGGACAACTGTCTACCCATTGGGATTTTATCGTCACCCACGATGTTCTCCCATGGGGGCTGAGGACCCAAGTCTGTTTCCTCCACCACAGGGTGGATTAATAGAGACCGCTGCATCTTCCAGGGTTTCAGCAAGTTCACATGGTAAATTTGTTTATCCTTCCTGGACCCTGGTTGAGCGATCTCGTAATCCACATCACCCATGCGGCGGAGTACTTCGAATGGGCCCTGCCATTTGGCTAGGAGTTTGCTCTCACAACTGGGTAACAACAACATCTATTAAAAGAAACAGGGAGTGGGTGCAGGGAGTGGGTAGAGTAGTGTAGATATATATAGTACGCTGTAATGAAGCAGCTATAATAAATGTATGTATAACCTGTCTGTCATCTGCAACGGTACTAGCAGTATGTGTTCAATCATGCGCGTTGTGTAAGACATATATAACACAGCAATACAAACACCAGTTAAACTAGTAGTATCATAAATAGTATACAGAGGGTTTGGCATCTATATCCCTTCCTGAGGGACTGTGCCGCACAATGTGCTGACTGGTTGTTGGCTATAGTGAAGGTGTAAATCCCATCAGTCATGTATACAGTTACTGGCAGTTTGTACTTAACCAAGCACGCTGTGTTAACAGCTGAATCACACACTCAGCTTGTACCTAGAGTGCACAGCCAACAGGCTAAACAGGTATATAGAGGCGCAGCAAAGCTACTAATCACCAAAGGGGATATGTATTGTGTCTCCTGGCCATGTTATCAGATGACAAGCTCCCCCCAGCAAAGGAAAGCCACAAAGTCCTGACGCACATGTATCCAACAAAGGGAACTGTGTATCACAAGTGCACCTATAACCAGGACAGTTGGCAGTGTGATCATGCAACAACTGTTGCAAGTAGGGCTCAGCTGTATACGACCTGATAATCGTGGCCTCTATTGCTCCAATATCTGACTGGTGACCTCCCCTGTTTGTGTCTGCCTATTCACCCTATACAGGATATCATTTGATAATTCAAAATGGGGGAATACTATCACCCCCTATCTGTTCATCAATTTTTACCTCCCTATCATACTGTCTAGCAAGGACTAGGTCTTCCCTTTGCCTCTGGCGAAAATCAGGGAGGTATAGGTCTGGTAAATCTCCAGGGTCCATATCCCCCTCCCTCTGGCCCTCCCACCCATCACTTGTGACTTCTGGCAACTAGAATGGTCACTTTGAGACGCAGATTTCTGCAACCAGTCCTGTTTGTCAGAGCGTCTTTGCTTCCGAGTCTTTGGAACCCGGTGTCTACTGGAAAAAAGGTCTGCCGAGAAGGGGAACAGTTTGCCAGGGTTCTCCTGAGCCATAGAATAAGGCTCCTCATGAGAAATTGGAGCCATTAGGTCCAAAAAGAAAGGCCAGTCCCGGCCGAGCACAACGGGGGCAGGGAGCCAAGGAGTGACTCCTACTTCGAGGTAGGCCTCCTGACCTTTTACCTGTAGCCGGAGTTTGGCCGTCGGATACCGTTTTACATCGCCGTGTCTACATTCTATACTCCATGGAGAGTCAAAAGAACACACGTTAGGCGGTAACAGTTCCTGGAAGACCAGAGTTTTCCCAGAGCCCGAATCTACAAGGGCCTGGACGTTTTTTCCCCCAACCTGGGCTGGAAGTAGCCTGGGCTTGTAATTTTCTCCAGTGAAGGCCGAGGCGACGGTCCTGCTGAAGGAACAATCCATCTGTGGACAGTTCACATGCTGGTGTCCTTGTTCTCCATAGGCGGACCATGGAGAGGGTTCCCTCGCAGGAGGGGGCCGTGGATAGCGCTCCGCTGGACCGGATACTGGAGACCAGGCATCTGGTGGGTCCTGTGGGCGACGTCCTCGGCAGTTCCTCTCATTTGGTGACAAGCCGACATCAGGAAGGGGATAAGGGTCTCGGCGGTGCCCGGCGTTTTGACTTCTTCCTTGTTGGAAGGACTCCTCCTTTCGTGGCACTTGGCGGTTGCGCATGGTGGGGCCGTAGTTTCCCCGTTTTTCCAATCTCCCTCTTTGGGTCTCCACAAGTGCTGGTGAAGTTGGATCTGTCGGGTCCAGGGCATTCGCCTGATCCTCGGTCCCAAGGAAGTTCTCAACGAGTCGGACCGCCAAAGCTAGGGTTTCAGCAGCATGGCGTTTTACCCATGAGCGTGCGGAAGGGGGTATTATCTGTATGAATTGTTCCAAAACCACTTGCTCAAGAATTGCCTCCTTAGTGCACTCCTCGGGTTGTATCCAGTTAGTATACAAGTCCAATAACCGCTGAGCGAGGACCCGGGGTCTCATCTTAGCGGTGTACTTCAGGTTCTGGAACTGCTGCCGGTAGGTCTCTGGGGTAAGACCTAAGCGATCCAGTATGGCGGCTTTTACTTGTTGGTAGTCCATTGCCTGATCTGCTGGGAGGCCCTGATATGAGGCCTAGGCTTCTCCTATGAGGAGCGGGGCCAAAGCAGTTGTCCAGCGATGTGTAGACCAGCTCTGGGCTTCGGCAACCCTTTCAAATGCCAGTAGAAAAGCCTCTGGATCCTCGTTCGGAGCCATTTTCCTCAGAAGGACCGGAGGTTTGTTCGCAAGTTCTGGATTGACAGACCCCTGGAATTGGGTCAGCAGCTTGGCCATCCGCCGGGGACCATGCGAGGCCTCTGTAAGTATCTCTTACCTTGACTCAGATGACGCGTCACAATAGCAACGCAGTGGCAAATGACACCGCGAGTCATGTGACATCAAATGACCCCCACGGCGTCATTCACTGTTGGAAGGTAGGGGGGGGGGCACGGAGGCAGTGCTGGCAGGGGGCGCAGTGCCAAAAGATTATGCACCCCTGCTCTAAAGGCTGCGTGTAAGGCCACGTTTATAGTAGCTGCGACGGCACACGCGGCGCGAACAATAAACCTCTTCATACAGGCTGCCCATAGAGCGCGCGACCACGCGAGCGATGAAGCACGAACGCACACAATTCTTGAAAAGACAAACAATTTTGTCTTTGCCGCGCGACGGCTGGGTCACATGCGTGGTTCCTCCACGTGCTGTCACGGCCACGCCTCCGCCACTCCTCCCTGTCACCTTGGACCTCAGTGCAGGTTTTGGGTACCGGTATCTCCTGCAAGTTTAAATGTCCCTGTCACGTGACTGGACATTTAAACTTGAAGGAGATACCGGCACTCCATACTGGGGCCTGGCCTTGGGAAGCAGAGGGTCCCTGGACCTGAAACTAATGAGGTTCAGCTCCAGAGACCCCCAGCTTCAATCCCACTGTATGTAATAAAAATAAAATAAAAGCAGAGCTTCATTACCTTAGTGGCTAACCGCTAAGATAATGAAGGTGTTAACCCTCCCGCTGCCCCCCCCTGGAGGCCTAACCATCAACCACGGGGCAACTACCCCCTTCACCCACCCCCTCTATCCCCAACACCACACACAGGAATGGGTAATAGCCCTATTTGGCTATTAGCTCTTTTGCCCATTCATATATATTACACATATAATACAAATTACATAAACGTTTTACTTACCCCTGCCCTGCTTTTCATCCTCATCAGCACCAACATCCCAGAAAGGGCTGATGCCCAACCATTAAAACACCAGTGGGACTTCCGATATGGCAGCAGAAGACTGAGCTCTGTGGAGACTCCGCCAGATCGCAGCCAAAAAGGATATAATCTGCAAAAAAAAAAAAAAAAAAGTCGCCAGAGGAGTAGGGAAAGCTAGAGGCTCCTTAGCATTTTAAAGTCAGGTTCAATAAATTGAAAGATATGTATTATATGGCGGAGCGAAGTATCACAATAGGATGGGAGGCAGGAGCTGCTCCTGGAAAAAAGGAAAGTCAATACAAGTGATGTTTATGTTAATGTTTTTTCTTTCTATGTGTGTGTTATGTTATAATATTCCCAGATGTATTTCAGTTCATGGAATTACGATCATCAGCAGCAACAGTAAAAAAAAAAGGACTGCATGCATGGTGCGCGGTAGAAGAGAGAGTAAGGCTTGTATTAAAGTAAGCACGGGCGCGCTAATGAAAAATACCTGTCTCCTTATGACAGTGTATCCAGTGCTGACGTGCGTACGGCAGACAGCGTTGGTGCGACAGCTGTGTGGAAATACAAAGAAATTTGTATTTTTTAGCAGCTGCCGTGCTACGTGACACTGTGAGCCAATCACAGTGAGGCCTACTTTTGTGACATCATGGCCACGCCTCCTAGTCACGCATGTCATCATTTGGCCTATAGGCACAAAATGCGCACGCCACATACACGTGCAACATCATGTGCGCGCCCGCACACACGCAAGCGCTTGCTATAATACAAGACTAAGATACCCACAAAGGCAGCAGGAGAACCGCAAGTATATAATCACAAACACAAAGTAAAATGTACATGAAAATAGTCTATTGGAACTTAAAGGGCATAAATTCTCCAATAAAGAAAAACAAAATTCATAGACACCTGAAAAAATTAAGGACAGATATTGCACTAGTTCAGGAAACCCACCTGAATGAAGACGAAAGTAAAAAAACTTAAGCGTGACTGGGTGGGAGAATGTATTTATTCCCCAGCAGTGGGAAAGAAGGGAGGTGCAGCAATTCTAATTAATAAAGCACTGCACCTGGAAATAATAACTTCCTCTGGGGAGACTGGTGCAATGTAGAGAAAAAATACACTAAACAGAATTAAACATTTATTACCTATATGGCCCCAATGAGAATAGCCAGAGCTTTTTCCAGAGCATGGTGGAAAAAATCTTGAAAGACAAAAGTAACAATACTATAGTGGGCGGAGATTGTAATGTAGCTCAAGATCCATTGTTGGACAAATCAGGGCAAAATATACAACAGGGGACTGCGTGAGGGTTTAGGGGAGGAACAACACATCATCAGGGAGATGAAGTGGCTCAGTGAGTAAACGACACTGACTGGCACTGAGTTTGGAGCAGGGGAACCTGGTTCAAATATCGGTGTTGGTTCCTTGTGATCTTGGGCAAGTCACTTTATCTCTCTGTGCCTCAGACACCAAAAACATAGATTGTAAGCTCCACAGGGCAGGGACCTGTGCTTGCAAAAATGTCTCTGTAAAACTAGTAGCGCTATAATAATAACAAACTATTATTATTATCTAAACATACAACGGAAATACAGAAAGCTAATGGGGAAATCTCAACTGAACCCAAAAAAACATCTTTAGCATTTCAAGAATACTATAAAAAATTATATGTACAGTAAAGAGTGAGGAAAACACAGAGGTATTGGAGGATTTTATGGGAAAATTACAATTGCTTAAATTAACAAAGGAAGACCAACAAAGATTAAATGAATGAGGCAATTTCCATAGAAGAAATATCAGATTAAAAAACATAAAAATGGCAAATCACCAGGGGTCAATGGGTTTGGGGCCAAATTCTATAAAATCTTAATTGCGGAAATAGGCCTACCACTTAAGGAAGCATTCAAAGATATATTAAAAACGGAGGAATACTTAGAAACGGGCAAGATGGCTTTCTTAAGGATTTTTCACAAGGAAGCGACAAACCCAATAAATCCAGAATCATATAGACCAATTTCATTATTAAATCAAGACGCCAAGATCCTCTCAGATCTTAGCAGAGAGGCTAGCATCAATCCTACCAAAATTGATCTATCCAGATCAATCTCGATTTGTAAAGGGGAGACATCCAGTAAAGAATATTAGGAAAGTTATAGCTGCGGTAAACTGGACCAAATCTAATATAAAAAATAATAAAAATAATATTATAATATCAATAGACGCCGAAAAGGCTTTTGCTAATGTAAGCTGGAAGTATCTGCAAAAAGTGGGGACTGAGGGACCTTTCCTTAGGATAATACAACCAATATAAGCAGATCCAAAAGCTAAAATAATGGCAGCGGGGTTACTGTCTCCCGAGTTTAAATTATACAGAGGTATGAGACAGGGATGCCCTCTGTCACCTTTGCTCTTTAATTTAGCTATCGAGCCTTTGGCTGAGTATCTGAGACGTATGGAAAGTTTCAAGGGAATCAACATAGGGAAGTATGAGACTAAATTAGCTCTATTTTTGGGCGATCTGCTGCTCCTAGTGTCTAATCCGGGCGTTGCCCAACATATTTAAAGCTATTGGGGAATTTGGTAAATTCTCAGGGTTCAAAGTTAATGTTACAAAAACAGAAATATTAATCCTCACAAATAGGAATGATGTAACATGGGATGAGAATTTACCCTTTAAAAGGACAAGGAAATCTATAAAATATCTAGGTATTAATATTGCAGCGGACCTGGGAAAACTATATGTAGACCATTTTAAAAGTATTTTTTCAGAAGGTAATAAAGGAACTGCAAGGGTGGCAGAACCTCCCTCTGAACCTGTCAGGGAGATGCCAACTAATCAAAAAGGTCAGCTTTGCCAGAATTCTCTACCCCTTACTAATAAAACATACAGACACCAAAGAATTAAATAGAGCATTTAGTACGTTCATTTGGAGAGGAAGGCGGCCCAGAATAGCATTAAAAAAACTAAACTATGCAGAGAATCGTGGGGACTAAATTTAGTGATGCCACTTGTCTTCAATCCCATTGGCTGTAATACCATGTGATATAGCCATGTGGTTTGAAGGTGAAGTACCTCCCTTGGAGATGTCACATCCTTAACAAAAAAAAAAGAGGTGGGCACATGATACAGTGTCCAATCAGATGGTGCTATACCATCTGACCTGAAAATGTGACGTCACAGGCCCTATATAAGGTCTGGACACCTAATTTAACAGGAAGAAGATGACGAGACAACATCCTGTTCTGGATTTACCATTGGATTTTGGATTGACAGATGAAGATAGAAGATTAAAGAAAAGAAGGAAATAATGACAGATGAAGAAAGAAGACGTGATAGAAGATAAGAGAGCAGAAGTTTGTTATCTGTTCCGGATTTTCACGGTGGATGGCATTGGCTTGACTTTGATGACATTAGTGTACGAGAGCTTGCAGAATCGCCGGGATTCGGAGGGTCAACACTTCTGAAGGTAACAAGAATATTGAATATATGTAATTTTATTTTTACAGGTTTTTTTATTGTATTTTTTTATTTTTATGTTTTTTATTGCCCATTGACTGATAATGTATTAATCTGTGCCCATTTAGGGTACAGATCAATACAGTGACAGCCAATGCATTTTTTGGCAAATGATTTTATTCTATTGATTGTTGTTTTTAAGTTTTCTGTTTATTGTTTGGCTTAAATTGTTTGTCATTTGGATGGCTTGTTTTGAGTTCATTTTCCGATTGGTTTAGGTTTTTAATTAATTATTTATTTTGTTGGCTACTGGTTTTAATTGATGTGTTTGCTAGTGGTTTTATTAAATAATTGATTTGTTGGCTAGTGGTTAAAATTAATTGATTGGTTGGTTAGTGCTTTTATTTAATTGATGGGTTGCCTAGTGTTTTTATTTATTTAATTGGTAGACTAGTGCTTTTATTTATTTAATTGGGGTGTTTAGGTGCTTGTGCATATCTTTTATTATTGTGTATTTTTGCCCTTCTGCTTTTTTATTAGGGTGACCATTGACTGCTATTGTGGCTTAGCATGCCCATATTATATGGGTATGATGTACCACTATGCCAATCAATGGGTACAGGTGGGTATAGTAGTCCCAGGGTGGGTGGTTAGGCCTCCCGGGTCAGTAGCGGGGAGGGTGGGTTAACCCCTTAATTACTATAGGTGTTATTAACCGCTAAGGTGATTAAGGGGTTAGGGGCCATTAGATTGTATTTTTTCATGTATTCTTACTGGCATCGGAGAACATGGACCTGGAGTATGCTGACGAGGACACCCTTCATGATGGCAGGGGTAAGTAGAAAGGTTTATTTACTTTATTGATGCTGGCTGGCTAATGTTGTATTTTACAATGGGCAAATTAGCTATTATCCATATCTGGATAATAGTTATTTTGCCCATTACTGTACTGTGTGTATTGGGGGGAGGGATGTATTTATTTGAATGTATGCATATGTTTTTGTTTATAGGCACAGGAATGGTACCGCAGGCCGGCGGGGACTCCCAAGGGCCCGGGGACCAGCCGAGGGCACCCGCCGGCCTCTGTATCATTTCTGTGCATAAAAACTAAAAATTACTTTTATGTGTGTAAGGGGGATATAGAGGTCTGTGGAGGCACAGGGGGTGGGTGGGTTGTGTATTGGTGGGTAGTACATATTGCAATGTTTATTGAGGGAAATTGCCCCCAATAAAACTGCTATTGTGCCTTAACCCCTTCATTGCCTTAGCAGCTATCCGCTAAGGTAATGAAGCTGCTTTAATGTACATTTTATTAATAGTGTGCGGGAGCAGGGGGTCTCCTGAGCTGAACCGCATTGGTTACCGTCTCGGGGACCCCCTACTTTCTGAGATACAGACCCCGTTATGGGGTGCCGGTATCCCCCTGCAGGATTTAATCCCCCGGTCACGTGACGCGGGAGATTTAAAAGCACAGGGGATACCGGCACCTCATAACGGGGCCTGTATCTCAGGAAGCAAGGGATCCCCGAGGCTGAAACCAATGCGATTCAGCTCAGGAGACCCCCTGCTCATGTACACTATTATCAAAATCAATATTTTTACTGCACGATCGCCTGCAAGAGCCTTGCATAGAGACTCGGCGTCTCCATGCAGCTCTTACAGGCTGCATTTTTTTCTATCAGCTATTGCGCTATAGAATTTATAGCACGATAGCACTGATACAAAAAACAGGTTGCACAATAGTGTATTTTTTTATCAGCCTTTAAAAAATGGCCTTCACGTCTTAGTGAATCCTGCTTTTGGCTTCATGTCTTGCAGCACGATAAAAAAATGCATTGTCGGACGCAAAAGCACTGATTTTATCACTGCTTTGTGAATCGGCCCCATAGTCTCAAAGTGCAGCCAGAGTGTAAATGTGATCTATCCCACAGCTTCACAGTTACTGAGGCTGGTGGATGGGAAATCCAGACCAGATTTCACAATGGTTATAATTCCCCCCATATACTCTCCTAATAGAGGAACAGGTATTTATGGCAGTTAAGTTTGCTGCATCAGTCTCTCTCCTAGAGCCTGGAGGCTGAGGCACTGCTGCTCCCTGCATCCAGTTCGGGGAGGACGCCCCTTTCAAGTATCGGAGTATCCAGAATGATTGCCTGGACTCACTTGGGGCACAGGTCCCACAGCTTCAGATAAGAACAGTTTATTATTCCTATTATACGTTACAATGTGCTCTGTTTAGAACTGGAAACTGGAGATAGCCAGCCAGTGTGTTAGTTAGACACGGTTGTATACAGTAGTTTGCCTTCCTACCGTGGAGTAAGCTTTAATTTTATGCTTCAGTTTTTCCTTAAAGTGACTGTGTGCCTGAGTTATATTGTCTGCCATTGATATGAAGCATAAACCACTGAAGGTTAAGGACAGAGTTCCTCAAATGTATATCCCTTAAAGTTGCAGTCCCCAACTGGGACGGGATAAAAACTGTCAGGAGCCTGAATGATGCAATATTGTGCTACGCGTTTTCCCTTTGTCTGTTTAGCAACACAAGAAGATTGTGTCATAAAGTGCCCGGACAGATGGCAGCGCTTTGTAAGGGAGCCATTTGTCACAATACACATATTCACTGCATTCTATTGTAATATTAACCATGGTGATACAGCATACAATATTCAAAATAGTAAGCCACACTTTGTGGGGTGCAACATATGTTAATGAAAACGCGATGACATCGCTCTCCGTGTAAAGAGAGAAATAGCCGTCACAGAGGGGGTCCTACCGTAGTGGGACGGCTATTTCTCTCTTTGCACGGAGTGTAACGTCATCACATTTTGGTTTGTACTATTTGAAGAGCTGTGGAAAGCTCGGATGCCAGCCTCAGTGCCATGATCCATGCGGTGAGGCGCACGGAGTTTAAAATGGCTGCTGCCATTCACACACGTAGACAGAAATGTCAAACTACGGAGCTACTAAAGTATGCGAGTACTGCGTTTTGGAGCTTTTGAATGTCATATGGATGAATATTTTTCGGGGGTTATGAAGCGGTTAGGATTTATATTTTCTTCTACATGTGTGAATGGCAGTAGCCATTTTAAATTCCCAGAGCGGGTGTCTTTAAAAAAATTACAGAATTGAAAACTGATTGACAACAATATGTAGACACCGTAAGAGTAAAATAGACAAACATCTCCCCCCCCCCCCAAATAATGTATTTGTCAGCAGAGAAGAAGGTTGCCTTTCCTTGCAAAATCTTGAGCGGGGAGGTTCCTCTTTTCGGCGGGGGAACAGGATGTAGAGAGGCAGCGAGAGTCAAGTGGTGGTAAGGGGTGAGAATGAAAGAAGCAGAGCTCAGGACACCCTGATGAAAAGCAACAGTACAGTGGCTGAACAATGTTTTTGTGTAATGCTCAGCAGCACAACCTGCTTATTGCTTATAACTGAGTCTTACAGGTAAATGACAGTGTCTGTTCTACCCTGGGTCTGTGTCATACGGGTTGGACTTTGGGACCGTATAGAGCAATGGAATTGTCAGTGCCCATCGTTATTTCTTCATGGAGGGTTAGGATTTGTTGCAACTTCACTTTTAAGCAACGGACATCAAGTACAAGGGAAGGAGGAACTGCCTGTACTGTGAATTCGTGTGGAGTTCAGTAAGGGTGTTCTAATCCTGAAGAAGGCTCTCATTTCCACATTCCATACACTACTCTACTTCTTCTGCATACAAATGGAGGTGCATATTGTTCTGCGCAGGGAAGCTTGCGGTGTCATTGCCTATATTTTACCTGGTACACAGATAGATTGAAGATTTAACAAGGCATCGTGCATTTTTAAGGGACATTTACTTTTCCTGGGGGGCTAAAGTATGTGTTAACACAGAGAAAAGTGTGTTTAGATGGTCTGCTCTATTTTTTGCAGCTGCTGCATATGTAAGAACAGTTTCTCACACCTCATGCAGCCATGTCAGACTTACACCACTTGCAAATAAAATGCAAAAAGAGAGACGCAGATCTTATTATAATCTGTGCACCATGTAATTCCTCCGTAAATTCTATATAAGGGCAGGATGAAAATTCCCCGGTTTTGCTCCAAACAGATCTCGATACTGAGATCCCCTGTTATTTTTGCAATTGAGGGGTTGGAATGGTATTTTTGCTTGAAACTTGTATTGCTGCTCTCAAACTATGAATTTTGCATAAAAATTGCAGTTACAGGTTGACACGTGTGAAACTATAACACATCACTGTGAAACTGTACTCCACATTTAGGAAATTATTCTTTACAATAAGGGCAGTTAAACTGTGGAATACATAACCCATGGAGACTGTGCTGGCAGATTTATTTATTTTTGATTTATCAAATATTTTACCAGGAAGTAATACATTGAGAGTTACCCCTCTTGTTTTCAAGTATGTTCTGGACATAGAGTTAAGATGACAAATAATACATGGTTACAAATACAGTTACATAAGTGAACAGGGAATACATTATATACAAGACATAGCATAAACAGTTAGATAATAAATATTATAGGCGTATGTAACAGTTACAGACCAGATTAAAATGTGAGACAGCCTTAGATTTGAAAGAACTTAGACTGGTGGTGGCTGTGAGAGTCTCCGGTAGGTTGTTCCAGTTTTGGGGTGCACGGTAAGAGAAGGAGGAGCGGCCGGATACTTTGCTGAACCTTGGGACCATGAACAGTCTTTTGGAGTCAGATCTCAGATGATAAGTGCTGCATGTGGTAGTGGTGAGGAGCTTGTTCAGATAGGCGGGTAGCTTGCCCAGGAAATATTTGAAGGCAAGACATACAAGAGATGTCTTCAAAAAAAGGTTGGACATCATTATAGAAAGGAAAGATATACAGGGATATACCAAATACGTAAACATGGGAAGGATGTTGATCCAGGGAGTAATCTGATTGCCAATATTTGGAGTCAGGAAGGCATTTATTTTTCCCCTTATGAGATATCATTAGATGATATTTCACTGGGGTTTTTTGTTTGCCTTCAACTGTATCAATATACTGAAGTACAAATATAGGATAAAGTATCTCATTTAACATGGGTTGAACTCAATTGACATATTTTGTCAACCTCATCAACTATGTAAGTATGTAACTCTATTGGCAAAAATGATCCAGCTTTAATTACGAACATAAAATTCTGGTGATAAAGTACCATCTTCAGCAAATTTGTTCTAAATTCTTCCCTTCTAATACCACAAATAGGACATAGACGCGCAGACATTTTTTGTGTGAAAATTGTGAAATTTGAAGGCAAATTGTCGAAAGAATAAAAGGGCAGAATCCTTTGCAAAAGAATCGGATTGGCTTGATTAAAATACTTTTAAAAATTGAAAAGTAAGACAGTTGCATATGTTTAGGGACAGGGCATCATGATTGTGTTTGACTATAAAGCTTGAAATGCAGCTCTGCTCTGTATTTGTTTTTTATATGATCATCTATACTGAAGAACTCCCCCCAGAACACTGACTAGGGTATGGCCTTGGGCTGAGGCATATGACTTCAGAGCTCTTAACAACATGTTGTTCATGGCACAGGAGACTGTCCTAAATGGAGTTTCCCAGGGGGGAACCTCATGAATGTCTATGGAAGCAAATTATTTTGTTTAGACAGTGTTCCCATCTTAACAAGTGATTGAGAGAGTCATTGTGATTTGTTTGGATGGGGAATGCATCCTTGAGTGGGCTATAAACTAAGATTTTATGACCAGTTCCATAATTTGTGCTCTTATAACAAAAATTAGATTGTAAATCCTTTGAATAAGGAATCTCTTTTTTTACATGTTTTACGGCATATGGTGCATATCCCAACTAATATTCAGAAGTAAAAAGTAATGTGTGTTTGGGAGCGTTCGCCACTAATGTTGCCTTTTCTCTACCCTTAAGGTGGGCTTGGCAAACGCAATGCAGGAGACTCCAGTCTATAGTAATCTGGAGGAGATGAAGAAAGGAAAAGGGTCTCCTCCTAGTCCTTCTTCTTCTCCGGTCCAGATTACGGAAAACTGGGAACGCCATATGGATCCCATTACAGGCAGGAACTTCTTCATCAACACTGAGACGAAAGAGAAAACATGGAAGCCCCCCAGGAGAAGCAGGGACAGGACCCCGGAAAAAGTAAGTAGTGGCTACTTGTTTCAACAGTATAAAAAACAAACAAGAACGTTGTCTAGGTAATGTTGAACATTTTCAGTATTCTGCTTCTTATTTAATTGTTAATTTCTAATTAGAAATTGTATCACATCTCGGCGAATTTTAACCTGTGATATTAACATGTCTCAGGCAGTCCCCCAAAACTTTACTTACCCCTTACAGCAGTCAGGAACTGTAGGTAATGGCAACTGAAGACTCATAGTGGATCACTTTTTGCTTCGTATCCACCTTGAGGGCTCTTCTGCATGTCGCCTGCACCTCTCCGTTAGTTGGCAGGTGCCCAGGTCATGGCAGGAATGTCCTGGGCCTGAAACCTTTCAGCAGGCCGAGTCCTTGACGTCTATAACACCTTTTGGAGTTGGAAGAGGATGGTTTTGCTTAAAAAAATCTAGGTGCATTTTATACAGAGGTTCAGTAAGTAGGATTTGCAAGCTGCAACCTCCAGAATAGAATACAGGCATACCCCGCATTAACGTACGCAATGGGACCGGAGCATGTATGTAAAGCGAAAATGTACTTAAAGTGAAGTAATACTTTTCTCCACTTATCGATGCATGTACTGTACTGCGATCATCCTATACATGCATACCTGATGTAAATAACGCATGTGTAACAGGCTCTATAGTCTCCCCGCTTGTGCACAGCTTCGGTACAGGTAGGGAGCCGGTATTGCTGTTCAGGACGTGCTGACAGGCGCATGCGTGAACTGCCGTTTGCCTATTGGGCGACATGTACTTACTCACGAGTGTACTTAAAGTGAGTGTCCTTAAAGCGGGGTATGCCTGTACTTGAATGGTTTGTATTTGGAGCAAACATCCTATGCTAGCCTTAGAGTTACACACAGTGATCACATTGGTTATAATGACATACGGTAATAGTGGATATACTGCTATCACAACTGAGACAATGGCAGTGGAAATGAATAGCAACAAGCCAATACAGACCTCTGGTTTTAATGGCATTGGTATGGGCGATGTGGCATTTCTAAGAGTATACTCTTTTTGGACAGGCTTCCACACTTCCCAGGGACATGGATCCAGCTGAGTACAAGAATTACCCAATCTCCACTGTGCACTACGAGAATTTGGAATCTGAGCAGGTAACGATTACCATTTGCAAAGACCCTTCAATCCAAAGAGAACAACAAAGCTCTATAACATTTAGGTTATAATATGTTAGGAAACAAATTAAATGATTATATTCAATGAAATATTTACGTGAAAGCATACTGTCCCAACTCTTCCTATTTATGAGGGAGACTCTGAAAATGTTATTATTTGTATGCTCATCCTTGAATAAAATGCCCTCATTACAATGCAAGTCAATAGACATTTTAGAAATCTGTATTTTCATCCCAAATCTCTGACACAGGCTTTAAAATATTTACCAGTATAGGCGATTGATATACCAATACTCATGCTGATAGAATGTAAACTACAGTGGGAGCCCAGTGTATATATTGGTAGTATAAGGATTATACTGGCACCCTACTAGAATGAAGGTGATATTGGGTGCACACAGCTGCAAATGTATCCATACCATTCCACAATATACGCCTATGTGAAGGGTTGGGTCCTAAACCTAAGAAAAGATTAGCAATATGTCTCTGATCTCCGCTTTTGATTTAGTGACTCCATAACTTAGCTTATTACAAAGTGAGTGACCTTGTCAGCTACTTTTATAAGTTTACTATGTGAATATAGGGACACAAATTATTTAAGATACTGTATTAAGTTTTATGAAGAGGCAGCCATTGATTTTGTTATATAGTAGTGTAACCCCTCTACTTTTAGCTCTCAGACTTATGAGTATTGCTGAGGTGGGGGTCTTAGTTCCTACTACTAACTTACTAGGCCACACGTGGCCTATGGTCTGACGGCAGGAAGAATACACACAGTATGGGTGATACAACTACAGTAGTTTACTTACGCCTTTCTAACACTGGTACCTTGTGATCCTCTACTGAGGATCATTAGCCACAATACTCAAATACAACACAATCCGTAATAACGGTATGATAAGTTTGCCTAGCACATCAAGGTAGCCCCAGATCAGGCAAGGTCTAACGTCTATTTGAATTATTTGTTATTTTGTAAGAGAGAAACAGGAGGAATTCCGTTTCTGGTATTGTTTGTACTGGGTGAGCTTTGCATGAAACGGGGAACAAAATTATTTAACCTCTTTGATGTCTGAGGTTACAAATGCACTGCAAAACACTGACTTTAGGCACCAAAGGGATCAACATAAACATCCTACAAATTACATACAAAACGCATAACATCAATATGTGCAAATACTAGCACACACGGCAAGCTAGTCATGGATTCATATATTAATAAGTTCTACATTACGTATTTTTATCACGTACTTTAGGTTGGCTAGTTTTATCTTGTCTTTTATACAGTATATAGTGGCCATTAAATATAAACTGTACGCAAGATTTTCTGTAATGTTCTTCTACAATTTGAGACGTACTACTTAACGGTAGAGCAAACCTCGTTAGAAGAATGCAGAAATCCGGTTATCCTGTATCTGAATTCTCAATGGAAATCATGTAATGGGTATTAAATTGACACATACTGTAGAAACATGATTCGTGTTGTTTGTGAAAGGAAACCACAGTTATTTTTGTATACTCTCTAAAACAGTGTTTCTCATCGAGGGTGTCCTGTCAGCAGGGGTGCTTAAGACTAACCTTGAGGGTGCCCAGTGGAAAAACCAAATGATGTGTGATTTTAGTTTATCAGCCCGAATGCTGCCATGTTGTATGAATGTATTGCTGATGAAAGATTTTGCATGACATTAGAAATAACAGAAAAACAGAATTTAACATTTTACAGTTGGTTAGGATAACACTGGCGAGTAGCCGTGATGGTCCTTTCTTCCATGTAGTAACACAGGATGGAGAGGGAGTAGGTGGGATGATACCTTTTATTGCAGCAACAAGTAGTTGATATGTTACAAGCTTTCAAACCTCTCGGGCTCCTTCATACCCGATGAAGGACCCTGAGAGGTTGGAAAGTTTTTAACATATCAACTACTTGTTGGTCCAAAAAAAGGTTTCATACCCCCTACTCCCCCTCCCTCCTTTGTTACTTCTTACGATAAGACTGTAATTGAAAGTATAAAATTAGATTGTAATTAGATACGTCTTTTCAGCTTCTACCCAGTTATATTGGAACTTAATAAATGGGACAACTGATAAGGTGATGGGGTACCCCGGCTATTGGAACATTTAAATAGGTGGGGGGGTCTGTGATGGAAAAAAAGGTTGTGAAACACTGCTCCAAAATCTAAATTGCAACAGGTTACTTTTGACTGTTATAGGCAGAACAAACAAAGAAAATAAAGATTTGACATAGCATGAGAAAGCTGTCTAAAGGTTATATGTATTTATGTATCAAAAATTGCAACTTTACGGGGCTTATTCAGTAAGTTCTGAAGCAGCCGCTCAAAACCCACATTGACTTGATAATGATCGGCCACTTTGAAGCCCTTACATGTTAGTAATACATTATCCTAGGACCTCAAATGTTATTTTATTGTTAGAGACAAAGTGGGCCCCAATGTATGGATTTCAGATTTTAAATTGGGTACTGTATTTATCAGTAAGGCACAATCTCAGATAAAAAAGGGGGCTTTTTGCCTTGCCTTTCTTCTTGTACCATGTGATAAATTGTGGGATTTTACACTTTTTTTTTGGTTAAGGAAGCCTATAATTATATTGTGAGATTCTGAGGAACCTCAACCCTCTCTAATAGCGTGTCTGAGATCAGATGCATTGTAAGGAATCCCAACCCCCTCTAATAGCGTGTCTGAGATCAGATGCATTGTAAGGGACCCCAACACTCTCTAATAGCGCGTCTGAGATCAAATGCATTGTAAGGGACCCCAACACTCTCTACTAGCGTCTGTGATCAGATGCATTGTAAGGAACCCCAACCCTCTCTAATAGCGAGTCTGAGATCAGATGCATTGTAAGGAACCCCAACCCTCTCTAATAGCGAGTCTGAGATCAGATGCATTGTAAATTCGTCTGTGTTTGGTACAAATTTCAAATAACCTGAAAATTGCAGAGACCCCTTTAGGGCCGCCGGGGAACCCAAGAGTTCCTAGGAACCCTGGTAAGGCATGGAGAGCTTTTCTGAAGCACACAGGCACCAACATGTACACACCTACTACTGTAGCTATCAATGGATAGATTGAAAAGGTTGCCTATGATTGCTATAGCCAAACAAAGTTTAATATTAACTCCATCCTTGTTTAAAAAAAAATGGCGGTCATGAGCAGGGTCCTCATTACCTCTCTGTACCTGTTTGCGCTTGTTTATCTTTATTTCGTATGTCATTCTGTTTATGTAATTTACATAACTCTGTACCCCCCCTGTACCACGCTGCAGAATATGTTTATAAATAAACGATGATGATGATGATGATGATGATAAGTGGTACGCAGGTCAAGGAGTTGGAGATCCTGTTAGGACCATTGACACTAGAGACGTGCGAGGTTATCCAAGTTTACTTTGCCACTGCTCGGAAATTTGTGCAACGATGAAAAGTTGAGCAAGTTTCTGAAGCAATCTGCAAAAACAGAAAGTGCACCTTGGGATGTCTCAAACGTTGGCTTTTCTGAACATATGCTAGAGCAGGGGTGCGCAAACTGGGGGGCGTGAGAATTTGTTTGGGGGGCACGGCACTTACAGAGGTCCGCACTCTTCCCAAAGCATTTAAATTAAATGCTGGGGAGTGCGCGAGGCCTCTGTAACTCACTTACCTGCTCTCCGAAGGCTTCGGGTGATGCATTGCCATGGCAATACGGCATAAAAGGACGCAGCGGGGTAACGTGACGTCACATGACCCCGCTGCGTCATTTGACGCCGGATACCAGGTAGGGGTCCGCACGAGCACTAGGGCTGAGCAGGCAGGGGAGCAGGGCCAAAAGTTTGCGTACCCCTGTGCTATAGTACATATTATTCCCTGTGCTAGAGTGCATATTATCCCCTGTGCTAGAGTGCATATTATCCCCTGTGCTAGAGTGCATATTATTCCCTGTGCTAGAGTGCATATTATCCCCTGTGCTAGAGTGCATATTATTCCCTGTGCTAGAGGGCATATTATCCCCTGTGCTAGAGTGCATATTATCCCCGGTGCTAGAGTGCATATTATCCCCGGTGCTAGAGTGCATATTATTCCCTGTGCTAGAGTGCATATTATTCCCTGTGCTAGAGTGCATATTATTCCCTGTGCTAGAGTGCATATTATTCCCTGTGCTAGAGTGCATATTATTCCCTGTGCTAGAGAGCATATTATTCCCTGTGCTAGGGTGCATATTATTCCCTGTGCTAGAGTGCATATTATTCCCTGTGCTAGAGGGCATATTATTCCCTGTGCTAGAGGGCATATTATTCCCTGTGCTAGAGTGTATATTATTCCCTGTGCTAGAGTGCATATTATTCCCTGTGCTAGAGTGCATATTATTCCCTGTGCTAGAGTGCATATTATTCCCTGTGCTAGAGTGCATATTATTCCCTGTGCTAGAGGGCATATTATTCCCTGTGCTAGAGGGCATATTATTCCCTGTGCTAGAGTGCATATTATTCCCTGTGCTAGAGGGCATATTATCCCCTGTGCTAGAGTGCATATTATCCCCTGTGCTAGAGTGCATATTATCCCCTGTGCTAGAGTGCATATTATCCCCTGTGCTAGAGTGCATATTATCCCCTGTGCTAGAGTGCATATTATTCCCTGTGCTAGAATGCATATTATTCCCTGTGCTAGAGAGCATATTATTCCCTGTGCTAGAGTGCATATTATTCCCTGTGCTAGAGTGCATATTATCCCCTGTGCTAGAGGGCATATTATCCCCTGTGCTAGAGTGCATATTATTCCCTGTGCTAGAGGGCATATTATCCCCTGTGCTAGAGGGCATATTATCCCCTGTGCTAGAGGGCATATTATCCCCTGTGCTAGAGGGCATATTATCCCCTGTGCTAGAGGGCATATTATCCCCTGTGCTAGAGTGCATATTATTCCCTGTGCTAGAGTGCATATTATCCCCTGTGCTAGAGTGCATATTATTCCCTGTGCTAGAGTGCATATTATCCCCTGTGCTAGAATGCATATTATTCCCTGTGCTAGAGTGCATATTATTCCCTGTGCTAGAGTGCATATTATTCCCTGTGCTAGAGGGCATATTATTCCCTGTGCTAGAATGCATATTATTCCCTGTGCTAGAGTGCATATTATTCCCTGTGCTAGAGGGCATATTATTCCCTGTGCTAGAGGGCATATTATTCCCTGTGCTAGAGTGCATATTATTCCCTGTGCTAGAGTGCATATTATTCCCTGTGCTAGAGTGCCTATTATCCCCTGTGCTAGAGTGCCTATTATCCCCTGTGCTAGAGTGCATATTATTCCCTGTGCTAGAGTGCATATTATCCCCTGTGCTAGAGTGCATATTATCCCCTGTGCTAGAGTGCATATTATTCCCTGTGCTAGAGTGCATATTATTCCCTGTGCTAGAGTGCATATTATCCCCTGTGCTAGAGTGCATATTATTCCCTGTGCTAGAGTGCATATTATTCCCTGTGCTAGAGTGCATATTATTCCCTGTGCTAGAGTGCATATTATCCCCTGTGCTAGAGTGCATATTATTCCCTGTGCTAGAGTGCATATTATCCCCTGTGCTAGAGTGCATATTATTCCCTGTGCTAGAGTGCATATTATCCCCGGTGCTAGAGGGCATATTATTCCCTGTGCTAGAGTGCATATTATTCCCTGTGCTAGAGTGCATATTATCCCCGGTGCTAGAGTGCATATTATTCCCTGTGCTAGAGTGCATATTATCCCCGGTGCTAGAGTGCATATTATTCCCTGTGCTAGAGTGCATATTATTCCCTGTGCTAGAGTGCATATTATTCCCTGTGCTAGAGGGCATATTATCCCCTGTGCTAGAGTGCATATTATTCCCTGTGCTAGAGTGCATATTATCCCCAGTGCTAGAGTGCATATTATCCCCAGTGCTAGAATGCATATTATCCCCAGTGCTAGAGTGCATATTATTCCCTGTGCTAGAGTGCATATTATTCCCTGTGCTAGAGTGCATATTATTCCCTGTGCTAGAGTGCATATTATTCCCTGTGCTAGAGTGCATATTATTCCCTGTGCTGGAGTGCATATTATTCCCTGTGCTAGAGTGCATATTATTCCCTGTGCTAGAGTGCATATTATTCCCTGTGCTAGAGTGCATATTATTCCCTGTGCTAGAGTGCATATTATCCCCTGTGCTAGAGTGCATATTATTCCCTGTGCTGGAGTACATACTGTATTATTCCCTGTGGACTGACATTCTGTTTGGTAATTCTTGGTGAACCTTTATGAATTTGCAGACAGTTTCCCCATCTCCGGTTGACATGTCACATTTCCAGAGTTGGTTTCCTCCGTGTTCTGAGTAGCGCTCATGAACAAGGAATCTGGTACTGGCCACACATCCCAAAAAGGGTTTAGTTCATATTAGCTGGTAAACAACTGATCAGTGTAATTGTAATTCCTTAGAAAGTTTCAATCACCCCTTAAACTGACTTGCAGATAAAATAACATAAAATATATATATGAGGAAGGTCCCATTTTGGAGGACCGAAACGTTGGGTTTCTTGATGTACCACTATTTTCACCAATACACTTTGTGAAGTTTTCTACAATTGAGTACTGTCTCTTGCTTTACCAGACCTTGGAACGGTAACGTGTGTGTGTGTGTATGTGTGTATATATGTATATATATATGTATATATGTATATGTATATATGTATATGTGTATATATATATATATATAAATATATATATATATATATTGTATTATTATTATAAAAAAGGTATAAAGTATGTACTGCTTCTTGGAGGGAGCGCTGGATTCAAGCATATCAGCTACAGTACTTACGCCTATCTGTTTGAGTAATCATAATTACTTTTTTAACAAATGAACAAAGCTAAGCTAAAAATGTTGATGACTGGCAAACAGTGTTATTATGAAGAGACCTAAATTAAAGATTGTACGACCCCATGCAAAGCATTTGTAAATGGGGAATGATGCCATATGCATGGCTGCCAAAAATATGGATGTTGTTTTTTTCTTTCTTTTTAAAACAAGCTTTTTCCTTTATTGGAGACTTGTAGCAGAAATACAGAAAATACTAACATTGTAGAAATAGCAATGAAGTCATAGGCACATGACTGCGGGTTGAACAAGTCACATCCAATAAACCATTTTCTATTTTTAGAGGTAGGTTAAGGGGAAGACAAAGGAAGGGGGGAGGTGGGATCGACAGGGAGGGGTGGGGGTATGGGAGGGGGGAGGGGAGTGATGGAATATGGTAGTTCGGTCGTCTCCATTCCCATCCATCCAGATGAGACTCAGTTACGGGCCAGGATCTGTAGAAGAGGTGGGGCTCCGACGCCAGGCCATGGTTCCCAGGTTTGGTAAAATTGGGTCATCTTCTGATTTAACATGGCTGTGAGCCTTTCCATGTTCATGACCGTATTTATTCTATTAAGGACAGTTCCCTTGGAGGGTGCTTTTATTTGTTTCCAAGCCGCAGCGATTGAGCACCTCGCCGCCGGCAAGATAGAGGAGGTCAACCTGGACAGCGGCGAGGGGAGATCTTCTATTGATTTTCCCATCACATACGTCAGAGGGTCCAAGGGGACTTCCAGACCTAGGGTTTCGTGGAGAAGTTTCTGAACTCTGGTCGAGAACTTCTGGATCTCCGGACATGACCACCAAATGTGGGCCATGTCTCCCCTTTGACCACATCCCCTCCAGCACAGATCTGGTGTGCCGGGGAAGATCTGGCTCAGTCTGCTCGGGGTTAGGTACCACTGGAATAGGATTTTATAGATATTTTCTTTAGTTATGGTACAAATCGATGTTTTGGTAGCTGATTCCCAGACATCCTCCCAGTCCTCAATGTCCATTTGTAGGTTAAGGTCAGCATTTCATTTTTGCATGTAGGAATGGGATGGAGGGTCGGGGGGGAGAGGGGAGTGCCAGCTCCATCCCCCTGTAAATCTCAGCTATTGTGCTGTTTTTGATGTCTAAAAAAACAGAAGATCTGTGATGTACTATTGAATGTACTCAGAGTATTCTTTTTAGCTGTAACAGTGTTTCCCCCACCCGATGGGAGATTCTGCCATTACAGCGTGTGTGGTGCATGCTGTAACGGTCGTGCTCGCCACAAACCGGGACCGGACTGCGAAGCTGAGGTTGGGATGGGTATATACACTGCCCTTAGACCACGAAGCCGGATCTGGGTTGCGCAGTCCGTAGTCAAACATAGCCGGGTTCTGGGTTGGAGAAAGCAGCGGAAGCGTAATCCAGGCTGGGTATAAACAATAATAGACAGCACTCTAAATTATGAATACAAAATCATGAAGTACAGGGTGCAAACGTAATCCAGGCTGGGGTCAAGGCAGGCGGCACAGGAGCGGTGGTCGAGGATACAAGCGAGGGTCGCCAACGGGAAGGCAGGTGCGTGGCGCTTCAGCGAAGCAGCTTCAGCGTCGGAAACAGGAACTTGGAGCGGAGCCGCTTGAGCGTAGAAAGGGCCCTTGTTAGGAGGACAGGGGTAGGGCAGCACGAAGGCCTATGAAGCTTAGCACTGGGGATCCAGCGCTTCAGCACAGGAACAGATTTGTCCAAGGTAGGCCAGGCAATGAAGGCCTCTGCAAGAAGGAAATGCAGTCAGGCCACAGAAGCTTGTAGCAAACACAGTTACATCCAAGAGAACTAGGATTATGCTCAGCAATGAGCGAAAGGGAAAGCCCAGTATAAGAAGGGCAGATAGCCAATCCCAAGACAGGGGTGTGTGGGAATTCCTCCAATGCCAGAGCAGAGAAACAGAGCTGCAATGATTGCAAGCACAGGTGATAGTGCTTGCAATTCCAAGGGGAGGTCTGTCTGAGAGCTCACCAACTCTGCAAGAGTGATCTTCAAACAAACCCAGTAGCGGATTCCTCACACATGCTACCTGTTGGTAAGCAGGTGGGCTGAGTCGTCCACCGAGGTTTGTGGGGACACAGGACAGGTTTCTGGGGTACATACCCAGCATGGTTCTCTAGCAGTGCAGCGCCTCCATCTGTCACAGGCTCCAGATGTATGGAGGCGATCTCCTATGATACAAACAATCCCTCTCCTTCCCCAGTAAGATCACACACCAGACAGGAGGTATATGAAACAGGAACGGTTTATTCTGTTCAGCTCAATGCAGTCACAGCAGGCCTCTGCCCTATGCAGTCTCTGGTGATATCTCCAGCTGTAGGATGGCCCCTGGACCTGCACTACAGGTCAAGAGCCCCTACAGCAGTCGTTGCTCTTCCCTGCCCCTCTAGCAGACGCAGGGGAAAGGTACACACTCACTCTCCCCAGAGGGGAAGAGGAACAGGGAAGGCCTGTGTGTGACATGCCTCTCTCAAGTGGGGAGAGGCACTGACTAAATTTGGGCGGCACTCCCCTTATGTACGGCCAGGAGGAGGGCACCAGGTCTGACCCAGGATTGGGTGAACCCAGGCTGGTTCCACCTCCCCTCCTGTTAAGCAAGAGCCCTGCTGGGAGTGGGGAAAACCCATGATAAGTACTGGCAGGCCTGCTCTTACCAGGGCTTACTGCCAGTGAGGGCAGACTAGTAACCAAGAAACAGTCCTGTCTTCATAGCATTTAAGTAAAGCTTTGCAATTTAAGTGGTGTTCTAATTTTGGTTCTAAAAATGTTCTCTGTTTTGGTATTGCTGGAACCTGATGCATTTTGGTTTGCGATTCTTTCAATAATGTATGGAAAAATACTCAAAATAAATAGAAAAATGTTTTGCCATTTTTTTCGCAAATGAGTGAAACTTTTTCCCAAAGGTTTTCAGGTATTTACGTTCACAAACTGAAAAGTGTGTCCAGTTAATTACAACTCCCCCCCCCCCCCCGCTCGCCCAGTACCCCCTCCCCCCCCCCCCCACCCTAAAGAAGGAAATCAGAGGATAAGCCTTCTCAGGTTTTAATTGGTACTAGAATTCGTAAGTTAGTTCCGAAATTCGACTCGAATTTCCAAACAAACTTTAAAGTTTGCAAGGCCCGGGTTTCAAACACGCGAATCTTATTTATAAGGCACCTATATATTCTGCAGCACAGAATATAATATATACTGTAGGTGCCTTATATATGAACAAATTTAACATATACTGGTACGGTAGGTAAGGAATGTATAGTACAATAATATACAGTAAATAAAAATATCACTTCTGAGATCATGTCTCAAATGTTTCAGACAGGTCTGTAACCTTGTTATTCACCATACAGTGCTTCCACTGCAGCCAGGGAGTCTGCGAATCATTTCCCAGAATCCTCAGCTGTAGTGGAAGCACTGTATGCTAAGAGATTATGGTGAAATGCAGGGTTGCAGCTCTGTCTGAGACATGTGAATGTGCTCACAAGTGATATTTGTATTTACTGTACACTGCACAGTGGTGGGTGTTTGTCACTTTCTTACCCACCATAACTTATACAATGTGTGGTTAGTACAACATAAGTTGCAAAAATAAGGGGAGAGTGGAAACACAAAATATAGTGGGGCGAGAGGAGGTCTGCGCGGTTCTACATTTTGCTTACCATAAAGCCTGGAAGATACGGGAATAGATCAGAAGGATAGAAAAGTTTTGTTAAAAATGGAAGCTTTCAGGGCAACATTAAATGTGGAACGTGTGGGGGAAGGGGAGATAATTGACCAGGGAGAGACTGCTGCTTCAAAACACAAAATAGACTGAGAACAGGCAGAAACAATGCTTTGTAATGTTGCAAGTAGTTTTACGTTTAAAAGCTGGTTTGGTCTTGGAGAAACGTAGATTCGTTATACATGGGGATAACATTTGAAGGACCAACATGAGTTATGTGTCGATACAAATTAAAATGTACAGAGCCTTTGAAATGTTGCAGTTTCTTTTTCAAGTATACACCACAATGTAATCCATGTAGAACGCTGCTTTTGGTCCCATAGGAGAGATCACCCACCTACATGAATCTAACGTTAGATTACTTTCTTTAGCGTGCAAAGTATTCATGTCATTTCTTTTAATTGTCTATACCAGGAGTGCTCAACTCCAGTCCTCAAGACCCCCCCAACAGGTCAGGTTTTCAGGATATCCCAGCTTCAGCACAGGTGGCTCGATCCGTCTTCGAATGAGTCACTGATTGAAACAGGGATATCATGAAAATCTGACCTGTTGCGGGGGGTCTTGAGGACTGGAGTTGAGCACCTCTGGTCTATAACATTCATAGGACAGAGGGCATGATCTTACATGACTTTTGCGAGCAAGAAGTGGGAGCCTACAGTACTAGAATCAAACAGAAAAGTAGGAATCAAGAAAATGCAACTTGGGATGCCCCTAATACAAGGAGACATGAATAAAAAGCGACGAAAGCATGGGTGCTACAGGCAGGAAACCTAGTCAGGGTAGTGGCATAAATAGCAAATGGGGGAAGCCGTGCACACCAAAAAAAAGATACATAAAGGTTAATGCAAAGAAGTAATTTAATGACTAAAATAGCCACAGAGATCCAACGTTTCGGTGCTACCACCTTCATCAGGGATACAGTGACAAATGATACAGAACCCTTAAATAGTGTCCCACAGCATACGCACCCACAAAAAAACAACACCCACCCACCTCCCTCCAGCTGCTCCAAGCACCCATCGCTATGCATCAGAGTGTCCACCATGAGTAATGGGAGTGGTCTCCTGGACGGCGTCATGAGTCGCCGTCTCAAAACAAAGAACATGAGTGAGGAAGTGTTGCTACTGCACCGACACACTTTATTCGAGCAAATACCCAGTATGTACCTGGCAGATACCTGGAATGCGCCGCTCCTCACCTCTGACAAGCCCCGTTGTGTTTGCCTTCCCAGCCTGGGTTCATGCCTGGCTGACGGGCGGCTAATCTGTTAAATGATAATGATTAGGATTTAATAGGCTGCAATGCTTCGCGTGTCTACCAGGTGGCATAAATTCATGAATTGTAATGCAGTATATATATATATACTGTGCAGTATTGCAGCCAGCGGGAATAAAATGCTTCAATCCCTGCTTGGAAAATACCTCAATGCACTCAGGCAGAAAACAGTCACAAACCTCAATACACCCGGGTATACCCGAATTCGTGGGACTAGCCGAGCTCGAATAAAGTGTGTCGCCAGTGTATGTCCCAGACAGCGTCTAGGGGGGGAGCAATGACCTGGATACAATCCACCAATCACGACACCAGGATGCCTCTTCTGCTGATGTCAGCATCAGTGTACCAGCTTAAGTGAAGCAGCAGCAGCCAATGGGCTGACAGAAGGGAGGAGGCTTCACCCAGTGCAGAATAAGACCCCAGTCACAGCCCAAATCCTGTGAATAAAAAAAGAGAGATAATAACATAGAGTTAAAAACACCATGCTAAACGGCTCCTCACTCAACCACTGCCCAAAGGGGGATGGGGAAGCCAACATACAAAAAACAAACACAAAATAAATAAATAAAAATAAAAAATAGATCTACTGTATAGCTTGGTATGAAAAAATTAGCTGGATAACAGCAGGATAGTTTAATATACACAATGAGCAATAATAGTGCTCATAGAAATAGTACTACTAGCACTGGGAATTGCCATACCAATGATGCAATACAGAACATCAAATGATCAATATACCCAAATGAACAATATACCGACCAAGTATCAAAAAATGAGGGAGTTTAAGATTGAGAAAACGATAACTGAAAAAATGGTTATAAGAAAGTAATCAGAAATGGGGAAAAGACGGACTAAAACAAAAAACAAAACAACAGCTAAGAACAAAAACATTAATAAAAGGAAGGCGGTAATTGGGATCCTGAACCTAAGCAAAAAATTATTTTATAAAAAAGCAGGTTAATTCAAAATCATCATTGAACCCGGTAGGTTTGAGACTTTTCAATGAGAAGATCCAGAATGCCTCCCTTTGTAGGAGTTATTTGTCGATGTCACCTCCTGTACCCATAAGCGATAGATGTTCAATCCCCATAAATCTCATGGCAGAAACATTGTGTCCATGGTCTTTACAATGCTTCAGCAAGGTGGTGTTATCGTCTCCCCTCTTTATATTACTTCTGTGCTCGATAAATCTGGTTTTGAGGGCTTAGCTTTTTGCCATTAATAGATGATATAATGTGTCCCCTACAATAACAGAGTTGCATACTGGGCACCCTTTGCACTTACAACATCCTGTTTTTTTGTAACTCAAAAAATGCTGTATGGCATATTTTTGTGTATCGTCCGTGTTAACCAACGAGTCTCCCAGGTTTCTGCCTCTTTTATAGGCTAGACTAGGGTCATTTTTGCATAGTGCACCTATAACAGGATCCGCCTGAAGAATTGGCCAATGTTTCAGTATGGAAAATTTGATCCCTTGAGACAACAGGTTGAACTCAAAAGGAAAAATGACACGTTGTTCCGTATTACGGTGTTCCCTTTTCCCAGTGTAATCTTCAGCTCGTGTGACACATTCTGTAAGTAGAGTTTCATCACCGCCCCATCTACTAAACTGGTCTTTCATTACTTGTGTAGCTATTTTTGAGACAGAAACCTGGGAGACTCGTTGGTTAACACGGACGATCAACAATAATATGCCATAGAGCATTTTTGAGTTACAAGGCCCCAGTGGCTGTGAGTGTGGGTGCGCAAAGCGTCGTGACGCGTATGCTGGCAGGGGAGACAAGAATTTTGTCTTCCCGTGCCGCGACGTGATCACTTGGTCGGCGCGCACGTCATGGCTCTGCACTCCCCTATAGCTGCCTGAATTTCAGGAGTAGTCAGGACCTACACATTTGTAATTATTGCGGTTTAATGACCTTGCTTCTGGGACCGTGACATGGACACACATGAATTAAATACAGCATATTCTATTTGGTGGGTAGCATTACTTCGTACTGGAAATTGTGCTGCAGATTTAGGTACATATTTAGTAAGCAGTGTCGCAAAGGGCACACCTGTGAGCACGTGACCTGCATACAGGACAAGGGTTAATACACAGCTCAGAAAGGTCCCTCAAATGAACATTATCTCCCCTCAATCTGTCCTCATATACCATCTGTCACAAACCTCACACAAGTTGAAATCCCTCTCCTGGCTTCCTATCAAATCCTGTATCACACACTCAATTCTCCTCCTCACTTTAATTTTTTTTAACTCTTCTGCCCCTCCTTACTTCTCAGCCCTAATTTCTCGCTATCCACCATCCCGACTCTTGCGTTCTGCTCAAGGATGTCTTCTCTCTACCCCTTTTGTGTCTAAATCCCTCTCCAGCCATAAACCTTTCTCACTGACTGCCCCACACATGTGGAATACTCTTCCCCTCAAGAGCACCTTCCTAATGTCTCCGTACATTTCTCCTACTTACCAATTAGATTGTAAGCTCTTTGGGGCAGAGACTCCTTTTCCAGAATCACACTTTTATGTCTAAAAGCACTTCTTCCCATTATGTGTTATTTATATTATTTTTTATTTATATGATTACCACGTGTATTACTGCTGTGAAGCGCTATGTACATTAATGGTGCTATAGTATAAATAAAGCTATACATGCATACATACACAAGTGAGCACGTGACTTAGATATGCAACCAGGGTTAATACACATGGCTACTGTAGCCAACTCACCTTTCTCCTGCGCAAGGTACTTCCAATTAGTTAATATTAACCTCTTACTCAATTGCAATCATATCTATCCACTGCCACCACCCAAGAAATATGCAAAATATGTAAATCCCTGTTTAATAAAGAAAAAAGTATGCACTTAACACACACATCTGTTGTAGCCGAATGTGTCCGAAAATGTAAATACTCGCTCCAGAGTGTGCAACAGTTCATTCAGAGCCCTAAAGCATTACTTATTAAAGAATTGTTTAATATATATAAATATATATATAAGTGCTTCAGATTACAGAAAAAGATAATTACAAGAATATACAATTACAGTAAATGCAAAACAGTTTCTTAAAATAACAGGATAAAACAGAAATTCATATAGATTACTTTACCATAAGCCATAGGCTGTCCCCAGAGAGGTCACTGGTGTAGATATAGGAGAATTCACGTGTTTGGTCCAAAACACACCTCTGTTGAATTCTGATTTCATAGCTCCAGGGCAAGCCCTTTATACCATTATTTTCCCATTGAAACCAGATAAGCCCACCCCTGTTGGCTGTTAGGCTGACTGTTTTACAACACAGAGAAAAAAAAATCCTAAAAAATGCCTTGAAATCCTTGCTTCAATATATAAACGCACTTATTACTTCCTTTCACTAATATTTTGACAGACGTGACTCATATCATTAGATTCAGACGATTATGATGGACGTAACGAGACTAATGATGACCGTCTTGCTCCTAAATTTGAGTGACACATGGATATCTGTCCTTGTCTATTTTCTAGACCTCACATGTCTGGCCTCACTGCATGCGTCGACTTTGCAACGATTACATTTATCTGAATGTTACACTTTAGAATCGAGGATATCACCGGATAGTCTTATTTTTAATAAATTCACCCAACTAAGGTGTGACATGTGTGTCACCTCTGTCTGGGATGCACCAGTCATCATTCAATTTTTTTTAGTTTTCTTTGAGGCTGACAGAATAGTATCTGGTTATTGTTTATTGCCTTCTAAACGACACAAGTCACTTTTAGTGTGTTCCCCCTCCACCCCTCCAATTTAAGTCTTCTTTGAATTTCAGCATATACCCAGGAAAAGTCTTGACCTACCATTAACCAAATATTTTTTTTTTAAATCAAACTGTAACTACATGAATCCCTGAAGCACCAGATTGATTACAATACATAATATCTTATGATATTATCATGACAAGCAGTCTTCTGCCAAAGGGCACCTTCCAGTGCAGAAAAATACCTTACACCCCATTTTAAGACAATGGGCTGTAAGGTGCTTTCCAATGGGGGAAGATGTCTTATGGAAGAAGACTGCTTGGTAAACATGGATCTTAGTTTCCAAATCAGATTTTTTAATTTGATAACAGAATGGCTACTACTGCTGTAGATTAACAAGACTAGGTTTTATCACAATTGTTCCGTTTTATCTACAGTATATATAGTATGGGAGATTAAAAGAGAGGATCTTCATGCTACAGTATAATTTACCGAAAGTTAGGGTTAAAAAATAAATAAATTCCACCGCACTATATTTTCCCTTACAAATACACCATGTCAAATGCCAGTTCTCTGACACCTTTATATTTTTGTATCTTACTTCCTCATTCTAATACTGAATAGGGACAGCCCTCCCCCCTATTCATTGCTGGGCCAGTGTCTCAGCTCTGAGTACTTCCTCATTGCACAGAGGACATGGAGCAAGTTGCATGTGTGCAGGGACCTCAAGAGGGTTCCGTGGAGACCGACTTCCCAGATGTCTTTTCCAGTGCAGCCCCTGGATTTGTAAGTTGGCCTCAAAGCAAATATTTTGCTGACAGGCTTTTCATGTACATTACTGCTTCAACTGCCAGTGTTTGTGGTTTATCCGATGTCTTGCATAAGATAACTGATGAGTAAAGAGTGACAAGTGTCAGGGCACAGGAGGCAGACACACACACACACACACACACACACAGACATGCACGAAAACAGTTTGTCTTAGAAAATTAACACGTGTAGGGTACAAGGTATACATTGCTATAGGTTTCTTATCTACAGGCTAACAAATCTAATTTAATTTATGTTGACAACGGCTTTTTCGCTGCATAAGTGGACAAAACTAGAGCACGTATATTGCACCAGATTTAAATAATATAAGGTGCAGTTTTGTGCTCCAGTTTTGCAGCTGGGAGACTTTAATACAAAACCCCCTTAGTATCTAAGGTCCTTGCTAATTCTAATGGAAGATTTACTGGTACTGCTTTAGAACAACAGAGGCTACTGAAGAATCATGGAAGTGCACAGTTAACAATGGATATGTGGAAGTTGATGCGTTACTAGTTACCCTGCTTCTTGCTATATAGAATAAGGGGGTATGTTTTAGGGGCACTTTGGGTGGTGGTTCACATAGCTCTCATAATGGGTATCGGAGCTTGACTGGCGTTAACTGCTGTACAAGTCAATGGCAGTTAAGGCTGATCGAGCTCTGATACCCATTATCCGAGCTTTTTGAATTCCAACCTTTGGACCTATTTTGCCATGTACAGTATGTGAGATGGAGATTTGGAGAATAGGAGATATTAGGGAGGAGCTCAGTGATGCATATATTATACTGCATTAAAGGATTTCTCTCTTTTTTTAATTGTTATTTTTTACAATCTAAACACTTGCAGTTATGAAGTGACATCAAAAGACAAAAAGGCTGAGTGCTACATCCAATATGAAAAATTATAAAATGAAATCTGTTTATCTTCTCATAAGGAACGGTCATTTAGTTCAGTTCTTTGGCCAAATAATTTTAAGCCTACAGCCATATCACTGTACAGCCCCTCTGTAAATCCTAACACTGCTTTACCTGCAAAAATATCTCATAACCTCTCTAATAGGGAGAGAGCTGTCATAATAGACTGGTCATCCACAGGTGCTTAGCAAGAACTGCAATTAAAAAGGTGGGATGGGTGAGCTTGGAAACATGGAGGAGGGGTCACTAACCTCCAAGTTGCTTTACCAACTGAAATTAACAAACACACACAGCCCCTGTAAATTCAGAAGCCAAATATAATATATTATATATATATATATATATATATATATATATATATACAGTGGTTGACAAATCACCAAAAAATCTACTCGCCACACAAAAAATCTACTCGCCACCTAGTACCAAACGTGTGCTGCTTGGGCCAATATTTACTCGCCCGGGGGTAAAATCCACTCGCCCGGGGCGAGCAAATGTATAGGTTTGTCGAACACTGTATATATATATATGTATGTATATATATATATATATATATATATATATATATATATATATATATATATACACATATATATATATATATATATATATATATATATATATATACATATATATACATATATATATATACAGTGTTCGACAAACCTATACATTTGCTCGCCCCGGGCGAGTGGATTTTTTGTCAGTGTCCAATTATTTCCGGACCTAACTATATATATATATATATATATATATATATATATATATATATATATATAGTTAGGTCCGGAAATAATTGGACACTGACACAATTTTCATAATTTTGGCTCTGGACGCCACCACAATGGATTTGAAATGAAACAACCGAGATGCAATAGAAGTGCTGACTTTCAGCTTTAATTCAAGGGGTTGAACAAAAATATCGTATGAAACGTTTAGGAATTGCAACCATTTTCATACACAGTCCCCTTATTTCAGGGGCTCAAATGTAATTGGACAAATTAACACAATCATAAATAAAATGTTCATTTTTAATACTTTGTCGAGAATCCTTTGCAGGCAATGACTGCTTGAAGTCTGGAACGCATGGACATCACCAAACGTTAGGTTTCCTCCTTTGTGTTGCTTTGCCAGGCCTTTACTGCAGCTGTCTTCAGTTGTTGTTTGTTCGTGGATCTTTCTGCCTTAAGTTTTGTCTTCAGCAAGTGAAATGCATGCTCGATTGAGTTGAGAACAGGTGATTGACACGGCCATTGCAGAATATTCCACTTCTTTGCCTTAAAAACCTCCTGGGTTGCTTTCGCAGTATGTTTTGGGTCATTGTCCATCTGTAAAGTGAAGCGCCGTCCAATCAACTTTGCTGAATTTGGCTGAATCTGCGCAGAAAATATATCCCTATACACTTCAGAATTCATCCGGCTGCTTCTGTCTTCTGTCACATCATCAATAAACACTAGTGACCCAGTGCCATTGGAAGCCATGCATGCCATCACACTACCTCCACCGTGTTTTACAGATGATGTGGTATGCTTTGGATCATGAGCCGTTCCAAGCCTTCTCCATACTTTTTTCTTCCCATCATTCTGGTACAGGTTGATCTTAGTATCATCTCTCCAAAGAATGCTGTTCCAGAACTGGGCTGGCTTTTTTTAGATATTGTTTGGCAAAGTCTAATCTTGCCTTTCTATTCTTGAGGCTTATGAATGGTTTGCACCTTGTGGTGAACCCTCTGTATTTGCTCTCGTGAAGTCTTCTCTTTATGGTAGACTTGGATAATGATATGCCTACCTCCTGGAGAGTGCTCTTCACTTGGCTGGATGTTGTGAAGGGGTTTTTCTTTACCATGAAAAGGATCCTACGATCAGCCACCACTGTTGTCTTCCATGGACGTCCAGGCCTTTTTTGTGTTGCAGAGCTCACCAGTGCGTTCTTTTTTTCTCAGAATGTACCAAACTGTTGATTTGGCCACTCCTAATGTTCCTGCTATCTGTTTGATGGATTTTCTTTATTTTTTTATTTTTTGCAGCCTAAGGATGCCCTCTTTCACTTGCATTGAGAGCTCCTTTGACCGCATATTGTGGGTTCACAGCAACGGCTTCCAAATGCGAATGCCACACCTGAAATAAATTCCAGACCTTTTACCTGCTTAATTGATGATGAAATAATGAAGGAATAGCCCACACCTGTCTATGAAACAGCTTTTAAGTCAATTGTCCAATTACTTTTGGTCCCTTGAAAAAGAGGGGGCTACATATTACAAAGAGATGTAATTCCTAAACCCTTCCTCCAATTTGGATGCAAATACCCTCAAACTAAAGCTGATAGACTGCACTTTAAGCCCATATTCATTATTTAACTGTAACTTGAATTTATTTTGGTACACAGCCGAAATAACAAAACTTGTATCAGTGTCCAATTATTTCCGGACCTAACTGTATATGTGTGTGTGTGTGTGTGTGTGTGTGTGTGTGTGTGTGTGTGTGTGTGTGTGTGTGTGTGTCAAAGGAGTGCTACTGGGATTGTGACCTCATGTATAGAACAAAAGACCACATTTTTAATTGCAGTTATATTTCAACACTCATACTCTCTTACACCATTGCAATATGACTTCCGAACTGCTCAATCCACTGAAACGGTCTGGGGACCACTCAATGTCTCTCAATATACACTCATTTGGCCACCTCATTAGCTCATTTGGTTTCACATATCATCTCTATGCAGATGACACACATTTGTATCTTTCAACCCTTAAACTTACTGCTGACTAGAGATGGCGATTGTTTTTCGAGGGATTTGGATGATAGAGAGAGAGATATATATACTCTCTCTGAATTCAGTCTGCTTTCTTAGTACCCAATTCGCAGACAACTTTTGGTACAGGGGACGGATTTGGCGTAAACAATTTGCAGAATTCCGGGAAATGGATTTGGTCTGGTTTGCCCACTTTTACACATCCAGTTCCAAGTCACTAATTATCTCTCTAATATTTCATGCTGCATGTCTCTCCGTTGCATGAAATGTATTACCGGTATGTCGAAGATGGAGCTAATCTTTATCCCATTTAAACCTAGCCTACAGTATAGTCACAGTCAATACTACTCCAGTGTCCTAAGCACACAGCCTAGGTGTAGAATTGTACACGTTCTTTTCCTTTTCACGTTTATCCTGTTGCGTAGTCTTGCTGATTTTGGTTTGCAACATTGCCAGAACCCACCATTTCTCTATCGCTTCAGAGCTTTTTTTTTGCCTCCCAACTTCAACTCTACAATCTATTCAAAAGGCTGCTGCTAGAGTTATCTCTCCCATCTACTGTAGGCCGGTCTCTTCCCCTCTCCTCCTGAAATCCCTTCAGTCGCTGCTCCCCATGATACTCTGTATTAACTATAACATTACCTTCTCCTTCCAAGCTCTACATTCCACTACCATCCCATACATCGCAGCTCTAATCTAACGCTATTATCCTTCTCATTACACTTGTCTCCACTGGACTCTCACGTTAGAAACCTCTCTCAGTTTTGGCTCCCGTAGGACTGCTCTTCTCCCTCGCCAGCATTCCTCAATCCGCATACCTCCCCATCTTTAAGTCTTGCCTAAAATCTTAACTCCTCCGTGAAGCATTTGGTTAATTTAGGACTGCGACTTCTTCTCACACTCATGGTGCACTTACTTGCCCTCCCAAATATGTTCCATACTGCACTTGCTCCTATTATATTGTATCCGTTTCTCATTATTCCTGTTAGAGTGTGAGCGCTGTAGAGCAGGGACTCCTTAAATTTCATTGTTTAACTTGCTGTTAAATGCACTTGTTAAACTTTGAATATTATCACTCTGTGATGTATTGCTAGCTCTGTAAAGCACTGGCACTTTACCAATTAAAATATACATAGATACAAACACAAATCAAACCTGTTTTGTTTGTTATGATTTTGTAACCAGTGGTGAAAGCAGGACAGTCCTGTACGCAGTACCGGTAAAACAAAAAGTGCTGGTGCAGGCAGTCCTCGGTTATCCAACGGAATCCGTTCTGGGAGTAGCGTTGGATAGTGAAACCGTTGTAAAGTGAGTCCCATGTTAATCAGTGGCGGTGAGCGTTGGATAAATGCATTCAGGCGTCGGATAACACATTCCGGCGTCGAGAAACAGCCGATAGGGTGGCATTGTAAAGCATTGGATATGCCATTCGTTGTAAAGTGAAACGTTGGACAGCGAGGACTACCTGTACTGTGTACTGGCATGAATTATAGGGGATTTAAATCTCTGCGCCTCTCTCTCTGTCTCCCTGATGCCTCCGTTTCTCTGCATCTCCGTCTCTCCGTGCTTCCTGTTACCTGCGTCACAGCGTATCTCCCTATAGAGCTGGCTCTGTGACGTGGATGCCCATATTAGGGCATTCTATGTCACTGACCGGAGCCGGCTCTGTTTATGGGGAGATACGCGGAGACGCAGGAAAATAATGAGAGAGATGTACGGAGATGCAGGGAGGCACAGAAAGACCTCAGGAAGGTGCGGAGAGAGATAGGGATTTCTCTCCAACTGCTGTTGTAGGCCTCTCTCTCCTGCCCGGGAGCTGGGCGCAACTTCCCCAAGGCAAGTGTGTGTGCATTATTATTTGTATTTTGTGGGGGGAGGTGGGAATTATATTGTGTATACTGTGTGTGTGGGGGGGAGTATTATATGTGTGTGTGTGTGTGTGTGTGTGTGTGTGTGTGTGTGTGTGTGTGTGTGTGTGTGTGTGTGTGTGTGTGTGTGTGTGTGTGTGTGTGTGTGTGTGTAGGGGGGTATTGTGTATATTGTGTGGCAGGTATTATTAGTGTGTATTGTTTGGGAGTGTTATTGTGGTGGGGTGGGGGGGAATTTTAGGGGGTAGATATTGTGTGGAGGGGGGAAGTGTGTGTGTGCCTGTGTGTGGGGAGGGTTGAATGGGATTGAGGAAGCAGGATTAAGTGAGAGGGGGGTCATTGAGTGATAGTAGAGAGTGAGGAGAGTGGGTGTAACAAAAGGTGGCATGTGGGGGGAGTGAGAAATACAAGAAGAGAAGGGGGGAAGACATGTGGGTGGTAGCGAGGAGCTGTGAACGAGGGTGCGGGGAAGGGGGTGGGGGGCTTGCAAGTGTAACAGTGTTTCCCAAACCCTCTGGGATATTCCCCGACTGCCAGGTGTGTAGTGATGCTGAATATCTGTTGGCTCACAGAAGGTCAGAGATCCTGCCGATGTTGGGGAAAACAGGACAGGCTTTAGGGGTGATAGTTGGTCCTCCTTCATTCTTGTGTCAGCGCCTCCATCTGCCGCAGGCTCCAGGAGTGCTGGAGGCAGTCCCTACGAAAGAACTCTCCCATACTCCCCCTGATAGACTGCACACTCAGGCAGGAGTATATTTTGTAACAGGAACAGCTTTATTCTTCTCAGCACTAAGAATACAGCAGACAGTCAGTAACTGTACACACTAACACTGGTCTCCAGCCTTAGGGTGGTCCCTGGACTCAAACCCCCAGGCATGGGCTCCAGAGGTCGGTCCTAGCTCTTCCCCTACTCCCTGATGGAGCACGGGGTATGGTCTTCACTCCCACTCCCCTAAGGGAGGGGATGGAAGGTGACAGAGCCCTGCACACCTCTTCTGTGAAACCAGTCTCTCTCATGGGAGAGACAACTGACTAAATTAAGGAAGTGCAGCCACTTAAGTACCATGGGGGAAGGTCCAAGGTCTGAGCCCAGGATTGGACAGAACACAGATGTCCCGCCTCCCTGTCACTCAAGGAAGCTGCTCACTGCTGGGGAAAACCCGGATTGGGCCTAACACTGCCTGCACTGTACCTGGACTTACATGTTAGGCAGGACAGGGTAGTAGCCAAAACCAGACATGGCTACACTAGGTTAGAGACAAAAGGGGGGGGGGGTGTAAGAATAAAAATCTACTTTCACCACTGTTTGTAACCAGGAGATGTTGACACAAACATAACTGTTCTTATTTTGTCATAACCAACAATTAAAAAAGTGGGATGAGTGAGCTTGAACACAGAGAGGAGGGGCCACTAGCTTCCAAGTTGCTTTACCAACTGAAATGAACAAACACACACGGCCTCTGTAAACTCAGAACCCAAATCTATCAAATCGTATATATTGTGTCAAAAGGAGTGATACTAGGATTGTGACCTCATGTATAGAACAAAAGACCACCTTTTAATTGCAGTTCTTGCTAAGCACCTGTGAACGACTTGTCTATTAAGACAGCTCTCCCTGTATTAGAGAGGTTATGGGGCTTATTCACTAAACTTTGATAAATTCATTGCACTATTGATCAGGTTGGCATGTTCCTATTGAACACTATGACATTTGTGTAAAAACGGTATACTAAGAAAAATCACATCATTTTTAGAGTTTGGTAAAAAAAAAAAAACCAAACCGCACTAGTTTGTGTTTGCAAAAAGAGGTAAATGAACTTAACGTTCTATTTCGCTCCAGCAGTCTGTAAGAGCTGAACGGAGAGAAGCTGCATCTCCCTGTACAGCTCTTACAGGCGATTGTGCAATTTTCATTTTAATAACATAGGATTGTAGCCAGTGGTCTCTAGAGCTGAACCGCATTCATTTCAGGTCCGTGGACGCCCTGCTTCGCGGCATACAGGCCTTCACAGGATCCAGCAGATTGGTGAAAGTGGTAACATGTACCATAAACATGCCCTGCTTGGATCTTGAATTCTGTACGTGCAATACTTACCACATGTACTTGGTCACTTTTTAATAATATGTGTACACTATAAGAGTTGTGCGCTGTCTGTTCTTTTCATATACTCCCTAGCGGGTGTCTGTTTCTCCTGCAAGTTTAAATATTCTGGTCATGTGATGCGGGAGATACCAGCACCCCCTACAGAGGCCTGTATCGCGGGAAGAAGGGGGTTCCTGGACCTGAAATTAATTCAGCTCCAGAGACCCCCTGCTTCAATCCTATGTTATTAAAATTAAAACACAGTGGCTAACCGATACGGTAATGAAGGGGTTACATTGCTTTACCCGGTTTGTTGCTGGTAGAGGGGGTGGGTGAGGCTTGTAGTTGCCCCAGGGTGGTTAGGCCTCCTGGGTGGGGTTAACCCCTTCATTACTTTAGCAAGTAGTAACTGCTAAGGTATTGAAGGGGTTAACTTCACCCGCAACACTCCCAGAAGGCCTAACCAACCACCCTGGGGAAACTACAAGATTCACCCACCCCCTCTACCACCAACCATGCAGTTTCTGCCATTTTACTCCTTCATTACCTTAGTGGTTAGCCACTAATGATTGAAGCCGGGGTCTCCAGAGCTGAAATTAATGTGGTCCTCTCCGGAGACCCAAGGATTACATCCTATTAAGTCAAAATAAAATAAACTCTGACATATGCAAATCACGATTCTGATCTCACCGCCCTTTAGGTAACGAGAAAAAAAAGTGAATGTTTAACCCGCGATTTGGATCTCGGAGCTTTGTGAATGGCAGTTACTGGCAAAAAATGCGAGTTTGGCCATTTTTTCAGCTGCTGCACGGCTTGTAATAGCAAGAGTGATACGGCTTGTTAAAAAGCCGTTTTCAGAATGAGGGAAAGGCTCCAGGAAGGGCACTGTTGGGCCAAAAGTGAAAGTTAAATTTGAATTCTCTGTTACATAAAAATGTTCTATGCTAAGAAAGTGTATTCTTGATGTATGAAAAATTATGTTACAGATGGTTGTTCCCCCCCCCCCTCTTTCTCTTTTTTTTCTACCCCCTCTCCCTTCCCAGTTTACTGTTGAAAACCTTAATTTAAAAAAAAAAGCCGTTTTCAAGTGAGTTTGCCCTGTTATCGAAGCTTTGTGAATAGCTATACATGCAAAATCGGTTGAAAAGTGCAGTTAGCCAGCGTTAAGTCACTTCTCGAAGTTTAGTGAATAGGCCCTTATGAGAGCTTCTTGCAGGTACAGTAATGTTAGGACCTGCAGATGGGACATACTGTGACATGGATATAGCCTTAAAATACTTTGGCCAAAGAATTGAACAAAATGACCCTTGTTTATCTGAAGATAAATAGATAAGTAACTGAAAACCCTTATAAAGACATATGAAATGCATGGTGTTTAAGCAATCTGTCTTAACTAGAGGAGAAACAGAGATAAATGACGTAAGAGATACATAAACACTATACGAACACACACACAAAACGCATGTATTATGTCACGTGTATTGTAAAGTGCTATGTACATGGATGGCTCTCTCTAAATAAAGATATGGCTACATACATACATACATGTCTCCAGAGTGTGGCAACCCATGTGTGTAAAACCCATGTCAATCCCTCTACCATAACTAAATCTCTGAGAACTTCATCATGCACAGTAAACATACAGTAAAACATTTAACTGTTTGATTCATGTAAATAAAACACAGCCAATTTATCAAAATTCCCTTGTGATAAAAAAAAGTAATATTTAAAAATAAAATAAAAAAAACATTGTCCTTTTCAGTAGCTATTTATGGCAGCCATTGGTTTGGAATGAAAGGGGATGTCTGGTGTGTGTTGATTGTAAAAGGGGCTTTCTTGTGTGAGAACACCAATTGTAATCCGTTTGTTTAGTTTCAATCTGTGTAGAAAAAGCTGAACAATGATTCATATGGGAGACTTTCCATGTACCTATGAAAACTATTAAGAATGAGCATTTTCGAGAATTGACAATACCCCTCTAACCGAGAGCCCCGGGAACACTTAGCTAAACCTAATTATGCAACCGATCCGAAGTGAAAGTGAGGTAAACATCATTCACAAACTCAACATACTGGAAATACAAATACAGGACAAGTACCTGTTGTCTAAAGTTAGCAAATAGCTTAGGTTGAACTTGAACAGATTTCCAGGGCTGGTGTGCTGTTAGAAAGTCCAAGAAAGTAGTTCCGTATAGTGTAGGTATCTGTAGCACTTGCGCGTGGATCGGTCCGCTCCAGCGCTTGGTATTGACTTCAATGTCAGTGCGTCTGACGTAATGACGCTCCCTGACGCGTTTCGTCAGTCACGGCTAACTTTTTCAAAGGGATGTCTTGAGAGGGGGAGGTCCGGTATTATATACGCAACCTAATGATGGTAATTATTTGGAACGCCCCCACTCAGCTGAAAATGTTTCGTGCTAGTACACATGATTAACCTTACATTGATATAATTACATGTAATATAATAAAATAACATAACAATATAATATAAACCTCAAAGGATTGGAGGAGATCGTTTGTGAGAGATTGTATAAGAGATTCCACTTCATATACTGGACATATTCCCAACTGCACCTTGATCATTTGCACATGATTCAACATATATAGGATAATTTTCCAAAAATCTTCACATATAATGACAGCTGATTAATATATCAATGGGTCAGTGTAACAATGTCCATGACCAAAAGGCAATTGAATTTAAAGGGATAAAACCAGATATTATAGATGCTGAACCTGTATGTGAATTACACACCATATGGGCCATTAGATTGGCTTTAAACATATTTAACATGTAAATATATACATAAGATCTATTGTTGTTCATCCACATGGATGCATGAATTTTGTATTTCAAACGCCACCTATAAATACAGGGGCGCAATTCCCATACAGGCTCGTACAGAGTGAACATAGCTAATATATAAATAAACAAGAATACATAAAACAATGTCTAAGGTGTTGTATAGATGCAATACAATATATACTGTACATATAACAACCATAGACAATCAGAATGCGAATAATATACCCTCTCAGATGATTGGATAAATAGATGTATTAAAATAAAAATAAACAATAAATCATATTATCCTATGTATTAGGACTCAAGTCAGGAGAACATTGAGGAGAACATAAATATCTGGAGTCTATATGCCACGAACAGGGCAAGGGCCCGGAGGACAAATGAACAATATAGTGAACAAGTGCAATATTTTAGATGAATTATAGTGTTAAAATTGTGTATATATTTGTACATGTGATGAGAGCTAAATACTCAATTTTTTATTCATATTTTCTATTTCATACTGACCAGGCCCTCAAATGGCCATACTAAAGTGAATGCCTAATTATGTGAAATAACCGTATTGTTAGTGGTATAAAGTGAACTAAATAATGTGATTATATATTGTGAAGGGATGTCTAACTAATACCGTCTATTATTACCCAATGGCCCAGGTGAATATGTATTATGTGATATGGAATTACACAATAGTGTAAATCAATAATTTTATATAAATGGGTGAAATCACCCAATTCCCAGACGGGAGCGAGGAAGGGGGGAGGGGGGGGGGGAAAGGGGTGGGGATATATATATATATATATATTGCAGAATGAATGAGTTCTTCAGTATTAGGTGATACCTTTTTTATTGGACTAACAATTTGTGTCATAGGTAAAGCTTTCGAGAGTTCTACGCTCTTCTTCAGGTCTGGCAATATAACATGGCTATTTTCTGCTATATATATATATATATACAGTATATATATATTCCCTTCCCTTGAATTGCTGCAATTTTGCTTCAGCTTGAGAAAGGTGCAGATCGGAGTTGGAATAGGTTGTAGGCCAGGGATTTTCAACCGGGGTTCGGCGAGCACCCCTCAAAGGTCCCGCGGCCGATGGGGGAGGGAGAAGCTGGTACAACTTGTCCAACTGTCCCAGTGGCTTCCCAGCAGTGGCCCGGCTGCTCCCCAGCAGTGGCGGCCGCTCCCCTTACTCCCCAGTAGACGCCCGGTGTTCACTGCAATTACCTTCCTCCTCTGATCGGTGCAGGTAGCCGGGTCCAACTTCCGTCCAACAGGAGGAGGGAGCTGCTGACCGGTGCAGCCTGGGAGGGTGTGTGTATAGGAGGGAGGAGATGAGAGAGAGGGGGAGTGTGAGAGGGAAAGAGGGATGGGGAGGTCCCCGCTGGCCCTGAACGCGCTATGCACTTGGCATGCTTAAAAGTTAATCATCATGCCCACCACGCCCACAAGGTGTGCGCGGGCTCATGCGTGGGCACGCAGGCTCTCCCAAGCTTGGTGCTTGGGGAGACAAGGCAAAATGACTTTCGAGCACAAAGCAGGGTCATATGACCGTGCTCTGACCAATGGGAAGAGAGGTGGTATCGGCTGAGCGGAGAGAGGTGGAAGGGGGGGGGACGGGACGGGGGGGGGTTCACAACTTCTATTCTGATTTTTTTAGTGTATTTAGTGCAGCTATGAATAGTGACCTACATACTTAAAATAAAATGTGATTTGCAGGCACATGATGTGCAGGGTGATTGCACTTTCCGTATTGTGTCTGGATGTGTCGGTGTGTGATCTGCTCTGGGGCACAGTTTGGGAGACCTGCCTGCACCCTGCACCCTGGTGCACACATGCTGTAAACACAGGAGACACATTGCAGGTCCCAGTGCTGCTGTGTTGCTTGGGAGTGCACCCCTTAACCCATTCCATGCTGAGGGATCTGCATGGTTAATGTCAGTATTTGGGTTATGCAATACACCGGTCACTCTATGGCACTAAAAGGGGTCATGCCCCTGTTTTCCCCTAAACGGGATCTCCAAGTTATTGCTTTACTAGGACAGAGGTGGAAGGGGGGGGAGAAGTGAAGGGGGGTGGGGAAAGGGGAAGAGGGGAAGGAGGGAGAAAGAGACAGATGGGGAGAAAGAGAGGTGGGAAGGGGGAGAGAGGAGGGAAGGGGGGGAGAGAAAATGGAGGGACACACAGACAGAGACACATAGACACAGCCCCGATCCAGCCAATGACATGCCCTCTCCCTTAATAGCCACGTCCCCCGCCTCCCCCCCCCCCCACTCCTGCTCTAAAATTATTACAGGACAGCCGATCGCTCATGCTTGGAGAGCTGGTGACGTCACCGCTCTCAAGCATGAGTGAGCTCAGCGGCAGTGTGGCCGCAGCCTAAGGCCGTGCTTATAGTGCCGGCGACGCGAATTCGCCCAAAAATAAAATCATTGCCGCCGCGTGCGCTTATAGTGCATGCGACGGCGACAAATTGCAGGAATCCCGCGATGCCGCCGACCGGCAAAACATAACTTTCGCCGGTGGCAACGGGTGACATCACCCATGGTGTCGCCGTCGGCGGCACTATAGGCAAAGCCTAAGTGGGGAGAAACAGAGAGGGAAGAGTGTAAAGAGAGATGGGGGAGTTTAAGAGGGGAAGAGATGGGGACAGGGCGGGAGGGGAAGAGGGACATAGGGGAGGGGAAGAGGGACAGGGCGGGAGGGGAAGAGGGACAGGGCGGGAGGGGGGAGGGGAAGAGGGACGGGGGAAGAGGGACAGGGCGGGAGGGGAAGAGGGACAGGGGGGAGGGGAAGAGGGACAGGGCGGGAGGGGAAGAGGGACATGGCGGGAGGGGAAGAGGGACAGGGCGGGAGTGGGGAGGGGAAGAGGGACGGGGGGAGGGGAAGAGGGACAGGGCGGGAGGGGACGAGGGACAGGGCGGGAGGGGAAGAGGGACAGGGTGGGAGTGGGGAGGGGAAGAGGGACGGGGGGAGGGGAAGAGGGACGGGGGGAGGGGAAGAGGGACAGGGCGGGAGGGGAAGAGGGACAGGGCGGGAGGGGAAGAGGGACAAGGCGGGAGGGGAAGAGGGACAGGGGGGGAGGGGAAGAGTGACAGGGGGGGAGGGGAAGAGGGACGGGGGGAGGGGAAGAGGGACGGGGGGAGGGGAAGAGGGATGGGGGGGGGAGGGACGTGGGGGGGGGGGGAGAGGGACGTGGGGGGGGAGAGGGATGGGGGGGAGAGGGACGGGGGGGGGAGAGGGACAGGGGGGGGAAAGGGTTGGGGTTATCCAGAATTTCACAATATAATTCTCGGGTTCCTTAACCAAAAATGTTTGAAAAGCACTAATGTAGGCTCTGCAATGACAAAATGACGACAAAAAAAAGCAAGCGAACCAAAGCAAGAAGAGGAAAACTGCAGCATGAATCGATAGACAGAAAGCATATGAAAAGGGTAATCCAGAAACAGAGATACAGAAAGTACAAGCAGGTGGAGTGAAAGGGGCAGAGAAACACACACAGATCAGATTATACTACAGAAGGGCAGAGAGAGACACACAGCAGTTATTCTCAGTCTCTACTGTCTGTCTTATCTACACTTTCATATTATAGAATAATACAATAAAATGTGTTCTAAAAAAAAACATATACTGTAGTTAAATAATACTGTAATGATTTAACTATTACATTTATTACCGTAGTAATAAACATTTCATTCTGCGACTTCTGAGCCAAACCGTGCAGGGCTTTGTGAATAGGCCCTTTGGCTCTCAGATAACACCAACTACTCTTGCCATTATATCAGGCTATATATGTATGTTTATATGTATGTATATCTTTAGTAATATAGTGCCATTAATGTACATAGCGCTTCACAGCAGTAATACACGTGACAATCATATAGATACAAATAATATAAATAACACATAACGGGAGAAGGGCTTCAGAAGGCCTGGGGGATTCAGTATGGGCCTGGGGAGGGAGGGGGGGGATTCAGTATGGGCCTGGGGAGGGAGGGGGGGGATTCAGTATGGGCCTGGGGAGGGGGGGGGATTCAGTATGGGCCTGGGGGGGTTTAAGTATGGAGCTAAGGAGTAAAGTACAGTATGGAACTAAAATGAATTACAGCTGGGACTCGGGTATACGGCGGGTACCGTTCCAGGGGCCCGCCGTATAAGTGAAAATCGCCGGAAAGCGGATCCGGCGATTTTCAGTTCTGTGCATGCACAGAACGGCGGATTTTTGCCGTTCTGCGCATGCGCTGCCTATGGTCTGCGCACGCAAACTACGGTATGCGCGCGCAGACAATGGTCTGCGTATGCGCGCCGGGCGCAACCGCCTGTTCTGCACATACGCGACTGAGGATCAAAGATGGTGGCCCCCTTCTCGGTGCTGGTGGATCGTCGAAAAGCGAAGTGCCGAGAAGCGGGGCCTGCTGTACAGTATCTCTCTTCAACCGGTCCACAATGGGGGCCTTCGATCGGTCAGCGAGGTGGCTTTCAACCATCCTGCAGGGGGGCTTCAACCAGCCAGGAAGGGGGAGCCTTCAACCGGGCCGCGTTTGGGCCTTCAATCAGCCCGCGCTTCAACCGGCCAGGTGGAGGGGGGGGGGGGAAGGGTGGAGCCTTTACCTGGCCAGAGGAGGAGCTTCAATTGACAGGCGGTGGGGCTTGTTTTGGAGGGGAGATGGAATGGATGCTGACTGACTGCCTGGGTGACTGACTGACTGACTGACTGCCTGGGAAGGTGGGTGGGTGGGTGGGTGGGTGACTGCCTGGGTGGGTGGGTGAGTGGGTGACTGACTGCCTGGGTGGGTGACTGACTGCCTGGGTGGGTGATTGATTGCCTGGATGGGTGATTGACTGCCTTTGACTGACTGCCTGGGTGGGTGACTGACTGACTGCCTGGGTGACTGACTGACTGCCTGGGTGGGTGACTGACCTTGAGTGGGTGGGTGGGTGACTGAATGCCTGGGTGGGTGGGTGGGTGACTGAATGCCTGGGTTTGACTGAATGCCAGGGTGGGTGGTTTGGTGGGTGACTGAATGCCTTGGGTTACTGACTGCCTGGGTGGGTGACTGACTGCCTTGGTAGGTGACTGACTGACTGCCTGGGTGGGTGACTGACTGACTGACTGCCTGGGTAGGTGACTGCCTGCGTGGGTGAGTGACTGACTGACTACCTGGGTGGGTGACTGACTGCCTGCGTGGGTGAGTGACTGACTGATTGCCTGGGTGGGTGGGTGACTGACCTTGACTGGGTGGGTGCTGTTTCTTTGCCTTGCTTCCTCCCCTGCCCCCGATCCCCACAGCTGCTGCCAGGGGCGGTAGGTAGGCTTGGGGGCACGGGAGGTAGGCTGGGGGGGGGGGGAGGGTGAGACTGGTGGGCTAATTCCCGCAGGAGCATCTAGTTTACCACCCCCCCCCCCCCCAAGGCCCCTGGTCTCTGCGGCTGCTGCCAGGGGCAGGAGGCTGGCGCGGGGGGAGCTGGGTTGGCAGAAGCGCCATGGCGCTTCCCCTCCATCCCACATTGGGAGCAGGGGGGAGCAGGTCCATGTGGCTGCTGCTGCTCGGGCGGGAGGAACAAGGCTGGACACCCTGCGAATGTGCGTCGAGACATCTGCTCTGCGCATGCGCACAGGGATCGCCGGCATTTTTTTTTTAAAACACTGGCTCACGGGGCCCGGTATGCCAACCCCGGCAGAACCCCCCTGCTGGCAGGCCTGGATACAGGATTTTGATAGGAAGGCAAGAGAGGGATTTCAGCAGGGGAGACGCTGAGACAGATTTAGGAAAGAGTAGAGTGATTCTGGCAGCAGCATTTAGGATAGATTGTAGGGGAGACAGGTGAGAGGCAGGAAGGCTGGACAGCAGGAGGTTACAGTTATCGAGACGGGAGAGAATGAGGGCCTGAGTCAGAGTTTTTGTGGTCGAGCAACAGGGGAAAGGGCGTATCTTTGTAATACTACGGAGGAAAAAAACGACAGTTTTTGGCTACCTTTTGAGGGTGAATAAATAAATATATATATATATATATATATATATATATATATATATATATATATATATATATATATATATATATATATATAATACCATTAGATTACACCAGTGTCAGGTAAAGTGTTTGGCATACAACTAGCACTATCTACTCTCTGCCAGTACAGTATACTAGCTAATAATTTCCCGTAGGTTTAACAGCGTTATATTACACCGGTGTTGGGTATAGTGTTTGACATACAGATAGCTCTATCGACTCCCTCCTAGCATACCTGGCAATAATGTGTTTAATACCGTCATGTTATAGCGTTGTTGCGTAAAGTGTTTGGCATTCAGATACTAGCATCATCATCTCTCTGTTAGTTACTATCCAGTCATTTCCTGTTGGTTTAAAACCAGTTACACCAGTGTTGAGTAAAGTCAACTTTGACATACAGATATAGCAACACCTTCTCTGTGCTAATACTAACCAATCATTTCCCCAGTTTGTTTAACACTGTAACATTACCCCAGTGCTGTGTTAAGTGTTTGGCATAACGATAGCGCCATCTACCCTCTGCTGGTATATTATTTTCTGCTGGTTTACCACCATTACATTACACCGATGTTGGGTAACGTGTTTGGCATACAGATATCACCATCTATTATCTGCATGTAACCCAAGCAATAATTTATATATTTGTAATTATTTTGTGGTTTTTCAGCTTTCAGTTTATATTTAGGTTTCCTAATTGTTTTTAGAATGTTATAATTATTGTAAGCTTTTTTCATGACTTAATATGATTTTTCATGCCTATTTTTTTTTTATTTTTTACATAATTCGGTAAAAACCCCAGGCCAATTCAACACCAAAACCAAACAAATGGAGTCTGAACAAAAACGAAATATAAATGGAAAACATGATTTTTTTTAGAACTAAAATCTTGTCCAAAACCAAAGCAAATAATTTTAGAACCAAAGACTACTGTATATAACATTTGTTTTAGCACGTAAAGCTTGCCAGATGCATTTTAACTGAATAAATTGCATTTCTTGTGACCAAGACATGATGTCATAATAAAATTGCAGCAGATATATCTTAACAAATTCAATTCTTTTTTAATAAAATGAAAACGTACTATTATTGTTTTGTGTCCTATGGATACTGTATACTGGTTTAAATATTATTTTTTTGCCAATACAGGCGTCGGGCCCTAATTTAGCAAGATGTTTCACATCTGAATTTTTCGGAACTGAATCCAAAAGGCACACTGTACCATTAGCAAGGCAAAACCACCCTCTAGCATAACAGTCCTACAAAGAATTTAGACATTGTAACAACATGTCTTACTCCACCAAAATATTTTCCCTATGCATCAACTTTAGATTTTGCATGAACATTTCTCATTGTATTAAAACCATAGAATCCCTACTATTTCCCACCTGCAACTTCTACTCACCCCTATCTCCTCACCCTAAAGTCACAGGGGGAGTTGGAGTTGCAGGGGGGAAAGAGTAGGGATTCTAGGTTTCGATTTTTATTTTATAAATAAAAAGTGATCTGAGTTTTGCTCTGTCCGTCTGCATTTCTTGGAAGTGCATGTAACCCCTCTACTTTCACTGTCCCTCAGACTACGCCTGGCGCTGAAGTGGGGGCCTGAGTCCATACTGTGTGTCCTATGTTAAATACCACACGAGCGGGGAGCAAGTAATGGGATACAACACTTGGATGTGTATATATAGGTATATCTATAAACCGTTAACAAAAACCTTGTGACCTAAGGGCATAGGATCGCCACATACAAGTCACAGTACAACTCTCACAACTCTTCACATAAGCGCTGCACATGTGTATGTGTTAGAGTCAACCCAATAGGCCTCCCAAATCCTGGGTGGTCAGACCTAAATTTGAAGTACTGGTATGCCGTTGGAGCTCGCATTTTCTGACTTTGTACAGCAGGCCTGTGCTTTGCAAAGGTTTGAGTTGGTACCACTTTATCCCATGACCCGTAGGGGGTGAGCCCTCGTTGGTAGGCTTCTTTGTTGGTAGGCCTCTCTGCGGTTGGACGATCCGGCTCTTTAGGCTTTCCTCCGTCCTGTCAGCCACTGCAGTCTCCACGCGGGACGTGTGCAGGTCCTTCACACAACTATCTCTCGATACAGCCTCACTCTTGCAGGCCTACGCAGATCTGACCCTACTGTCATGGCTGCCTCCCTTTTACAGCTCCCTCTCCCTCTTAATCCCTCCCTTAATCCCTCTTTCACCAGCCTTTCTACTGGCATATCACATATCCATTGGAGTGGAGCCTGCTAGGAGGCAGTGTACATGTGTTTGCTTGCCATACACAGGGGGTTACATGCAGATGAGTTGATGCAGTCGGCGGAGGAAAAGGACGTCCTATGGGTCATGCAGGAACCAGTCCTTAGGACTTTGTAAACTTCATAACGGCAGTGTAAGGATTAAAAAAAAATATATATATATATATATATATATTTAACGTTCCATGGATTGATATTCACTCAAATTGTAGCATAATATTTGTTCTATGTTATCCTGTGGCAGAATGAGACTTTAGAGATGTATTAGTCTTCCTGAATGTCCGTGTCATTGTCTCTACTGTATGGGATGTAGGTTTCTTGTAACTGTGTGACTATGCTAGCCTGGGGACGTCAGGAATAAATATACTATAAATGGTCAGAAGTCTATTCAAACTCGCTTTGCAGTGGGAAGGATGAACTTTATCGGCCTATTCTTTGAGCATGACCCTGAAATCCATGTGCTTCTCAGATGGTTTCTTAGGCTGGGGCCATGGTGCCTTTGCCCGTGCGGAGGCGTGAGCGGCCGTGACCTCACACGCTTGAAGCGGGTGCGTCTTTCGGCCATGGTACCCGTGCCATCCGTGGGCGTGTCTAATGGGCGTGCCAGTGGCATCACAGAGCTGGTTTGCCCTCATTGGGCGAACCGCTCACGTGACCGGCCTGTCACTCCAAGAAATCAGTTTGAACTGATTTCTTGTGCAATGCGCGCCCCCTCCCGCGTGCCCGCACACCGCATGAACACGAACACTGCCTTAAGGCAGTCTGATCGCTCAGCGTGCAGACGCGTCAGCACGGTCTGCGGTACCATGGCCCGAGCCTTAAGTATGCCTCAAGATTCCATTTCCAAATAAACAATATTGAGCACATTTTCACATTTACATTCGTCCTTTTTTCTGTATAAAATTTGTTTTTGAATCACTATGGGGCTTATTCATTATACTGTAATAATGGCATTTCCGTGTCTCTCTCCACCTCTCCTCTCTTATTTTCTCCTCTCTAGCAAAAGCCCCCTACCTTGGGAAGGCGGGATTTTCAGCTGTGACTTTCTGGGCAATATCGCTTTAGATTGTCCACAATAAGCCGAAAAATGCATGCAAATGAGATTGTTTTGCATACAGTATATAAATTTTTTACATTCTAATAAATGTGGTGAAAAAAACAGATTTTTATTGTCTCACATTGTGCTTTCTGTTTTTTGCCAATTTTGGCAATAATAGAGTGGAATAAATAGGGCTCTACAATTCTATTTCAGATCTGTAACTCATTCGAGGAGCTGAGTACCTTTTCCTTGAGGAGCATGGCTTCCAGGGACCGCATATTAAGCCTGACAGATGATGGGAATCAACAGGGACCAGAACCTCCACGGCAGAAACTCGCCTACACCAAGTCTATGATCCTCTCCAATTCTCGAGGACCGAGGGTAAACCTCGGATACCACAGCATAAATCACTACATTCAGAGATGCCTGAGACTCATACACTGGATGTGTATCTGTCTGTGAAGGGAACTGGAGTACAGGCAGTCCTCGGTTATCCAACGGAATCCGTTCTGGAAGTAGCGTTGGATAGTGAAAACGTTGTAAAGTGAGTCCCATGTTAATCAGTGGCAGTGAGCGTTGGATAATGCATTCTGGCGCCGAAAAACAGCCCCTGTGGTTGCATGGTAAAACGTTGGATATGCCATTCGTTGTAAAGTGAAATGTTGGATAACGAGGACTACCTGTACTGGCAGGGTGGAAAGCCTTGTTGAGGGACACCAAAACTAGTTATACACAGTTATTATTGAGTATAGACTGGCCTAAATCATTATCAAACTACTGACCTGGAGTTAGTTGATCAGCTATGAATGTTGTAAAAGACCTTGAATCGTCAGTGAGTTAGCTCAGTTGTCAGTATAATTGTGAACAAGGGACGGTGTCAAAAGGTGTTGCATGAAAATATCATGCTCAGCTGTCAAAAATGACTATTAAATTGCCATTTTGAGTCATAACTGCTCTTACCATATACCGGAGCCTATTACACATTACCTCATTATAATCACCCTTCAACACTTGGTCAACACCACTACATGGTCATATAATATAAAAAAACACAGAATCCAGGGCTAAGCAAAATAGTGCAAATATTTATTATGAGTACACAAATGCAGAAGTGTTTCATTGTAAGTATTAACCTCTCTAAAAATGTTTGCTTTCTGCATGAGTAAATTCACAATAAATATATTTTGGTGTCTCCTGGATACTGTTTTTATTTTATTGATAGTTTTTGGCTGCTTAATGTTGTCCCAGGAGACACCTCAATTTATTGACAAGATGTGGACCTGATAAATGTACTTTTGCTGGGGTGGTGGTGACCTGATTATTTTAGGTTGCCTACTAAAGAATTGTGGAATGACTTTAGGTGGAGCCTTCATACAAAATCAAGACACAAGTATTTTTACAAGTCATAAACAAAAGGTTATATTTGAATAAGAAAGTTTGTATAATTAAGAATGTAATAACACAATTTAAAAACACTTACTATAACATTGTACTATTCTTACTATTAGTTGGGGCTTCTGTGTGAACTTATTTATCTTTCCTTTTGAAGCTAACCTCACGTGGCTTATCACTGCTCTAAGCTGGCATTGCACCACCCTGGAAAAGAGGGTTAATTAACCTAATACGGAGACAATGTGCCCATAATTCTTGATTCACTACACCTGCATATGATCTTGGGACAGGAATATAGATGGCTGTTGATCAAAATCATTATTTGAGAGACACACATTCACAAGTACAACACTATATTATCAAGATAACCAACCCTGGGCTATTACATGTTCTATTGGCCATCTCTTTCCAGGTGAACCATAAAAGAAACCTCTCTCACCATCAGCTTGAGAGCTTTATTGATTCAAGCCCACCTGCAGAAGTAAACAAGTCATCTATGGTCACAGTCCTCGATATACCCCATGTAAGTTTGAATTCCATGACATCTGTTAGCCTTACTTTATGACACCTCCATTGTGAGTGCTTTGTAAAGTTACTTAAGAATTGAATTATCACCAGTAATGTCTCTCCATGGGCCATGTACAGTGACCGTATTGTACTTAAATCGTATTAATGGTAGCAGAATTTTCCCATTCTCCTACTGTCAATTATGTGATATCGTAAGTATTTGCAGAAATAGATTGTAAATGTGCTATAAAAAGCAAACAGCCATAGCAGACCTTATGGTGCAAGTTGAATTGTTAAATAGCTACTCCATATGTTGTTATAGGACTATGCTTCTATTTTCCAGGAAGTGGAAAGGGCAGGTCAGTTAAACAAGACTAAGATAGCGGAAGGTGGAAGAAAACTGAGGTAAATCCCAAAGTACAGTATACAGATAGAATATAATCCAAACCAGCATATTTGCATGTCTCTCACATAGCACTTCAATGCCTTTCATACTGTACATACTGTTCTTTACAACTGTACACATAGGAACAGTAGAATATATGCTTCATAAGATACCTCAGGACATAACCAAAGGTGAGGGCCTTGTCCACACATACAGTAAAACACATTGCTGGTTTCAATTAAAAATACTGAATCAAACATAGCAGATATGTGCATGTAATGTCTTTAAATCAATATAACATGCAAGCTATCCCTTGTGCTTGGTGTCTGATATGTGGGAATTGTTTTGTTCTTCAGGAAAAATTGGACTACATCTTGGGTAGTTCTGACTGGAAACAGTCTGGTGTTCTACAAGGACCCAAAAGTACAAGCACCTTCAGGCTGGGTAAGAACTAAATAGACTTAACCCAATATCTGTTGGAGCGTCTGTGGGCACAGCAATCTGATTGAAGTTAGATAAACCACTACATCTTCTGTGGGTTGGGAAGATCTGGGGATTTAAGAGGTTGGAAGAACCTAGAACTGTGCTGGACGTTTGGTAGCATTGAGGGAACTGAAGTTGTAAAGCCACAGGGATCTTAGAAGTTGGGTAGTGGTCAACCTATTTTGGAAGTTGGATAGAACTAAACATAGAGTAGCTACAGTAGATATGTAGGTTCCCAGAAATGTGTCAAATGTTTGGGGTCAGAGATGTTTGCTGGGCATCAGTAGAGATTTGTTGTACTGCAGATTGGGTATGCTAAAGTTCCTGGCTGGTGATCTATGCAAAATTCTTGCACAGAAACATTATAATCGAAACTAATACGACAATTGACATCCTTGTAAACAAGGTGTATATTTACACAAATCTGCATTTGGATGTTTTTAAAATGGTAGTCTTTAAACAAACATTAGAAATGTGAGTATACATATTATTGTGTGTTACAGTATCCAGAAGTTTCTGTTAGAGAACGTAGGACATTAGGGGACTTTAGTAACTTTGTGCAAGCGCAAAACCTGTTGAGATCTGTTCTGAATTTCTAGATATCTTTTAGAGTATCTGTATCTCTGGTTAATAATTGGAGGCTCAAATACTGTGACATACTGGGAATGTATTAGCGTTTTAGTCTATACTGCATGTTTGCAAGGTCTGACCTGTAGGGAAGCTTTGGAGGTTTGTTGGAATATGGAATACCTTAAACTAAGTGATTTGTCATTTGTCCAACTTAAAAGTCTTTAATATTTTTGTCTCTAAGAAACCTTCCAATAGTAAACCCGAGAGCAGTATGGACCTCAGAGGGTCCAGCATTGACTGGGCCCAGGAAATGTCGAGCAAAAAGAATGTGATTCATGTAAGTCACGAGAAATGACAAAATCTTCCTTCCTGTTCAAGATGTTCTTTCCTTGTACAATATCACCTCTAGGTTTATGATGATCGCAAAAATATGTTCATGTCATGTTAATTAAAAGTTGGAAATCACATTGATATTTAAATATCAGAACCCCGCAACTTAGGTTAGGAATGTTATTGACAGTCCACGCTTATTTCGAGGTACAGCAAGGTTCAGAAATAAGTTACCCAGCAAAAAAGAAACACGCAAACCTTCAGATCTGGTTATTTCCATCTGCTGTTATGTTGCAGACGATATCTAAAGTCTAACCCACACCAGGGACTGACAATTTATAACTAGCTACCTCTAAAATGTACTGTATATTGTAACTCCTATGCTTCTATAACCTCAAACATGTATTGATTGCAACATTAAAAACTCATTAAGGTCCAAATTTACTAAGCAGTGCTATTCCATAAGTCACCTGGCGTTGGAAGACAACTTCCAGCCTAATTACGTGAATGGACAATAAGGTACCACTGTAAGGTATCCTAAATATTAACACTGATTAGTAAATGTGACCCTTTATGCCATGATGGTATGCAGTGTCCATGAAAACGAAGGGGACTATCGACTCTTAAAACAAGCAACGATGCCCTGTAGACTCTTCCATCTGACCAAGACTGCTGCAGCATTGACAATACAATGGTCCATATTTACTAAGCCTAAAACACCTTCCGACACTGGAAGACTCCTTACAGCCCATTTATTTGAATGGGCTGTAAGTGGTCTTCCTGCCCTGGAAGGTGCTTTATAGTACAAGACTGCTTTGTAAATATGGCCCAATATATCTTTATGGCATTTAATGAGGTTCTGTATTGTGGAAATCATCAATAAATAAAGCCCCGAAGCTACATCTTATTCATTTTTTATCTAGGTTTACTCACGGGTTTAAAATAAAATTCAGACCGGAAATGGGCTACACCATGAACCACACACAAAAAGGATATTTAAAATATGACCATTATTCGAATAATAAAACACATTGCACAATATATTTTGGTCCTTCCCCAGGGTGGAGCATTGCTAGTATTATAAGTAAAAGAAGGGAAATGCTTGACATCTATTGACTTCTAAAGAGAAGAAAATTATTAATTTCAATAATAAATGTCATCAACATCTCTGTGATATTTCTCTAGTATCAAGGTAAATAAAATAGGAACGTTCTCAGGAAATCTTTCATGTTGTGATAGTTTAAAACAAAATATTTGAAATGCTCCCTTTCTTGCTTTTTGTCTTCATTTCATGTTGTCAGTTTTAAAAAGATAGAGCAGAAAAGGTCACTAAAAAGGGGTTTTATAGCTTATGGGATGGACTAGTATTGTATTAGCAACTGTCACGAGTATGTTAGTTGTAGTGAATTCATCTTTTACAATTTTAATTGCATACGTGAATATATGCATATTATGTAATGTAAATACTTACAATAATAGAACAGTCGCACAAATCTATTGTCATTAAGGGTGACTGACAGCAATTTTTTTCATCTTTTTGCTACTAATACATGTTCTTGGTGATTGGTATTAATATGTATGTAATGCTCTTTTCTTTAGAAGTCAGGTGTGTCATATTCTGTGTCAGATATATGCAGCACTACAAAGTGCTTTCTACTCAGCCGGGTTGGATGATATAGAATAAATCCATAAACTTTCTATGTACAGCACGCGCCCACTAATATAGTCTGTAAAGTGCACATCCTGGTCTTTTGGAGAAACAGAGTAATCCATTCACCCTTAAAGCTGCAGACCAAGCAATATCCTACATGTGTGTATTTTTTAAAGAAATCTGTTCTGTAATATAAAAAAAAATGCTACACGCATTTTCTCAAACAACTGATGTATAATGTAACAGGTTATTTTTTGTTTCTATAGCAACCATTTACAAAGTCACATCCCCATCCTCTTCTGAAACAGGCTCCGGCACACCACTTTTTGAGCCCTGCCCTCTCTCTAGCAGTGCACCAATTATATCTAGTGACTGCCTGGTCACATGATCTTCCCCGCTGAACTTTGCATCTTTGGTCCTCTTCTGCTGCACTGACCGCCATTTAGTGAACCCCCGAGCCGAATCTTTGCCGATCGATCACAGGAGGACGGATCGATGGGCAAATTAGCTAATTACTTATCATTATGTGAATTGTGTTGCTGAACATATTAAATGGAGAAAAAAATCAAACAAAAAAACAGTAGACTGCTTCTTTAAGTGTCCTTATGGTCACCCACTGCATATTTCATTTGAGACACAGGCAACATCAGGATGTGTATACAGTATGTTCTGTGCCCTCTGCAGCTCCGCATGGTGACAGGCAATGAGTTCCTTCTGCAATCGGACAAGGACCCCTTAATCCAGGAGTGGTATGAAGCCCTGGGGCGAGTCATCGAGAGGCTGGTAAGTGTAAACTCAAAGTAGATGCTTCAGTAAGAGTATCGTTTGTGTAACTCGAAGTCTCAAACCATGAAGTAGGTTTGTGCAAAGTTTCTGAGGATTTTGATCCAGCTCAGAATAGGAAAAACAAAATATTGGTCCTCAGCAGTACATCAAGCATCATGTTAATTGTTTGTTAATAATTTGTTAGTAAACCCTAAACTGAACACAGTAAGGAGCCACTAACTTTAAATAGGATTACTTATTTACTTATGTAAGTACTTATGTACTTGTGACTCAAGCACCAAACATTTGACTGTAAGCTGTACGGGGCAGCAATTCATTATGCCTGCAAATTCCACGGCCAGCGCTGCATACACTGTGGTGCTATATAAACAAATACTAGTATGATTATTAACAACCTTGCATGAGGTGGATTTCTTTGGGTCGGTACAGCGCAGAAAATTACCCAAAAAACAAGTTTAAAATTCTATAGTGAAGTTATAACATCGAAAATATGTGAAAGAATCCCAACTTATGCACTCACATGGGGTCAGATATAAACGCACATTTTGTGTATCAAGTGTCTGGTAGTCTGAAGTTGGATGTTTTCTCTCACCTTTATTAAGCTTGGAGCGGCAACTCACGTTTTGTGTATCACCAGTATTTTTATATCACCGCACAATATATTTGTGGATTTTATTCGCTGATGTCACTATTGTTGAATTGTATTAGTATTGTCAGTGGGAGTGCTTCTTTGGTTGTGTTGCTATCAGTGGCGTAGCTGAACATGTATGGGTCCCCGGGCAAAATTTTGGTGGCTGCTCGGGATCATGTGCGATCGGCGTTTGTCGGTTGCTCATGCCGATCGAAGCTTGCTGGTCGCGCATGCGCACGTGAAGCCAGGAAGTGCTGATCGCGCATGTGCATTCGGCGAGCAGATTCGTGCTTACACAATCGCTGACAAATATGGTCAACCCAAGAGATCGGGCCACCGGGCTATAGCTAGGCCACTGGTTTATAACCTAGCACGAGGGCAAGTAGTTAAGTAGCTAGGTCTTAAAATATTGTTTAGGTACTATACCTTGGTTGTACTATTAGGATGATGGGTACTGTAGGTAGTTTGATGCGTTTAAACCCCCTTAATTAATTATTTTCATAGTTTTCATAGTTTAATTTATTACTTAGCTGTTCTATCGCCAACAATACAGCAAAAAATTGGTCTTTGAATCAATTTGTTACGAAAGTGTAATGTAATCTAATGTGCAACAATTTTGTATAACTTACAAATGACCTAACATATTAGTTATATATTGTTATATTTTGTGTTTAAATTGTTCTTAAAGACAGCGGCATGTTTCTTCAAAGCAGATGTACACAGTTCTTAAACTCAAACTAGCAACTCGATTTATGTTGTTGTTAGAGCACGAAGCAGAAAACAGATCTGAGTTTGTTAACCCCCCCAAAAAAACAAAAGAAATGTGAATGTTTAGATGTGTAAATAAAAATTGTAATTGATTACACATATATTTTTCGGTATTGATTACTCAGATATTTTCAAGATTAAACAGCATTATTTTTTTTTTGAACAGTCGATTCTGAAGTTCAGGCTGGATGCAACACTGTTATTAGGCAAACATTAGTATGATAGAGCAGGGGTGCTCAACTCCAGTCCTCAAGACCCCCCAACAGGTCAGATTTTAAGGATATCCCAGCTTCAGCACAGGTGGCTAAGTCTTGTGACTGCACCACCTGTGCTGAAGCTGGATATCCTTAAAACCTGACCTTTTGGGGGTCTTGACGACTGGCGTTGAGCACCCCTGTGATATAAGATCTCTAACTGAATTATACAAGGTCAAAGTATCCTAGCAGCTGGGTACACTGGGAACATTAGGCATCATGTTCATGTGCATGTAGGTGTCTTCTTCCTGGTGTTGTCCTGTTATAAGTTCTTCCTGTGGGACACTCCTTTAGGATCGGGAAAATCCACTGGAAAATATTCTTTTAAGAAGAGCTGGCAGTGTGGAGGTCCTAGATGGGAGCGGAGGTGAAGAGGAGAGTACACCGAAGACTAAAGACAGTCTGAAGTTCTCATGTATGTATCAAGGGTTTCAGGGAGACTCCTTAGAATCCACTGTGGACCATTTGTGTTCTATTGTTGTCATAGAGAACAAAATTACTAATCCATTTATATTCATATCTGAAAAGCGGATCAAACAGGATCTTCACTTTCCTGAAAAATACAGAAATTATACCAAATACAAGTTTACAACTAGTATTTAGATCATGTTGAGCTAAAGCAGGGGTATCGGCTCAGAATGGCTTGGAGGCAATTCTTAAATTCGACAGCAAGACTCGAGCTGCACCATCAGAGCGATGGAGGGAGAAAAATTAAATAAATAGTAACCATAACCTATGCGTACATATATTTTTTTTCTTGAGTTTTCCTTATTACAAATATGTAAATGTCGCTGGTATACCTCTCCCTCCCCACACCCCTCTCCCCCCCTCTGTTTTTATACCTCCCCCCCCCCTCTGTTTTTACACCCCTCTATACCTTCAATAGCAGTGTCCGCGCTGAGCAGGGAGAACACGTGGTTGCTGACAGTTATTGCTGCAGCGGGCTCTCCACAAAAAACTGCATGTAACTGACTCCTGCTCTGTGGGCCACACACAGGTGCTCGGCGGGCCGCACACAGGTGCTCGGCGGGCCGCACACAGGTGCTCGGCGGGCCGCACACAGGTGCTCGGCGGGCTGCACACAGGTGCTCGCGGGCCGCATGCAGCCTGGGCCTTATGTTTGACACCCCTGAGCTAAAGGTTGCAATTACTTCTTCAGGATTATGTACCATTCGGCCACAGTGACATTCCTCACTTTCCATTGTTGGACAAAACATTATGCTCTTCTCTAGGTTTCTCTTCTTTCTCCAATAGTATGGGAAACACAGCGACGCTTTGCCAACAATTACCAAGTTCCTCAAAACGTAACAAACAATCCGCTAGAGAAACATGTTAGCATTTTCCAGATATTCAAAACTTGTGCCCAAATGTTTCTCCTTCTGAATCCAGGACTTAAGTTAACCCCCCTTTTTTACGTTTAATTAGGTTCCAGATTTCCACTAACAAAACTGAAGCAGAGTTTTATGTTTTGCGGAAACAAACCCCAGAAAGAATAGGTTTAAGCCTCACCAAAAGGCTATGTTACCATGTTGGCTTTCACAGAGTTTTGAATCCTACACTTTTGTTGGAAGAGCCCGAGGAGGGGTTGTCAAATGTTTGTCTGCTTAATGCAGCAACCTGGAGTTACTTAAACTTTACAGCTAAGTTTCCGTCTCTCTCTTGCTAACGAAGGATGTAGATTTTTCTCCTGTGAATCCTTTAACTTCCATCATTCACTCCACAAGAGAACTAGGTTCATTGTAGAAACTTCTCTTTGTTATTGTTTTGGGGATGCGTACAGAACATCAGCAGCCATGACATGACTGAGATATGTCTTCGCTCCCCTTCGGGTGGGACACTGCATCATTAAATACATTTGAATCCATAGCATCATTATTGTTCTATTGTAAGGAGGAAGTCAACAGCCCATAACTGAATATTTCCTGATTTTTTTATAATGTGTTTTTGACTCAACAATTTGCTTTGGTGTACTGTTCATAAATAAGTAATAGTCGTTGCAATTAAACATAGTTGGGCAAGTAATTTAAAAATCTCCGGGCCTGTAACACTGACATTGTCAGTGACAGAGCCAAGAGAATAACTAGTTCTAAAGCCACCACACCAGTGTACTGGTACTAGAAGGTATGAAATACCATTACCTTTTTTTTTATTTATGAATTTATAGTTTCACTGGATTACATTGATTTATTTTAGAAAGAACTACTGCCTTTATTTTTTTACAGCATAAATATTAAGGCCAATATTTATTAAGTGGTGCTATGCCATAAGATACCTTCCGATGAAAGATACCATTTACTCGAATGGGACATACCAAGTCTTCTGGCAATATAAAATGTCTTATGGCACAGCACCTTGTTAACAAATATGGGTCTTGCCTACTGTAAATGAAGTCTAACGATCAACCAGGTTAGAATTTCTTCAAATCTGGCCAAGTACCATTGTTATTTTATTATACATATTTGACCACTGCCCCATGCTTATATCACACAAACTCCTCAGTTACAGTATAATCAACAGCCTTACGTGATCCTTCATTCCTTTCCCCATACAGTATCTTGGGTAAACTCCAGCCCAACAGGAACAGACAAGAAGAAGGTGAAGAACAGACTCCGGAAACTTTTGGTGAGGAGGCCTCCTCTGCAGACTCTGCAGGAAAAGGGACTTATTAAAGGTAAGAATAAACGTCTCATAATGACCTGTAAAGCAGATGATGCAGCCTCTCACACCCTAAATACTGAGGTCAGTTATTGCACAGACGTTCCATAATCCTTACGCATATTATTTCAATCAGGGGTCTCCAACCTTACTTGTAATGAGGGCTACTTCTGATTAATCAAAATTATCCTGAGCTTCTAAAACATATTGAAAATACGTGGATTAGATAAGAGTACATATAAGCCACACAATACAACAACAATACCCCCCCTCACAAACACGCAATACCCCCAGACACAGGCAGTACTCCCGCAATACCCCCTCCTCCCCCCTGCCATACACACACACACAATACCCCCGCACATACACTCTGGGAGGTCTCTAGTGCTGCACCGGTCCCTCGCACTGATGGGGAAGTTGGGCCCAACTTCCGGTGCAGACCGGCAGAAGAGGGAGGCACGCAGCAACTAGAGGCATGGCAGCTGGACGCAGAAGTTTGATTCACAGAGCTGTTAGTCCACTCATTCATTTGTGGCTGTTCTGTGCTTGTTACAATCCACATTCCTCATGTCTGCATCGGTTTTCTAAATCTGTTTTTTTGTCTCACATCCCCACAAAAAAACACGTTTGGCTCATGTCAATGGCAGCAGCTGCTGGCACTTCCTGGCAGAATCTTATCCCATCTCTCTTCTATCAGAAGGGGTACTCTTTACCTAATACTATTGATTAGAGAGCAACGTGGCACCAGTGAACTGTATGGACATAAAGCAAAATAGAAATGTAGGTAGCCCCGGTAAAAACAATGTGAGACATGAAGACCATGTTGCATTGCATGTTGATCTAGAAATTCCCTTGTGTTATGTAATTGAACTCTTTGTGTTATGAAGACAGAACAGATCCGGTGTGGTACTTCCTGTGTTTTGTGCGCGTGTCATGAAAAGTAGAGAAGAAGAAATCATTTATAAGGACATGATTACAAAATGGCAAAACGTTAACCGTAAACCTGGACTCTTCCCTTAAAATCTCAGATGTTTAGTGTACTTTTTATAAATGCTCCTTGCCATTTACCCCTTGTTTCTGTAGAATCTCTTTGAAATGCAAAGGACTGTATCTGGCCGAAAAAATGGGTTACTAATTGTCTTTGGTGGTTGCTCTGTTTCTCAGACCAGGTTTTTGGCTGCCGGTTGGATGCTCTTTGTCATCGGGAGAAGAGTACAGTCCCAAAGTTTGTGCGGCTTTGCATAGACGCTGTAAATGAACGAGGTACAAGAATACATTTTACATTTCCAAAATAAAGATTGAGAGCCATATTTAGTAAGCAGCCTTACTCTATAAGACAACAAAACAAAACACAGCGCACAATGCTCATCGTGAATTAATAAAAAACAGTGTTTATAAAATAAGGAATTCAAGGTTCTGCGTACATCAGATAAAAGGTAAACAGGCACATAGAGCTACAATCTAGCTGTTACCGCTCACTGCGACCAGGAACTACGGAGAGATGATTTCATCAAAGGTCTTGCTTCATATCATGCAGCTTTAGGCAAGGGTAGATTAACAGCCGATGTACCGGTGTTCAGGCAATCTCTTTAGACAGTCCCATAGTCCAAATTAATGCGTAAAAGCACTCGATGGAGTCAGAGGGTAACAGATTCAGCTCCGTGTAGCAGCTTTCCGCTACCACTCAGCTACCTATTTTAATCTCTTATGAGTATTAAGGTCACGGTACGCTTTGTGTCCTTCTACGATACATGTTATATGGGTAACTGCCCCCTTTGACGCATGCGCCGTGACGTCATCATTCTCCGTCGGCGCACAGTGAGGTGCTGAGAGCAGACGATACACGCTGCTACACGGGGCTGAGTCTGTTACCCTCTGACTCCATCAAGTGCTTTTACGCATTAATTTGGACTATGGGACTGTCTAAAGAGATTGCCTGAACACCGGTACATCGGCTGTTACTCTACCTTTGCCTAAAGCTGCATGATATGATGCAAGACCTTTGATGAAATCATCTCTCCGTAGTTCCTGGTCGCAGTGAGCGGTAACAGCTACATTGTAGCTCTATGTGCCTGTTTACTTTTTATCTGATGTACGCAGAACCTTGAATTCCTTATTTTATAAACACTGTTTTTTATTAATTCACGATGAGCGTTGTGCGCTGTGTTTTCTTTTGTTGTTTCTAGACACTCAGGGTCCTGGGCTACCCTATGTACAGCAGCAGACTCTCTCATATTGATTGGTAACATAGGTTTATCATTATCACCCACTTACCACTTATTTGGCTTATTTTGGTGTATTAATATTCATTATCATATATACACATGGTTATAAGAATATTTTCCTTTGCGCACTTGTTTGTTATTTCTATTTACTCTATAAGACACCTTCCAGCACCAGATTGCACCTTACAGCCCATTCACTAAGGCTGTAAAATGTCTTCCAGCACGGGAAAGATGTCTTAGGCCGTAATACTGCATAGCAATATGGCACTCAGTTCCTACAGTGCCTCTTCCGAATCCTAGATATAAATAAGACATCCCTTCATAGTGGAATCTTATAGAGAAGTCCCTGTGCATCAAAAGTAATTAGTGGAGGCTCCAGCAAAATTAACACTCTAACTAATACAATACAAGTAGTTAATTGCACTACAGTAAAAGCAATGACGTGGGACATTGTGATTATAACAGAACAGTTGAAGTGTGAAAAGTAGCAGTGGTCTCAAATTACCTCTGCCCTGCACAGATTAGGTGTATCTTTGGTATGGACTTCTCTTTGTTGCCTCTGCCTCTTGCCTCACACTGATCTCCCACAGAGTCAACATAAGAGATAGGCAGATTTTTTTTCTCCAGAATTCAAATCCGCTGCAGATTTCCGCATATCTGTTACAAAAGGGAGGAGTTCGAGAAGTTCAATTTAGTAGTATCTCCAGTTGTGTATATATCCTCTCAAACCTCCCTCCTAATACCTTATGGAGAGACATTTGTGCTCAAATGGAGCACAACTAAGGTACTCTGGGAGATATGCTAATGGTTATAAAAAGTATATTTAAATGCCTCCTGCTTATCCTCCCCCCAAACTGCAGATGGACTCGGTGTGCAGATTGGATTTTGACAAACTCATTGTCAGAAATCCGCGGATCAGATTCAGACAAGTTCGCCCATCCCTAGTCAACATGCATCATCACCAGTCGTTGCCATACAACATGCGTCACCACCAGTCGTTGCCATACAACATGCGTCACCACCAGTCGTTGCCATACAACATGCGTCACCACCAGTCGTTGCCATACAACATGCGTCACGACCAGTCGTTGCCATACAACATGCGTCACCACCAGTCGTTGCCATACAACATGCGTCACCACCAGTCGTTGCCATACAACATGCGTCACCACCAGTCGTTGCCATACAACATGCGTCACCACCAGTCGTTTCCATACAACATGCGTCACCACCAGTCGTTGCCATACAACATGCGTCACCACCAGTCGTTGCCATACAACATGCATCACCACCAGTCGTTGCCATACAACATGCGTCACCACCAGTCGTTGCCATACAACATGCATCACCACCAGTCGTTGCCATACAACATGCGTCACCACCAGTCGTTGCCATACAACATGCGTCACCACCAGTCGTTGCCATACAACATGCGTCACCACCAGTCGTTGCCATACAACATGCGTCACCACCAGTCGTTGCCATACAACATGCGTCACCACCAGTTGTTGCCATACAACATGCATCACCACCAGTCGTTGCCATACAATATGGAATGTCCTGGACCTGATTCCATGACCCCTATTCAATATGGTGGAAAGCCGGATAATGCAAATGCAATGCCGTGAAGTATTGCTAACTGTGCATTACTTTGCTTCCCACTGTTTGCATTGCTAACTGTGCATTACCTTGCTTCCCACTGTTTGCATTGCTAACTGTGCATTACCTTGTTTCCCACTGTTTGCATTGCTAACTGTGCATTACCTTGCTTCCCACTGTTTGCATTGCTAACTGTGCATTACCGTGCTTCCCACTGTTTGCATTGCTAACTGTGCATTACATTGCTTCCCACTGTTTGCATTGCTAACTGTGCATTACCTTGCTTCCCACTGTTTGCATTGCTAACTGTGCATTACCTTGCTTCCCACTGTTTATGCAATCTTTTTGGTGTAAGAAAATAAAGTGACGAGACCCAATTTACAATATATCCTTTTTCGAAAAGGTTAAGTTCGTAAAGAAAAAGCACCATTTCCCATCACGTTCTGAGCACAGTCCATGACTCTTCTCTTATATACACAATAGGAATAGCTTTCATTTCATTGCTATTTTCATGAATTACTTTATTTCCAATTCTTGCGCATCAGTGAGCGCAGTAGTGATTCTTATGGTCTGTATGGGTTGTGTCTTGTTAGATATCCATCTCAAAATGATGGGACATTTCCTTATAGAAAGCTTAGAATGTGACTTTTTCCCGTGTGAAATAAATATATTTCTCATTCTTTAAGCTTTGTCCATTGGAGCTCTGGTAAAAGCCAGGTGATGCTCTTTAAGTCTAATTGTAATTTTGATTTGGTTGCAACATTAATGATAATCCCCTCTGATTATAACGGAGAAGCAGGATGGTATTTGGCATTTATGTGCTGTTTTGTGTGTCCTAGGACTTGAAGCTGATGGGATTTATAGGGTGAATGGAAACCTGGCCACCATACAGAAACTGCGCTTCATTGTAGACCGAGGTAAGCAGCAACTAGCAGTGGGACTACTCCAAATAAAAGTCCCTCCGATCCTGAATTGTAATAATGTGCTTGCAAGAATAGAAATGTGCCTGTAATTAGACTGAAGTCTAGAGAGCATGGTCCAATGAATCTATTAGCTGAGGTGCAGGGAGAAGAAGTAATTTGCCTGCCTCAAATAATTAACTCTGCCCGGTGACACTATAACCACTTTGTATCATTCGAAAAAATGTAACTTTAAACTATAATAATGTATGTGTAAGACCAGAAAACTTCCTAGAGAATTCCATTTCTTTTGTCACCCTATTCCCTCCTAGGTGAACCTCTAACAGACTCGCTATAGATCCAGCAGCAGCATCATGCATTTGAAACATGTCTATTGTGATACCAGAAATAATGTTCTAGAGAATAACCAAGTAGGCCTGGTTATGGATATGATAATTTGGTAGCCATCAGAAGCTCTCCCCACCCTAGGAGTGGGCTGCTATGAATAGTAAACAAATATTCTCTAAGCTGCCCGGCCTTTGATCTACCAGTAGACTGACCTGTTATCTTACAGAGAGGGCAGTAACAACGGATGGACGATTCCTTTTTCCGGAGAAGCTGTCCCAAGGTAGCCACACAGTGCTTTTGCCCTTTGTGTTCTGGCTCCATGGCTGTGTGTGTCCCGGTTGATGTCCCCAATGATCGCTGTTGCTGGCTTACCTGCTATTGTCAGCTCCACATATGTCTGCCAACAACGTGTCTGCGTTTGCAGTGTTGCTACTAAGCTTTGCACGGAAACATAATGCCTTTCACTGTGCATATTTTTCATTCAGATGTTTTGATGCTATTGAATTTGGCTTGCTCTAACACCACTGCCCCTAGGGAGCATTATGAGTCTCTTGAACTGTGAGTGCCAGATCCCCATAGCTCTGTTAAGTGACTTAACGTGATGTTAACCGTCTCCCTCTTTAGTCTCTGTCCCTTCAGGGTCTGGATATAGCTCACGTCACGTTATTGGAAGCTAGCGCAACGTTGCACTACAATAACGTGACGGTAAGCCTACTGTGTGCTTATAAGATATACAACATCCTTACTTTTTGCAAATACCTGGCTTTGTAGACATGTGTTGGCCTCTGGGAATATAACGCCCATTACTGATTTAGGCAAAGTGACGTTATGAGCTCTGATTTAACAGAGCTTTGTGGATCTAGCCCTAAGTTAAGTATTTTTTTCTTGGTAAGAAATTATTTCTGTCTTCATTTACCTGTAGCTTTCAGGATATCATATGAATACAAAATAAGTAACCAGTATCTGTAAGTCCAGGCTTTCTGATATTAGGAAAATTAGTGGAATGATTGATGTAAGCTTCGTGTTTAACTCTAATTTTAAATGAGTTATCTTTATCTGTATATAGTTCCTAATTATCTATATACTTGCATACTATAGCAGCCGAATCATAAGTGACAACACAATATGAAATGATGGTCCAGATACAAGAGAGAACTATGGCTGATTGAGTGTGTCCCTCTCTCTGCCTCTGTTCTGTGTTGATCATGACGTTGGTGCAACAGTGTACCTAACAGTTGTTAGCTTCTAAACCCACTCTTATTTGATGGTATCAGATTATGAAAACATAATTAAAATACTCTCTGGCTGCAAGCTAATATCTAGAACACTGCGCAATAATGGAGAAGAGAGCTGCATGCCAAAATATAAAACAAGCAAAGTCCTCATGTTCTACCGTATGTATTGTTGTGGCTGCTAATTCCAGAGCCAGGGAAGAAAAGATGGCGTTGTTTTTAGTTCTGAAGGACTCTTTCAAAATGACCCTGTGAGATTCCCAAATTATTATAGTCTTTTTATGTTATCTCTGGAATAAATATCCGGCCGACATGTTTGTGGACTTTCAGGCCAATGCTGCTAATGTGAACAGGTTGAATCAGTGAGGCCATACCATCCTGGCAACGAATGTCAGAAAAAAGGATGAAAAAGAGCAGTAGTTCTGTTATGCCTGTCTATTTCAGCAATGGCTGATATGATAATAAAGGGAATCAACGATCTGAGCACGTCTGATTTTAGTCTGCAGGAAGACGTGACAAAGAAGACAGAAGGGAACTCTGGGCTTAATGAGTTTATCTTCAACACCAAAAAGCACTGTCTACTAAACTTGCCCGGCTGCAAAACTGGGGCACAACAAATAACACCAGATTTATTAAGGGAAACAAGTTCCATGGAAAGACACAGGATGTTTGCTTTGATATATCTGGTGAACTTTTTTTTGTCGCTTTTAGATTTGACCTAGTTTTTCTGTCTTTAATAAGTAGATCCTGTACTTTTTTTTTTTTTTTCCTCCAGGGGCAAAGTATGGATTGCTATTTAAAAAAAAAATCATAATCTAATAAGTAATACAAATGAATGGACTTCCATGAGTTACCAAGGACGCTATTCACGTTGAGCACTGAGGTGTTACTAACGTTCTATTTTTCCATTTCAAAACATGCAGAGGAGAAGCTGGACTTGAGCAGCAGTGAGTGGGAAGATATTCATGTCATCACAGGTGCCCTGAAAATGTTCTTTCGTGAGCTCCCTGAGCCACTCATCCCATACAGCATGTTTGACCAGTTTTTAACTGCTGTCCGTAAGTAGATATTTCATTAATTAATTCTTTTTTTTTTTTTTTTTTATAATTTAAATTTTTATTGAAATTTTTACATGCATAGTACAAAACTTTCCATAGTCCGCATTCGTAATCTGATATTAACTCATAATAAAATGAACCAGGTTACACCGGGAAGGAAGGGGGTGGGGTGGGGGGGTAGGTGGGGAGGGGAATGGTAAGGAGGGGGGGGGGGGTGGGGAGGGGAATGGTAAGGAGGGGGGGTGGGGAGGGGAATGGTAAGGAGGGGGGGGGGGTGGGGAGGGGAATGGTAAGGAGGGGTGGGGGTCCGAATGGTCCTGCTTCACGTCTCTTGATCCTCTGCCTCTCCCGTTAAACTGACTCCCGTGCGGCCCCTTAGTCATCCTTAGTCATATCAACCCCTTCCACTAATCCATTAATTAATTCTTAATAATTTATGTTAGTCATAGAACCAGGATGTAGATGGGGAAAGTACTCAACAAAAAAGCATATGAATGAAATATAATAACTTCCAAGTCCCAATTTTTCATATAAAAGTTTACTTCTCGTTTTTTATGCTCAGAAAATCCTGATATCGAAGAGAGGATGGAGATCATCAAAGAGCTGGTGAGGAACCTACCCAAACCTAACCATGCCACCATGAAGTACATGACAAGTCATCTTAAGAGGTAAGATGTTGGTCGGAGTAACATTATGAAGTATGGTGGTGGAATGGTCTAGAATAGAAATGCTGCTGGAGCAGAAATTGATGTAGGACTCTGGAAGCCAAGATGCTATTGAAAAGGGAGACTCTTAAGTCTATTGTGAAATACATGTAAAAGTGATTAGTAGAGATAAGAGCAGTGAAGGGAGGTTATGAGAATACTTTCTATTTCCAAGGTAGACTCCCTCATAATTCAATGAAAACTATATGATTTTTCTACTTGCTCCCTGGAAAAATATCCTTCAACCAAAGTCAGTGGAAGATGAAGACATCTACCACATTTTCCTACCACATGTTCCTAAAAATAAAATTCATACAGTATGTTGGCCAGTATGATTATGAGACAGAAAGAAACGGGTTTCATGTTAGGAAGAACTTACAGCCTTGGGGATAAACATACACGAAAAAGAGAAGTTGTCAAGGGGGAGAGGGGTGGTATTTTGGTGTGAGGTGTAGGGGAGGGAGCACTTTCCTATGGAGGTAAGAGGAAAAGTGGAGATTGGGGTTAGAGATAGAGTACTGGAAATATGAGGGTAACATGAAAAAGTGGATCCTAAAGTCAAAGAGAATTGAGCTAAAAGGTGAGATAGATATGGGATTGAGAGTAGTAATTAACTCTAGATAGAGAGGAGCTTTTATGAAAGACAACTTAGTAAAACAGCATGTGCCCATTAACATCAACTTTAAAGGTAAGTAGTAGAAAGGAAGCTTTGAAGGCAAGTATGTTGTGTTCGCCTGTGATGGCAAAGTGTATGGCAACGTTTATACCTCTGATATACAGAACCAGAATCAATATGTTCAGAAGAGAAATAACAAAAAATGATTTGTAAAGGAAACTCTGAGATAATAATACATTGTGAAATATACCCATTTCCCATCTGTAGTAATAGGTTGTAAATTGTGTCCATTAAAAAATCCATAGCTGTTTATCTTATATTATATTAGTGAAAGCACTGTATGTTTGCCTGCATGCATGCCTGCCTGCTGGATGTCCGGTGTCCCTAGCGGCAATCTCATTGGTCCCTTGGCCCGCCCGCCCCCGCACACCTCTCATTGGCCTCACACACTCACACCACCCCCTTGGCCCGCCCCCCACACCTCTCATTGGCCTGAGGCGGAGTGACGGGCCAAAGGTCCAAAAAAATAAATAAAACACACACACACACACACACACACACACACACACACACACACACACACACACCTCTCTCCCCTCTCCAAATCACCTTTTCCCCCTCCCCAGCGGCATCACCTCTTCCCCCTCCCCAGCGGCATCACCTCTTCCCCCTCCCCAGCGGCATCACCTCTTCCCCCTCCCCAGCGGCATCACCTCTTCCCCCTCCCCAGCGGCATCACCTCTTCCCCCTCCCCAGCGGCATCACCTCTTCCCCCTCCCCAGCGGCATCACCTCTCCCCCCTCACCGCTCCAAATCACCTCTCCCCGCTCCAAATCACCTCTCCCCGCTCCAAATCACCTCTCCCCCCTCCCCGCTCCAAATCACCTCGCTTCCCGCAGCTGCCACGCGGCGCGTAAGATGGCGGACCCCCTTCCTCCCTCGCGGCGCCGAGTCAGACGGTGGCGGCGCCCGGAAGTACAGGTAGGTGTCGCTCCCCACAAACGGAACTGAGAAAGGGCGCATCAACTGAGGTGTGTGTGTGTGTGTGTGTGTGTGTGTGTGTGTGTCACTGTCCACTGCCCCCCCCTCCTATCCACTGCCCCCCCCTCCTGTCCACTGCGTCCCCCCTCCTGTCCACTGCGTCCCCCCTCCTGTCCCCCCTCCTGTCCACTGCCCCCCCCTCCTGTCCACTGCCCCCCCCCCCTCCTGTCCACTGCCCCCCCTCCTGTCCACTGCCCCCCCTCCTGTCCACTGCCCCCCCCCTCCTGTCCACTGCCCCCTCCCTCCTGTCCACTGCCCCCCCCCTCCTGTCCACTGCCCCCCCCTCCTGTCCACTGCCCCCCCCCTCCTGTCCACTGCCCCCCCCTCCTGTCCACTGCCCCCCCCCTCCTGTCCACTGCCCCCCCCTCCTGTCCACTGCCCCCCCCCTCCTGTCCACTGCCCCCCCCCCTCCTGTCCACTGCCCCCCCCCCCTCCTGTCCACTGCCCCCTCCCTCCTGTCCACTGCCCCCCCTCCTGTCCACTGCCCCCCCCTCCTGTCCACTGCCCCCCCCTCCTGTCCACTGCCCCCCCCCCTCCTGTCCACTGCCCCCCCCCTCCTGTCCACTGCCCCCCCCCCCTCCTGTCCACTGCCCCCCCCCCTCCTGTCCACTGCCCCCCCCCCCTCCTGTCCACTGCCCCCCCCCCCTCCTGTCCACTGCCCCCCCCCCCCTCCTGTCCACTGCCCCCCCCCCTCCTGTCCACTGCAGGAAATGCAGGGGGAGGAATCCATGCCTTTGAGGCGCCCCCCCCCTCCCTTTGACGCCCCCCCCCCTCCCTTTGACGCCCCCCCCCTCCCTTTGACGCCCCCCCCCCTCCCTTTGACGCCCCCCCCTCCCTTTGACGCCCCCCCCCCCTTTGACGCCCCCCCCCTCCCTTTGACGCCCCCCCCCCTCCCTTTGACGCCCCCCCCTCCCTTTGACGCCCCCCCCCCTCCCTTTGACGCCCCCCCCCTCCCTTTGACGCCCCCCCCCCTCCCTTTGACGCCCCCCCCCTCCCTTTGACGCCCCCCCCCCTCCCTTTGACGCCCCCCCCCTCCCTTTGACGCCCCCCCCTCCCTTTGACGCCCCCCCCCTCCCTTTGACGCCCCCCCCCTCCCTTTGACGCCCCCCCCTCCCTTTGACGCCCCCCCCCCTCCCTTTGACGCCCCCCCCCTCCCTTTGACGCCCCCCCCTCCCTTTGACGCCCCCCCTCCCTTTGACGCCCCCCCCTCCCTTTGACGCCCCCCCCCTCCCTTTGACGCCCCCCCCCCCTCCCTTTGACGCCCCCCCCCCTCCCTTTGACGCCCCCCCCCCTCCCTTTGACGCCCCCCCCCTCCCTTTGACGCCCCCCCCCTCCCTTTGACGCCCCCCCCTCCCTTTGACGCCCCCCCCCTCCCTTTGACGCCCCCCCCCTCCCTTTGACGCCCCCCCCTGCCTTTGACGCCCCCCCCTGCCTTTGACGCCCCGCGCGCACACACTGACTGACTGCCGCACGCACGCACACACTGACTGACGCGCACACAAAGCCTGACTGACGCACGCACACACTAACTGAGGCACACACTGACTGTGTGTGCGTCAGTCAGTCTGTGTGTGTTTGTGTTTCTGCCTCAGACTCACTGACGCGCGAGCAAACACACAGTGACTGACGCACACATGCTACATGAAGCTGTAAAGGAGGGAGGGAGGGGGGGGACTGGATTGATGTGAATGGGGGACAAACAGAGAGAGGGGGGAGGAGAGAGAGGAACGGGAACATTACATCCCGGGCAACGCCGGGTCTCTCAGCTAGTAGTTTATATATAGAATATACAATGCTTAGTGCACTTGCATGGGCCTCTAAAGCGTGATAAGGTTTAGCTGTAGGGAGGTATCTGCCATTTGAAATTAAAATAAAATATTTCACCAGTTGTTAAACAGCAACAATTTAAATAAATCCTGTGTTTTTCTGCTATGTTCTAATAAGAATATAGCTTAACTTGTTTAACTTGTGATAGTGCTACTTCAGTGCAGGAGGACGTACAAAGCATAACTGAGCCATGCATGGCTGAGATTAAACATAGGACCCTAATTACAGACCTTTTTGACACTGAAGGTATTAAAAGGTCAGAGAGGTGACCGCATCTACAGACAAGGACAGAATTAAAATGCTGTTATCTGGCTGCAGTGTTTTACTATGTATTTTGTCTGTAGGTGGCGCCAGAGTTGTAAAACTCTACCCCTTGGTCTCATGAGGATGCAGAAATAGGAAGCAGGACCAGGCAAACGCGAATGTTTGCAAAAAGGATCTCTTATATTTGTTCTCTGTCAAGAAGATTAACAGACTTATTTTCTATTCCATCACAGAGCAATCATGGGGCAATGCAAAATACAAAGTAGTATAAATTCAATCCACAGAAGCTCCAGTGTACTTTCAAGAGCAGAGAGAGGGCACACACGACCCTACCCCTGTGTCAGTGAGTCAGTGACTGAGCTTGGGTTGCCACGTGTCCAGTATTGAACCGGACTGTCCTGTATTTGAACACTCTGTCCAGTAAAAAATAAGAGATAATACTGGACATGTATGTGTATACCGGTATTACCTCTCTGCACATAGTGACCGCGGGGGGCCGCAGGATTTCCCAGGGCTATTGCTAGGAGGCTGCGCAGCTTCCTCCATCCTGATATGCTGCATTATCCAGCAGTAACCAATCAGGAGGAGGTGTTAGGAGCCTGGGGGTGGGGCCAAGGAGAGGAGGAATCAGCATGCAGTGGAGAGAAGTGAGAGGCGTGTGTGTGTGTGTGTCTTGAGCGCGCCGCACCTTTCACCTTTGTGTCTAGTATTTTTTGAGATGCCACCTGGCAACCCTATCTGTCACGAGTGAGAGTCCTTCAACGTTTTGGGCAGGACACCCTTTGATCAGACAGGAAGGGTGCGGTGTGACTGAAGTAAAAGCCTTCCACATGAGGAGCGATTTATCACTGCTAGAAAAAAATACAAATAATGAAAAGGAAACATTGCAAAGAAATAAAATTAAAAAACAACACACACAAAAAATGACCATTCCATTTGTGACCTGTTAAGAAGGTCTGCGCTGTCACACTGACTGTGTGTCGTATCGATGCAGCTTTCAGCTGTAGTATAACTATGATGTCACTCCCAATGCCCAATGCCGAAGCACGGGACATTTTTAGAGAGCATTGAGGGGGGAGGGGATTTGGAAGCTTTTAATAAAAGTAACTTTTACTTCAGTCACACTGCACCATTCCCATCTGATAAAGAGGGTCCTAACCCAAAACGTTATAGGACTCTCACTCATGTGACACTGGTAGGGTTGCATGTGCCCTCTCTCTGCTCTTGAAAGCCAATTGGAGCCAAGTGGATGGCATTTATACTACGTTCTATGTGGCATTGCCCCATGATTACGCTGTGCGATGGACTCATTGTTTGCTTCTGCTGCTGTTTTTGATTGAGAATAAATGTAAGAGATCCTGTATGCAGACATTTGAAAGTGAAATTGAAAATCTAAAATGGGGGGGTGCTCTTAGGCTGCGGTCACGCTGCCGCGTTCATTTACATCCAATCAATACTGCCGTGCTCACGCGGCGCATGCTCGTGCATGTGCCCGTACGCTCTCCAAAGCTCAGCGCTTGAAGAGACTTGGAAATCTCATTTCCAAGCACTGAGAATGGTCACATGACCATTCTGTAACCAATCAGCGTGGAGATTCGCCAGAGAGGGATGGACGGTGGGGGATTGGAGAGAAAGCCAGACACACACACCCGATCCAGCCAATTAAACTCCCCCTCACTTAATAGCCACGCACCCCCGCTCTTGCTCTCAAATTATTGCAGAACAGCCGAGCGCTCATGCTTGGAGATTTGGGGACGTCACCGCTCTCAAGCATGAGCGCGCTCAGCGGCAGCGTGGCCGCAGCCTTAGTGTGATTAGGTATCAGCGAGTACAAACAGACAATTGTATACCAGATGTACGACATATGTCTTATCCACTCACATATGTCTGGTAATGACAGGCCTTGTATGATGTGAAGTGAGCTGAAAATCCTCTTGGGAGTTGTCCCAATGGTGTATATGCAAGAGAATGATGGCATATATGGTGTAATATGTTCTAATACAATAAAAGTGTAGGTAAACAAATATGCGCTCACAAACTATTAAAAGTACAAGAGCCCCAAGAGAAAGTCTTGCTGCCACTGGTGCCCCGGATCCATGCCGTTTCTACTACAGGTTTCTTCCATTTCCAGTCCGCATCATAGTCTCTTAGTCTTCCCAGGTATAGTCTCGCGCCAATGAAATGGCTTCATAAGGGATCCATACCCAATGACATAATCGACACAAAGAATATGCAGTGGTTAGTGTTGGTCACTGCAATGAATGAAAGATATATCAATATACATAAATAAAAGGGAATAATGTGATTCCCCTCAAACCTTAATGGGATCAGCTGTGCAGTTTGACAATACTTCTTCCTGAGGCAGGCTCTGTCCCACAATGAGCAGCCACTTTACTCTTTGTTTCAACATTGTCCCTGATTCCCACAAGATTATAAACTCTCACACGCCGGCTCTTCGTTACCTTCTGTATCTGTTTGTGCTTGTTTTGTCCTTATTTGGTATGTCATTCTGTTTATGTCATTCACATCTTTGTACCCCAGTGTACCGTGCTGTGGAATACAGTATGTTGGCATCTTACAAATAAACAATAATAATAATAATAATAATGATAAATGTCAAGTGTTTATTATATATTAAGCTCTGCGTTCCAAATATATGAGAAATATATAACATTAACTGGAAAGTGAAAATTAATTAAAAACTGACTAGAAAACCTAAAGAATAATACTAAATCAGGGGAATATAAAAAGTATCAATCCTACACAGTTGAAGGCTAAAAGCAAATAAATATATATATCCTAATATAAGTAAGAAATAACTGTACCTATGTACACACATGTATACATAAAAAAAAAGAAGTCATATGTATGGGGAATAATTCATATAAGTAAATAAAATAGAGTAATACATTTATATATATAAAAACCTCTTTGCCCGACGCTAAAGGAGATTACGCTGAATTGACTACAGTGTATACACGGCAGTGCTCAGTCTCTCATACCTGTTGAGGGTGCTAGGTTGGTGCAGTCTCTGCGTGGATATGCAGATAGAATAAGGATGGGCGCTAGGAACTTTTATAGTACAAATAAGTTTTATTCAATATCTGTTTATAAGGCTCGTCATACAAGGACAGACTTCACACTACACGTTTACTAGTGGCAAATTATTAAGTTACTTTGTGCTTCTTCCCCCGGTAGCACTCACTGCTGCATTAGGGAGGTACTTATGCTTGTTTCCTTTAGTATTGGTTAGATTGACAATCTCCTGCATAGTCTCAATAATGCCCCATCTCAAGTTGGGCCCTGTTGGGAATACACTCTGTTTTCTGGGATCAGTATCTCATTAATATGTACTGCATACCTCATCCATGCATATTGCATCTGGAATTCACTAGGGATCTTCCAGTGGGGCCAATCTGATTAGGCTCCAGAGTTACTACTCCTGCTAAGAACATGCTTCCCCCTCTTACATCATGAGAACAATCTTGGGCCATTACTATAGGCATTAACTACAAGCATACCCCGCTTTAAGGACACTCACTTTAAGTACACTCGCGAGTAAGTACATATCGTCCAATGGTCAAACGGCAGTTCGCGCATGCGCCTGTCAGTACGTCCTGAACAGCAATACCGGCTCCCTACCTGTACCAAAGCTGTGTGCAAGCGGGGAGACTATAGAGCCTGTTATACATGCGTTTATTACATCAGTTCTGCACGTATATGATGATTGCAGTACAGTACATGCATCTATAAGTGGGAAAAAAGGTAGTGCTTCACTTTAAGTACATTTTCGCTTTACATACATGCCCATTGCGTACGTTAATGCGGGGTATGCCTGTATAGCACCTATACCCCGTTCCTAAGCTAAAAATAATTAACATGGACAGGACACTCTTAATATACATAACTATACACTTAACATATTTACAGGACTCACACTGAGGCCCTCTGCCAGAACTCTGAGGAATCTGTTTCTAGAACATTGGGTGGAGCTATGTATATACCCTTCTATCTCCCAATGGTGACATCACTGAACACAAGACATGAAAAGGAGGGGCAATCCCTTCTGCACTGTCATCCTACATCACTTGATGGGGTGGGGCAATATCAGAGTGATTCCATCCAGTTAACCAATTAATGCAATTAACCCCTTACATTAATTAGTAGTCCCCAGAGGGGGTCGGGGGGGCTAGACATATATAAGTGAAAATCTCTATTTTATATATACTATAAGACAACCCATATCTTATAGGCATTGAAAAATAGATGGTTTTACAGTCCTACATCTAAGCATAACTTGTAATAAAAAGAAAGAGGACAACAGACAATATCACAGTGGATCATGCAATGAAAGAAATTAAATTGATATCTATGTTCAAACGAAGAGGTTGCAAGGTTTTTTGTTTATATATCCAATAAGATTCACGTTTCAATCATTCCTTCTCCCTGTCTCCGCCTCTCCGACATGGTTTTATGTAGTCAATTGCCAAAATATGAAAAAATGTAACCCCTTACAGTTTGAATTGTGTACCCTGTAAAAATATGCTGAAACGCTATGTGTTTAGAGTCCTGTACGAATGTTACCCATATGTTCCAATATTCTAATCCTGAGTGATCTAACACAGGGACGTTCCAAAAGCTAAATTACATAATTACTTCAAGTCATAAAATGTTTAATATTAAAACATTTCCCCGTGATGTGTGATTTCAATGTATAATCTTTTTGAAAAAATAAATGTTAACACCAGTGGAAGGTACAAAAGTTAAAGCTTTCTTCACTTGTGGGGACCCCCTGCTTCCAGGGATACTTACCTCTCTTCAGTTTAAATGTCCCGGTTACACGGGCCAATAGAAAGCCACACTGAATGACGTCACACCTTCCTATTGGCCCGAGTGACACAGGACATTTAAATGCTGCCATTATGTTAGCCACACAGTTTCTCTGCCTGCAGAGATACCTGCACCCCTACGGAGGTAAGTATCTCAGGAAGCAGGGGGTTCCCGGAACTGAAATTAATACAGTTCAGCTCCAAAGAGCTGCTTCCATCCTCTAATAAAAAAAAGTGAAACCCATATTGCTGCTCTAAAGATTTTCTATTTGTACTTTTATTCTCTCATGTTTCTTTGTATGTATCAGTCCCTCAAATCCCCTTCTCCTATGATTGACACCTGTTGTCTCTTGTTAGTTATATTGTGAATAGTTACTTTCTCTACCGTGAGTTTTATGTATGTAGCCAGGTCCCCTCCGTCTCGTGACCACCCCCCCCCCCTCGTTACCTCCGCTGCCGGGGGGTCACTCGACAGACCCGCCGGCGCTTCTGGAGGGTGGGGGCCGAGCAGGGAGCACTCCGGTGCTCCGGAGGTCCCTTGCGGCTCCCGAGCAGGGCGCCGTCATCTTGCGCAAGTCCCCGCATGTGGCGGCCAGCCAGTGACATTGCGCATGCACAGTGATAGCGCGCGAACCCTAGCCTACCAGGGACAGACTCTTGGAAGGGACTACAAGTCCCATGAGCCTCAGGAGCGCCCCACGTGACGCCAGGGAGCCAATAGGGCTGGAGCATCTCCCTGCATGGAGATTTAGATACATTTCGCGAGCTCTGAGCACGTTGGTCAGTCGGCGTCAGGAGCAGCTAGGGGAAGGAGGTAGGGTGCAGGAGTCAGTGACTCTCTGCACTAGGCCAGCAGCCCCCTAGGCCCCAGATAGCTCTGAGCCACCAGTAGTGTTGTGTTGTGTCAGGGACAGGCCCCAGGTTAGGGATCCTGCCCCTTATTATTATTATTCAGAAGTTAGTTAGGGACACAGCGGACGCTGCGCGTCCATCAGAGGTCTGGGCTCAGACCCCTATATATATTATATGTAAAGACTATCTTCCCGGAGGCCACACCAAGCAGGGACTGCGACCTACCGGCGGCAGATGGATCCCCGCCAAGGTACAGGTGGTGCGGAGCTGCGGTGATATTATCCACGCCAGAATTCACCCCACGCGTAGGAGGACATCACGGCGGATCTAAACCCAGTGGTATAGCGGCACCCGTGGCTGGAGCCAGGGCAGGTATCGTTATAAAGTGCACCAACAGAGTACTCACACGGGACTAGTGGCTGCGCAGTCACACATACCTATCTCACTTGAAGGGACATATTGTGTGGGGTTACTGGACACGGGGTGGGATCACCCGGTGGAAGGGGGTTGCGTCCTGCGAGACGCAGTAGTTAGTGTCTCCTCTAGGTAGGGACACCTGTTTATCATATGCACAAGTACGTTTGCAATAGTAAAGTCATTGGTTGGTTTACATGCTGTGTGTGTAGTGATATATATTGTCCTGCGAGGAACCACTCCCCCTCTGGTGGGAGCCATCGCAGGTGGAGGCGCTGCACCGAGTACGAGGTTACACATATTATTATACGTGCCCCAGGTTCCCCGTGGCGGAAGCTCAGCCCTCCTGTGAGCCTAACAGGTAAAGCACCACACCTGGTAACATTAGGTTCCCCGCGCACCCACACTACTGTATATGCGATGGGGTGGGGGAATACCCGTTACATGTAGATAAGATTATGTTGATTTAGTTAAACCTCAATTACTGCATAGGCCTGGAAACATCTCTAAATTTGGAAAGAACTCCAAACACACAGCGTTTTGGCACATTGTCACGAGATACAGTCTGAATTGTGTAAGGGGTTATGTTTTTTTTCTATTGACTACATAGGATGGGTTTTATGAGAGGGGGAAAGAGACAAGTAATTATTGAAATGTGAATCCTATTGGATTTATAAACTGCGAACCTTGCAACCTATTGGTTTGAATGTAGATATCAATTTAATCTCTTTCATTGAATGATCCACGGAGGTGTCTGTTCTCTTTTTTTTTTCTAATTCAATGTTATGCTTAGATATAGGACTGTACAACCATCTCTGTTTCCATGACTATAAGATATGGGTTGTGTTTTAGTGTATATAAAATAGAGATCTTCACATATATGTTAATCTATTACTGTATTTTATTTTCCCATATGATATATACTGTATGTAACTCCCTTCACTACTATGCCCCAGACTGACACCTGGTGCTGAGGTGGGGGCCTGAGTTCTTTATTGCTCTCGATATACCACATGTGGCTTACAGTCAGATGGCGGGAAATAAGTTCACGGCGGGTGTGGTACAACTGCTTTTATGTAATTATTACGCCGTTCTAAAGAACTCATGATCCTCGGCAATGGATCACTATACTCATCATACAACATAGATATTTTATAATACTTAACAATAACACTGTGCAGGTGTGTCAGTTAAGAGTGAACCACCAATCCTGGGTATATGGGCCTATACGATGGTGCCTGCTGGGCCTCGCTGCATCAGGTACTGCTTTCCCTCCAGTGGATCTCCGCTCTCTCTGCGGGACTCAGACTGGACCCGGGTCACACTTGATCAAGCCTGAAGGAATTCAGACTTGTGCAGCTCTGCCTCCACCAGTCAGGGCTGCCCCTCTTAAAGATTCCTCTCCCTCTTAGTCTCACCTCTTCCGCAGCCTTTCTCGTTGGCTGCTATCATGTCCATCACAAGTCACATGTGCATAGCACGCTGGAGGGGAACCTGCCTTGGGGCAGTGTGATTATGTTGCTTGCATCACACAGGGGATTACATCTATCTATATAAACATGTTTTTTTTTATGTATACAGTAATGCATGTACATGGGTGCAGTGATTTCTTACTTAAATTATGGTGTGTGGATGGAGATAGATATCTTAATATATAAAATCGAAAGGTTGGTACTAGCTGCGGTGAATCTGATTGGTCCTCAGCCTCTGGCCAATCAGATTGGTGGCTCTATGACGTCACCCGGCTCTATGATGTCACCCAACTCTCTCTCTCTCCCTCTCCCTCCCCCCCACCGGCTCCCGGACGGAGGGGAAGCGCAGCGCGGCCCTCCTGCAGGACCCCCTTCCTCCTGCAGATGCCCCCGGTAAGATGGCGGCGCACAGCGGACAGGCGGGGGGTGGTATTCAGTCAGGAGAGGGGGGGGGGGGGAGTTAGTCAGGAGAGAGGGAGGGGGAGTTAGTCAGGAGAGAGGGGGGGGAGGGAGTCAGGAGAGAGGGGGGGACAGAGGGAGTCAGGAGAGAGGGGGGGAGAGAGGGAGTCAGGAGAGAGAGGGGAGAGGGAGTCAGGAGAGAGGGGGGGGGAGAGAGGGAGTCAAGAGAGAGAGGGGGGGGGAGGGAGTCAGGAGAGAAGGGGGGGAAGCCTGAACAGCTGTGAAGAGGGGGGCAAGGGAGTTGAGAGGGAGGATGGGGGAGGCAGAACATTACATCACGGGCAACGCCGGGTATATCAGCTAGTAGATATATATATATATATATACATATATATATATATATATAAAGAGGTATCATGTATATATACATGTAGAGGGGGTGGGGGGGAGAGAGACAAGCACAGATAACATTCCAAGAGACACTGTTTTTAAGTATTCCCTTTGCTTGCTTCATTCATTGTAACATCGCCGGAAGAAGAGATCAGTGTATCTCGAAAGCTCGCACAAATAAAAGCATTTTGTTAGCCACAGAACGGTATCGTCTATTTATTTTTTGATTATATATATATATATATATATATATATATATATATATATATATATATAAAATACGATACCGTTTGGAAACGAAATCAGCAGGCAGCACTCCAGAATTGAACAAACAAGTGTATTGAAAAAATAAACACAAATTTATTTATTTTTTCAATACACTTGTTTGTTCAATTTTGGAGTGCTGCCTGCTGATTTCATTTCCAAACGGTATCGTATTGCTTATTCTTCATTATAGGATCTGCACCCACACCAGTGACTATTATTACGGAGTGCTTTTTGTTCTTTTTCTATTATATATATATATATATAATGGCTTTGCATCTCATCCCAGCCTCTGTCTAAAAGCTGTGTTTAAAACAGCATGCATTGGCTTGAGGATTGGCTTGTGTAATACGAGCTTGAGACAAAAGGTGGCACTGAGTGCTCATTTGCATGTCATTTCCCAGAATCCCTGGCTGCAGTGGAAGCGCTGTATGCTGGGTGACAATGGGGAAAGACAGGGTTGCAGACCTGTCTAAGACATGCAAATGAACATACAGTAATATTTACAGTTGCTATATATATATATATATATATATATATATATATATATATAAAATTATGTATCCTTTACCTGTGTAGTATATATAATTTTTATATTCCCCTAATTTACTATTATTCTTCAAGTTTTCTAGTCAGTTTTTAATTGTCTTTCAGTGTCCAGTCATTGGTGTATAAACTTGGAACAAAGAACTTGTTCTATCTATAATAATACAAGAGCCTGTGTGTTTGTCTATCAGAGCCATAGCTCCAAGACCATGAAACCTAGACACCTGAAATTTTTCATGCATCCCAAAGGGACCATATTTCTCCCGTTTTTAGCTTCTCTGCCTCTAATTTGTTTTTCTCTTGGTGCGAGGCCGCTGATTGGCCTTTACTTTGCAGGGAGATTTATGATTGGTTGCTGCGCTGAGCTGGACATTCCTTAGGGCAGTGTTTCCCAACTCCAGTCCTCAGGGATCCCCAACAGGTCAGGTCTTAAGGATATCCCTGCTCCAGCACAGGTGGGTCAATCAGCGGCTCAGTCATTTTGACTGAGCCACCTGTGCTGGAGCAGGGATATCCTTAAGACCTGACCTGTTGGGGTTCCCTGAGGACTAGAGTTGGGAAACACTGCCTTAGGGGGAGAGCATAGGGGAGAGGTGAGGATGTAAGAGAGGGGGAGGTGGGGTTGTAAGAGAGGAGAGGGGAGCCATGGAGGTAAAAGAAGTTGGGGTGTGAGAGGGAGAGATGGGGGTGCAAGAGAGGGAGTGGGAAAGTTGGAGTGTAAGAAAGGGAGGGATAGAGGTAGGGGTGTAAGAGGTGGGCTAGGTGTAAGAGAGGGAGAAGTGGGGTGCAAGGGAGAGGGAGGAAAAATGAGAGAGGGAATGAGAGACCGGGAGAGAAATACATGGGGGGAAGGAGAGGGGAGTGTGAGATGTGGGGGTGTAAGAGAGTGAAAAGGGGGGTGTAAAGGGGAGGGAAAAGTGTCACTATAATTTGTGGTGGGAGTCTTTGTGGCTAGGTTTTGGGGGTGCAGCCTCACTCACTAGAAGGTGGAATTATTGATTGCGGTAAAGAAGGGGCATTATTAATTAATTCACAGTTTCAAGACTGCAAAGATGACTCCAGAGTACTGCAACCCGTGCAAAGCTGGGTACTTTAACTAATATACACTACAAGGAAAAAAAGGTTTCTTGTTAAAAATTTTTTTTAGATGTAACACCCCTATTCCCCCCTCCCACCCCCAACAAGGGATATCAGCAAGCAATGTGGTGTTATGGTGCTAACCTGTTTGGCATACAGAAGGCCTAAGCCTCCGTGAATAAGGAGCTTGGGGTGCATGGTGCAATGCCTCCACCTGTGAGGATCCCGCCACGGATGTGATGACCCCCTCACAGGAAACTATACTCTTAGTGCATAACCACTCACACATATATATATATATGAACCAGAGTAACTTTACCGACATGGCATAAACATACCACAATTAGAACAGCAGTAGTAAATAACATACAATAGAAATGATAACCCACAATGTCAAGCCCTTCTCCCTCCTTCCATTCCCAGGCTGCCTGGGATAGGCCGTGTCACCTACTCGGTGCAATTGTGTGTGAAAGGGAGCACTATCCCACTTAGTGTTGTTGTTGCACAGTTGGGTACTTTCGCTCTGATGCTCGGGCAACATTGGCCTCTCTCCATGGATGGAGGCAGACGCAGCGTTCCACGTTGCAGGGCCTCCGACACAATTTGAGTTGCCAAAACTAAGATCGGCAAGCACCGCGCGCTAAGCACTAGCATGGCAGCAGCCTTAGGCTGAGGCGTTTCATAAGCGCCCCCAGTGGCCAGGAGGTATACCCTGCTATGTCAAATGATTTTAGTCCCTAACGGTTAACCAATCTCTATCTATAAGATTGGTTTTCAGTCCAACCCATGCTCTTTTGATATATATACTATCATTATTCCATTTTATTTATGTATATTGATATATATTTCATTCATTACAGTGCCCAACACTAACTACTGCATATTATTTGCATCGATTATGTCATTGCATGGTAGATTTAAAGTAAAAAACTGTGCACCAATTTGGTATATATTTGATAATAAACCAGTGTATAATTCAAGTGAAATATATCCAGTGAAAAATGCAGAGTAAAAAATATGTCAATTACTCTGAAAAATAAGTGCACCCAAAAATGCAAGTGAAAATAGTATCAAGTACATTCGAATAAACCTGACACAAAAATGGGTCTGCTGCTCGTCAAATGTGATGGCTCAACATCATAAAAAGGTACCTGTAAAGAAAAAAGACAGCGCACGACTCAGTGTAAAAGTAAATATATTAGAACTAAAATAAAAGGTAATATATGCACGTACAGGAATACAGATCAAGAATGCAGAGCATGTTTAGGGTACATGTTACCACTCGTTGAGCTGCTACTTCGCCGCTTTATATATAACCGCCGTTGTCCTGTGCCTCCGGCTGGGTGAAGTGGGGATGTCTTTGGACCACGAATCAGTCACCGTCCTGGAGACCTCCCACGGGGTATTATCCGCTTCCCTCACTCAGATGGTCCTCCTTGGTGGAAGGTTTGGCGAAAGCGAAGATGCAGCAAAGTCTCTCACTGTTGGCTAAAGGGTATTACACCCTCAGTGTAAGCCCTAGCTTCGGTGCCTAGTCGCAGGTCCGCTGATATCACTAGATTGCGCCGCTATTAAGCGACCCTACAACGCTGGAGGGTCTTTTTTTCTTTACATCTCATTGCATGGTGTATAAGATGCAGAAAAGTTAATGCTCCAGCTTGCGTGTTGCAGCGGGACACACACAACGCTCCATTGTAATGGCATTAGCCGTGTGCTATATCTGCATGAATCTAGTTATCATTGCTAATCCATGATACCATGTATCAGGTATAATTACTATCTCCCATCATACACATTAATAATTACAATCACTGCCATTCTTCACCGGTCAGTATTCACATGCCCTGAAGTTCAGGATTTTGTTATAATTATGGACTCCTGTCTCACACATGCATGTAACTACTTGGTTATTGAATCTTGTAACACACATATATATATATATATATATATATATATATATATATATATATATATATATATATATATATGTAGCCCTTTTTGTGAACCGGCCGACCCACCCAATATCACATTGGCCCCTCGTGGTCTAACCGGCCCCTTTCCCTGCAACACACCTGCTCTAAGGGACTACTGGTACTGCATAACCTGTGTGGCTCCAGGAGATCTGAGCCTCCGCTAGCTGGGAGCCTGGGGAAAAACCCTTACCCTTACTTGGTGCAGCGCCTCCACTTACCCAGGATCCCCCGTGAGGAAAGATAGCCCTGAGTAAGAAATACAATAACACACAGATACGATAACCAATAACTAACACTTTACTTAACACACATATAACACATTACATAACATAACCATAACCAGATGCTCTACCCGCATCACATCAACCCAATGTCTGGTGTACCCCACCCAGTGTCCTGTGATCACCCCACACCCAATGTCTCGTAACTCCTACGGAGGTCGTGGGTGACTGCGCAGTCACTATTTAAGCTAGGGCCCAGTTGGTGCACTTAGAATATGGAAGATACCTTCCGAGCACTCCGATGCTCGGGACCGCAACACACTTTCTTCTAAAAGGGTCAGACGTCCGTCTGATCCTATTCCAGGTACTCTGCCGGTGGACCCCAACGAGGGTCCCACCGCTCAACGGGAACTGCAACCGGACCACGGCAACACCAACCGCATGGGAACAGCAACCGCCGCCATCCCTATCACTAACCACTGCTAGAGCGACAGCAACCCTAACCTAGGGCCTGTCCCTGAGGAACCGCAACCTGGGATGGCTTGGGGAAAACTCCTAGGGCCTGTGGACAATAACCGCCCCCCTTCCCCTAGCTACCCAGTCTCAACTGTATCTGCTAATCCTAGCAGCCTAACACACCTGCAGCCAACATTCAGCTCACACTGTCAGCCTGCAGGGATTCACACCGTGCACACACACTGCACGCACTGCGCACAGCACATGCAGCGACACACACCCAGACAGCTGCAATCACACACAGCCACCCGGATCCCGCAGCAATCCCACTGCTAGCACACCGTGCCTCTTTGACAGTGCCCACAGCACTCTCCGCTGTGGCACTACCAAACCAGCACTTCCCACACTCAAGGGTCACCTCCCTAGCTAAGGCGTCCCTCCTCAGTCTAAGGCGTCCCTCTTCAGTTACCCCCTACCCTTACCCGGGAATTGGGGCCTGCCTGGGGATCTAGGGAGAACCCTTACCTGATGCAGGAGCCACGCGCTCCCTGCACCCTTCCTACTCCTTCCTCTGCTCTGCCCTGACTGACTGTTGCAAAGCCCGGGAAATGTATCTCTTTTCCCGGGCTGAGCTTCCTCCGGCCCTATTGGCCACTAGGGAGCACCTGACCTCTGCCTCCCTAAGCCTCCTGGGAATTGTAGTTCCCAGGGGGCTGTCTATGTATTGGGGCCGCGTGCGCACTTGCCCTGCGCATGCGCGAACCCCTAATGGCCGCCTCAACCTCTCTATTCCCTGTCCTGCCCTCGCGCGATCTCTCTGGGGCCTTCCCTGCACTTTGTACCTACTGCGCATGCGCGAGCTAACGCGCAATGGCGGCGCACTCTCCTCCAGCCGCCGAGCCGGTGGCAACGCGATCGCGGCCCTAGCGACGGCCCGATCGCGTCCCTGGCAACCAGCCTGCACCGCTCCCTGCACTGGCCCCCACCCTCGCGAAGTGCCGGCGGGTCCGTCAAAGCCTCCGGCGGCACCCGCTACCGCACGGCACTCGCGGAGGGGGGCCAGAAAGTTCAAATTTACCTCGGGGCTACATTCTCCCCCTCGCAGAATCCCAACGCCCTCGCTTGGGTAGCAGCCATACATGTTGTTATATAATGGAAAATGCATTGTAAACAGTACATTATACACAAGCAATTTCCCATTTGTACCCAACATCATTCCCACATGGATACCCGAGGCCAGCTGAGTTTCAGATTGGAGTGCCCCTAACAGACTGGGTGAGGGTATCCCACCTTGACTCCTGTGAGTCTTTTGGAACTCAAGACCTGTCCCTGGCACCAACCCACCTTCTCCCTCTCGCAGAAAAAAATGTACGGGGTCCTGGGTATTGACCCTTTCCGGTTCCTCCGGTCTCGTCTCACGGGAGACAGGGAGGCTCAGTCTCTTTCCTCGATCCACCACATGGCGAACATAGCGCTCCATCGCGCACCTGGGAGAGGCCACAACTACCAGAGCGGTCTCAACAGAGTCTTTGTCCGCTCCAACCATCCCTTTAACGGTGACTTCTTCCTCAGACGGCACCACTTCTTCGGGTAGGCCCGTTTGGAGACTCCTCCCACAGGAGTATGTGTCACTCCGGTCCGCTACACCGGATACCTTGATGAGGTCGAGTTCATCCCACGATCTGCAGAGATCTTCTGGGGGAGACACCTCCACCAGAACGCGATGACGGGGTGAGCCCATCGCCCGGGTGACCCTACCTCTGGAGTCACCAGGCTCCACGATCACCGGGGAGCTCACACCCGACACCCCTGGGGCAGTCAACTTACCCCTATCGTTGTCGGCAGGTACTGATCCCAAGCCTGGGACCGCTGGTACCTCGATGGTAGGCCGGACTGGCCGTTGCAGGGCACACGGGCCCACATCCTGGTCTGTATCAGTTGAGGTGGTCGCCTCGGTGACCTCACTGGAGTGGTCCGCCGGCAGGCGCATCACCATGCTCGGTTGGTCGCTGGACTCATCACACAAGGGCAGGGGTATAAACACCTTACCCTGGCCTTCCGGAATCTGTGGTTCTGGTCTCGGTGGTTCCTGCTCGGGAACCGGGTCTGGAACCGACATCTGGGGTTCCGCCTTCAGTGGCTCTGGCTCAGCGTCTAGAAAGTTCATTTGGGCACACGGGCCCTCCACCACCTCCATCGCTGAAGTGGAAAAATTAGTAACGGCTTCACCCACCTTGGTAGCACCATCAGGCGCCTCTTTCTCTGTAGGTTCCGCCATCAGAGGTTCCTGCTCTTCCTTCTCAGGGAAAGGACAATCCAGTTCTGCTACAGTGTCCTCCCCCACTGGCAGCTCGGTAGGCTGCGGCAGTTTGGGTTGCAGGAACTGCGCGGCACAGTCAGGGCACTCGGGCCCCCGGGTCAGTTCACCCACAGGACACTCACATTCATGCAGACGGCCGTGCAGGCATTCTTCCCCGTCTACCACGGCCATCGTGAGGGCAACGGCTAACTCAGGGGACCCGTCCGCCCAGCCACCAGTCGCCTTCCAGTCTCTTAATGCACACGGGCACACCGCCATTGACAAGTCTAAATGGGGGGCCCGTACGATTCTATACAGCCAAGGGTGCTTTTCTCGGCATCCCTTGCTTTCCTTAGGGGGAACAGAGTTGGCTGATTTCTGCTCACGACACTCCCTCCCCCTGGTGGACTCTAGAGGAAAAGCAGCACAGTCTTTTGGGGAATGTTGCAAACTCTGTTCTGAGTCACTCACAGTGTGGGGGCGGGGCTCTGGCTTTCCCGCCAGTCCTGGGAGAAGGGTTGCAACATTTTCCCGTGCATGCTGGCAGTCAGCCGCACACGTGCCATTTTGATTTGGCGGGAGCCGCCATTTTAGGTGGGGCTCACGGTCAATGTCTATAGGGCTCTCGATGCAGGTAGAAACTGCCAAGTCAGGGTAGATAAAGGGGCACCCATCAGTCGGACCCCCGGGCAAATTTAAGAACTTAGGGCCATCTTCCTCGCTTAGGGTCTGGCCTACATATATCAGGACAGTACTCCATTGCACGGTGTCATCATACCTTCGCCCTCTGACCCACGTACCCGACAGTCCAGGGAGCTTCCGAACCTGCGCCTGGACTTCTAACAAGGGCACGCCAGCCGGGACTGCCCCCACGGCAACCACGCGGTTAGGAGTCACGTTCACTTTCAAGGCCCAAGCGTAGACCTCCTGCTTTGAGAGCACCCACATGGTGGAACAAAAATAGGACAATTTAGAACAAAAAAACATACAGGGCACCCCAGGTCTGATATCTCAGCAGCGCCTCCAAATGTAGCCCTTTTTGTGAACCGGCCGACCCACCCAATATCACATTGGCCCCTCGTGGTCTAACCGGCCCCTTTCCCTGCAACACACCTGCTCTAAGGGACTACTGGTACTGCATAACCTGTGTGGCTCCAGGAGATCTGAGCCTCCGCTAGCTGGGAGCCTGGGGAAAAACCCTTACCCTTACTTGGTGCAGCGCCTCCACTTACCCAGGATCCCCCGTGAGGAAAGATAGCCCTGAGTAAGAAATACAATAACACACAGATACGATAACCAATAACTAACACTTTACTTAACACACATATAACACATTACATAACATAACCATAACCAGATGCTCTACCCGCATCACATCAACCCAATGTCTGGTGTACCCCACCCAGTGTCCTGTGATCACCCCACACCCAATGTCTCGTAACTCCTACGGAGGTCGTGGGTGACTGCGCAGTCACTATTTAAGCTAGGGCCCAGTTGGTGCACTTAGAATATGGAAGATACCTTCCGAGCACTCCGATGCTCGGGACCGCAACACACTTTCTTCTAAAAGGGTCAGACGTCCGTCTGATCCTATTCCAGGTACTCTGCCGGTGGACCCCAACGAGGGTCCCACCGCTCAACGGGAACTGCAACCGGACCACGGCAACACCAACCGCGTGGGAACAGCAACCGCCGCCATCCCTATCACTAACCACTGCTAGAGCGACAGCAACCCTAACCTAGGGCCTGTCCCTGAGGAACCGCAACCTGGGATGGCTTGGGGAAAACTCCTAGGGCCTGTGGACAATAACCGCCCCCCTTCCCCTAGCTACCCAGTCTCAACTGTATCTGCTAATCCTAGCAGCCTAACACACCTGCAGCCAACATTCAGCTCACACTGTCAGCCTGCAGGGATTCACACCGTGCACACACACTGCACGCACTGCGCACAGCACATGCAGCGACACACACCCAGACAGCTGCAATCACACACAGCCACCCGGATCCCGCAGCAATCCCACTGCTAGCACACCGTGCCTCTTTGACAGTGCCCACAGCACTCTCCGCTGTGGCACTACCAAACCAGCACTTCCCACACTCAAGGGTCACCTCCCTAGCTAAGGCGTCCCTCCTCAGTCTAAGGCGTCCCTCTTCAGTTACCCCCTACCCTTACCCGGGAATTGGGGCCTGCCTGGGGATCTAGGGAGAACCCTTACCTGATGCAGGAGCCACGCGCTCCCTGCACCCTTCCTACTCCTTCCTCTGCTCTGCCCTGACTGACTGTTGCAAAGCCCGGGAAATGTATCTCTTTTCCCGGGCTGAGCTTCCTCCGGCCCTATTGGCCACTAGGGAGCACCTGACCTCTGCCTCCCTAAGCCTCCTGGGAATTGTAGTTCCCAGGGGGCTGTCTATGTATTGGGGCCGCGTGCGCACTTGCCCTGCGCATGCGCGAACCCCTAATGGCCGCCTCAACCTCTCTATTCCCTGTCCTGCCCTCGCGCGATCTCTCTGGGGCCTTCCCTGCACTTTGTACCTACTGCGCATGCGCGAGCTAATGCGCAATGGCGGCGCACTCTCCTCCAGCCGCCGAGCCGGTGGCAACGCGATCGCGGCCCTAGCGACGGCCCGATCGCGTCCCCGCCAACCAGCCTGCACCGCTCCCTGCACTGGCCCCCACCCTCGCGAAGTGCCGGCGGGTCCGTCAAAGCCTCCGGCGGCACCCGCTACCGCACGGCACTCGCGGAGGGGGGCCAGAAAGTTCAAATTTACCTCGGGGCTACATTTATATATATATATATATATATATATATATATATATATATATATATATATATATATATATGTAGCCATGTATAAAAATGGTATACAGCTCTCTCTCATGCTGGCAGTAACCCTGGTAAGTATGCAGGATTGCCAGCGGTGTATCTCCTGCTTGGGGATCTCCTGATGAAATCCGTTAACCGGAAGAAACGCGTAGGGCACGTGGTTTTGCGGAGCTACGGTGGTGGACTAGCTCGTGCGTCTTCTGCCAGGAAGGGGAGGACATTCCCTGAGCCGCACGCAGTATCCAACACAACCTGCCAGGAACCACAGGCTGTTCATCTGAATTGCCGGAGGGACATCTGATCGTGATACACCGGCAGCAGTGAGGTCTGACGTATCGAAGCAAGCGGTCAGCGAGCAGACACATGTTGGCGCATGGGTTTACCCATACAATGCTTATATTGCATTGACAAATTGTGAGTGTGCATTTGTCTTGATATCTTTTATTAAAATTTTGTTATTGGATTTTACACATGGATCAGGCGCTTTTTCTCTTTTATCTCTACTAGAATTTGCTGGGTGGTTGCTGACCCCAAAGAAGAAGCAGCCCGGACGTTTTAATTTCCATACTAAGATCATCTATCATCTATGTGAAGGAACACAAATTTTTATTCCATTTTATACACATAATTTTTTTTTTTAATATATTCTTGTTTTTTATAGATTTACAATATATATTTTTTTGTGTTTTTTCATATATTTTTTTATGTTTTTTATATCATAAATTTTTTTTTTTTTCATTTTTTTTTTTTACATTTTTATACTCACCATTCTTATACAACTACCATCCGAGTTCCCATTTAAATTTTTGTACAATTGCATTTTTACAGGTCATCTGTGCTAACTATTTCTGGCGATCTGTGTGTTATCAAGAGTCTGCTGTGGGGCTGATACACATCCAGGCGCTGTCAAACTTTACATTAATATATATATATATATATATATATATATATATATATATATATATATATATAATAAAACAAGATACAGCTATGCTGCTGCCACTCATACATCATTGTTAATGTTAAAGTGACACGTTGCCAGATCCAATCACAAACATATACAGTATGTGTTGTATGGTGGCCTATGGTGTATATACAGTTATTGCTGCCATGCACATGTAATTGTAACTACTGTATTTACATGTGCTTAACTCGTGTTAAGGGAGCTGGTGTCTGAATCAATGCAATAAGTAATGAAAAGTATTTCATAAGAAAATGACTCAGCCGGATAGGATATTTCCAAATAAACAAGTCTAAAGCAGGCCGCCCACATGAGTCCCACAGGGATGCTAGCAATGAGAAACCATTAACCAAAAGTCCAGCTGATATTAATTTAGAAGGGTTTGGTTCCTCCCCCAGCTGCTAAATAACTCCAGATATATTCTCATACTGCTAGAATGTAATTTGTGTCATGCCCAGGAAATGATAGGATGTGTTTAATACTCACGGTAAGGGCTACGTTTTCATTAGACAATTTGCTCTGGCAGCATCTGCACCTCCCTTAACTCCTTTAACGTGACCCAAGGTGGGAAGTAGAAGTCTCTTTGCTAATACTGTACACTCATGCCCTGAGGTTATCATTCATATGTAAATCTTACAGAATATGGCATTAAATCAGGGAAAGTATCCCTCGTCACTTTATTTTTACTGGCATAAGGCAGAATATTATCATCTAAAATGCAGTGTTTTAGGGTAGCCAGTGCCTATTGTGCAAGTAAAAAGCAATGAGGGGAAAAATACTGTACTGTTGTCAAAGCGTGACAGAGCTAGAGGGTGCAAACTACCCCTACTTTTTCATTTACATGCTTGCATTTATTTATTTTTTGCCGACCAATCCCACATAGCCGGATTATAACCATTTGTAAACATTTTTCGCAATCTAATTGGCTTTCTTCAACCGATCTAACCATACTAAAAGCAAAGATTTGGCTTCTTTGGTTGGCCTGTAAAGTGTTTTCTTTACCCTTAGCCCTTCTTGTCCTCATCAGAGAGCGATAAAGGGAGCGAGAGAGAGGAGGCTCTGGTTGCACAAACTCTTGTTGAGCACACAGTGACATCGCATTGGGGAGCAGTAAGAGAAAATCATACCCCTCCTAAGTCTGGGCTCGCCCCAGGACTTATTCTCATAGCTCCGGAGTGGCATGGTTTGGCACATTACAGAAGCAGCGGAATGAAATGTGTGAAGAAAAAAAACAACTATTCTCTATTGCGAATTGCATTTCCTAAACCGCCTCTATAGAAAGGGACACGTCACACAGTTTAACAGCCAAAACGCTCAGATTGTACTGTACCTGCTTTAGAAGCGGATTGACCTGAGGCGGTGCTAACTCCATCCCTCAACAAAACTGATCGTTCAGGCTCTGGGTGCAATTCGCAATACCAATCTCGCCACCTTTAAGGTCGCGTGAAAAAATGTTGAGTTTTAGAAGTGGTTTGCATAACGAGAATGATCATTTTTGGAGACGAAAAAAAGATGGAGGCTTCTTTGACAGACCAACCGGATTGGTAGAGCCAGAGTGAAAGCACGTCTAAAAAAAGCCTTTTTTGATATGGTTTGGACATGTGATACGGGCTTAGAGAATATCAAAGCATACAAATCCGGAAATGGCTCTTTAGAAGCGGTTTGACACATTTTGGAGCTACAGTATGAGAATAGGCCCTGTTGTTTCAGATGTAACCCCTTAAACTTGTCACTACTATTTATTCACATTCATGTACACTTTAGTCCTAGGAGATACTGCCCTTTTAAAAAGAAAAGGATATATTAGAAATATTCCTATCTTTCTGTTGTCATAGCATACTGTATATCTTTTTCAAATCTTTCTAAAATATGAAGAGCTTTCCCCCAATATTTAGAATTCTTTGCAATTCGGCACCGTACCACTACTTTAAGAAGCCTGCTTGACCACTGCTTAGACAGTCAGCTATGCAAGTAGGATGATCTGCACTTATTCTTCAGCCATCCAATTTAAAATGAGCCAGGTTGTGCATGCAGGTATACACGGCACCCTTACACCTATGGTGCTAAGAACTTAAGCAATCCCTGAACTGTTCTGTCTTAAAGAAATTCTTGCGGCATCAGGGTCTGTATGATTGCTCATATCCCGGAGACAGTGGTTGCCAAACTTGTATCCAAACTGCCTTATGTGCGCTAGGATACAGGCTTAATGAATGAATTTACACTACCTGTGAATACACATACCATTAGGGTTCCCAGGTGACTTCTCCAGAAATACTGGACACAGTGGTGAAAGGTGCGACACACTCGAGACACACACACCTCTCTCCGCTCCATGCTCTTTCTTCGTCTCCTTGGCCCCAGACTCCTGACACTTCCTCCTGATACTGCTTGGTAATACAGCATTACCAAGCAGTATCAGCCAATCAGGTCACTATTTCCAGAGAGGTAATACATGTCCAGTATCACCTCTAATGTTGTACTGGACAGAGTGTCGAAATACAGGACAGTCCGGCTCAATACTGGACACCTGGCAACCCTACATACCATGTATAGAATGTAGTTGCTTAGTTTATCGCAGAAAGAGGAGGATTTCTGCAACCTTATTGACACAGATAGAGAGGATGGTACCAATGGAGTAGACAGCAAATTAGGCTTTTGTACTGAAAGAACAAAGGTAAGGTAAAGTGCTATCTGATATTTACAAGGAGTGTAAGCTTTCAGGACCTCTCAGGTCCCCCTTGTTTTTTTTGGCCAAAGCTTTCTAAACATCATTAAGGCTGCGAACCCGCTGCGGCCGCGGGCCACCAGCTCCTTTCCTCCAGTCTGGAGGTCCCCGCTGGCTCCTTCAGACGTGGCTGACTGCGTGCTGTGACGCGTCAGCCGGCCGATGCTGCAAGCTTCTGGTGATCAGAAGCGCTGACGCGTCACGTGGTGCAGCAGTCAGCCAATGAGGGAAGGGAGGCGGCTACGGGGAGGGAGGCGGCTACGGGGAGGGAAGGGAGGCGGCTACCCTGTCTGTGCAGCCGTGCATAGCGCCCCCCTCTCCCCTCCTCTGGTGCCCGTTTCGCAGGCTGCCCCTGCTCTGGGAGGGGGGAGAGGAGGGGGGCTCCGGGAGGGGGGGGAGAGGGACCGACAGGTTGGGGGGGGGGACAGCACGAGAGCCCTCCCCTCAAACCACGCCCCCCCGCTCAAACCACGCCCCTAGCTCCCACTCCCTACAGACCGCAGGGAGCGGTCAATTGCAGGGGCTGAGGGGCTGCTGTGGGGCGGCTGAGGGGCTGCAGCGCTGTGCTGTGGGGCTGTGCTGGTCCCTCCCCCTCACGTCATGGCCACGCCCCCCCACCTGTTTTGGCCACGCCCCCGCTCCCGCCCCCCTTCCGCTCCGGCTCCCGGCTCCCTACAGACCGCATATCGCGGTCTGTGCCTGTCAGCGCGCCGCCTGTCTGCAGTGCGGGCGCGCTGACTGAGGGAGCGGGGCCTTAGCCTAAGCTGTAAAAGGTATCACTTTTACCTTTACGTGTGTTCTTTTTATTTTCTTCTACAACGCTATCCTGAGCTAAATAGTCCTATAGGTGTAAGGATTCTTATCATTACAACCATAGCCTGGGGTCACATACATGAGGTCAGTTGGAAAAGATATGATCCGTAACAAGCCCTGTATGCTCTTCACAGAGATGTGCTCTTTACGTTTTAACGTTCAACCATTCTACTTGTTCTTTGACTCTCTTATTCAATAATAATATAGTAATCCCTTTTCTTCAGACAGTGCTATACAAGGATCACTGAACATTGAATTTTTACAGACATAGTCCCTGCCTAGATGAATTTATAATCTCTGTTTTTTGTGGCTGAGGCACAGGGAGATAAAGTGACGTGCCCAAGGTCACAAGTAGCTGACCCTAGGATTTGAACCAGGCTCCTCTGCTTCAAACTCAATCATTGTATACAGTCCGTTCCTTCGCTCACTGAGCCGTTCTTTCAGCCTATATGAAGTAATTGTTTTGCTACTTAATGATTAAGTACATATTGTACAATTTCCTAGGATTATTTTTTACCTGAGTATCTGTGCCACAAATGTGCCATCCTTTGTTCTATTCAAAATATATTGTTACAAAGATTACCTTTAATACTCTCTCCTAATGTAATATTCCGTCTGCAGTGATGGTAATAATTCCTTTGCTATCGGCATACCTACAGTACATCAACTTACAAGGCATTGTAGAGCAGGTCCTGATTTAAATATTAACTGCATTTAAATGTATACAAAGTAACTCTGCAGATGAGGTTAGTGAAGATATAGTTAAGTTCCCGGTACTCTGATGCATTTTTGCATTGAGTCATTTTTTTTTTAGTCCACTTCCTGCCTCCCCCTGTAGCAATCTCATTTCTCTTGGGTTGAGAGCAGCTGTTGCAAACAAGCCCCTCCAGAGGACACATTTGCCTGCATGATTCAGGGCCTGTGCGTTTGACAAGTTCTGGGGAAGTGGCTCTGAGCTCAACTCTGCCTGCGAGTGTGTCATCCTGATTCAGACAGACCATTTAATCCTGTTCTACTCACAGGTCACCTAGTCAATGTAGGATTTCACTCTCAAATGACTGGACTGCATCAGCGTTGATAAAGAATGTGACCATCATGTGACTTGTGTTTAAGGTACATTGAGGAATGTGACCGTGGTCATTTTAGGAACAAGGCTGGCTTGTTAATCCAAGCAGGACAGGTTAAATCTCACTGAAATAACAGGCTAGAATTGAATGCAATGGGTATATCCCAGAGTAGTGTACAGGTATAAATGCAGCATAGATAAATGGATCAACTTCAAGATGTTGGATGAAAAAGTAAAATGCATTATTCAAACATACTGTAAGTGAGTCTTGGGCCTCCCTCCTCCTGGTCGCTTGTATTTCACCAGCTTTCTACTTTTTCATCCAACATCATGAAGATCTATTTATCTATGCTGCATTTATGTTATTTTTGAGACCGTAATTGGCTGAGTTGGAGGAACCGAGTCATATAGTATAGTATATAGGCATATTAATATTATTAATTTATTCCTATATATATGTAGCCATGGCTGGTCCAGCCATCTTATTCCTCCTCCTGTATGAGTTCCCCTCCACCCCTCTTGGGGAGAGGTGCATGTGTGAGTTCTCCTCCACCCCTCCTGGGACTGTGTGAGCAAGATCTGTGCATGGCACAAGGCCTTATCCATTAACTGCTGGCCAGTACCATCCAGGGATCTGAGACCCCTTCTCTACTATATGCAACGTTGTTTACCATCTGCAGTGGTTGCTACAAATAAAGACCTCATTTATATAACCCTGGCTCAGTTGCGGTCTATTAGCCAGAGGTATTGGAGATAAAGAACTGTCATGGTAGGGACTGTCTGCAGCCTTGCTGTAGCCTGCTGTGTCTGGAGGCGCTGTATCACCATGGAAAGAACATAAGGATCACCGTAAGCCTGTCCTGGTCCCCACCCCATCGCGGACATCTCAGCTCTCCTGGACCCTCACAGGTAGTCACGCACCAAGACATCAGTAGTAGCAGCAACATGTTTCCAGAGGAGGGGGGAGAGAAACAGGGCTACATATATGTAACCCCACTACTTTTAGCTCTCAGGCTTATGACTACGGCTGAGGCTGAGGCCTGAGTCTCTGTTACTTACTGGGTCATACGTGGCCTGAAGTCAGACAGGAGGAAGAATACACACAATATGGGTAATATAACTAGTTTACTTATACCTCAGGCTCCGGCCCTGGTGTTGGCTGCTGCACACATGCTTGGCAGTGCATGCGCAGCTTAAAACCGCCATCTGCAGTCTGTAGGGAGTGGTGGGAGGTGCGGTTCATGGCCAAAACAGAGGGGGGGCATGGCCATGACGGGGGGTGCGGCCATGACATCAGACACAACAGAAAGCACAGCCCAGCAACTCAAAAAGCACTGCACCAAGCACATTCATACTTCTAATTCAGGGATAGACCAACAACATTTTAACAGGAGCTTACCTGGGGCGTGACACCAATGAAAAAGGAAGGAGGGGGAGGGGGTATTCGGAAGGGGAGAGAATCTTTGAATTATATGAATTTATGATGACTATGCATGTTGGCAAATGCTCCAGAGGGTGATCCTATCCCAACAAGCTGTATATCCTATCCCAGCATTCTAAACCTCTCATTGCTGGGAACGAACCCTTATTAAAATATATGGAGGAGAGCATGTGTTGCGAGTACAATGTCCTGTCTTTAGTAAACAGGCGCATGGACAGAGCCCCCTAGTGCCTCCTGCGAAGGAATACTTTTGGAACCCTTTGTTGAAATGTGAATGTAGCAGCCTCACTCACACACACATACTACCGTCCTCACTCAGCCAATCACTTCGGTCTGTGGCTGAGCTGCAGGAGATTGAACTGGTCGTGCATCGCAGCGGCAAATTGCGCACCAAGGCAGCTAGCGGGCCCGGCCCCATTGAGGGGCGGTTCTTGTTCCTGCAGTGCACGCCAGAGCACACTGCAGCATGTACTGTGGACCTAGCCTAACTGACTCAGTTGAGGATCACTACACACAGTATACAGGTTATTATTACACAATACCCAATAACGCTGTGCGGTGTGAATCAGTATCAGTGGTGTATTAGCCACACCATCCTGGGTATGTTGGCTTGTGATGGTGCCGGCACACCGTGGGAGCTCTTTGTGTACTGAACCTGTTACAGGCCTGTGCTTTGAAAAGGGTGCTTCGGTACCACTGTGCTTTTATAGCTGTTGAGGGTCCCCTCCGCTTGATCTCTCGTCCACGTAGCTCTCTGCTCCTGCTGCCACGTGCACTCTCTGCAGACCTCGACCGAACTTGAAAGCCTCAGTTCCACACAGATCTGATTCAACATGGCCTCCCCCCTTTTTAAAGGCTTCTCTCCCTCATCTTCCACAGCCGTTATTATTGGCTATTCTCATGTCCATCACAGTCACGTGTGTAGAGCACATTGGGGAGGAACCTGCCAGGGGGCAGTGTGAGTGTGTGTGAGCTCATCACACAGGGTCTTACATATAGCTCTAACATTGTAATCAATTTTATACAAAATAAGGTACCAGGGACTATACTACTGGGATATGAAAGATTAGGAGGGGAGCGTGTTCCCGAGGAAATTATAATTCAACGATACAAATATTTACAGGGTTAATATTGCAGTTTTGTGTTTTGTTAACCTATTCTCAGCTGCTTCAGCTGTTGGAGGTTAGTGGCTCCTCCTTCCCAGGTTTTAAGCCCGCCCCTCCCCACTCCCTAGGTCCTTTCATTCTACTGGATATAGACCCACTGTGGTCTTTCTCCCACCTAATAGAGGTAAATGAGAATTTTAATCCTAATAGAGGTATATTAGTATTTTATCTGGTAGTGTTAGGACTTGCGAACAGAGTCTGCCTTGTCGTTGCTCGCAAGCTTACAACGCTTTGGCCAAAGGGTTAAACTAAATGACCCTTTTTCAAGAGAATATATAAGTATTTTACTGTGTATTTCTGTCATGTTGGATGCAGGATTGAGCTTCTCTGTCGTCTGTTGTATTAATATTGCAGTAGCTATAAACGACGGGGTACAAACTAAAGGTACAAAGGCGCATGGCAAATTTTACGGATATTATTGGGTTATTGCCATGGCACTGTATGTCTTCTATGCTTACCAAATTATGACAGAGATTATTGCATTGGTTAATTACATTATTATTGTTTATTTGTAAAGCACCAAAATATTCTGCAGTGCGGTACAGAGATTTGATAATTGCATAAACAGTTTCATAAAAGTGACGACAAACGGATACAAAGAGGTAATGAGGGCCTGCTCGTGAGAGCATACAGTCTAGAGCAGGGGAGCGCAAACTTTTTAAGCTGTGCCTCCCTGCCAGACCTCCCCTGGTCTCGCGCACCCTCTCCTACCTTCCACATGCGTCAAATGATGCTCCGGGGTCGCGTGACGTCACGTGACCCGCAGCGTCATTTGACGCCGCGTTGCCACGGAGACGCGTCTGAAACAAGGTAAATGTAAGTTTCCTTGTTGCAGAGGCCTCGCGCGATCCCCCGGTTATTTTATGTTGCAACGTCCTGGCCCCCCCAGACAAAACTCCCGCCCCCCCCCCTTCGGGGGGCGCCCCCCAGTTTGCGTACCGCTGGTCTAGAGGGAATGAGGGACAATGTTGAAACAAGAAGGTAAGATGGCTGTTCATAGATGTAGTGCACAGGTTTTCAACCTGCTTTTTTTTTTTGTTGAGTAACCCTAGAATTTTGTGGTGACATTCTGGGGAACCCCAACATACTGCCCCGTCTCACTTCCCTTCATACACTCCCCCTTATGTTTATTCTTCCTCTTACACTCCCCCATCTCTCTTCCCCTCTTACACTCCTCCCTCTCTTCCCCTCTTACACTCCCCCATCTCTCTTCCCCTCTTACACTCCCCCCATTTCTCTTACACTCCCCCCATCTCTCTTACACACACCCTCTTTCTTCCCCCCTTACGCTCCCACTTTTATCTTCCCCCTTACACTCCCGTTCTACTTTCCCCCTTACACTCCCGTTCTACCTTCCCGCTTACACTCACCCCTTTTTTCTTCCCCCTTACACTCTCCACCTCTTCTGCTCCCTCTCCTGCTCACCTACTCACCCCCAGCCTCTCTCACTCAATCACACACACACCTCCCCCCCCAACAATCTTACCTTGGTGCGAGGAGGTCTACATCCCGCGGGCTGAAAACATTCCCAAGCTGCGACAATAAAGAGCAGAATCCCGATCTATCTTCCCAAATTCACCATCCTTCATACCCAAAGACAGGATGGGTGGGACGTCTCTCCAGTAGATCCTAGAAGAAAGAAGAAGATGAGATCCCTCCCCCTTACCTTAAGTACCCCTTTCTTAACCCCTCTCCCTGGCCTTACCTCATGGCACCTTAAGGGAAGGGCCCCTCGGCCTTAAGTCACGCTGCCCCTTCCTTACCAATCCAGGGCTTTCAATTATCCCTGCCTGTCGGCTGCAGAACCCTTTAGGGATGTCCGTGGAACCCCAGTTGAAAATCACAGATGTCGTATATCTCAGGTTGGAACGTGGCCCAGCTTGACGGCTCCATTACGGTTTTTGGGGAGCGGGAGGAGGGATACACAGCATGGAGATTGGTCCAGTCGTACAGCTGATGCCAATGGGGTTGGATTACATCCATATGCCATGACAGGATACGACTGGACTACATTCTGTAATTATGTCCAAGAATATTACAGCAGTAGCACAAGGTAGGTTAGCAAAGTATGAAAGGGGTCATTTCAGGAATGGCATAGAGGCGACATGGAACTGATAAGGTTATGGCAAGTCTTTTTGCCAGAATGAGTTATTCACAGTGATTTTATATATTAACAACAACAGGGATGCAGCAATACAGGCTGCATTGCATTAAAAAAAAAAAAGTTAACTTTTTTAAATGACAGGATTGAAGCAGGGGGTCTCCGGAGATGAACTGTGTTAATTTCAGCTCCTGGGACCCCTGCCTCCCGAGATATTTACCGCATCGGATGAAGTCACGGCTTCCCATTGGTCCACGTGACTTGGGATGTTTAAAGCCACCATTATGTTAGGCGCACACGTCCCCTGGCTGCAGATACCCGGACCCCTATGGAGGTAAGTATCTCTGGAAGCAGGATTCCCCAGAGCTGAAATTAACACAGTTCAGCTCCGGAGACGCCCGGCTTTAAAACCGTAATTTAAAAAATGCAATGCAGCATGTATTGATGCTTAAAAGTTTATGACTAAACTTTAAGTGATTAAAATATATTGCTATGTTTACCTGCTGTCTCTTTGTGAAGGATTGTAAAGGCACTCAGTCTGTAACTTGGAGAACCGTCCCAGTTTTGAAGCGTGGGAGAGATCTTTTTATAGTGTGTCCTACAGCAGATATAGCAGTATTTAAGAAGCACTGGTAACTAAATAGTTTTGGAAGACTGTGATCCTTTGTAAACAATAATTTTTCTGTTTTTCCATCCAGGGTAATGGAGCACTGTGAGTCAAACCGCATGAGTACTCAGAACATCGGCATTGTCTTTGGGCCAACGCTGATGCGGCCAGAGAAAGAACTGTTTATTAACATCGCTTCAAATATGGTTTATCAAAACCAAGTGGTGGAGCATCTCCTTACCCACTTCCAAGAAATCTTTCCAACTGGTCCAGAGCAGTAAGACAAGAACTTGTTAGACTTTTCTTTTTCACAGCTCTTAACCGTCAGATTCATAGGTGCCGAAGATTTGAGCAAAAATGATAAATATTACAGAGGAAGAGGAGGGAGAAAGTGGATGAGTAGTACCTGATGAAGGAGCCCGAGAGGTTTGAAAGCTTGTAACATTTCAACAACTTGTTGGTCCAATAAAAGGTATCATCCCACCTACTCCCTCTCCATCCTTTGTTACTACATGGAAGAAAGGACCCACTCTTCTTTGCTATATGATGATTCCATCAAAATGTATGAAGGATAAATTATTTTATGAAGACGCGATCCGACTGAGACTATGTTGACAATTGAAGTGTGCAAACTTGCACGCATATTAGGTCACCTTTTGCTGTGAATAAATTAGTTAAGGTTGGAAACTCCAAGAGAACAAACTTATAGGCATTGGCTGAAGTGCATTAAAAGAAAGATAGACGTGCTTTGCTTACAGATCAGGTGGTATGGACATCTGAAATAACGCGGTAAATCTATTTGGACCCTATCACTAAAATTTGTATGTCTCGGATGGCCCCTATGAAGATAAGTCAACTCCTGAAGAAGAAGCCACAGGTAAATAAGTATTGATACTCAATGCATCAGCCTTGGATATTGGAGGAGATTAAATATTGGAAGAGAAGAAGGTTTCTGGCTGGGACTCCAAATGATTGCATTCAAACTTATTTCCCTGTGATGTTTGTGCCATGCATGACTCATGACTCAATCACATTGCTCTAAAAATTGGAACTAAAATGGTTAATATTGATTGTCCCTGTTCCTGTAGCCCCAGCATCTCATGTGAGTGTGGAAAATGACCTTGCTACCAGAACAGCTTACATTTTCTGGCATCTTTTTGCTTGTAAACCAACTGCAGTGCTCTGCATGAAAGAATAAAATGGCATGTCATGGTCATAGTGTGAAGTGATAATGGATCCTCTTGATGTCAATTTGGCATTCAGTATTTACATAGTAGATAAGGTTGAAAAAAGATATACGTCCATCAGGTTCAACCTATCAATCTTAACTCTGTGCCCCGGACATACTTGAAAACGAGAGGTAACGCTCAATATTAAAATATTTTATAAATAAATAAACCTATGCTAAATTTAGACAACAGATGCTTTATCCTATATTTGTACTGTATTTGTATTGATCCAGAGGACAGCAAACAAAAAACCCCCAGTGAAATATAATCAAATGATATCTTATAAGGGGAAAATAAATTCCTTCCTGACTCCAAATATTGGCAATCAGATTTCTCCCTGGATCAACATCCTTCCCATGTTTACTTATTTTGTATATCCCTATATACCTTTCCTTTCTAAAAAGATGGGAGGAAGTATGAGGAGTTTTTGCCATGTTAAGTTTGTCAGCGGAGGACTATCCAGGATGATATAGCAGAGAGACATTCAGAAACTTTAGTCTGTACAGCAGGTGTAAAGTCAGGGGTTGAAAAGTAAATTTGTGTGTCATCAGCATAGAGGTGATATTTGAAACCAAATAACTTGGCGTTGAGTCTGTCTAACCCAAAGGTGGAGTTACTGCCATCAAGACCTGAATAAGTATTTAATTAAAGTAATTAAAGTAAAAGAGAAGACAGGAGAAGAAAAGAACCCTGTAAATAACAATAGGATAGTTAAATAATACTTAAGTGGTCTTAACCAGACCCTGTCAAATACTTATTTCAGGGTCTGGATGCGAGTAACGCCACCTTCAGCTCTGACCTAACTAACGTAACATTAAAGGAGAAGAAAAGAACCCTGTAAATAACAATAGGATAGTTAAATAATACTTAAGTGGTCTTAACCAGACCCTGTAAAATACTTATTTCAGGGTCTGGATGCGAGTAACGCCACCTTCAGCTCTGACCTAACTAACGTAACATTAAATCCCTGCGGTAACTATAACGGAGCCCCGTGGAAGTGTGTTGCAAGAGAGAACACCTCTTTTGCATATTATTAGCCCAAAGGCCTGTTATAGTAACGCATGGGCTCGTTACAGCTGAAAACAGCACTTAACGCATCGTTACTGAGCTTTGAAGATCCCCCTTGCCATATAAAGAGACTGACATTAACGTCTCATTAAGTCATTAACGAGCTCTGTGGATCTACCCCTAAGTGAGCAATTTGGGGAATAATATGTGGATCAATAGAAAGAGTAAGGGCCAGAGTTCATTGTAATACATATTTTATTGGGATGCATTAATATCGGTCTCATACCTTCATTTTTCTCATTTTTGTACGTCCCATAACACTACCAGTTTTGTTCTCTCAAATCTTTTTTTGCTCGTGTGAAAAGTATGAATAATGCATAACGGTCAGATGGTTCTTATCTGTTGTCAACTTCTATACTTCTAGGAAACTTGATTAGGGAATGTCTAACATGAGGCTGATAGTTAAAAGTGCAATCCCTCTAAAAGTTGTTTTTGAGGACACAAACCCCTTTCAAAATACACAGAAATTATTTTCTATCGTTTCTAATCAGTAGCAGTCTTAAAACAGGTGTACTGTATAACTATAACCCTCACCCCTTTTTTATGAGAAAAAACAGCACTAACCCAATTCAACCATTAGAGAGACACTTAGCATTTTTGTTCCATATTCACGTCATCGCTTTATAGCAATCATGCAGTATGCTTCTGGTTATACATCTTCTTAGCCAGAACATGAGGAAAAAATATGCGCCTTCACAGTTTCAGGGGGATCTTTTGTGTTTCGGCTCTGGTGACGTTCTAATGCGATCAAACTGATAAAACCTTTGCAAGCAGACGTGCAAAGTGCTGCAGAATAAAATTGAAAGTTCAACAATCATCAGACTACTATTAAAAATAATCTATGCCTCGAGTTTCCTGTCTGGCTGCTGGCTGGGCTCCTCTCCTCAATATACTTTCTGCCTTTTATAAGATAGGTAGCCGACAGCATTGTGAGGTCATGTGAGCTCAGCGGTGACACCATAATGCACAGAGTATTGGTTAGCTATAAATATTGAAGTCTGCCCGGAGGAGATATCAGTCACTGGGTCGCATGAGCAGAGGAGGTGGAGGGTTTCGTTGTGCCAGCATCAGCTACGTTACCTCAATATGATCCTGAAAACCAATAAAGACCAATGGAGGTACAGTAGAGAGTAGATGTGAGTGCAGCTTATTCTAACAAAGGGCAGCATTGAATTTGGGATTTTATTTATTTATTTGAATATTCCTTTATATTACTATATTATTAAAAAAAAACCTCACTTCGTCAGTCTGATGTCGCCGTGACCGAGAGGGGGGTTGATTGGGCAATGACAGGAGAGGGTGTTTTTTTTAGTCTGACGTCATTATGACCAAATAAAGGGGGGTGAGGGAGGGGAGTGAAAGGAGGAGGGGTGAGGAAAGAGTGTAATGAGAATTAGGGTGGTAGGGGTGTGCCATTAAAGGGGGGATATTGAGTGGCCAGCGAAAGAACTCTCACTTTCTTCAGTCTTATGCCATCATGACCAAAGAAAGGGGGTGATGGGGGGAGGACCAGAATATTTTAAAACCTAGAGAATATAAAAAAAATCTCACAATACATATTTTCTTGGCATTTTATTACATAAAAAAGCAGATTACTTTTAGTGCTCCGAGTACAGGATTGACAGAAGAGTATGAAAATGATGACCGTCTCTTATTTTTTAATCTAATAGTGTTTTTAAAGATAAAAGGTACTGGGGAGAGGTTGAACCTTTTACTACAGTGATTAAGGTACAAATAGATTTCTCACTCTGTCAATCAGTGCATGTCGGCTGCACACAACGTCACAGAGATTGCTTTTAATGCTGAGAAAGTACAGACAGTGGAATTGTATTAAATTACATATTTATTCAGAATACATAATAGAGTTTGCAATAAGGTATTAACAGTTATAAAATATATTAAAATATTAGGCAAAATATTGAAGAAAAAAATACATTTGCGCAGAAAACTATGAAATATAATCTCTCTGAAACTGAGACTGGACAAGTTGGATTTTTTTTTCTGAGTCACAATGTGAATAATAAGTCAATATTTACTCAGACATAACACTTGGAAAGTGTTGTATATATTGTATGCCCTAGTGCTGCAGAGTAGAAGGATTCTGATAAACAGATTCCACAGTGTATTTTGAGTTACTAAAGAAATGTAAAAACACACTTTTAAACATTTTTGGTTAAATACTTAAGGTAAATTGCACATGATTATCACTTTTATTAAAGACATTGTTATGGCATTCCTTCAACATTACTATAGGTTTTGGACAAACGGACAATAGGTTAATCAGTTAAAATATACATTATTTCCCATTAAGAAAAATCGGATGCTGTGCTGAAGTAAAGCTTAACACGACCCTTTGCTCTCTCATATGAACTCGCCAGGAAACGGCCTGCAGCCACTTCATGGGTGCAGCACCAAGAAGAAATGTAGCTTTGATGACCCAGGTGCATTGCAAGAAGAGAAGTGGCAATGAGCCACAGATAGGCCTATACTGAAGCTGCTCCTTCTCCAAATATCATATTACAAAAGCAGAATCCGATTAAAACTGTGCAAGTAAATAATACAGTTTAGGCGATACTTACTGTATATTGACCATTTTTTTTTTTGCCGTTGGTGGGCGAATGTTCCAGTACAATATTTTCGTGCTGCAAATTCATGCGAGAAGAATCCTGAGATTACTTCATGCCAACCTGGTGGGCTCTTTAAACTTCTCAGCATCATTTGTGCTCAGCACCTTATCATTTTTGTACTGGAGACTTTCGAACATACTATGTGGAACAGGCCCGTAAACTCAGATTAGATTAAGGGCCAATTCTTAAATCTAACTGGAAGACTCAGGTCACATCATCAGCTTGGTGGCAGGAAAAAGTAAAGTAGCCTACGGCTTAACTGACTCGAATAGTCACTATAATCCCCCCCTCTCTCTCTCTCTCTCTCCTCATCCCATCTCTTTCTCTCCCCCACTTCACTCTCTCTGTATCTCTCCTCCCTCTTACGTCTCTCCCCTCTCTCACGTCTCTCCCCCACTTCTCCCCACCTCTCTCTCTCCTCCCACCTGTCTCTCTCCCCACACCTCTCTTCCCACCTCACCTTCCTCCCTCCTCTCACCTCACCTCTTTCTCCACTCACCTCTCTTTCTCCCTCCCACTGGCCAAATAATTCACTCACCCCCTCCCAGCCAAACAACTCACTAAGTTCCTCCCACCAGGCCAAACAACTCACTCCCTTCCTACCAACATCCAAGCCGCATAAGACAAGTTATTGGGCTGCATGTTTGATGGGCCTGATTGTAGATCATGAAGTACTGTCTGGGCTCTATCAGTGTCCCACCATGCTCCCTAGTTCCTTGGTTGTCTGTATTATAGTGGAACTTCCAGCCTGAATGGCCTTTGCTCCCCAAACCTCATCTTCCTTCTCTGAGAGATCTGAAAGATCCTTACGGCAGTAGGAGTACCGATGGTTCATGTGTTGGGAGAAAGAGCCTGAGTGGGAGAACCTCTTGCCACACTTGTCACAGCAGTATGGCTTCTCTCCTGAGTGCAAGCGGACATGCTCAATGAGGTGATGCTTGTGCTTGAAGGCCTTACTGCAGACTTCACATTGATGTGGCCTACTACCTGAAATAGGACCAAAGGCAACCTTATATTAGCATAGGATTATTTCACATAAAACAGATTGATCCAATTAACCAACACTCATTGGGTCACTAGCATATTCAAGATTTTGGTTCGGTCAAAAAAATATAATGTTCAACCTAGGCCTAGCGGTACAACCCAATTAATGCAGCAGATAGACATTTTATGGACATTACGATTAAAAGGCATTAGAGCTAAACAGTCAAGAAAATAAGAAGCACATGCTTGTAATCTCTGTGTAGAGCAGACAAACATTTGTTTCCCAAATGGGGTTCCATGAAACCCTGGGGTTCCACGGAGCAGTCCCAAGGGTTCCACCATGGCTCTCCTCCACCCCCCTCTCCCCCCTCTCCCCCATAGCGGCTGTGGAGAGGGTGAGCAGCCACGAAGAGACAGACTGTTTACTCCACTGAGGCTCGTGTGGGAAGCCCCGGCTCTGCACGCTGCTCATTCGGGGAAGATGCCGCTAGCGCAGCTGGCAGACCCGTGGCAAAAGCTGCCAGTGAAGAAAGTGGAGAGCGAGGTGCATGAGAAGGGAGCGCGAGGAGGGAGGGTGGGGAGGGTGGCGGTTACAGCTTGCGCCGGAGCAGGAGAGCAGTGAGAGGAGAGGAGGGCACATGGGATATCTACTTATAAGGAAAGTGTATGGCAGTATAGAAAGGTGTGAATGAGCAGGGGAAGTGTATAGGAAGGAGTGAGGGGATGTGTATGGGAGAGTATAGGAAGGAGTGAGGGGATGTGAATGGGAGAGTATAGGAAGGAGTGAGGGGAAGTGTATAGGGGAAAGTGTATAGGAAGGAGTGAGGGGAAGTGTATGGGAGAGTATAGGAAGGAGTGACAAAACATGTAATTGCCTTCCCCCTGGAAAAATTTTACTTTCAATTTAAAGGTATTTGATTTTGAACCAAGAAAATTTTTCGCCTGCGACGGATTTCTTTTTCTTGTGCTACACTAAAAATATTTAAGGGGTTCCATTTTGTTGAACAAAATAAAAAAGGGTTCCACGACTAAATTTAATTGGGAAACACTGGTTCAGAGGAAAGTGTATGGGTTTGTATCCATAGTGCCATTGTGGAAAAGTGTCATTAACATTACAGGCATGTGTCTTTGACACAACACTCGTTTAGTATGACATTCACAATCTTACCTGTATGTTCATATTTGTGTCTTAATAGGGAACTACTCTTCTGGAATGTTTTATTACACTGATCGCAGATATACAGCCCGTTTTCTGTCTTCTTTAGCTTCTTCCTTACTGTGCTCTGCTCATCTTCCTCTGATGCAGTCTTAAACATTTCTCCCTTGGGTTAAAGACACAAAGGAAAGGTTTCCAATCATCAAAACATGGCTTATTCCTACAGGCCTTTTTCTAAATTGTTATGGACCTAATCCCTACATTTATTTTTACATTCCTATCACCATACGAATCGGCACACGATTAAAAATAGCAATGCATAAAATAACAGAAGCATGCCAGGTGAACTTCCTGCAGAAGAGAGATTACTTAGCCAGTATGTGAGTCGTTTAATTTACGAGGACTTCCTGAAAGCAGCAATATGGGTTAACATTAAAAAAAAAAAAGTTATATATATATATATATATATATATATATAGTATTACAGGTTTGAAGCAGGGGGGTCGCCGGAGCTGAACTGTGTTAATTCCAGCTCCGGGGACCCCTGCTTCCTGATATAATTACCTCCGTAGAGGGGCTGGTATCCCTGCAGGCAGATAAACGGTGTGCCTAATCTAATGGCGGTTTAAATGTCTTGCATCAAGCGAGACAAAAGGAAGTCGTGACGTTATGCGGTTCGGCTTCCTTCTGGTATGCCCTGAACCTTTAAACTCAGCTGAGATACCGGGACCCCCTACAGAGGTAAGTATTTGTAAAAGCAAGGGACCACCGTAGCTGAAATGAACACAGTTCAGCTCTGGAGAACCCTGCTGTAATAAAAAAATAAATATAATTATTTTTTAAAGTTAACCCATATTGCTGCTTGAAAAGGGAGATTGTTTGGCTGGTCTGGGAGTCATGGATTTTAGGGGGATTTACCAAAACTGTGTCTTTAGATGTATTTGTACTAAGGAGTTCAAGAGCAAAAGTGAACTACTCACCAGAGACTTGCATTCATCCAGTGTGGTCCTTGATGGACCTGATGCCTTATCTTCTCCATAGAAACAGTTCATAAGGGGGAAGAGGTGCAGCCCATTCAAATTAGGGTTCATGTGAAGAACTGGGTGGTGACTCTGAATCAAACTGTGCAATACACTGGGTAAGAAGTATGGGAAGTTGGAGTCAGTTTGCGGTTCGTCATATGTCAGCACAGAGGTGGAATTTGGCTTTATATTTGTACTCTTCTTAAATGTGCAAAATGTGTCCTTCATTGATTCACCACTGAAAACATTGGTCGGAGGTACTCCACTGCCTATTTTTGGCAGAGACAAGTCCAGTGGCTCCATCTGAGGCTCTTTTGGGACAGAGCTAGGGGGTGAGTAAAGAACTTTCCTGAGAGTCGGAGGCATCTGTATTCCATGGTTACAATGAAGCACCATTGGAAGGCAAGACTCATTCGTTTCAGGTTTACGCTCGTAGCATTCTGCTAGTTTTCGTTTCTTTGAAGATGTTGGTGATAAGGAATGAGACCAACCAGTGGGATACGGGTCTTTGTGGACTTCTGCCAAGCTCTGAAAAGCTTCTAAGTCCTCTTTCCAGTGCTTTGTAGAGACATTTTCAGTGCAAGTAACTGTTGATTCCAGTAGGTTGTCACTATGAAAACCACTGTGACATAAAGTTGAGAAGATGGTATCATCCTTCATCACAGAGCCGTCATGCTGTTGCCTAAGGACCAATGTTTCCAGAGTGTCCCTACCACATTGAGTAGTGCTGGTCCTTAATGTGGGCCCCTGTAAAGAGAAGGGCAATGGAGCACCAACCTGTCTCAGCCCATCTCCTATCCAGCCATTAGCACCAATCTGTATGTGTCGCAGATTGCTCCAACAACCATTGCCAAAATACCAGGGGTCCCGAGCCTGTTCCAAATTTGCACCCAAAGGACTCACTTTCATGTCAATGGACAAGCTCCCCACTGATCTATACATGCCATTAAATTCATGACCTAGCCAAGCCATCTGCTGATTAGCGATGGATTCAGCAACTGGACTGTAAATTAGCCAATTCCTACTGCCAGGACTATGAGGACTCTGCAGTTTTTCTTGAGAAGATTGTACATCAGTCTCAGTGAGTCTTTCTTGAGAGGAGCAGGAGAGAGAAGGGGAAGGAAGTATAGAGTCTGTATGTTCAATGGAAAAGCATTTCCTATTGTTAAGGTGGGAACTATAGGATCCGGAGTGTGAGAAACGTCTTTTGCAGTTTGAACATTCGTATGGTTTTTCACCTGAAAGAGAGAGAGAAAACTCAGCTGATTGGTGCATCTCCCCTCCACCCTTACCTATACTTGAAAATACAGTTCTGCTGTCCTGCATACTGTATCTTCAGATTTTAGGTACTACTGTGCCTCAAACCAACTTAGCATCACTAATTGTATTCATTATAAACACTTCTTTGTTTCAACTAAGTTACTCACTCAAGTGAATATTAAAGAAGCCTAACTTGCTGATTTGTAAGTATTTCTATTGCTGCTACTTGATTTTGTAATGTGACTGTTAGTAGAGGTAGCTGCCAAGATGTCGTTGTGAGGAAAATGGGAAATTTAGACATTGTAGTAATTGGGTTTTCATCAAGTAACCTCATACTTGTGCTCTATGTGCTTGGTTCCTTCCACATTTTACTTGTTGATATTAAACAGAGTGTAAGTGTCATTATTTGCAAGGAAGTACAAGTGTTAATGCCCCTACCAACCTCTGCTATTTGCAACAGACTTAAACTTCTCTATTTTCCCTTTACTTAGCCATCATTTGAGTAATTATAATGGTTGATTATAGTACAATTCCCCCTCTTTCCACTTTGGAGCGGAGACACATATTTCAGTAGCAGAACTGTGCAGCCAGGATTCGAGCCCGTAGGTGGCTATATACAGTATAGTATGTAACTTTGCATTTGACAAATGGGTTATCCTTCAAAATATTCTGCTCTAAGGTGAGGGTCTCTGCCTGCCCAAAATATGTGGGACTTTTTTGCCCCAATTTTGTAGCCAGGTTGGTAAATAACCCTGAAATTATTTTTCCAAGTCTTATGTACAATTTTATTTAGGTTTTCCAATTGATTCTATTCTATTTGTTCCATATACATAATATAAGAAGCATATTTACTGTGGCTGTTGTCATTTCCCTAGATGGTTAGTGGCACAATGTGATATTTACTTACCGCTATGTATACGAAGGTGTTCTTTTAAATGATGTTTAAACTTAAAAGCTTTTCCACACTCCACACACTTAAATTTTCTGTTATCTGTATTTTTCTCAGGTATTGTCTGGAATGGAGAGATCAGAAAAAAATGGCAACATAATCTTGATCAATACACTAGTTGGCCTATCATCAGTAAATGAAAACAGTATTAGCAGCTTTTACATTTCAAAGCCTTGGTCCCAAATCAGGATTTGCATAACAAAATGGAAGGTCTTAGGTGCACCCTGTATGAAACACCTTGCTCAACATCTTTAATGTTTTGTTGTTGACAATAGACATTGTACCACGGCAGGCATATTTTATAGGCTCACAAAAACATCAATATCTTTCAGAAAGAGAAAACAATGCTGCATGATTAGACTGTAATGTGTGTGATTTGGATGAAGAAGGAAAGGGAGAGGCAGTTGCTAAAAGAAAAAATACCCACCAATTCAATAGACTTATTGTACTGTTGTAGTACTTGCTCTATGTATAGAACTTCCTCACCCTTTGAACATTGTCATATTGGCGGTTCACATCAAGTGCAGTCATTTAATGTACAATATACACGACAGCATAAAAGGATTGATAGCTGCAGCTCAGGAGCAAGGACAGTTGTACACAAAATATACAACACTAGAACCTTTAATACATGGAAGGATCTTCCTTTAAATGAAATTATACCATATATACCACATTCCCTGAGCCCAAGCTAGAAGAAATACATTGTGCTGTTTTGCAGGTAGGGCTGATTTTAGTGCTGAGTGAATTCGGCCAAGACAAGTAATATTAAACCAAGTAACCACATCATGGCCAGTTGTTTTATTTGTTCGTTACAACAACCAATGTTAGGAGCAGCTGTTGTTAAGATCAAGTAGATAAGAAAGCAGAATCATAGATGCAGATAAGATATATACTCTTATTCGTCCTGTAAGAGGCACATTTCAATACATGTTATAAAAGGTGACAAAATGTTTCTTATCATTATTGTTGCTCAAACCCGGGAAGAGGCTCGCTGCACTGAGAGCAAGCTTGGTATGAAAGTGCACCAATGCTAAATAACTGGTTGCTGAGTGGACTGATGGGCAATCATGTGTGTATGAGTAACTCTGATTTACTTGGTATGATCTTAAACAATGGAATGGGGTGTAGTCAATACCTTCCGGTCATCCTGGTAAGGAACATTGCAGCCACAAAGGGAGCAAGAGAGGTCACTCTTCAAATGGTGGTAGTCATTGTCAGCTGGGCAGTGTCTGTAAGTGCTCCCACAAAGCACGCAAGGTTTCATGGTGACTCCTTTAAAAACAGATAATGAATGGTTCACATGAAAATGCCAGGAAGTTCTCTGTCCCAATAAATTAAACAAAGACACGTAGGAATCCATCCCTCAAACCACAAAGTAACACAAAGACAAAAAAAGACCACCAGGCCATTAAAGGTGCAGTAACTGAAGGGCTACTGCATGGGCAGTGCTATATTTAACTGGATACATCTAGGTTATTGATTACTTTGTTGGACGAATCAGAGAAGTATAAGTATTTTAAAATCGTCTTGAAAGTCTACATTTTCCTCTTTGTTTTTATTTACACTCTCTCTTTACTCCTCCTTAGGGCAGTCACATTTATTCATTCCTTTATGAGGGCAGGTTAGGAAAGGGAACAGGATAAGCAAGAGCTAAACGACAACAGCCCACATTCATTACTCTTTGTTAGGCCTTTTAACGTGACGTTAATCTCCGTAAGTGTCACGATTATGGGAACGCTGTAATCGACAGGGCTAGAAATAACGGCCGTTAGTGAAAATAAGATGCAAATGAGCTGCAATCATACCATATTTGTTAAGCTCTGTAAAGGTTACGTCAAGAAAATAATGTTATGTTATTTAAGTCATACCCAAACCTGGTGTTACTCTCGTTCAGACACTGAAAAAGGGCACAAACTTTAATACAGTGTCTGGCTGAAGTCTTTGTCAATTTCATAAAACATCATCAGAGCCGCTATGTACATGCCCCTTGTAATGTCTCGTGAATGACATATCATTTTCATGCTTCCCTTGTAGTGAAGTGATCTGAACATACCCGCAGGCAGAGCACTTCCCCTTCTAGGGATCACTTACTGTGGTGTAAAAATGTCTGTGGCTAGTGGAGGTAAGTGGCTCTTGGGTCAGTTAGGTTTAAAAAAAACATTAGGCCAATGGCGGGGGGGATTTAGAGGAGATGCAGGTGACAAATTCCAGCTTCTCACAGAAACAGGGTCGTATGTGCAGCTGGTTTATTAAATGGCTGAAGCAAGACTGATCTAATAATGCAGGTGGTGCTGCTAAGCGTTCCTTAACTACTCCTCGGTGGCCTCCTAGTTCCCCAGTGCTGGTCAGTGTATAAGTGTGTTTTTATGTATTAAGTGTGTATTGTGTGTATAAAATGAATGTATGGTGTATGTATAGATGTGGTGTGTGTATACCTTCCCCGTAGCTGCTGTCATGGAACAGAAATACCCCTGTCTGCCTTTTCTGTTTCAGCCCCCCTTCCCTTGGCAGTTCCCCCTGCTAGCTGTACTTGGATGTCACTTTCCTTGCAGTTCTCTCTCAGTGCATATGGAATGGATACATTATGTATCTCTTTTTCCTTCCAGTCTGTCATACCCCTGGTTGCTCTGGCAACTTCTCCAGTCCTCCTAGTTTGGGCTTTCCCATTTCCCCCCCTGTCTTTTGCTGACAGTTAGTGCAGTCTCACTGAACCTTTAGTGTGACCCTTGCCCCTCACTTCCTTTTCCACCATTACCTCTGGATGAGTGAGCACTGCTGTATACTCCTGTATGGTAGGATTATCTTCTCACCTGCTCTTAACTACCAAGGCACCCACAGAGAGACACTATTCATACATCAACATCTCTTCACAAGTGACTGTATTTTATGCTACTTTCCCCAAATAAAGTAAAGAAAAGAAACAGAACTTGTTGTGCTTGGAAAAGAGGGCCGAGTTGACACTATCTGGGCTAAATCATCTTACACATGACCCCTGGCTTCCAGAATAGCTGCAATGGTGCATGTATTTGGTGTGCGTGTGATAAGTGTATCTGGCGTGTGCATGCGGTTATGTGGTGTGTATGGTCTGTGTATCTTTTGTGTGTGTGTGTGGTACATGTATCTGGTGTGTGTGTCTGTGTGTGTGTGGTGCATGTATATGATATGTGCGTATCTGGAGCGTGATTAGTGTTTGTGTGCGTGGTGCATGTATATGATATGTGCGTATCTGGAGTGTGATTAGTGTATGGTGTGTGTGTGTGTGCGCGTGGTGCATGTATATGATATGTGCATATCTGGAGTGTGATTAGTGTATGGTGTGTGTGTGCGTGGTGCATGTATATGATATATGCGTATCTGGAGTGTGCATTAGTGTATGGTGTGTGTGTATGCGTGGTGCATGTATATGATATGTGCGTATCTGGAGTGTGTGTGCGTGTGTATGCGTGGTGCATGTATATGCTATATGCATATCTGGAGTGTGCATTAGTGTATGGTGTGTGTGTGTATGCGTGGTGCATGTATATGATATGTGCGTATCTGGAGTGTGTGTGCGGGTGTATGCGTGGTGCATGTATATGATATATGCGTATCTGGAGTGTGCATTAGTGCAGGGGGGCGCAAACTTTTTTCCCTGCGCCCCCCTGCCGGCTGTCCCCTCACTCCCGCGCCCCCCCCAACCCCAACTTACCCTCGCACCGGCGTAATGACGTCACGTTGCCATAGCAACGTGACGTCACATGACCTCGCAGCGTCATTTTGACGCCGCGTTGCCATGGCGACGCCGGGAGGAAGCCGCCGGAGCCACGGGTAAGTATGGTTTACAGAGGCCCTGCAGCTCCCCCGGCACTTAATTTAAGTGCCTTCGGGAAGCGCGCGGGGCCTCTGTAAACCCCGCGCCCCCCGTCGGCAGTCTCGCGCCCCCCCTGGGGGTCGCGCCCCACAGATTGCGCACCGCTGCATTAGTGTATGGTGTTTGTGTGTATATGTGTGTGTATGCATGGTGCATGTATATGATATGTGCGTGTGTATTGTGCCATTTTGGCACTAAATGGCTCACTTCACTGTAATGTGGCATTGTTGCACTCAATTGATCTATGGCTATGGTTTTGAACATATGTTCTGTGGCACCCTGGGATTCCATTAGAGGTTACCAGGGGTTCTCAGAGAAAAATATGATCTGGGCGAATATTTTACTGTTCAATACCAAATAACTTTGATGCCATATGTTTTCTAATAATTCAAAAAGTTATGTAATTGTAATTGTATTGTTATAATTAAAATATAGTATAGAAAGTCCAACCTTAGCAATAGTATTGTTCCATACATAGGATAAGTGAGCTGGGGTTTAGCAGCATCATAATTCACTTTAAGGGGTTCCATGAACACACTTTAGCTGAGCAGTAGCTGTTCTTTTTGTATAACAGTTCCATGAAGTCACAATACATTTTTAAGGTTAACATGTACATTGTTCTCAAAAGGTTGAAGACCACTGATCTATGGTATCACACACAGGAAAGATATCTTTGGAATTGTTCCTCTTACTGCAGTAGGGCAGACTCAGAGTCCAAAGGTTAGTCTGAGGATGATCTGCTCCTCTGAGGTTGCATGGGGTTCAACTGTATGACAAAAACTCACTGTCCAGAACGCTCTCGGATTTCTTGGACCTGCTTGGAGAACTTGGTTGTATTGTCGAGAATGTTGGGGATGGCGATTTTTTGGTTCTAATCTCTTCTTTGTCCACCATGGCTGTTTCTTTGGTTGAGAGTTCCATGTCCACTAGAGGCTGCTCATGATCACCACCTGATAGGGACAGATTTCAACAGTCAAAGCCCACTGAGAAAAAGTGGTCATTATGTCTGTAAATAATGAAACAGTTGCAAATTGGAAATGTTAAAGTATTCAACCCAACCTGTTTTAAAGCTGCAGTTCAAGCAATATTTTGCACGTGTGTTTTTTTTTGTTAATTAGTTCTGTAGTATGAGAAAATACTTGTAGCATTTTTTTAAAAACAATTTTGAAAGACATTTTGAATGTATTCTAATGTAGCAAGCATTGTTTCTATAGAAACCATTTACAAAGTCACACCCCCTTCCTCTTCTGAGACAAGCTCTGGCTCTTGAGCCCCACCCTCTCTCTAGCAGTGCACCAATTGTATCTCGTGTCTGCCTGGTCACATGACCTTCCACACAGAACTTTGCATTATGGGTACTGTCTTGCAGCAATAACTGAATTAAATAACCGCCAGCAAAGCAATCGATTACAGGAGAAGGGATCGATCTGCAACTGAGCTAATCACGTGTCAGTGTGCAGATTGTATTGATGCACATATTGAATGGGAAAAAAAAAATAATGTTAAAAACGGCAGCTTGAACTGCAGCTTTAAAGGGGGAGTCTCACACACTCCACAAAGTGCTATAAGTTAAAAGTCCTTGGGAATATAACATCTTCCATTTTTAATGGGTGCTTCAAACGTTAAAATCAGTTTATTAGTTTTGCAGATTAAGGCAAAAACAAACAAAACACTAACAAGCAGTACAGCATATATAATGTTTGCCAATATTACTGGAGCGCAAACATGAATCAGAAGACAAAATCTGCAACATTCCAAAGGTGTAGTAATCAGGACAAAGTTATGAATACGTGAAAATCTCCGTTTAACACATTGTCAACCAGAAGGGGCAGCAATGCACTGCAGTGAAAGGGTTAAATGAACAGTCTCTAGCAATGTAATCGGTTTCCCCCCATGGCTCTTTGACTCTCTCTGGCTGTCACTTTCTGGGTGGTATGCAATCTCATAGGTTAATAGCCTCAGAATATGTAATTTTGCTAATCTGCCTCATTTGAATACATTTGTGTAAAAAAAAAGGTTATTTTTCACAAAGTTTGGGATTGCTACATGGGTACAGAGGTACTCTGTCACAGGAGGTATAAAGGCGCAAGCAGAGAGTTCTGGGAGTTAGTTTCCAGCATGGCAGAAGGAGAGGAGCCTGAGGGAGTAAAGGTAGGGGATAAATTCCATAAAGTATAGTATAGGTCAGGGCCACCTTTTATTGTGTTGCCATTAGGGATAGTTTTCCATCAGTTATGATCCCATAGTATGACCACAATGAGAAGAGCCTGTCCTAGTAACGGGAATGCAGACGTGCCTCAGCGGGCAAGGCAGAAAAGCCGTCAGAATATCTGGGGATCAGCCCTACAAGTGGATCCCTATCCACAGTATTCAGTACCCCCTGAGGAAGTGGCAGTTCCAGATCAGGCAGGAGGATAACAGTAACATTACATAGAACAGGCCAGGATCTCAGCAGGAGCCCGCAGTAAAAGCGACCTCCAAGATGGTATTAAAAAAGGGGGACACGGTCCACAAGATGAAGTCAGTACAGTAACAATAGTGGGCGATTAGGGAAGAAGTCTGTCAAGAATGATAGCGGTATGGATGAAACATAGTACAACCATGTCAACCTAAAATGTAACTGTGACTGCAGTGTTCCCAAGCATGGGAACATAAATAAAGATTGAAGTTGTACTACAGAAACTACTGGCGCCATCTTTTCCACCGCCCAACCAATCACAGCCAGCACCCTGTGAGAAGGTAAATCGTTGCTGATGTCAAACACACAACTACTCCTATGTAATCTCCCTAGAGAGCCGGGCAGGGAGCGTTACACCTATGTAATAAATCGTTTATAAAGCATCTTATCACAAGAGAGATCAGGTAAACATTGTAAAAACATTTTATAGCATTTATCAGAAAATGGTGTCGGTCATCTATATTAAACACATGCCACTGCTGTGCTTTCACTTTGGTCCTACGTGGGACTGCCCCTTTCATAGGCCTTGGAGAAAATGTATCAGCATTTCTGCAAAACAACATTTCCCAAAACAGAAAATGGCGATTGAATGCGTTCACAACTAGGCACGTGATGAGAATAAAAAAGGGAAACTTTCTGACCACGTACATGTCAACTAAATCTGACAGCCACTTAATGAATACGTGGACTGCCGAGTGGCATACCCTGCTTTGCCTAGCCCCTCTGTTATCTAAGGGTTAACCCTTTAAACTGAGTGCTAAGGGGTTCCAATACCTCCCACGTGTGTCATTACTGCAGACTGGCCCAACACACTGATGGAGAAAAGGCTAGTGAAATTACATACTGTGCAGGAAAGTGAGTTTGGAATTTGGGTCAAAGTTACCTTGGGTCCCATTTGCCATTATGTTAGTTTCTTTCCTGACAATGGCTCACTGTGAAGATTTCAGTCCAACTCAAATGAATAAAGCTTAAATGTTCCAAAACAAGGGGAAGACGGCTGATCTATATCTATGGAGGTTGTGTTCGCTTTCAACAACTAAACAGCGAAACATTTCTTTTCTGTGAATAATTGTTCCATTTCCGTTGCCATTACTACTTATTGTACATCACACACTGGGCGTGTTTTATTAAAGTTTCACTACAGTTTTGCTTTGTGACAAAAACAGAACTATTGGGCATATACAGATGCAGATATACAGATGCAGCCACGAGTATCCGAACACTTGCCTTGGAAAATCTGGGGCATTCTCCAAGTAATGCTGCAACAAATCTGCAGACAGACTAATGGCCCATCGGATTAACACAGCGGGGGTCCCTGGCAGTTCCATTCAGTTTGAATGGGAATGTTAATCCGATGGGCCATTAGTCTGTCTGCAGAAATGTCACAGAAATGTTGCAGCATTACTGGGAGTGTTCGGATACTCGTGGCTGCATCTGTACATAAGCTCCCAAGTACAACTGCTGTGGCATCAAAATGTTGCTAAATTAGTCATTATGGACATTATCTGAAGGAGGTACAGTCCCTCCTAGCTGGTAACTAACACACATTAGTATTACAATTCAGTGGATGCACTCATCCTTGTAAAATCTTCTCTACCATTTGACATAAATTATCATTTATATTGTCTTAAATGTAGGCTCCGGAGCTTAGTTCTGAATAGCTAAAAAGCGAATAACAAAGAATACCAGATGTGCTGCTTAGCCCGGCTGAAGAAATAGTGATGCAGCAATTTTTGTGTTTTTATATTCAGTATTATTAAGTCAAATTATTTTTTTATTTGTTTTTTTATGAACGAGACAGTGGTGACCATTTAAATAGTCTCAGAAAAAAATAGAAACAGAATTCCCAATTAAAGCAGCAGTTCAAGCAATATCCTACATGTGTTTTTTTTATTTTAATAAATCAATTCTGTACTATGAGAAAATACTTGTAGCATTTAAATAAAATGTTTTAAAGACATTTTTAATGTTTCTAATGTAGGAAGCATTTCCAAAGTGACAGCCCCCTTCCCCTTCTGATAGGCTCTGGCTCTTGAGCCCCGCCCTCTCTCTAGCAGTGCACCAATTGTATCTACTGTAGTAACTGCCCAATCAATCATATTCCAGGAACTACATTGCCCAAAATGCTGTGCAAGAACTGAATTAAATAACCTGGAGCAAGCGATCGATTTACAGGAGAACAGATCGATCTGCAGCTTAGCTAATCACTTGTCAGTGTGCAGATTGTATTGATGCACATGTAGCCCTTCTACCCCTGGGTTACAGAAACTACCTGTGCTGCTGTCACCTGTTCGGTTACCAGGAGGCCTGAGCCTCTGCCACTGGTATTTACTACACACAGATTATACACCATCCACATAACCTAACCCCGCAGGGTTTCACCCCACAATAACAACTCCTGGTTGGAACCCCCAAAGTACTGGAGTGCCAGGGCACGTAACTCCTGAGTGTCCACCAGCTATTCCCTCCCCCAAAGAGTGTGTGTGGGATTGCGTGTTTCCCTGTTGTGTTGGGGCCTATTGGTGCACATGATTAATACCTCCATGGTCTCAGTCCAGACCAGGACAATTAGTAGAACTCCATAGATCTGTGGCGTGATTCCGTGCCGCAATCTGTGGCTCCTCTTCCGGACGGATCCCTAGGCTGGTGCCTCTGGAGGGGCCTCCAGCTGGATGGTAACCCTCTAAAGTCTCTATTTAAGAGTCTTGGCTTGCTCACGGGCAACAGGCCTCACTTCTCTTCCAGGCAAGGTCCTGCAGCATCTCTCTCTCTCTATCTACTGGGAAAGGGTCCCTATCTGAGGCCTTTCCCTACAGTATGTACAGCTCACAGTATCTACTGGGAACCAGGGGATCTATCTGGGACCTCGGGGATATCTGCCTAGTCCAAGAGAGCACTGCTCCCTGGACCCTAGCTGTCCCCTCTGTATCCGGGTCCCGACGCCCTTGCACTCCCTGCGCGAGCGAAAATATTCCCCTCCTTTCCAGGGACAACAGCCGTCTCATTGGCTCCCTGGCATCAGGTGGTACTACAACCCCTAAGCACTATGGGGCGTGTAGTCCCCGCGGAGCCTTAACAACATTGGGGCCTCGTGCGCATAGCATGCTGCGCAAGAGCGACTCATCATGACCAGCGCGTCGCGTTCTATCCTGCGCAAGCACGAACTCTCTTGCCAACCTAACATGTCCGCCGCACACCTTCTGCACATGCGCAAGCCTCACGGATGCGCGTGCACTGGAACAATGGTGGCGCCTTCCCCCCACATCCCCCTGGTGCAGCGGAGGTAAGGAAGGGGAATGGAAGACCGGGGGACCGGAGGGGAACCTGGCTACAAATATTCAATGGGAATTTAATTTTTTAAACGGCAGCTTGAACTGCAGCTTTAAGTGATAAGAATACATATGTATGTAGCCCTGGTAAGATTTTGGGCTATATAAATTTCTCCTACTGGTATAAGTCCTGCTAAGGGCAGGCCGCCAGTAGTTATCATGGGTTTCCCCCGCTTCAAGCCCTGGCCTGATTGGTGGAAGTAGGCCCCCTGACTCTGTGTGGAAGGCAGAGACACAGGGGAGGGGCCTGCTGACATCATGATGGGCAGGGCTGTCTCAATTTAGTTGCAGTTCCTGTCTGTGTGCAGTCAGTTAATGTTGGAGTGTCTGACTGGACAGTCAGACTGTGTGAGCTAGCTAGGTTCCAGAGGAGCAGGGCCTAGTTAGCTGGAGGTGGACCAATGCCTCTCACCCTGCCTAGGGGGTAAGGGAAGAGCTAGCCCCACCCTGAGCGCCCTGAGTTTGGGGTGGAGGCAGGGAGCAAAGACCCCACAGACCATCCTGAGGGTGCACTTCTGGAGGGAAAGGAGAAGGAGGAACAGACCCTGTACATTGTGCTGTATGCTGCTGCTGCTGTGTGCTGCTGCTGCTGCTGTGTGCTGCTACTGATCTGCTGTACAGAATAAAGAGACACTGCTGTTTTTATACAAAGACTTGTGTGAGACAAATCTCTCGCCCCGAAACAAGGGCTTCTCTGGGAGGATTTCACCCTACCCCTATAGGGCTTGCCAGAGATGGAGGCGCTGCACCATTACTGCTAAGAAGATGGAGGCATATACCCCAGAAGCCTGTCCCTGTTATGCTGCTGCTGCTGTGTGCTGGGTTACATTTGGAGGCGAGCTGCTGAGATCCAGAACAGGACAGGCTTTCAGCGAAGCAGAGCTGGAAGAGTCAAGTGCACCTTCCATGCAAGTACTGGAGAGAGTAGGGCATGCATGCATACCAGGGGTAGTCAGGGGAGCGTGGATTCCCGCACAGTACGCCCTGGTGCCCTAAGAGGGTGTTGTAAGATGGGTGTGGGGCTATAGTCCCTTGAGGCAGATAGTGTGAGGCAACTGGGGGGGTTAGCCTGTTAACTTGTCCAGGGACCATGGCCCAGGGCCTGCACTATGAGTGGCCAAAAGTAGGAGACGCCCGTACTTAGGGAGATGCCCGGTACACTAGCCAGCACCCACATAAAACACACCACAGAGTACTTGCAGGAACCGTCAGCGAGTGCAGTGTACCAAGAAAGAGTTCTGCCTAGCCTGGGGTATGCCACATCATATCAGTGGGTAAAGCAGTCAGAAAAAGCATGCAGAGAGCGTTCAGTGAGCAGTGTGAGAACAGTCAGTGTCTAGGAACAAGTTATGCACTAGACACTGAGAATAGTGCACATATAGATTTGGAGGGCTCATTAAAGATGGCGGCCGTCACTACATGTGCTCCGCGGAGCAAGAAAGAGTTAAAAATGGCGACAGCAGTGCCATCCATGGCCCAGCAGCTAGCAGCCGTCCCAAAATGGCGACTCCCGCCAATCCTGAATCGCGCACGTGAAGCGTGCAAAGAGACTGTTAGGGAAATGTGGCGGAGATGTGCAGGGGTTTAGCGCCAAACCCAGATCCCCTGCAAAAGGAGCGGCGCGAAAGCCCACCCACCTGTGCTGTGACTGGCCGACAGACAAAGCCACGTCACACTAAGAGAAGGAGTGCCCCTCCTCTTGTTTCCACCAGAGGGAGGGGGCACAAGGAGAGCCAATCGGAGTTATCCTCCCCAGAGAAGGGAGGGACAGGAAGTGAGAGCGAGGAACTTCACTTTTGTCTGACATTCACAGAGAGAGGAGCTGAAACATTGAACTGTTCCACCCCTGAGCAAATAATGTCAGAGCTAAGCACGACAATCTTCCAGCTCCCAGGAGGCTTCCTGGTGGTGGAGATCGACGGCCAAGAATACCTCCAGTGCCTGTGCATACACTGCAGGACACCCGGACCGGTTCCAAGCACCAAAGCACGATGCCCTCAATGAGGCACGTACTACCTATGGCCTAACGAACCATGGCCCATGATAAAGACCCCTCGGGGTGCCTCTCCGGGAACCCTAACGGAGGTGGCAGAGACAGCGGACGAGGCTGCCCTAGTTCCTTGCATCACCGCTGAGGTGGGAACCAAGGCCCAGCCAACTACAGAGCCGAGAGATGTTCCGGCGGAGAAGAGCGCGACCGCAGTGGAGGTACCGGAGCGGGCCCGTTTCGTACCACTACCCACTGGCGGGGCCGCAAATGACCCAGGTGACTCCCTAGTGGAGGATCCCATCAAGTCATCTTCGGAGGAAGAAGATGGCGTTTCATCGGTGGCAATGCGCCTACCGGCGAACCACCACAGCTGTAACAAAGATGGCGGTCAACTTACCGGAGAGAGGGAGCAGACGAGTCTGGACACCTCCCGACGGCGAGTGCTGGTGCGGCCTGAGGCCGTAGAAGTCCCACGGCCATGGTGACTCCCAGTGCGGCGGAGACGGGATCCGAGACGGCTCCGGAGGAACCAGAGATCATCAGCCGGCAGCGGAGTGGTAAGGAGACACTGCACCCCCTTACTCCCGCCAGGAGAAGAAGGAACCTGCAGAGGGCAAAAAAGAAAGGTTTGCGGCCTACTTACCCGTCCGCGATCCAGAGGAGACACCACCGCCCCTTCCGGTCCTCGACGCACTTCCGGTGAGAGACCACGGAGCGGATGGAGATTCCGTGGGCGGCCACGATGACGACACTTCCGGTTCCGGCTGGCACGGAGGCCCGGCGGCCATCTTTGCGGCCCGAGGAGCAGCCATGGCAGCTGCACTTGCCACACTTGACCGCCACGGCGTTCACCGAGGAGCACGAAGCACGCCAGAGAGGGCAAACAGGAAAGTGCCCATCGGTCGTGGTATTACCCGCTTGCTGGACATTGATACGGACATTGCCGATGCCCCAACCCCTAGCGCCATTGCCCCAGCCACTGACCCTGCCCCGTCACGAGTCATGACACCGGGACCTAGTGGGGATAAATGAAGCAAGAACCCCAAATATTCCAAAGATTGGAGGGATTGGGAATTAAGTGACGAAGGGTCGGATGGGGAAGTACCATATGACAATGTGATACGTGTGTCTAACCCTGTAACCTTTTCTCCTGTGTCTAGAGTGAGTGCCTGAGGGTCCCACACTACTGCGGAGGCAGGGCCTGTAAGTAAAGTGGTCCACAAAATGAACCCCACCATTTACACCAATACAAGAGGTAGACGGAGAGGCTCACACTCTACTGAGGCGGTCACGTCCGGTGTATCATCCCAAGCTGAGTCAGAGCCAGGTACTTCCAATGCAGTGTCAGAGTACGAGCACCGTGACAAGTGGTGGGCACCCCTGTTCACTGGGTACCACAAGGGTATGGACCGTACCAGGTTCCTGTTAATTAGGAACAACATAGTCAACCATTGGTGGGCTGAAGGTGCCTTTACTCCCCAGGAGGTGGCGGATGAGTTAGAGCACAGATACCAGGAGATAGAGCAGAAGAACATCCTTCCTAAGGGGGCTGCCATATTGTACGATGATATTGCCCCAGCGGAACCAGAGTTTTGGGTACTGCCAAGCAGGGCGGGTAAAAGGAAACTTACAAAGTTGAGCCGAGCAGACAGGGTCATAGTGGCTAGGTATAGGCAGTCACACGGATACGAGTTCCCCTATGTGCCTGAGCCCATAATGAGTGAAATAGAGGAGCACAGAGATAGCTGGCTCAGGGAGGCAGTTATGGAGTACTTGCGAACAAAGTTCAGGAAGGCAGGCTACCAAAACGAGGACAAAATAAGTGATGTGGTCCGGGCCTGGAGTGTTGGGAGATGTATTTACATGCACTGTGTGATGTATCGGCCGGAGTCTGGGTCGGTACAGCCATACTATGTCACTGTAACAGACCACAATGGGCGGGAAGTTAGGAAGCCTGACCCGCGCCATTACTATTAAGTTAGGTTCTCCACGTTGGGAGGTACCTCTGTATCGTTTTACGCCATCTGGTGGATGGTCTGATGATCTACACTAATCAATTGTGTTTTGTTTCCCAGATTGTTCACCTGCAGGATGGTGCTGCTAAAGTTAGGTCCAAGTGGGGACCATTGGATTCCACCTGAGGGAGAGTGTAGCCCTGGTAAGATTTTGGGCTATATATCTTTCTCCTACTGGTATAAGTCCTGCTAAGGGCAGGCCGCCAGTAGTTATCATGGGTTTCCCCCCTTCAAGCCCTGGCCTGATTGGTGGAAGTAGGCCCCCTGACTCTGTGTGGAAGGCAGAGACACAGGGGAGGAGCCTGCTGACGTCATGATGGGCAGGGCTGTCTCAATTTAGTTGCAGTTCCTGTCTGTGTGCAGTCAGTTAATGTTGGAGTGTCTGACTGGACAGTCAGACTGTGTGAGCTAGCTAGGTTCCAGAGGAGCAGGGCCTAGTTAGCTGGAGGTGGACCAATTCCCCTCACCCTGCCTAGGGGGTGAGGGAAGAGCTAGCCCCACCCTGAGCGCCCTGGGTTTGGGGTGGAGGCAGGGAGCAAAGACCCCACAGACCATCCTGAGGGTGCACTTCTGGAGGGAAAGGAGAAGGAGGAACAGACCCTGTACATTGTGCTGTATGCTGCTGCTGCTGTGTGCTGCTGCTGCTGCTGTGTGCTGCTACTGATCTGCTGTACAGAATAAAGAGACACTGCTGTTTTTATACAAAGACTTGTGTGAGACAAATCTCTCGCTCCGAAACAAGGGCTTCTCTGGGAGGATTTCACCCTACCCCTATAGGGCTTGCCAGAGATGGAGGCGCTGCATCATTACTGCTAAGAAGATGGAGGCATATACCCCAGAAGCCTGTCCCTGTTATCCCCTATTCCATCGCGGGAGACTCAAGCCCTCCTTTTCCTCATAGGTACGCACCACCATAGTACACGTAGCCAGCCCTCACTACACCCTAGGGGTCCAGTCTGCGACCCGGGGGGGGGGGGAGGAACATGGGTTACATGTATACACATATACGTGTGTGTGTGTGTGTGTTTTTCAAAGTACTTTGCTAGTACGTGTACTTGCTATGTTGCTTAATTTTTGATAGCAAGGTATATGGGCGGGGATTGATAATGGTAGGTGCTGACATTTGACATCTATTTTTTTCTTCAATGTGTGTAATGTGCATTAATTAAACTGTCAATCCTAATATAGTCAAAATATATGCTGGTGAAATCTACTCAGGATTAAAAAATGTAAAATGATTTGCTATATTATATATATATATTACCCACTAGGCACGTGCCTTGGGGCCCCCAGAAGGATGCAGTGGGCCGGTGCTGGGGCTCCCCAGCTCCCCATGCAGCAGCCCAGCGGTGACTGTCTACCATACTCTCCCGCCTCCTGACAGCGCCGGGATCAAACTACCGCACGACCAGAGGAGGGAGCTGCAGAGTCCCACGGACCTCACCTATGGTAAAGTGTGTGTAAGAGAGAGAGAGAGAGGGGTGTCTCTTACCTTCTCCAGAGTGGCCCTCCTCCTGCAGCATCGCGTTGTCATGGCGATCCAACGTCAAATGACGCCGCAAAGTCACATGGTGACACGTTTCCATGACAACGCGACATCACATGCCACCGCAACGTCATGACGCCACGATGCTGAAGGAAGAGGACCGCCTCAAGGAAAGGCTCCCAACGTCTTGGTGTCTACAGTAGGTGCCCCGGAGGGTCTTAATCTGCCACCAGCGAACATGGTAATACTGGATCTTGTATAGAGGTTTACAACCTCATAGATAACTTTGCTTGCTCTACATGTACAGCAGCTCTTCTGCATATTATTTACATGGAAATAATCTGGTATGTTGACCTTTAAAATGTGAGATGTATGCAATGCACACGTGGTGTCTACAGCTGTGCATTTGTTAATAGAGTCACGTGAAAGTATGAGTGGTTTCCCCAGGTGAACGCTGTTGATGTACAAGCATGTGTGTGTTCTGCATGAGGTGTGCCGAGACGTTGGGCCTCAGAGGCCAGTGAGCAAATGCCACAAGCTGCAAAACAGGCTAGAAACTGCAAGAGGCTGTAGTGGGAAGGAATGTGCACAGTTATAGTGATGTTAACCTCTTCACTGACAGGTATAATGGGATATGAAAAGTATGTCATTGTAACCCTCCCGACTCAGCTCTAAAGGATTTTCCATCGAGTTGAACTATATACATGGCAGTGCTCAGTCTCTCATACCTGTTCAGGGTGCTGGGTCGGTGCAGGCTGAGCGTGGATATGCAGATAGGATAAGGATGGGCGCCAGGAACTTTTATAGTACAAAAGGGAGCTTTATTCAATATCCATTTATAAGGCTTACCCCATACAATAACAGACTTCACACTAGACATGCTAACTGGTGGCAAGTGATAAAGTTACTGTGCTTCTTCCCCCGGCAGCTCTCACTGCTACGCTAGGGAGGTACTTATGCTTGTTTCCCTTAGTATTGATTAGATTGACAATCCCCTGCATAGTGTCAATAATGCCCCATCTCAAGTGGACCTCTGTTGGAAATACACTCTGCTTTCTGGCATCAGTTTCCCTTCGCTCTGCACGGCATACCTTGTCCATGCATATTCGATCATGAGTTTACTAGGGATCTTCCGGTGGGGCCAATCCAATTATGCTCCGGAGTTACTACTCTGAAAACTCCTGCTAAGCACATGATTACTCCTCTTCCCACATGAAAACAATCTTGGGCCATTACTATAGGTAATTAATATATAGGGCACGTTCCTTAACTGAAAACAACAAACAGGGACAGAACACTCTTAAAATACATATCTATACAATTAAACACTTAGGCTGAGTCCATAGAAGGACAGTCAGCGCTGAGCCGTGCAGACGCTCCGCGATGAGCCCCATCATTTTCAATGAGGATGTCTTGAGAGGGGGCTCCCGCGAGCATCCGCAGGTGTGCTGAGGCGCTGGGATTTTCAGCCGACAGCAGAACCTGTTTATGAGCCCGCTGTCGGCTGAAAACCTCCAATCGGAGCAAAGCAGCGTCAATGTCACAGTGCCTCGACGTCGGTGCTTCGCGGGCTATTGGCCCAGTGACGTCAGTGTCCCGTCTCCCCCCCGCCTCCAGATCGCGCACGCTGGCTCATTGCAGAGGAGCGCGCCTCCCCCCTCTATGGACGCAGCCCTACACTCAGATGGACTTGTTTATAGAACATTGGGTGGAGCTATATATCCCCTTTTATCGCCTTATGGTGACATCACTGGACACAAGACTTGAAAGGGAGGGGCAATCCCTTCTGCACAGTATACTACATCACATGATGGAGGGGCAATACCAGTGATCCCACCCAGTTAACCCATTAATGCTGTTAACTCATTACATTAATTAGTACTCTGTGAATAAATATAAACTTAATGTAATTGTGTTTGTAATTAATTAATGTAAACTGTAGTTGAGTTATCCAGTAATGGAGTTTAACAGTATCACCATGACCTAGATTGATTTTGGAGTGATTTCAGGTTTTTGTTTTGAATACTCTATACACAGCTTGACATAGATTGTGAGAGATGGGGGCAGCATAAGTGTAACACAGACATATGTAAACATTCTTAGACTTCAGGAGTCTTTTTCATGCTTACTATTCAAAACTGATGTAACAATTCTTTGTGGTTGCTTTGCAGCCAAGAGTTGCTTAGTACTGTGGTTTCACCTCCTCTATTGTCACCTCCTACACATTCCACCATGCGACTACATACCTATGGTTAGGGTGACCAGATGTCCCGGTTTAGCCGTTTTTTTAATGCCTATCCCGGCTGCCCGACATTCTTTAAAATGTCCCGTTTTTTTGTGACTGTCCCGGTATTGACCATCAGAGCAGGGGAGGGGGGGGGGGCAGCAGAGAGCAGAGAATGCTGGCAGAGAGGAGAGCAGGAGGGGCAGCAGAGAGCAGAGAATGCAGGGAGGAGAGTGCGGAGCCCCAGCAGTGAGACCCAGAAGTGAGTCAGTGTCTGCTGCCAGGGCTCAAGATGGCTTCCCTCTCACCCACCCCACCCATGCTCCACCACAGTTACAGGTAGGGTGAAGAATGGGGAGAGAGAAAAGACACACACAACACACACATAATGGGGGGGAGTGAGAGAGACACACACATAATTGGGGGAGAGAGACACACACACATAATTGGGGGAGAGAGATATACACAATGGGGGGAGAGAGAGAGACATAGAATGGGGGAGAGACAGCATGAGAGAGAGAGAGACACAGCATGGAGAGAGAGAGACAGCATGGAGAGAGAGACACAGCATGGAGAGAGAGAGACACACAGCATGGGGAGAGCGACACACACAGCATGGGGAGAAAGACACACACAGCATGGGGAGAGAGACACACACAGCATGGGGAGAGAGAGACAGCATGAGGAGAGAGAGACAGCATGGGGGGAGAGAGAGACAGCATGGGGAGAGAGAGACAGCATGAGGAGAGAGACACCGCATGGGGAGAGAGACACCGCATGGGGAGAGAGACACCACATGGGGAGAGAGACGCAGCATGGGGAGAGAGATACAGCATGGGTAGAGAGATACAGCATGGGGAGAGAGATTCAGCATGGGGAGAGACAGACAGAATGGGGGAGAGAGGCAGACAGAATGGGGGAGAGAGAGACACACAGCATGTTCCAATACCAATTTTCTGAGCTTCAGGACTACATTCTCTGCATCTTTGCATCTCATCTTTGAGTAGTCTAGTCACAGGGAATCGGTGCTAAATCTTACAATCTTAAGAGGACTCTCTCTTTATCTCTGCATTAAGTCAGTGGTGGCCAATAGGAATTTAAAGGTAGCCACACTTGTGATTGTTGTCTTTCCATATTCACCACAATATAGGATAGAAAACTAAACACCCCAAATACACATAATAACCCCCCACATGCCCAATACACATAATAACTCCCTACCACCACCAATACACAATAATCCCCCCACCCCCAATACACTATAAACTCCTTACCCCAATACACATAACCCCCCATACACATAACCACGACCCCCCAATACACAGAATAACCCCCTATACATATAACTCCCACTCCCCCAATACACATTACTAATACGTGTCACAGCTGACTCTGCCAGGGGCGCTCTCTTTCTGCTACTTCTAGTGTTCAGGACTACATGTGCCAGGATACACCTTGTGTCACGGACTGGGCACCGTAGAGTCTACCTGCACCAGGAGGCGGCCCACACTGTCCCAGTAGTGTCTGACCATGCTGTGGCTCCACCATGTGTGTGAGACTGGGCCCTGCTGCCATGGCAATGGGACACTGTACCACTGCGATCAGGGGGGGGGGGGGTTAGGACAGACCACCCACACACAGACAGAAGGCCAGGCGGAAGGGCAGACTGGACGGCAGAGTTGGGGCTTACACTGGAGGATGGGTCGCAGGAAGAGGAGAGAGGCCTGCTGCAAGGGGGGGGGGGAGGGGGAGGGAGAGCTGGGGCCGGCAGGCAACAGAGGGCACCCACAGCTGCCGGGACAACTTTCCCAGCTCTCCGCCCCCCTATCGGCGGCCGTACCCCATTCTAAGTCATATACTGTTGTGCAAGAGAGGTAATCCCTCAACTCTTCCCTCTACACTCTTCTGCCCCTCCTTACATCTCAGCCCTAATTTCTCGTTATGCACCATCCAGACTCTTGCGTTCTTCTCAAGGATGTCTTCTTTCTAGCCCCTTGTATCTAAAGCCCTCGTCCGCCTTAAACCTTTTTCACTGACTGCCCCACACCTCTGGAATGCCCTTCCCCTCAGTACCCGACTAGCACCCTCTCTATCCACCTTTAAGACCCACCTTAGTACACACTTGCTTAAAGAAGCATATGAATAGCACTGTGGATATTCTGAACACATGATACATAAAGCTTGGCCCCCTGCAGACGCACTTACCAGAACTCCCTCCTACTGTCTCTGTACGTTCTACCTACCTACCAATTAGACTGTAAGCTCCTCGGGGCAGGGACCCCTCTTCCTTAATGTTACTTTTATGTCTAAAGCACTTATTCCCATGATCTGTTATTTATATTATCTGTTATTTATTTGATTACCACATGTATTATTACTGTGAAGAGCTATGTACATTAATGGCGCTATATAAATAAAGACATACAATACAATGCAATACAACTTCTTCTTGCTGTGAGTTGCCACTACAAAACAAAAACCACTGTTTTCGCTTCCTCCCCTTCTCTTGACATTTCCTCTCAACTAATTACAGTAGCATACTTGACATACACGCGTGCTTTGTTATTTATCTATCCACTTCTTCCAAAAATCAGACGCTTGAGATGGTTTTAATTTGACTCGGCAAAATACCTAGCATGCACACTGAGTGACAACCGCTCGCAGTATAAAGCTGACTTTATGCCTATTGTTTCTTGGCTCAAGAGTAGAAACACGAGTTGGTGATAGGTAAAAGCCTCCTTCTCCAACAAGTCTGTCCATTTGATATACTAAAATGTACACCTTAACTCAACGTCTCCTTTATACCCTTTTCCTTATCTTAATGGTTCACCTGTGCTTTTTCCATGTTTCAGTGTCATAGAAAGGGGATTCCTCGGAAAGACAATGGACCAAGTCTGGGCTTGTCACAGGGTCCATTTTAGAGGTCAATGTCAGTGTCAAGGATTGAACTTCGGCTGAAGTGGATCCCAGTGGCAGGAACAGCAGGGAGCGAAGTAGGGGTCACAAGCAGAGATCCAAGGCAGGTGGCAGATAGCGAAGTCCGGTAACAAGCAGGGGTCCGAGGCAGGCGGCAGGTAGCGAAGTCAGGAAACAAGCAGAGGTCGGCAACGAGGAAACTGGAACAGGATGATAGCAAAAGCTAACACAGCAGTAAACACAAGAACCTTGCAGGTGCTAAGGAACCAGTATAAACAGGCAAGGAGGAACAGGAAAGGGAGGTTTATATAGGCAGGCTGAGAGGTGGAGCACAGGTGCAGAGGTGTCAGGTAACAGGTTCTGGAATGTTCCTAGTTTAGCAGCAGCAATCCCGGTGGACAAGTTTAGGTACTGCAGGCTATAACAAGACATTAGAGTGGCAGCAGTCCCGGTGGCGAAGCATAGGTACAGCAGGCTAGAGAATATGACATTACTCCCCCCTCCCAAGAGCGTTCTCCGGACGATCCTTGCTAGGCTTGTCTGGATATCGTCGGTGGAAAGCTTTGACTAGTCGCGGAGCATGTACAAAATCTTTGGGTTCCCAAGACCTCTCCTCTGGGCCATAGCCCCCCCAGTGAACCAGGTACTGTAGTTTCCCTCGGTGTAACCTGGAATCCAAAATTCTTTCCACAATGAATTCCTCTTCGTTATCCACGAGGATGGGTTCAGGGGGAGGAAGTCTCCGTCCAGGAAATGGGTTCTCACGGAAAGGTTTCAGCAGAGAAGAGTGAAACACAGGGTGTATTTTGATGGTCTCAGGAAGCTCTAATCTGAAGGACACTGGATTTATTAGTGCTGAGATGCGAAAAGGCCCGATGTATTTTTGGCCCAATTTAATGGTTGGAACCTTTAGACGTAGATTTTTTGTAGAAAGCCAGACTTTATCCCCGACTTGAAATTCTGGGGAGGGTCTGCGGTGTTGGTCTGCTGCTCTTTTGTACTTTACTTGAGTCTCACGAAGCGTCTCTTTGAGGGTCTCCTGGATGTCTCGCAGAGTCTCCAGTTTCTCTGTAACTGCCGGAATGGGGCCCGAAGATGGAAAACGAGGAATAAAGGTTGGATGAAATCCATAATTTGAGAAAAAGGGGCTCTTCTGAGTCGATGAATGATGTGAGTTGTTGTATGAAAACTCAGCTAATGGTAGGAAATCAATCCAGTCATCCTGGAGATGACAAACAAAACATCGTAAGTATTGTTCCAAAGTCTGATTGGTCCTTTCTGTTTGGCCATTGGATTGTGGATGATAGCCAGACGATAAATTTAAACGAATTCCTAGAGAGGAACAGAAGGTCCTCCAAAATTTTGAAGTGAATTGTACCCCTCTATCGGATATGATCTCATCAGGAGCCCCGTGAAGCCGAAACACCTCTTTCACAATCAACTTGGCTGTCTGGTCTGCAGAAGGAAGATTCTGTGCTGCAATGAAGTGAGCCATCTTTGTAAGTCGATCCACCACTACCAGGATGGTATTATGTCCATTTGATCGTGGCAGGTCAACAATAAAATCCATTGATATGGACCCCCAAGGACGAGTTGGAACCGGAAGAGGCTGCAGTAAACCCACGGGTGATGCTCGAGGGGTCTTGGTCCTAGCACAAGTTTCACAGGAGAGGACATAGTCTTTAACCTCTTGTGCTAATTTAGGCCACCAAAAAGAGCGAGACAACAGTTCCTGTGTCTTGAGGACACCTGGGTGACCCGCGGGTCGGGAGTCGTGCATTAATTGGAGCACCTCTAATCTTATCTCCTTAGGAACGAACAGACGATCATTACAGTTCCAGAGACCATCACATAGAAATAGTTCTGCTTCCGGAGGAGGGTTTTTAAGAAAAGTGTCATTTGAGTAGGCTCCCTTTATTCGTGTGAGGAGATCGGCAGAGAATGTGACGCCCAAAAAATTTCTTTTTGGAAGAATAGTTTCTTCTTGCTCCTTGTCTGAGCTAGGATTCGGAAAGGACCGTGACAAGGCGTCGGCTTTCCCATTCTTGGAGCCAGGGCGGTATGAAATGTGGAACTGAAATCTTGCAAAGAAGAGAGCCCATCTGGCTTGTCGCGCAGACAGTCTCTTTGCGGATCGAATGAATTCTAAGTTCCTATGATCCGTAAAGACCGTAATTGGATGATTTGCCCCCTCCAGTAGATGTCTCCACTCAGAGAATGCAGCTTTTATAGCCAAGAGTTCTTTGTTTCCGATGTCATAATTTCGTTCAGCTGTTGACATTTGGTATGAATAAAAAGCACATGGATGAAGGAGCATCTTGGGTCCAATTCTTTGTGACAGAATGGCACCAACAGCGGAGTCGGATGCATCCACTTCCAAGATGAATGGTAATTCTGGATTTGGATGGATGAGGATAGGGGCAGATGTGAAGAGTGACTTCAATTGTTCGAATGCCGCATCCGCTTTAGGAGACCATTTGAAGGGGAATTCCTTCCGTGTGAGTTGGGTGATTGGGGCAATAATGCCAGAGAAATTTTTAATAAAACGTCTATAGAAATTGGCAAAACCCACAAATCTCTGAATGTCCTTTTCATTCCGAGGGATTGGCCATTCCACCACAGCTTGAATCTTGCCTGGGTCCATACTCAAACCCTCGGGAGAGATGATGTAACCGAGAAATTGCATGCTGGTTTTTTCGAATTCGCATTTTTCTAACTTGATGTATAAATTGTACTTACGGAGACGCTCAAGGACAATTCGGACATGTCTCTGGTGATCCATGATGTTATCTGAGAAGACTAGGATGTCATCCAGGTATGCCACTACGAATTGGTCCAATAACTCTCGGAGGACATCATTGATTAAATGCTGGAAAGTAGCAGGGGCATTACAGAGTCCGAAAGGCATCACCAGATATTCATAGTGCCCATAACGGGTTCGGAAGGCTGTTTTCCATTCGTCACCGGGTCGAATGCGGACCAAATTATACGCTCCTCTGAGATCTAATTTGGTAAAGATCTTGGCTGACCGAATTCTTTCCAATAGTTCAGGAATCAGAGGTAATGGGTACCTGTTCTTCACCGTTATCTTATTTAGTTCCCGATAGTCAATGCAGGGGCGTAGAGAACCGTCTTTTTTTCCCACGAAGAAGAGCGCAGCGCCTGCTGGAGAAGTAGAGGGTCTGATAAAACCCTTTGATAGGTTCTCTTGTAGGTAGTCATTGAGGACCTTCAATTCCGGTTCTGAGAGGGAATAAATTCTTCCAAACGGAATAGCAGCACCCGGTAATAATTCAATGGGACAGTCATAAGAGCGATGTGGGGGAAGCGTATCCGCGTTCTTCTTGTCACACACATCTAAAAACTCAGAGTAAAGAGCCGGCAGAAGATTTTCTTGAGACGAGGAAATCTTATGTATTCCTACACACTCTGGTATAGGAGTTTTAGGTAGACAGGCTAGCTGACAGTGCTCCGAGGGAAACGTGAGTGTCTTGGTCTTCCAGTCGATTAGTGGGTTATGGATCATGAGCCATGGAATTCCCAGAATCACTGGAAACAAAGGTGATGGAATGAGACCAAATGAAATCTTCTCCTGGTGATTGGGCTCCATGATTAGTGTTAAGTTTCTGGTTTCATGGGTAACAGGTCCAGAGCTCAAGGGAGAACCGTCAACGACTTCCATCCTTTCTGGCGATTCCTTGGCTACAAATGATACCGAATTGTTCTTGGCGAATTCTATGTCCATAAAATTCCCTGCCGCCCCTGAGTCGACCATTACTGTGGTTGAAAAACGATGTGTTCCTTCCTCGATGATAATAGGAACCAGGAGGTGAGGGTGTAGCGAAGGAGGGTTATCTTTCCTTTGAGAAGCAGAGAGAACAGTTTTTGAAATAGCGTGCAGCTGATTTCTTCTAGGGCTCTGGAAAGAAGACCGCCTGGACTTGTTTGGGCAATCAGCGAGATAGTGCCCATCGTTTCCGCAATATAAACAGAGATCTTCTGTTCGGCATCTATTCCTTTCCCCGGTTGAGATGGGTCCCCGCAGTGTATTTACTTGCATCGGCTCCTCCTCCGTCTCCCTGGAACGTCTTGGGGTACTGACATCTCTAAACCCGGGGGTGCTTGGCATGAACCCCTGTCTCTCCAATCGTCTTTCCGTAAGCCTACGATCAATTTGGATGCATAAACGGACAAAGTCCTGAAATCTCTCTGGGGTCTCCACCCGGGCTAGTTCGTCTTTAACTTGCTCCGAGAGACCCTGCCGAAAATGATATTTCTGCGCGGCCTCATTCCACTCAGTATCGTTAACCCATCTGCGGAATTCAGCGGCGTACTCAGCTGCCGAGCGTCTTCCTTGACGAAGATTGTTCAGAGTTGCCTCAGCGGTTGCACTACGATTTGGGTCATCAAAAATAAGACTCATGGCATCGATAAACTCCTCCAGGTCCCTTAGTAGTGGGCTATCCTGTTCTAACATAGGGGAGACCCAAGCAAGGGCCTCATCCTTGAGCAGGGTTATGATCAATCCAACCCGGGCTTCGTTGGTATTATAGATGGTAGGCTGAAGCTTGAACACATGTCTGCATTGATTAAGGAAATCCCGAAAAGATTGTCTTTTTCCTCCAAATTTTTCCGGAAGGGTTACACGGGGTGCGGTTTGCACAGTCACAGTGTTTTGACCAGACAAGGTGATTAAGGCTGCACGTAGTTCACGATTCTCAGCTTCCGCAGTGGCGGATTTTTCTTCTAAGCGGCCAAGACGATTAAACACGTGTCTTTGTTGTTCCTGGTAACCAACCATGATATGTTGCAAGTCATGGAGTGACTGAGCCTGAGTCGGGTCTGTTCCAGCGGAATCCATGGTAGGGCCTGTTTATTCTTTCAAGGATTGAACTTCGGCTGAAGTGGATCCCAGTGGCAGGAACAGCAGGGAGCGAAGTAGGGGTCACAAGCAGAGATCCAAGGCAGGTGGCAGGTAGCGAAGTCCGGTAACAAGCAGGGGTCCGAGGCAGGCGGCAGGTAGCGAAGTCAGGAAACAAGCAGAGGTCGGCAACGAGGAAACTGGAACAGGATGATAGCAAAAGCTAACACAGCAGTAAACACAAGAACCTTGCAGGTGCTAAGGAACCAGTATAAACAGGCAAGGAGGAACAGGAAAGGGAGGTTTATATAGGCAGGCTGAGAGGTGGAGCACAGGTGCAGAGGTGTCAGGTAACAGGTTCTGGAATGTTCCTAGTTTAGCAGCAGCAATCCCGGTGGACAAGTTTAGGTACTGCAGGCTATAACAAGACATTAGAGTGGCAGCAGTCCCGGTGGCGAAGCATAGGTACAGCAGGCTAGAGAATATGACAGTCAGGTATGTGGGCTCAGAAAACAGGCCAGGTGCTGCACCACACACGTTGAGGGACCCTACTCTTAAAATAAAGAGGGGAATTTAAATCTATAATTTAAGGAAATCCCTTTTTACGCCTTTTACTTTGGAAAACAAAGACAGATTATCTTCCTACAGATTAAAGTACTCTGTATGATTGGGTACCATAGAAACATTCTTGGTTTTCTTTTATGTCTACCCCAAGCATTTTTAATACCCTTACTGCATTAACCTCTATCACCTCTATTGCAAGGCTATTTCATGAATCCACCACCATTTCCATGGAGAAGAGCTTCCTCGCATTCCCCGTAGCCTGCCACCCTCTAGCTTCAGAGCGTGACCTCTTGTTCTAGCACCTCTTTCCCTCAAATATGCTTCTGTCCTGTACTTTTTGAAACGTTGTATGTATTTATAATTTGTCATATCCCCCTCTCTCTTTTCTCTTTGAAGCTGTACACACTGTATTAAGGTCATTCAGTCTGTCCTGATAAGTGGTAAGGTTTAGGCCAGGGGTGGTCAACTTTATTTTCAAACATGCCAATAAATGGGCAAAAAACTCACAATATTTCACCCCCCCCCCCTCTCTCACTCAATCCCCCCTCTAAGAATCTTTCTTGAGGGGTAGAGGGTGACCTCCAGTTTTGCGGTAGAGGGGAGTTAGAAGCAGAAGTTGGGCCCAACTTCCAGGCGGGACCAACATCCGGCGCCGGGTGGGTGCACCAGCGGTGGGGGGGAGGGGCCTTGAGCCCCGGAGTGACTGATCCCTGAGTATCATTACACAGGTCATTAAAAATGCTGTCATGTGCCATGAGTTGACCACCCCTGGTGTAGACCATGCACTACAGTATATTAGTTGCCCTTATTTGCACATCTATAATTTCATGATGTCCTTCTGGAGATGTGGTGTCCAGAACTAAACATATTACTCTGTGAATTGACAGCATGTACCATGGTTAAACTAATGTATGCAATTCCATTCATCTAGGAACAGCCATATAAGCATCAACAATTGTATCACTTAGCAGATCTTAGCCTAAAATAACCAGAAAGTTACTTTTATTGTCTGAAATCTATATGGTTTATCTCCATATAGCTACTAATTTTCCATAAAGACAACTTAAAAAGTCAATACTACAATGGTTTGGAATGAATCACTAAGAATTAAGAATGATCATAGTCTGTTTTTGTTAATCTATAAAAAAAATAATTGAAGTCACGAGTGGACACCTATTCATATGTATGTACGTAGGTGCCACACTACCAGCAGTGCCACACTTGTGCTAGTATAATGACTGAACGTGAGGGGTGCCTTTACTGAAGGTAGCCTTCATGTTCCCATTACCTTTACTAAAGGTACCCCTCACTGTCAGAGTCGTTACATTAGCACAAGTGTTGCACTGCTGGTACTATCTGGACAAGGTGGCACCTACAGTATATACATACATATGAATACACTGTGTTCAGAAAAACCGGGACCCCTTTTATTTTTCTTCATATGTTGCAGAAAAATCACGTCATTTTTATGGAAAGAAGGATGAGTAGCTGTGTTGGTCATTTCTTCCATGTAGTAGCAAAGGAGGGAGAGGGAGTAGGGGATATGATACCTTTTTTATTGGACCAACAAGTAGTTGATATGTTACAAGTTTTCGAACCTCTTTGGGTCCTGGTACCCGATGAAGAACCCTGAGAGGTTCAAAAGCTTGTAACATATCAACGACAGTATTTGTTGGTCCAATAAAAAATATCATACCCCCAACTCTTTTGCTAAATTTTTATAACAATGTGAGCAATTATAGATCTGTCACAGTACATTATTACATTTCAAGAATTATTTGATAATGTAATAAATATTCTTTGCAATTGGTGACGGCATGATGACCTCATCAAGTACATAGTTAATAAATTGTATTTATCGAAGAAGATACGCACGTTAGAAAGTGCCTGAGACTGAGCAAGAATTATGGTCCAAATGCTTACTTAAAATGTTTCCTGATAAAGGATGGTCACTAGGGCTGAAAAAACGAATTCGTAAAATTTATGCCACAAATAGTTTCAAGTATTGTCCGGGTAGCCGTTGTCCGCACACTGTTGGCACAGTGGACACGATTTATGAAGGGGAAGCTCTGGTGTTGAGCCAAGAAGATGAGACACAGACCCACAGCACACAGAGGCACATCGCTCATCAGATAGGCATTTCTCAATACCATCAAGACCGACTTACAGTACGATTGAAATGTCTGAAGAGGCGTAGAAGACGTTATCGATTATGCAATCAGACAGTGGTGTTCCCTTCTTCGGTTGGGCGTTGGAACACACACTTTGAACCATACTTTGATCTCAAACTTTATACTATAATCTAAGTATTTCAGATTAGATTACAGCAGTTTAACACATTTGCGTGCTATGAAGGAAAAACTCCTATTTCTTGTCTAATGAACATGAACCTACCGCAGTGTATCTGGCATTTGTTGACATTATCCAGTGACATAAATTCAGCTAACATTAGTTGATCGTGTTAATCCACATAACAGACCTATAATTGTGCACAATTTCATGGGGATTGAGTGAGAAGTATATAAAATATGATGAAAAATTAAAGAGCAGCTTTTTCCCCCCCTGAACACAGTGTAAGTGTCCACTCTTGACTTAAAGTACCCTACTAACTGGCTAATATACATTTTTATAAAATCGCCACAATTACTGTACTGACACCTACCCTGTTAGTTTACTTCTCAAACATTTTCCATCATGCCACTATAGTGCTGTAGGTTTTCAACCTTATTTCATAGTATCTAATTGTTGCAACCCTATGTGAGTTGGGCTACTATACACTATTGGATTACTCTTGATTTGGCAACAATGTATAGAGGACGTTTGCTACTCATGGATTGTGAATGCAAGCTGTTCTGTTTATTGAGTTAGTACTGCACACACTATAAACAATAGGGAGCCTATGCTATAAGCGTCGATAAGCCACTTATCGAGCACTTATCGGCCAAAATGCCTACTGCTATTCAGTAAGCCTCGATAAGTGGGTGATACAGTAATGAATCGCCAAAAATTTCAGCCATCGTAAAAAAATCGCCGGGTGAGCGGCGATAAGACACTTATCGGCAGGTTCTGAAACTCGTGCAATTCTAGTAGCCGCGATTAGGTTATCGAGGCCTATCAGGCTAATCGCGGCTCCAGAATGGCGATTTTCTCCCAAAATCCTCACACCAGGAAAAGTTGGCGTGAGGCTGGTGAGAAGCGGCAGAGAAACGGCGATACAGGACTTAGAAAAAAAAAATGCTTTTTTCCTGCATCGGATTGATGCCGGGGGTCTCCGGAGCTGATACCCATTAATATCAGTACCGGAGACCCCCAGCATGAATCCCATGCAAAAAAAATGCATTTACAGTCAACGTCATTACCTTAGCGGCTAATCGCTAAGGCAATGAAGGGGTTAATCCCTTCCACTACCCACCAAGGGCCAAATACCCCTTCACCCACCCCCACTACACACAATAAACACTAATACCCACCTCCTCTACGCCCACATGATTGATACCAGAGGCCGTGGGGGTCCTCATGTGATCCCCGCGGGTGTCTGTGGGGCCTCGGGTGGTCTCCGGGGGTTCTAAGGTGGTCCCTATGGGTGTCTGTGGGCCCTCAGGTGGTCCCCGCGGGTGTCTGTGGGCCCTCAGGTGGTCCCCGCGGGTGTCTAGGGGCCCTCCGGTGGTCCCCACGGGTCTTCGCTGGCCTGCGGTACCAATCCTGTGGCAATTGTTTTTTTTACAATATATTGAAAATAGGAGATACCGGCACCCCATAACGGGGCCTGTATCTCGGGAAGCAAGGGGACCTGAAATCAATGCAGTTCTGCTCCGGGGACCCCCTGCTCATCTACACTAGTATTACATTTTTTATTAAAAAAAAAATAATTTCGGGCGAGATTTCCGCTGGGAGAGGAGGCTCTCTCTGAGCAGCTCTCTCTGCAGCTGAAAGAAATTGCCGGGTAAGCCCTTTTCAGAGAGGCGATCATCACACCACTGGCTGCTCACCCGTTTGGGGAATTTTGCTATCACAGGTAATCAAGGCTTTCTGAATACCGTGATAGCAACGCTAAAAAGACAGGCGATTTAAATGGGCTGGCAATTTGTTTTATGAACGCTTATAGCATAGGCCCCTAAGTCTATATTAGTAATCATTATTAGCGTTTCATGTTATATGCTTCTGATAATTGCTATTATATATTGCTCTGCTTATACAAAAAATGATGTCCAGTGTTGAGCATAGATAAATAACACAGAATCATTGCCCTTTTGAGTTATTCATTTTTATTTTTAAATCTAATACTGTACTCTTTTGTTAATCACTCTGAGTGTGATTTCACATTAATTACTGTTATTCAAATATGAATCACTGCGCATTTCATCGCCGTTACCACACTTCACGACATTTACGGTATAAATCCCTACAGCCCCAGCACCTACGTTTTGCCTTCTTACCTAGCAACCATACACAAATAAGTTTGGCACCAATTCTTTGCGTTCTTTTCTTTTTGAGAGTTGCTATGTGAAATGTTGTGCATGTATGTAAACTGCATGTTTTTTCTATATTTCTGTTTCTTTACAAAGGTCCAAAGCAGGCCCGAAATGTAAATTATTTTCTAGTTTTTTTTATGTGATCCCCTCTTGCCGTGGAAAGCTGAGCACCCATGGCAGATGTGATGGAGTTATTGTGAGTGCACCTATATCGAAACTGCGTTGTTAATCTATAGTCGTATAGCCACATTATCACACCGGTCACAAAAAAACGTGCATGTGAACGCATACATTGGAGTTCTCATAAGGGTGGAGCGCCCTGCTGATATCTGCCCGCAGATCTTCAAGGTCGCTTTGAGTACGGGGTGTGAAAACAATGCAGCCTCTTTGCAAAAAGTCCTTAATGGGGTGATCACCCAGGAGGAAGATATGTGACCAAAACGTTAGTCTTTGATGCTGCAGCTGTAAATAGAAGAACACCACACAATGCAAACTGTGGTCACTATGAAAGCGTTTAAAGGCTTTTTTTTGCCAAATTTAGGCTGTAAATGTATGTTTTAGCTATGCACTGGTTAACTGTTTTGTACTGAAAATGTAAACCCAATCTTCAGTCACCACTCAAATTAAATAAAGGTAGTGGTGCTAGTTCTTCACACCTTCCTGTGGTTGCTTCTTTCGATGTAATGGGGATAAATGCAAATAGTCGAATCCTTCTGAGTTTAGTTGCCTACTGTTTAAGTTCAAGAGACCGGTACCACATTATTGTGCCTGGTACTGATATAACCCCATCCCCAATCTCATTCTTACATACCTCACTTGCCCACGCGTGATCCCCTTCTTCATCGAGCAATGCTTCTCAAATGTCTCCTTGGGAACTCCCGGCCAGGGCAAGATTTTGGATTAACCAATCACCAGATAGTAAAATATAACTGCACATATGTGTGCTTGTTAAATTATTTGTTATTATTAATACCGGGTATAGCTGAGGGTATTGAGGAAAGTGTTGAGAAACACTATTATAGTAGAGTTTCAGGAGAGCCACTTACCACTACCAGTTTAAAGACTCCAGTGCTTTGTTTCAGAAAGGGTTGATGTCAGAAGAAGAGTCTTCCTCTGGTCTAATGGTAACCTAGGCTTTTGATACGGTGCCACACAAGAGGATAGTGTACAAAATAAAGGAAATTGGACTCGGTAAAAATACTTGCACCTGAATTGAAAACTGGTTGAAGGATAGACAACAGAGATTTGTCATAAATGGAACCTTTTTAGGTTGGGTTAAAGTTGTGAATGGAGTACTCCAAGGACCGGTGCTGGGACTCCTGCTTTTTAACTTATTTATTAATGACCTTGAGGTTGGCATAGAGAGCAAAGTCTCCATCTTTGCTGATGACACTAAATTGTGTATGATCGTAAAATCTGAGCAGGTGCCATTTCTCTCACAGAAGAACTTGAATAGATTAGAAACTTTGGAAGCTACTGGAAAATTACGTTTAATACAGATAAATAGAAGGTTATGCATTTTGCGAAATAAGAATGAACAGGTGACTTCCAAATTAAATCGAGCAAATTTAGATTAATCCTTGATGAAGAAGGATTTAGGGGTGTTTATAGACCGTAAGCTTGGCAATAGTGCCCAGTGTCAGGCAGTAGCTGCAAAGGCAAATAAGATCTTATCTTGCATTAAACAGGCTGTGGATAAAAACAGGTCAACAGCGAGCGCGCATAGAACAAAAGAGAATAATGAACAATTAATTGTATGTTGGCTTTCTCACAATAAATTGATCATGCAATCTGGGGTGGAGACATGTGGACTTAATATATAGCAAGATGATAACAAACACTCACACGGCCGTATGTGTGTGACAATCACATCTGTTGCAGAGTAAGATTAGGGAGAACAAAAACCGCGTACAAGCTCCAGGTGGTCCGGCTGCAGGGGCACTAAGGCACTAATGATAACAATATATGGAGCTGACACCGGGTAATAGGGAATAAACAGTGATGCAGTGATAAGTATATACGGATGATTAGGGAGGACAGGAGAGGAACAACACAGGGACAATATAAGGTGAAATATATTCACATAGTCCCCATAGCCCCGGCAAGCCCGGTGTGGAGTAGCCTTACTCACGATAAAACACCGTCCTGAGTCCCTTCCTTCAGCTGCTTCCCTGACGCTGCAAGAGTGAATGCGTCTCCTGTGTGGCTTCCGGTAGTGTAGCAAGATCCTCACAGACGACGGCAAACAAGTATGGATCAAAAGAACATCCGCTCCAAGAAAAAAGGTAAGGCGTTCACCAGCAATGGAGGGTTAAAAACAACTTTAATAAACTACATAAAAAAACAAAGAAAAGCGCCACAGTGGGTGTGAAACGCGTGGGAGTGTAGTTAGCACTGTTTGTCTCTTTGTTTTTTATGTAGTTTATTAAAGTTGTTTTTAACCCTCCATTGCTGGTGAGCGCCTTACCTTTTTTCTTGGAGCGGATGTTCTTTTGATCCATACTTGTTTGCAGAGTAAGATAACTCTGAAATGGCATCAACTCCTGCTCAGACTCAGGGGGCGTTGGATCTTTATTCAACTGTGCCTCCAAGAGAGATGGAAAAATGGCGGGGGTTGGTGCCAATCATAAATGGGATATAATAGTATGGGGTATGGTAATATGATATAATATAAATCACTCACATGGGCAAGTGTGAGTGCCCTCGTGTCTCCCAACCTAGGGTTGCCTGGAGTGTTCTTCCTTCACGTCACTTTCAGGATACCCTCAGACAAAAGATGAAAACAGCATGTATCGGTCTCAGACAATGGTTTTCAAAGTCAAATGAACGGGTATGGTGAGATAAATATATAATATTCACTCACATGGGCTTATGTGAGTGCCCTCCTATCTCAAGGTTGATGGTATCCCAGGACGTACTCATCTCACACCTCGATCGCACAATCATGTAATGACATATACAGGGGTGGAAGATGATAACAGGGGTTGGTGCCAATAATATATATGGTATAATGGTATCAAGTGTGCTGGTATAGTATACTATAAAACACTCACACGGGTAAATGTGAGTGCCCTCGTATCTCCCAACCTAGGGTTGCCTTGGGGTATTTTTCCTTCACATCAATTCCAGGGTGCTATGGGCTAATGTGAGTGCCCTCCTATCTTGAGATTGTTGGTGTCCCAAAATGTGGTCGTCTCACACCTCAATCTCCCCATCGTGTAGTGACAGATGAAGGAGATTGCGTGTAAGGGATAACAATTTATTGCATAAAACAGATAAAAGAATAAAAGTACAAGTATGCCACTTACACATAGAAATCTATTGAGCTGTGCACCTTGGGTTGCTGTCTTCCGGGTTCCTACTTTGTTGTTGTTTCCTCCGCGTCCGGAGGTGCTTGCAGGAGGTTCCGGTGAGCTACGGTGGCTGCAACAGGTAAAAAGTCCTTGAGGTTTTGAATGCCTGGTTTCGCTATTCAGCTTCGTCTGGCACGTGGGGCGCACTAGCAGGCCCCTAAAATTACGGATACTGGAGCACATAGGGAACATCAGGAAGGGACTTCCAACACATAGTGTATCCAAACACTTTCTTCTACATCCAGTAGGCCTGGTCTACAGAGCCATTGAGCATGTCCCCGGCAATTGGCGTGGGGGAGACAGGTTAGCCAACCTGTCTCGTAAGGAGACATTCTGGATCTATAAGCTCCAGACGCTCTGTCCATCAGGGCTTAATATTGACATAGACCTGGGAGTCTTCATATAATTGTTGATAACCTGCATGGAGGAACAGCACTTCTGGTTATCAAAGCACTCCCTCTTTTTATCCGTTACGCCCATTACTATCCGTGCATCCTATACAGTGACACTGTTTCTCCCTTTTAGACACTCACTGAAAGACATGGCAAGTTTTGGACTTTATTCTTTTATCGACATATGAATATTCTTGTCTTTATAGAAAGAAAATAGGCATCAGAACATCAGTCCATATACCTCCGAGTTATCTGTTGTTTTAGACCACCTTTGCCAATATATTATTAAGAATGTGTAATCTACTATATATTTGTGAAAGCACTGTATGTCTGCGTCCCTAGCGGCAATCTCATTGGTCCCTTGGCACGCCCGCCCCCGCACACCTCTCATTGGCCTGAGGCGGAGTGACGGGCCAAAGGTCCAAACACACACACACACACAAACACACACACACACACACACACACACACACACACACACACACACACACACACACACACACACACACACACACAGACACACACGTAGGGGGGGTGTTACCTACATTAGCGGGGCTCACAGTGTTAGCAGCACCCGCGCGCACCTCCTCCTCTCCCCGTGTCTCCCGTGCTTTCACCCCGCCCCCCCCCCCTCTCCCGGCGCCGCTACAGTCAGCGGGACACACACACTATTATTACCCCTTCAGCGCCCCCCCCACCCAGTGTCAGCGGCCGTGCGAGACCCCCCTTCTATATCCCACCTCTCCCCCCCCACACATATACATGCCCCCCCTCCCCGGCGCTACAACTCACCCCCTCCCCGGCGGGGGAACAGCCAGTGGCCAGGCAGGCTGCCTCGCGGCGCCGAGTACCCAAGATGGCGGCGCCCGGGACACAGCGGGGGAGCGGCCACAACTCGCTGCCTCCCGCCTCAGATCCACGTGGGACCTGCCGGATGGGTGAGTGAGCGGCCTTCACCTCCCTTCCACCCCCCTCCACCTCCCCTCCATACCCCCCTTCACCTCCCCTCCATACCCCCCTTCACCTCCCCTCCATACCCCCCTTCACCTCCCCTCCAGTGTCAGTGTCTCCCTGATACCCCCCCCCCGGCGCCGCTACAGTCAGCGGGGGAGCGAGCGAGCGCCCGGGACACAGCGGGGGAGCGGCCACAACACGCTGCCTCCCGCCTCAGATCCACGTGGGACCTGCCGGACGGGTGAGTGAGCGGCCTTCACCTCCCCTCACCCACCCCTCACCCCCGTTCACCTACCCCTCACCCCCGTTCACCTCCCCTCACCCCCTTTCACCTCCCCTCACTCCACTTCTCCTCCCTTCCACCCCCCTTCACCTCCCCCCCACCTTCCCACCGCCTCCCCCCCTTCCCCCCTTCCCACCGCCTCCCCTCCACCTTCCCACCGCCTCCCCCACCGCCTCCCCCCCCCTTCCCACCACCTCCCCCCCCTTCCCACTGCCCCCCCCCCTTCCCACAGCGTCCCCCCCCTTCCCACCGCGTCCCCCCCTTCCCACTGCCTCCCCCCCCCCTTCCCACTGCCTCCCCCCCCTTCCCACCGCCTCCCCTCCATCTTCCCACCGCCTCCCCCACCGCCTCCCCCCCCCTTCCCACCGCCTCCCCCCCTTCCCACCGCCTCCCCCCCCTTCCCACCGCGTCCCCCCCCTTCCCACTGCCTCCCCCCCCTTCCCACCGCGTCCCCCCCCTTCCCACTGCCTCCCCCCCCTTCCCACCGCCTCCCCCCTTCCCACTGCCTCCCCCCCTTCCCACCGCCTCCCCCCCCTTCCCACCGCCTCCCCCTCCTCCCACCGCCTCCCACCCCCCTTTCCACCGCCTCCCTCTTCCCACCACCTCCCCCTTCCCACCACCTCCCCCCTCCTCCCCCTTCCCACCACCTCACCCCTCCCCCCCCCTTCCCACCACATCCCCCCTCCTCCCTCTTCCCACCACCATCCCCCCTCCTCCCTCATCCCACCACCTTCCCCCTCCTCCACCTTCCCACCACATCCCCCCTTCTCCCCCTTCCCACCACCTCCCCCCTTCTCCACCTTCCCACCACCTCCCCCCTCCTCCCCCTTCCCACCACCTCCCCCTCCTCCCTTTCCCACCACTTCTCCCCTTTCCCCCCCCGCTCCCCTTCCCCCCCTCCACTCTCCTTCCCCCCCCCTCTGATCCCCTTCCCCCCCCCTCCGCTCCCCTTCCCCCCCCTCCGCTCCCCTTCCCCCCCCTCCGCTCCCCTTCTCCCCCCCTCTGCTCCCCTTCCCCCCCTCTGCTCCCCTTCCCCCCCCTCCGCTCCCCTTTCCACCCCCCCTCCGCTCCCCTTCCCCCCCCTCCTCTCCCCTCCCCCCCCCTCCACCCCTTTTTCCCCTCCCACCCCCTCCCACACTTCCACCCCTTCCCCCACTTCCACCCCTTCCCCCCCTCCTCTAACCCTTCCCCCCCTCCTCTAACCCTTCCCCACCTCCTCTAACCCTTCCCCCCTCCTCCACCCCTTGCCCCCCTCCTCCACCCCTTGCCCCCCTCCTCCACCCCTTGCCCCCCTCCTCCACCCCCTGCCCCCCTCCTCCACCCCTTGCCCCCCTCCTCCACCCCTTGCCCCCCTCCACCATCCCCTCCTCCCCTTCCCGCCGCCCTTCGCCTTCCTGACCGCCTTACCGCCTCCCCACCCCCGCCTCTGCCTTTCACCCGCCCTTACTCCGGCCGCCTCTGCCTTTCACCCACCGCCTCACAGCCGCTGCATGCACTCAACAGACACCCGCCACACTCGACACATAGAATCGGTGGATTGGTCAGCGCACAGGTTTTTAGCTCACAGGATGAAAAGAGAAAATGAGGGATCACGTGTCCCTCATTTTCTCTTTTCTCCTTTCTCTTTTCATCCTGTGAGCTAAAAATCCATGCGCTGACCAATCCACCGATTCTACTGTCATTACAAGAAGATTCCGGGCTTTATCTTCTCTACAGCTCCAGCTGCAGAAAACAACAAGGGCAAGTATACACTACCCCTTATTTGGTTATACATTACAACACAGGCCACACCACAAGCCTAATAAATAAGGGAGCGCCCCAGCCTCTATTCCTTTCTGTCACACTCGACACATACCTGCCGCCACACACACCTGCTGCCTCCCGCCCCTACGCACCGACATCACTGACCCACCGCCTCACACGCCCTAGCACGACCCCCACTCACAGACAGCACTCACAACCCACGCGCCACCCGCCGCCTCACACCCTAGCAGGACCCCCACTCATAGACAGCACTCACAACCCACGCGCCACCCGCCGCCTCACACCCTAGCAGGACCCACACTCACAGACAGCACTCACAACCCACGCGCCACCTGCCGCCTCACACCCTAGCAGGACACACGCCTCACATTTTTACATCACTTATGGCACCAAAATATACATTGTACTGTGGTGTGTTTACAATAAACCATTTTTATACAACATCGTATTACATTTTCTTCCATCTTTCTTTTCAACATTATTATCCAACCTTTACAACAAACAGTCATCTATTGTTCCACCATTTATAAATAATACTACCTATTACGCATTTACATCCCGGGCAACGCCGGGTCTCTCAGCTAGTGTTGTATATAATAAGATTACCATTACCGTTATAGAATGTGGAACGTTTTAGATAGTATTTATCATGAGCCCCCAAAGGGTCTCATTTTATGTAGGAGTACTCATATTTTTGCATCCGAGTTGCATTTTACACGACGGGGGGATTGAGGTGTGAGACGAGCACATTTTGGGACACCAACAATCTCGAGATAGGAGAGCACTCACATTAGCCCATGGCACCCTGGAATTGATGTGAAGGAGAAATACCCCAAGGCAACCCTAGGTTGGGAGATACGTGTGAGTGTTTTATAGTATACTATACCAGCACACTGGATACCATTATACCATATATATTATTGGCACCAACCCCTGTTATCATCTTCCACCCCTGTATATGTCATTACATGATTGGGAGATCGAGGTGTGAGATGAGTACGTCCTGGGATACCATCAACCTTGAGATAGGAGGGCACTCACATAAGCCCATGTGAGTAAATATTATATATTCATTTATCTCACCATACCCATTCATTTGACTTTGAACACCCCTGTGTCTGAGACCGATACATGCTGTTTTCATCTTTTGTCTGAGGGTATCCTGAAAGTGACGTGAAGGAAGAACACTACAGGCAACCCTAGGTTGGGAGACACGAGGGCACTCACACTTGCCTATTATATCATATTACCATACCCCATAGCATTATATCCCATTTATGATTGGCACCAACCCCCGCCATTTTTCCATCTCTCTTGGAGGCATGGTTGAATAAAGATCCGAAGCCCCCAGAGTCTGAGCAGGAGTTGATGCCATTTCAGAGTAATCTTACTCTGCAACAGATGTGATTGTCACTCGCATACGGCCATGTGAGTGTTTGTTATCATCTTGCTATATATTAAGTCCACATGTCTCCACCCCAGATTGCATGATCAGTTTATTCTGAGAAAGCCAACATACAATTAATTGTTCATTATTCTCTTTTGTTTTATGTGCGCTCGCTGTTGACCTGTTTTTATCCATTACCTGAGAATCCTCAGAAGATCCTCTTTCAGCTGAGCAGCAGCGAGAGTTCGGGCCAGTATATTTTAATACTTTCGGTCGCTTACTCTTGTTCACTGCCCATTACGCCTGTTCACCTATATTGTTTGTGACATTGCAGCACTTTCTTCGAGGCAGTGCCCCAGTTTCTCCACCCTTATTTAACAGGGTGTCAATGGAATGGAAGTAAGTATAATTATGCCACTGTAGCTTTAGTAAGACCACATCTTGAATATGAAGTATAGTTTTGGGCATCACTCCATAAAAAAAAAGACATTATGTAACTAGAAAAAGTGCAGAGCCACCAAATTAATAAAAGGGATGGAATATCTGACTTATGAGGAGAGGCTAGCTAAATAGATTTGTTTATATTAGAAAGCAGGCGCCTAAAAGGGAATATGATAACTATATACAAATATATTCATGGTCAATACAAGGAGTTTTCCAAAGAACTACAGGTATTCATCCCAAGGGCAGTACAAACAACATATCCCTGATGAAGGCGCAGTCGTGCTGAAACACGTAAGATTTGGGATTTTTTATTTACAACCAACTGACGTATCCAAGTCTGCAGTTGTGGACTGTTGGTCAGTAATCATTTGCCAGCCAAAAACTGAAGCCTGAGAAGTATTTGTATCAAGTTGTACTGATCATACAGCTTTGAGCACAGAACAGCTCCCGCTATAGCGGTAATCCCCAACCGAGGACACCGGTAATACGTAGACACAACGTCACATCCAGGACACTGGACAGCAAGCAGGAAACATCCAAGACGCCAGCCGCAGCACTAGCAAAGCTCCAGACACTGGCGCAACACCCCCTGAGTACAGCAACCCAGAGGACAAGCGCGATAACTGGAGGGCTAAGTGCAGCGGTATTACATCGGCTCCAGAGGCGGCTCTAATTCCGATGATCCAGAGGGATACATCAGTCCATTCTTCGAGTGGCCAACATCATCCCTTAAACCGGGCGAAGAATCCAGTGATACCCAACATCCAATAGCGGTCTATTTGGCTATTTATATAGACGCGGCAATACCCTGTTTATCACTATTAAGCTACTGATTCTCCAATCTATCGGATAATTTATTTATGGGATTATCTGTAAAAATCTTCTATCAGGTAATGATTATTCTGCATCACTGGTCTCATTTTCATACTATTCATGGAGATTTTTTATGTGATCAGCTTTAATTATGCTCATTATTGGTCAATGTTAACAGATATAGCTAAAATGGGGGCTATGCACTAAACTCCGAGCTTTCGCGCTGGGCTGAAAAAAATTAGCACGTCCGATAAAAAATTAAGCCGGCGGCGCCATTCACCCGCAGCCCATTTTTTATCGGACGTGCCCAAAACAGGCTTATCGTGCGTGCAATGTATTTCCCCCCTGCTATCGCACTTAAAGTTCCCGTACGCTAGCTGATTGAAAAAAAAGCTGCTTGTAACATTTGCATGGAGATTTGCCATCTCCATGCAAGGCTGTTACAGGCGATCGTACAATAAATAAATACATTTTAATTATAGTGTACATGAGCAGGGGGTCTCCGGAGCTGAACAGCATTGGTTTCAGGTCCGAGGACCCCCTACTTCAGGAGATACAGGCCCCGTTATGGGCTGCCGGTATCCCCTGCAGAATTTCAATGTCCCGGTCACGTGACGCGGACGCTTGAAAGTGCAGGGGATACCGGCACCCCATAACGGGGCCTGTAACTCCTGAAGTAGGGGGTCCTCGGACCTGAAACCAATGCGGGTCAGCTCCGGAGACCCCCTGCACATCTACACTATAATTAAAATGTATATTAAAAAATTTTTTATCAAACATCAATACACGATCCCCCTTCCCCTATCCGCCCTAACACATACAGTACAATAATGTGCAAAATAACTATTATCCAGATATGGATAATAGATTATTTGCCCATTATTAAACACTGCATTCGTATACCTAAATAAAGTCAATAAAAACAGTAGCCAGCTAATCCAATCAATACAAGCAGTAACAACATCAACAATTATTTAATTAAACCATTAACCAATGAAACCAATTAATTTCTAAACCAACTCAAAATGAATAGTAACACTAACCAATCAAACCAATTAATTACAACAACATTAATGAATGTAACATTAAAAGACAAAGAAATACATTCAAACAATCTCTGAAAGAACCATAAAACGCATTAGCCAACATAATACAACATTAACTGCAAACGAACACCAATCGCAAACATTTTATTACATTAAGCAGGACAAATACTAACAATGACATCCACTTAAGAAACTGACATTACTGTTACCCCGGGAGTCGGAGGGCCACCGCTTCTAATGGTTTTTTACAGGTTTTTTCATTGGATGTGATTTGTGATTTTTTGGGGGAGGCACATTGACTGATAATATATTAATCTGTACCACTTTAGGGTACAGATTAATACATTATTATTACAATATTTGGGGGCATTTGTGGCTTGCTATTGCTGTTGGTTTTTTTAATGTCAGTTTCTTAGGTGGATGTCATTGTTAGTATTTGTCCTGCTTAATGTAATAAAATGTTTGCGATTGGTGTTCGTTTGCAGTTAATGTTGTATTATGTTGGCTAATGCGTTTTATTGTTCTTTCAGAGATTGTTTGAATGTATTTCTTTGTCTTTTAATGTTACATTCATTAATGTTGTTGTAATTAATTGGTTTGATTGGTTAGTGTTACTATTCATTTTGAGTTGGTTTAGGAATTAATTGGTTTCATTGGTTAATGGTTTAATTAAATAATTGTTGATGTTGTTACTGCTTGTATTGATTGGATTAGCTGGCTACTGTTTTTATTGACTTTATTTAGGTATACTAATGAAGTGTTTAATAATGGGCAAATAATCTATTATCCATACCTGGATAATAGTTATTTTCCACATTATTGTACTGTATGTGTTAGGGGGGTGTATTTAGTTAGAAATAATGTTTAGTATTTTTGTTGGCACAACATTGGTACCGCAGGCCCGCGGGTACCCCGGGACTCCCGCGGGGACCCTGGGACGGCCGCGGGGTCAGCCGGGGACATCCGCGTGACCCCCGGCCTCCCTCGGGGACCCCTGTGGGGTCAGCCGGGGACATCCGCCGGCCTGTTGTATTGGTTTTTGCACCTGCAAAAAGGTAAACAAAGAATTTTTTCTAAGTCCAGGTTTTTTTATCACCTGCCTTTAGTTGGTGAGCTTTATTCAGCGCAACTTTAACGTACGATCAGTTTGCGTTGCTTAGTGAATCCCGCAGAAGGGCAGGATTCAGCGCAAACAGCTGATCGTACGATCAAAGTTGGACTTCGAAAAAATTTCGAGGAAAAGCCCGTTTTTGAGCGCAAAGTGCCCGTTTGCGCGGCTTAGTGAATAGCGCTCGGCGGAACTTCAAGTTCTAAAAGCACTTTGCGCTCTTAAAACGACTTATCACTGCTTAGTGCATAGTCCCCAATATCTGTTTATTACTACTAGTCTGTATCCAGTTAGTACTCATTGCTACATTGTCATACAACTGGTGTGATATAAGAATTGTATTGCATTAGTATCCTTATGTAGCGGCATTAAGTGTGTTATTTATATTACTTTTCTTATTAAGGATTAAAACAAACCCAATTTACCAATACATCAATTGAGCTGCCCACTCTAGGGATTTTAACAAATCACTGTAAATATGTTTTTCACTTACGTAGTTGTTTCTCCAAATGTATTATTTTTATTAACCTAAGTGTACTTTCTCTATCAAGTGTCATACTGAGGGGTTAACTGTTACCCAATCAGTGGGAATATTGGTGTTCCTTGACTTACTAAGTCACAATACATGATAAATTACACTCGGAGTGCCATAAGATAGGGATCTAGTGTAAGCAGATTGCTTTACACTTTTTGTTGTTTTTATATTTGTATTATCCCTGTGCACCTCAGTTATTGTATATACTACTATATTTGGGCAGAGAGGTTGGTCATCAAATAGTGGATTCACCACAAGAGGGGTAGACACTGCGCATCTATAGGACTGTCCATCAACATGCGCAAGCGCAGTAGCTGCCATCGGCCCCGGCGGCCCACTTCTGCGCATGCACGGACTTGGCGGCCCCCTTCTTCACATGCGCGGAAACATGACTACAGTCATGAAACTGTTCCGCCGTATTGACGGATCGCCGAGAAGCGGGGCCCTACTGTACATGCATAAGTGGAAATATGTATTAAGCAGATTTATCTTATCATTAAGAGGATGCACAATGTACACTTTATCAAGAATAAAGAATGACATGACTTCTGAACCTTGCTATTTCACAGTCCTACATATAAACAAAATAAAAAACCAGGCTGTGTGCCGAGCCCGCACGTTCGTACATCTTTGTGTTTTGCCAATGAAATAGTATTTTCATTTTGATGTCTTTGCTTGAATGAAAGACTTTTCACACTATAATTACAATTTCTGTGAGAAAACACAAAGAAGTTTCACTTAAAAGGCACGTGTTCAACACACACACACACACACCATTTTTTGTGTGCCTTCCTCTGGATCAAACACTTGAAATACAAATATAGGATACATATCTGTCGGCTACATTTAGCATAGGTTGAACTCGATGGACGTAAGTGTGTCTTTTTTCAACCTCATCTACTATGTAACTATGGTGTACAACAGTTATTTACCTGTCATCCAATGATTATCTAATTAGCTCATTCTGGGAGTGAACCACCTTTCAAAATCCCGCTATTTCCTGGGGTGCAGCGTGCTGGTATAAAGGGTAGTCCTATCTAAGATAAAGGTGAACTAAGTGGCATGTTTAAAAGGTCAAATATAGCTTATTGATACCTTTAAAAAAAACAGGCAAGTATTTTAAAATACTTTTTTTATATACTTTAAAAATTTCCATGGCAAATACATTGGAGGGGTTTCATAATTTTGAACTAATGTATTTTGGTGATAGAACTGTTTGCCAATCATGACAAGTGTTAGCTTAGCTCTGTTCCTTTGTTTGCAATGTAATTATGTGGGTAATTATTAGTCAAACAGATAAACATAGTGGTTGATATGCTTAAATCCAGTGTTCCCAACAAGAAGTGATACATTTGCATTCGACACAGGGAAAAAATAAGTTTTTGAATCTTTTTAAGGAAGCCAATTGCACTGATGCATTTCACCCCACTAAATTGAGCATTCCCTTTTACATTTGCTTGAAGTGCATAACCCTACTACATGGTCCTGTTACTAGTGAGAAATTCTCATCATAACGCTCCTACAATGGCGGATATCCAGCCAGACTATTGTGCTAGCACAGAAATAAATGACCCATAACCTCAACACATACTGTACTGATCCTATATGACACTTTCATGGAAACTCCAAACATTATTCAAGAAGCCAACCATGATTAAAAAGTGAAATAAAAAAGACAGGTAAAACAAGCACAGCATATGAATAACAGTACTTTGCTTCACTATGCTAAGCTCAAACGGTTCTAAAGTGAGATTGTACCTCGAAATTCTTTGCTGCTCTTATGATGTGGCGGCAGATTTCAGAACTCTGGTCATGAAGAATGTCAAGAAAAAGTCACACGTTTTCTACCCACGCATGCTAATGCTTTCTGGGGACAACCCAAATATTTGTGCTGACCTCAAAACGAGCTCCGGGCATTTTTGCAGTTATTGACCTTGGTAATAATTGTTTTTTTTCTTGTATAAAAACTGGGGTGCTGAGTATCACTACTTTTTCATTCTTTCAGTACCCCATGGTTTGTATTTCTAAACATGCAGTTCCAATTTTTTAAAGACAAGGTATTGATTTGACAAATACCCCCCTTTCTATTTTAAGAGCATAATTATGGTATAAACATTTCTGTAATGTGTTCCAAAGAGCTTTGTACTAATATTAAGCAGGTTTACAATTTCTGAATGTCAGGCATACTTTCAATATATTTTTGGTTCAGATTCACTAATGAAGTTAATTGAGTATTCTGCATGAAGTTAGCTGTACTGTAGCTATAGATGCAATTGCTATATCTCGAGCTGCATTCTCATTGACATGCTTTCTTCTCATTGTGATGTGCCGAGCTATATTTTTATGCTACTTCTCTTTAAGTAGGCAATACAGAGCAACTTTATTTCCCTCCTTTTGTGCAACTATCATATAATACCTCTACATACTGTACATCTCACACTCTGCTCCCTTCCCAATGTGTCATGTACAGTGGCAGATTTCTCATTAGGCCCATTAGGCCCGGGCCTAGGACGGCAAAATTTTGGGGCGGCAAAAATTTCCGCCCCTATATGCATTTGCCGTACTCTCGGGCCTATTGGACCTAATGGGAAGGCACTTGCCTCTGTCGGACGCCCCTTTGCTGTCGGCCTTCTGCTCCTTTGGAATTCCAGTGTCAAATGACACAGAGTGAAGTAACCAACGTGGTGTCACACAGCATCTCGTTTGCGACGTCAAATGACGTAATGATGTTGCGTTTCCATGGCAATGCACCACCGTGCGACATCACGTTGGTGACGTCCACGGCGTCATTTGATGCTGGGATTCCAAAGGAGCAGGAGGGTGGCAGCAAGGAGGCGACCCGCACAGGCAAGTGCCTAGAGGCGATGGATTCTGAAATGGCGATGATAACGCCCTATGGACACCCTCTTCTCCTTCACATTCTCCATACTCTTGGTATTTGGAACAAAGCTCTATCCTGGACCTCCTCTTACCTCTCCCATCCTACTTTCAGTGTCTCTTCTGCTAACACCTCCTCCTCCTCTATTGATCTCTCTGTGGGGGTACCCCAGGGCTCTGTCCTGGGACCCCTTCTCTTTTCTCTTTACACACTCTCTCTAGGTGACCTAATCACATCTTTTGGGTTGAATTATCACCTCTATGCTGATGACACACAAATGTACTTTTCTACCCCTGACCTTACAGACTAACATTTCTGAATGTCTCTCTGCGATATCATCCTGGATGGCCCTCTGCTGACTTAAACTTAACATGGCAAAAACAGAGCTCCTCCTACTTCCTCCGAAACCTAGCCCTACTACCTCCTTCCACATTACTGTTACCAAGCACCCTGCTTAGGGGTCACACTCAACTCCTCCCTGACATTCTCTTCTCACATTCAAAAGGTAGCTAAAACCTGTAGTTTTTTCCTCTGCAATATTACCAAGATACGCCCTTTCCTCTGTTGCTTGTCTGCAAAAACTCTGACACAGACCCTGATTCTCTCCCGTCTCGATTACTGTAACCTCCTGCTGTCTGCCCTTTCTGCCTATCACCTGTCTCCCCTACAATCTATATGAACTGGGACATTGTGCATGAACAGCACTCTTTGAAAAAGTCCTGGCTTGGACGAAACGCGTAAGAGTGTTCATGCTGTTGTACATTGCTGGTTACTAATAAACTTTTTTATATTCATACAACTGGCTGAGTGAAGGTGCTGTGAACCTTGGAAGCAATCTCTATTTTTTTCCCCTACAATCTATTCTAAATGTTGCTGCCAAAATCACTCTACTATTTCAGAAATCTGTCTCAGCGTCTCCTCTGCTGAAATCCCTCTCCTGGCTTCCTATCAAATCCCGTATCACACTCTCAATTCTCCTCCTCTCTTTTAAAGCTTTACACTCTTCTGCTCCTCCTTACATCTCAGCCCTAATTTCTCGCTATGCACCATCCCGACTCTTGCGTTCTGCTCAAGGATGTGTCCTCTCTACCCCTTTTGTATCTAAAGCCCTTTCCGCTTTAAACCCTTCCCACTCTCTGCCCCAAACCTCTGGAATGACCTTCCCCTCAATATCCGACTAGCACCCTCTCTATCCACTTTTAAGACCCACCTCAAAACACACCTGCTTAAGGAAGCATATGAGTAGCTCCATGGCTGATCATTAACACCTCATACATAAACCTTGGCCCCCTGCAGACACACTTACCAGAATGCCCTCCTACTGTCTCTGTACATTCTTCCTAACAACCAATTAGATTGTAAGCTCTTCGGAGCAGGGACTCTTTTTCCTAAATGTTACTTTTATGTCTGAAGCACTTATTCCCATTATGTGTTATTTATATAATTTGTTATTTTTATGATTGTCACGTGTATTACTGCTGTGAAACGCTATGTACATTAATGGCACTATATAAATAAAGACATACATACATACATACACACACAAGTTGGTTACTCTATACAACCTGATCTGAGGAAAGATATCCAGGTCCTATCCAGGTCCAAACATGTATAATCTTTACCCCACCCCTGCTGCTGTGGAGGAAAAGATGAATCCTAAGTCCTCCCCTAAAGCATGGGTGCACAACATTTTCAGTCTGTGTCCCCCTGCCTGCTCTTCTCCCCCCACCTTATCTGGTGTCCGGCGTCTTCTGATGTCATGTGACCCCGATGCCACGTTACCATGGCGACTCATTGCTGGAGGCCGGAGACTAGTTAAGGGAAGTTACAGAGGCAAGTGAAATGCCCGGTGGCCCCTCACACTGTAGTTACGCCTTAAAGTGACTACTTAGCTATATCTCTCCGTGCTCCTCTTTCCCTGTGACATGCACAGCTATCTATCCTAATTCCATATTTCCATTTGCATTGGGGGACATGGTCAGTCAAGGACACTACAAATCAGATTGAAATCTTTGGTTTCACTGTGGAATTGCCGAATTGGTTTAAAACTGGGAAAAACCAAGAATTAATTCTTGATATAACCCTCAAAGTGGAAACAGTCTATTAAAGCTTGTAAACTTTTAAGGAGGGGCACACAACTCAATGCTTTACAATGTGTCCTGGTGTTATAGCAGCAAAGGAGATGATATATACAAAGGGTAACTTTGTTCAAATTTCGCTGGCTGCGCCCTTTAGACAGCTGAGCGTCTAATTCATCCCATACAATGAGGCCCATTTAAAACCATAGCCTTGAAGAACCACAGTGAAATTTGCACGCATTATAGGGCCTTGTAAAACGTCTGACTTTCTCATCTGAATTCTGTCTTTTATCAGTGAGGGAGATGTGGTGAATTAGTACAAGGTCATCTGGAGTTGGTATCAGACTAAGGTCTCCTAGATCACAGACCTTTGGCACAGGCAAAACATTCTTTAAAAATGGTAAACATGCGACATTTTGTCCATTCGTAGCTGTAGAAAAATGTTAGGACATTGCCAGCTTAACCAACATTTCCAACGCCAATGTTTTGCTTAGGGATCAAATTGTACCCCTAATTTTATAAAAATCTTGATGACCTTCATGTATTTACTTTCATCACTGGGGCCTTGCTCATTAAGCTTTTAATACTGACAATTGCAGCAAGATAGTCAGCATTCGATTTAATGGTGGTTTTCCTGTAATTGCGTTGCGGTTGACAGTATCGCAGCAAAAGCTTTTCTTCTACAGTACTTTGAATGAATTTAGTCAGCCAGGTCTGAGGCTCAGTTGACCTCTGCACCAGAGTAAAGACATGCAGAAAGCAACTTTCCTGAATTGGATGCTGGCACTAATTGACACAGAAAAAATATTTATTGCACAGCATCAAATGTCAACATAATATTCCATCACTCAAATCATTCGCTAAAGGCCCAGAAATGCAGTGCTCAAAAAATAACAGTCCCACATATCTGCAGTAATGTTTGTGTAGTAAGTTTATGAAAAAATAGGATTTATAAGTGTAGCCATGCCATCTGTGGCTACTAGTGCTTCCCTCCTGGCAGTAAGCCCTGGTATAAGCAGGCCTTGCCAGTAGTTGTTATGGGGTTTTCCCCTTCTTGGTACTGCACTTGAGTGACAGCGGGGGGCGGTGACATCAGGCCTGAGCATGACCAATCATGAGACAGACCTGGTGCCCTCCTCCTGGCTGTATTTAAGGGCAGGTACCGCCCAAATTTAGCAGTGCCTTTCCCTACTTGAGGAAGGCAGGTCACACATTGGAGAGGCTGAGTATTGGGCCTTCTCCAGTCCTCTTCCCTCCAGGGGAGAGTCAGGGTGGACCATACCTCTGCCTCTGCTAGGGAGGTACGGAAGAGCTAGGACGGCTGCGGGTGCCCTTGGCCTGTAGTGACGGTTCAGGGACCATCGTTCAGTGGTAGCTGAGAAGTACTGCATCGGGCAGAGGCCTGCTTGTTACTGTGATGTACAGAAGAGATAATAAACTATTCCTGTTGTTATACCTCTTGCCTGGTGCGTGACCTTACTGGGGGGAGAGGTAATAGTTCTACCGTGGCAGATCACCTTCAGTTCCTGGAGCCTACGGCAAATGGAGGTGCTGCACTGCTAAAGAGATATGTAGGGTATGAACCCCAGAAGCCTAGTTCTGTGTCCCCACTACCATCGGTAGATGACTCAGCCCTCCTGTTACCAACAGGTATCATGCATGACACAATCCGTAACGGCCAAATCTCTCACCAGGTGGGGGAAACACTGTTACATTTGAGGCGCTGCTGAGATCTGAAACAGATAGGCTTTCAGCGAAACAAAGCTGGAAGTAACAAGGTACGCTTCCAGAACAAGTGCTATTGATGGAGGGAGTCTATGTTTAGTGTCAGGGGGATATCTCTCCTCGCAGGGAACTACAGCTTAGACTGCCCTATCGGGTGAATGGTCTGGAGACACAAATGCTATTGCTGTTCTAAGTTGCCCTGAGGCGATAGTCGGGATGCCTAAAGGGGGTGCTCTGGTTAAAGGAGTCCCAGGGACCTCAGGGTCCGCTGTCCTGGAAGCCAAACGGGGCAGCTTAAGGGTACTGAATATGGAGTATCTTAGGAGGGCTGCCTGAAGTACCAGGTGTCTAGACCTCTCTACTAGAAGAAGCCCAGAGTACCACTAGCCAGTAGCTAGTTCATGGCACCATAGAGTGAGTGCCATGGACTGTAATCGTGTGCAGTGTATCGAGATGGAGCTTGGCTAGCCTGGGGTACATCCTTCTCTTGGTAGACTGCTAATCTATGTGGATCCACATAGCGCCCTGTGCTTGAAACATGTCAGAGCGACTTTAGGACTTCTGCCTTATGTTCTTTTAAATCAATAAATTGTTGAAAGAAAAACCTTTGTGTCCCACTTTGCACTGGTGGGCTGTGCTCCGGTTTTCCTGTGGATCCAGATTATTGCCTTTTACCTGGATGCACGCTACTTTGAAAACGCTTGCATATCTGCCGACGCCTCCTCCCTGGTTTCCATGGAACACAGTGGTTCATTGGGTTGGTGAAGCACGCGGCAATAGGATCATCAAGAAGCCACTTTGTGGCTACACCTACACTGCGGCGTGTCTGTGTACCTGGGGGTTTCTCCACTACCTCCCTTACTGTAGAGGATTGTGCCCTCGTCGGAGCTGCTGGACTCCAGCTCAGGGGTTCCCCCTCTGCCTGATGCCGCGTTACTCACCACCAGGAGCTGCTGAAAGGTGTTGGTGGCTATCGGTGTATGCTGGGGATCCTGCTGACAGCTTTACCATTGGTCCGGTAATTTGTGAGTAATGAACTACAACGTGATTGTGCTGCATGCGGCAGCCAGTTGTTAATCAAGCCACATATTCATTCATACAAAGGTACTATCTGACTCTTATACTATTGAAGTGGCATGTACTCATAGATATACGAACACAGAGTTTTATTTACTGGATCCAGATATACTATCATACAGCGTTTTTTTAGCTTCACACCTGCAATATATTTTTTAGAGCACCGGATCTTTTGGACGGTTTTCAGTCCGACACCCTGCGTATGCTAATCTATGTGCCATGAGGACCCACGAAGAACGGATTCCTGTCAGAATCACGGTCACTGCATGGTATTTGAAGGGATTGTGCCCAAGATGGAGGTTCCCCTGTCTGGGAATACGCTACGTGAGTTACATGAGCTAAAATGACATCTCCCTCCAAGGCTGGAGAGTGCACAAGCTGCTTGCAAACAGGCTGCATATGAACTTTTTGCAAAGTTCTGCAAGGGTCTGACGCGAAAGCCAGGACCCCACCCATGCGATGTGACTGGCTCAGCCAAGAGTCAGAGTCATGCCCCGTACAAGTCATCGGGTGCCCCTCCTCTAATCTCCACCAGAGGGAGGGGACACGCCAACAGCCAATGCCTAAAGACTTTGTAGAACAAGGGAGGTACCAGATGTAGCCAACCGCACCCTCCGTTCTTCGGAGCCTGGCGAGCGAGAGGAGTGAACGTATCATTTCTCTTGTGCCCGTGCTTACAAAAGGACTGGTGAAATGGACTTCGACCCCTACCGTCTACCAGGAGGGCTCCTGGTGGTGAAGGTGGAGGGGAAGAGGTACATCAGGTGCCTATGCCCCAAGTGTGATTTCCCAGGTGCCGAACTAGTCTGGGGAGCCCAGTGTGCCCGCTGCGGAACCCATTTCCTGAAGCCCACGCTGTTGAATTCACCGAGAATTATGTGATCAACCCCAATACTTGGGTGGCCGATGCTGCTAAAGAACAGTCTACCTCAACCATGGAGGCTTCGGAGGGCCCGTGTGTCCTAGAAGAGGCCCAAGGGGATTCGAGTATCCCGACGACTACAGAGCAGGCTGAGATGGTTCCAGGCCCGGTCCCCGCAGAGGAACCAGAGACGGTCGGTGAACTGGAACCAGCCCACGAGCACCCGGCTAAGGTGACTGACTGGGGTGATGAGACACCGTTGTTCTCAAAGGCGCATGTGCCGGGACGCTCTGCTGATTGCCGCTGATGACTCGGAAATGATCCGGTGTCTTCCCCCCACAGAGTTGTCCCTACCCTCCCCCCGTAACAGTAGCAGACGGTCTTCTGTGGTGTTTCGACCGCTGTTGAATACGCCGAACGACGATGTGGAGGAACCCACCATTTTTTGTGGCTCCGAGCGACAGAGGAGTCCTGCGTCAGTGACCGCGACTGTGAGACCTGAAAGGCGGATGACCCTCCCCTCGTGGAGGTGTCCAGAGGCCGATCCAGGGATTCTCCGGTACAGATGGAGGTACCTTCTGGTGCCGATGTCCATGAGGATGACGGCGACAGGATTCCGCAATATCTTCTGGCGATGAATCCACTGCTACGATGACCGCTGGGGCGGATGAGAAGCCTTCGATCCCCGCTCCGGTGAGCTCTGGTGAAAGGAACTGTTGCCTTTATCCAATCCATAAAAGAACGTTTGGCCCGTAAACAAGCGGCCGCTGCTGTGGCCGATACGGCCTTAGCCCCTGAGACAGCTAGTCTTTCGGTGTGGCCGGATGTTCCGACTCCTCCTTTCTGGCCCAGTACCAGAAATATGAAATGGCCCATAGGCCTATGCCCAAAGGGCCCTGGGACAGTGAGATCATGGTGGAATACCAGTCCTATGAGGGATTAGGGGGATTGCGTACTCTGTCTACATGGGATAGGGAAGAGATGCTTCACAAGATTCCTAGGTGGGACACTGATAGTTCTGAGGAAAATTGTGGGTACTCGGTGTGTTACAGGGAGTATCGCTATGCTCTTGAGTTAGAGAGAGTGGATTACGCCTTGGGCAGACCACCATAAGAGTGTGGTTTGATGTAGATATGCTTGATAGTATCGGGGTCTCAGTCAGCAAGCCAGACCCTAATCATTAATATTGATAAAGAGTTCTCCATGTTCGGAGAGACTTTTGTATGCACATACAGACACGTAGAGTGAATGAATACATGCCACTAAAACTGTGTGCTTTGTGTTTGTGCTGAATATATCATGTGTTTACAGTGATATCAATTATGTGAACTGTTCTTTGGTTTCTCTCATCTCTGTGCAGGGAAAGACACTCACTGAACTAACAAGTAGCGGTGGGATAAAAAGTCACTCACGTTAGTGAGGCTTGTGACATTGTTTATTGTGCACTTAAGGTTCATGTGTATTATTATATCAGTTTGCTCACTTATACTCTGAGCATATTTTATTCTTCTGATTAGAGTGGTTCCTATGGTTCAGGGCTTATATGGATGTATATACAGTATTATTGAGCACCCTTACTGCATCATACTGACTGTGTTCACAAGATTATCGTGACTACTGTCTTTTATGACTGTCAGCTATATTTATTGTAGCTAGTGGGAATTTATCCACTTCACCATACAGTCTGTATATGACAGTCAGGTTATCCACATTATATCATTCACGTCAGTAACGTTTAGGGTATACTGTCCATTGTTTTTTCTAGTCTATTGAGCACTAATACACTGTTTTGCTCTAATTATATAATTAGAGCACAATTTATCTTTAATTGGTTTAAGTGGTCTTTATATCTACCAATTATTTTTTGACTTGGTAACTATTTACTATGGTTACTGTTCATATGTAGCTATATCTTCAGTCCATGTATCTATATATAATTACTTATTTGTGATCTTATTGGACTTCTGTATTATTAGTCTCTTTGTGGTAACGTGAGGAAGTCCATGCTATTTTTTTTAGCACTTTTTGCACCGTTTTCTTGTTTTATATCTTTATGTGACATTAATAAAAATTGTGATTTATACATTGGTAAACCTGAGTGCTTCGCTGTGGGCTTCTTTTCCCTGCTATATACACATTAATCTCTGCCTTGACGCACCGTCGGCAAGGGATATCTACCTTTATTTGCCGACTTTAAAGGTTACCGTCATTGTGAGTCAGAGTGTATGAAGTGAAGGTTTCAAACCTTCTTCCTCTATATATATATACATGCATATATATACAATACGTAGTATATATATTGTATTTTATAGCAATAACTGTTTTCTATTACTGTGAAATAATGCAGCTTGAGCTTTACCTGTACTTCTCAGGGAATCACTTTCAGTAAGTACATAGAATAGGGTTTCAATCAAATTTCTCATGCAAAACATCAGATTGGACTTTTTTGGTGTTATGATAAATATCACATATTATATATATATATGCATTTCAGGAGTTTCTCTTTTGAGTCATTTGTGCCACATCTAAAAGCCACCTCCGCAACATGAGAAATGAGCAAAAGGTGACAATGACAAATATTGTCATTCTTGTGGCTAGGACGGGGCATTTAACTGAGAGCTTTCTTATTATAGAGCAGGGGTGCTCAACTGCAGTCATTAAGCCCCATCAATCAATTTCTGACTGGCAACGGTTAAATGGAGGCAGGTGGCACCTCCCCCCAGAGCTCGCCCCTCCCCACCTTTTTAACTTGGGAGGTTCTGGCATTTTGCTGAATGGACAAGACTCACTGTGGTTGCTTCCCCTCATACAGAGGTAAAAGGAAGGGTTCACAGTTTTAGTGTTAGGACCTGCATTAATTTGGTTATACCTTGACGTTTGGTATGCAGGCTTACGACGCTTTGGCCAAAGGGTTTAACTAAATAACCAAGTAATTACTATTATTGTTGAAGTATTGAAACTTTATACTTATTACCTTATATGTTTTGTCAATTTGATGTAGCATTGGGCACCTCTGTCTTTTGTTGTATACATTTGCTACGCTCAGTAGCACTCATTTTGGCATAAGTATATATTCATGATGTGGTGTGTGTAGGAGTTTGAGCTAGCTGGGAATGTGTGTGTGTTTGTGTGTGTACGTACATATATCTATATGTATACAGTAAATATAGGCACAGTAGCATAGCTAGACGTGTGGGCCCCCGGGCAAAAAAAATGTCAGGGCCCTCTCTCTCTCTCTCTCTCTCTCCCTTCCTCCCTCTCCCTTCCTCCCTCTCCCTTCCTCCCTCTCCCTTCCTCCCTCTCCCTTCCTCCCTCTCCCTTCGTCCCTCTCCCTTCCTCCCTCTCCCTTCCTCCCTCTCCCTTCCTCCCTCTCCCTTCCTCCCTCTCCCTTCCTCCCTCTCCCTTCCTCCCTCTCCCTTCCTCCCTCTCCCTTCCTCCCTCTCCCTTCCTCTCTCTCCCTTCCTCTCTCTCGTCTTTCTTTTCCCTCTTATGTATTTCTCTCTTGTACTTCATTTTTTCTTTGTGTCTCTTCCTTCCTGTATCTTTTCCTTTTCATGTCTGTTTTTACCCCTGTGATTTAGCCCTTCCCATCCCTCTCACCTTTCCCAGCCTGTCTCTCAGGCTGCAGCTCCAGCACCACGCTGCACTACTTGAGGCCCCGCTCCCTGACCTAGGCCCACCCACCTACGGAGGCTCTGCAGAGGAAAGAATTTCCCCTCTGTCTTACCTGCATCTCAGGGCCCCACCCACCAGCAGAGGAAGGGATTTTCCTCTGAGCTTATTGCAAGGAATTAATGTGTGGTCAGGGGGCTGGGCCGCTGAGGTGGGGGAGAACGGGCCCCCCCAAGAGCACGGGCCTCTGGGCTTTACCCGGGCTGCCCAGGCTATAGCTACACCCCTGTATAGGCTGTGTGTGTGTATGTATATGTAGCCAGGTCCCCTCTGGCTCCCAGGACCTCCGTTCCTCCCTCCCTTATCTCCGACACAGTGAGGGCAGCTACGGGGGGCGATCGCATCGCCAGGGGCTCCCGGCGGCATCTATGACAAGGCGCTGCCATGTTTGTTGCATTTGCGCATGCACTAAACAGCCGCGGCGGCCATGTTAGGGTTGGAGAGAGAGGTCTCGCTTCAACAGGAGGTCGCGCATGCGCAGTTGCAAGAGCGGTGGCCATTACAAGTAGTGCTGGAGCAGTTGAGTGTCAGAGAAGCGGCAGCGGCCACTACAAAGTCGCGCATGCGCAAGGGAGATAGCGCACGCAGCCCCAATGTTAAAGAGGTCCACAAGGGACTACAACACCCAGCAGCCCCTGGGGTTGCTAACCATGTGAGGCCACAGTAGCCAATAGGGCTTAAGAGTTTCCCCTGAGGAGAGAGAAACATTTTGGCGTGCTCAGGACAGGAAGGGCAGTCAGTGCTGGGACAGAGTAGGGGGAGGTTGTATGTTCAGGGAGTAGGTGGCCCCTGCACTACGTCAGGTTACTCCCTAGGCCCCAGCTAGGCCCTGAGTCATACCATAGCTTGTGGTTGCTACAGGGACAGGCCCTTAGGTAGGGACCCTGCCCCTTTAGTTGTTAGTGATATTCAGGGACCCAGCTGCTGCTGCGCAGCCCTAATCTTTGGGTCTGATCCGGACCAACCACTCAAGATAAGAGACTATCTTCATGGTGGAACCGTCTGGCGGGACACCCACCGTTGGATTATACTTCGAGAGCAACGGGTCTAAAGTACAGCATCTGCGCGCCTGGGTGTGGACACACCCGGCAGGTACCTGCATCATACAACAAGTGCACCAACTCCCATCTCAAACTAGTGGGCAGCGCTGTTTCACACTTGGGTGGGAGGGGGACTCTTTGGTATAGGGTATGAGGTTATGGCCCAGTGAGGCCAGTGTTACAGGGTGACACTAATGTACTGTTGATGTTATATTGTGTTCTGTTCTGCATATACAGTAAACTGTTTATATATAAATATATATATATATTCTGGTGTATGTGGGTCCTGTGAGGGGCTCCTCCCACTACATTGAGATCACTCGCAGGTGGACGCGCTGCACCGGATTGTAAGTATATCACCCTAGGCTCCCCGTGGCTGAGGCTTAGGCCCCTGTGTGCCAACAGGTAAAGTTAGCACCAGTAGCATATTTCCAGCCTACCCCCCAGATCTCACTTGGGGGGGAGGAAACAAAGGTATTATCTGCAGCTAGCCACGTGTGGTTCTCCTCTGACAAGCTGTAAATCTAGCAAACACTGCAGTGTTGACATGCCACAGAAATAGCCCTTGTGCAGAGTTTATTATCACCATTCTGCAGGTGCTGCTCAGCCTATGTAGCACCTGACCTGTGCACTCTGCGCTTGAATACTCAGGCTCCTTTCAAATCATGTAAACTTGTAACTATTGGAGCAACCTGCACAGTAACATTGCATGCCCCGCCATCAGATATAGTAGTAGATTCGATAAGTAACTCATCGAGCATTGTGAGCACGTATCGAACGATTTGGCATATGTAGCTATTCAGAAAGCTTCGATAGCACGCCAAACTCGCTCGAGACGTGCTTCTTCCCGAGCGATAGCTCCACTGATGAGACAAACCAAGCGGGAGGTCACAAACAGCTCAAACTCGCATTTCTTGTTAAATCACCTTATTTTTGTAGCTCCGACAATCTTATTGAGGCTGCAACTAGCAATCAACTTGCAGCTCTCATCTCGCCACCTTAAGGGTGGCGGGATGGGATTTACGGTATGACTTAGAAGAAAACATTTATTTTTACTGCATTGGATTGAAGCCGAGTGTCTTTGGAGCTGACCCGCATTAATATCAGCTCCGGAGACGCAAATACAGCTCTCCCTCTGTACAGCTCTCTCTGTGCCGCTCTCTCTGTGCCGCTCTCTCTGTGCCGCTCTCTCTGTGCAGCTCTTAGGCCTCGTCCAGGGTGGCACCGAGCGGGCGAGCGCACGCTGGCCGGGATGAAACACATTGCCGCAATGTGTGTGGCTAGCGTGAGCAAGCGCCTGAGCATGCGCGGCGCTTAGCTGCTTGCCAAGCAAGCAAATTTGAATTTGCTGCTTGCTTGTGCCGCCGCGCATGAGCGCCTACACGCTCGGCGCCACCCCAGGCCGCAGCCTTACAGATTGCAGGAAGATCGCAGCGGTAGAACTTAGAAAAAGGCTGAGATAAGGTCACTGCTTTCCTGAGCGGTTTGTGACTTGCGGTAATCCTTTCTGATTCTTTCTGTATACCGTGATAACACAAATGTCAGTCCGTGAGGAAGGGTCATGCCAAACCGTTCGATTTGGCAGTGATTTTATCGAAGCTACTAGATTGAGCCCCCTAGGGTGAAAGAGCAGGTTAATTGCCCAGCCATCAATGCAAGAAATCAATAGTAAAATTATCTCTGCTACTCTCGGTCTCGCTCACGTGTTTGTCATCGATTTGTGAAATCTAGGATGCTTACCTTGCTAACTAAGAGTTAGTTTAAACCATTTTCCTTCCTGCAGACACAGCATCCTTGTGGTTTGTTTCTCAACGTGAACACCTCACTTGAATTGAAAATCACACTCTCTCTCTCACACTCTCTCTCATATTCACTCTCTCACACTCTCTCTCGCACTCTCTCTCGTCTGTCTCTTTCTCTTCTTCTAACCCATATGTATTGGGGGAGTGGGGTCTTTTTAATATGTATTGGGGGGGGGGGGGGGCTTTTTATATGTATTGGGGCAGTGGGGGTCTTTTAAAAATGTATTGGGGGAGTGGGGCACATTTAAAAATCTAGTGGCGGAGTGATGGGCTTTTAAAATGTATTGGGGAATGGTGGGCTTTAAAAAAAATTATTGGGGGAGTGGGGTTATAATTATTTTGTGGGGAGGAGGGGTGAGAGGGGAGAGGGGGAGGGGGTGAGTGAGGAAAAGAGGAAGTAAGAGTGAGATAGCAGGGGAGAGAAATACATGCGAGGTGAGAGAGGAAGAGGGAGTGAGACGGAGGGGAGAGAAATACATGGGAAGAGGGTGGGAAATAGAGGGGACTCGTGAGGTGTGAAATAGGAGGGGAGCTCGCAATACCACAGTGGTTTGCCTGACGTAATTCTAGTCCTGGGCCCCGGGAAATCTGCCTGCAGCCCTGAGTATAGCACTTGGGACTCTAGTAAAATCTCACACTCTCACTCTCTGTCTCTCACACTCTCTCTCACACTCTCTCTCACACTCTCTCTCACACTCTCTCTCACACTCTCTCTCACACTCTCTCTCTCTCACGCTCACACTCTGTCTCTCTCTCGTCTGTCTCTTCTTCTAGCCCACACTGTCTTTTTTAATGCTGACAGTGTAGATGTGATTCATGCAGGGATTTGTCAGATCCAAGTCCAGAATGTTTTACATATTCACAAACACGTTTATGATGGTGACAGTAATAACCTATTTTTTATCACACAAATGGCACATAATAAGGAAAAGTTCCAGGCGACTAGAATTAACAAAATATCACGACTCTTTGTGCTGTTTTCTCTTGAAATTTCCCAATGTACAATACTGTAATAAATCTGTAGCTGCAAATAGGAAGTGGTTATCGCCTATAGATAAAGCCGGCGAAATGGACATTCTCTCACTCTTTATTTCTCTTAAGATCTTTGTTGCCTCAAACTCGTGCATAGAGCTTGTGATCTCCTTTCTACAAATAGCTTCGTATTATTTCTGCGCTGCTTGAAAAACACTTCTACCGCCCTGCACAAGAGATGCACAGCAGAGATGTATTCCTTTCTACACTCTATATAATACTTCCTGCAAATAAAAGAATACTAAATAAAAAAATATTCTTAGTATGTGGCGCATGTATTGGTGCTGACAGTGTCTCCCTTACCCTAAGATCAGCAACCATGCCAGAATCACAATTTTATATCTTACAGGATTAGAACTGCAGAGTCCTCTGGAGCGGCGCCATGTTATCTCAGTTCCCGAGATACTTAACTGCTGGTCTGTAACTGCTACATACGCCTATAATATACATCTTCTCTAACTGTGCATGCTATGTCTTGTATATAATGTATACCCTGTTCATTTATATAACTGTATTTGTAACCATGTATTATTTGTCATCTTAGCTCTATGCCCTGAATATACTTGAAAACGAGAGGTAACTCTCAATGTATTACTTCCTGGTAAAACATTTTATAAATAAATAAACTTACCAGTGTATTTATCGCTGTTTCTTCAGGGGATTGAAATGACCAATTAAGTTGTGCCTTCGTATTTGCCCGCGGAACCTGTAAGATTTGGCGGACATTCTGTTTCCTCTGGAGGGACCTTTAACACTGGTATCTACACCGGTAAGTATTTCAGGACATGGTTTAGCTCTGGAGGACCCAGTTCCAATGGTGTAAAAAAGAAATAGGTACCAAACCCCCCCCAAAAAAACAGGATTGCTTCTTTAACATATTTGAAACCACAGTATGCTGCCATTACAAATCCCAATACACTCAGCATAGGTAGAGCCATAGGATTTAGTAGTGTGCAATTTTCTCATATACAGAACTACCCACTAATCCCACTGTCTAGGCACAGTCTTTAAACAACAATGTAAGGGTCTGTCACATAGCACGTAACAACAATGTAAGGGTCTGTCACATAGCACGTAACAACAATGTAAGGGTCTGTCACATAGCACGTAACAACAATGTAAGGGTCTGTCACATAGCACGTAACAACAATGTAAGGGTCTGTCACATAGCACGTAACAACAATGTAAGGGTCTGTCACATAGCACGTAACAACAATGTAAGGGTCTGTCACATAGCACGTAACAACAATGTAAGGGTCTGTCACATAGCACGTAACAACAATGTAAGGGTCAGTCACATAGCACGTAACCACAATGTAAGGGTCTGTCACATAGCACGTAACAACAATGTAAGGGTCTGTCACATAGCACGTAACAACAATGGCAAAGAAACTCTGCAGTAAGAAATGTATGTGTCTCCATACTTTTGTCTTTTACACCAAGGAAAAATCGACTGACAATTTGACACTTCTGGCACACAAGAGAGGAGCATGCTTGCAATTATTTTGTTACATATTATTTGCATATGTGCACCACCACAACATCCAAACTGCCTCTACCTCCACTCCCTCCCCAATGATCTTCCAGGTACTGTGTTTGAGAGCCTCTGTTCTCCATGCTGCTCCAACAAATGTCCTAATTTCATCCTCCCATCTTACTTTATCCTGGTCATCATTGTCATGGTCTTTTAATATCCCTTTGGATCCAGTAAAGTATCATCCTTGTGCAACAGTGGTCACTTCTTCTTGTAATATGTCCAGCCCACTACCATTGACATTGTTTTCCCCCCATCTTGATGATGTAACAGACTTTTGTTGGCTTCCGAACCCATTAATTTGGTTTCCTATCACTTCGGGTAATACCCAGCATATATCGCTATACTTCTTTGAGCTCTGAATTATCTTTGCATTTACGGTCCAAGTTTTCCATCCATAGATTAGCAAAGGCAGAATACATTGGTCTAACACAAGGGTGCACAAAATGGGGGGCGCAAGATTTTTCTGGGGGGCGCGGCATTGCAGAGGCCCCGCGCTCTTCCCCAAGGCATTTAAATTAAATGCCAGGGGATCGCGTGAGGACTCTGCAAAATTCTAAACTTACCTTGACTCTGCCGGCGTCCGGACTCGTGGCCATGGCAACGAAGCGTCAAATGATGCCGCAGGTCATGTGACGGACGTCACACGCATCAAATGACACTGCGGGTCACATGACGTCACATGACCATGCAGCGTCATTTGAAGCCGCATCAAGGTAAGGAAGGGGGGGGGGGGGGGGGAAGGGGAGCGAGCACCAGAGGAGGAAAGGCAGGGGGGCGCAGCAGCGAAAGTTTGCGCTCCCCTGGTCTAACACTTTGTCTTGAAGAACAGTGTAAGGTTCCCTTGAAAGATTGTCTTATTCTTTTAAATGTTCTCCATCCCATCGTCATTCTCCTATTAATTTCATAGGAAAGGTTTCCATTCATTGACATTTGCTGGTCAAGGTAGACTTCTAAATCTAGTCTAGATTTTTGACTTCTAAATCGATTCCATTATTTTCAATCTTTGTAGAGTTGACACATTTGTTTAACATCACTTTCTTACTTGCTTTGGTGAGCTCTTCGATTTGTTTCTGGAGGTTTTCTGGACTTGTGACAAAAATAACATTGTCGTCTGAAAATCGTAGGTGACTTAAATATTTACTGTTCATTTTGATCCATTTTTCTTCTCAGTTCAATGTCTTGAACAGTTTTTCAAGTATTGCTGTGACAAGCTTTTTGATATCATGGTGTCTCGCTGTCACACACCCATGCCAATGTTGACCTTGCTTGTGTCTTCATGTTGTCAAATAGTTGATGTGGCATTCTTGTAAATTGTTCCTTATATAATATCAATGTACACTTCTTCAACATTTTGACTTTCTAACTAAATATTTAAGGTTCTAAAAAAAGACCAAACACAAGAAAATATATAATTCAGGATGTGACGGTAAAGTACTGTAGTTATTATATGCCGGTTGTGGTACATTAATTAAATGCCAAGTAAACAGGAAGGTCTTGAGTGTGTTTTTGTAGATTTCCAGAGAGGGGCCCCCTAGAACTGTACAAGACAGACTGTTCCAGAGAGTGGGAGCAGCGTGGCTAAAAGCTCAGGCTCCAAAGGAAGTCAAGGAGATTCTGGGAACTATTAGGAGTCTTTCATCCACAGATCGAAGTGAGCGAATGGGAGTGTAGGGAACAAGAAGCACTTTCAGATAGCTAGGACCATGGTCATGTAGTGCTTTGAATGTCAACAAGCCTTTCTTGGAAAAAAAAATCACAATTTTACAGGCAGTCAATGCAGAGAACACGTGTCAAGTGGCAAGAACAGCTCTGGTTAGTTAACTCAGGGAGTGTTAGGACCTGCAAACGGTCATGCCTTGAAGTGGCAACAGGCTTAAGATGCTTTCGCCAAAGGGTTGAGCTGAATGACCCTTTTTCAAGAGAATATATAGGTATTGCACTGTGTATTTTTGTCACATTGGAAGTAGCTTTGGGCATTTTTGTCTGTTTTTTGTTGTGTTTTTTTATGGTTTAACATTCTGAGACAGTGCATAAAGAATTCTGCAGCTACAGGATTTTTGATTTACCTTTTTGTTACTTGTCTATTATCTCACATTGGGTTGAGTGCAGAGAATATATACATATTTGAAGTGTGATGATACTTTATGGTACAGAGCACTATTACGTTTCTATTTAGACACTTAGCACCGGAGCTTCATAAATCGCGGCTCATATTTATTTTATTTATAAAATATTTTACCAGGAAGTAATACATTGAGAGTTACTTCTCGTTTTCAAGTATGTCCTGGGCATAGAGTTAAACTGACAAATAATACATGGTTACAAATACAGTTACATAAGTGAACAGGGTATACATTATATACAAGACATTGCATGCACAGTTAGGGATAATATGTGAGACAGCTTTACTTTTGAAAGAACGTAAACTGGTGGTGGATGTGAGAGTCTCCGGTAGGTTGTTCCAGTTTTGGGGTGCACGGTAAGAGAAGGAGGAGCGGCCGGCTTCTTTGTTGAGCCTTGGGACCATGTACAGTCTTTTGGAGTCCGATCTCAGATAAGTGCTGCATGTGGTAGTGGGGAGGAACTTGTTTAGATAGACGGGTAGCTTGCCCAGAAAGTATTTGAACTTTGCGCCTAGACTCAAGTGAAGACCAATTTAGTTATTTGAGCATTTCACAGTGGTGTGTGTTGTAGTTGCATTGCAGAATAAAACTACATATAGAATTGTAGAATTGCTAATCTAGGAATATTGCACCACTGAGTTATCCCCATTCCATTCCACACTGGATTTCATTGCAAACTTTTAGCAGTGTAGTTACGGTGGAGTGTTTGGGGCGAAAGCCAGATTGGAATTGCTAGGGAAATTTGTCTTGATATAGTAATCGCTAAACTGGGAGTGAACACATTTTCCATGACTTTGGATAGTATTGGGAGAAGAGAGATTGGCCTGTAGTTTGAGACAGTGTTTTTGTCTGCACTTTTGAAGATTGGGATAACTCTGGCAATTTTCCAGGTCTTATGGGATATGGCCTGCAGACAGAATAGAGTTGACTATGGAAGCAATTGGTTTGGCAATGGCTGGGGCACCAAGTCTTAGGAACCTAGATTGTAGTAAGTCAGGTCCACATTGGCTGCTTAGTTTTAATTTGAGGAGCGCTTGTGTAATCTCCTCTTCGGATATTGGGCCAAATTGAAAATTGTGGGCAGTGTTGGGAGGGGTGGGTCTATAGAGGCACTCCCAGGATGAGATTCATGTTTGTGGTTTGTGTTGTGTTTCACTAATAAGTTAGTAGCACACCCCACAAAGTAGTCATTAAATGCATTTGCAATGTCAGTGATATTACTTGGTTGTTGATGGTTAGAAGGCTGGAATATGTTGTTGATAACCTTCCAGAAGTTAGCTGGGTTTGATGTATTCTGGAGAAGATTGTCAGAGTAATATTGTGCTTTTGCATGTCTTGTTTGCCTTGTGCACATGTTCCGCAGGCATCTGTAGTGATTGAGATCCTTGGTAATTCCAGTTACTTTGTAGCTTTTCCACAAGGCATGCCATAACTGGTAAAGGGCTATAAGGTCAGTGGTAACCCACGGAAGGTGGGCCCCCGTACTCTTATTCTGTGTAGTGGAGCATGGATATCACAGAGTTTTAAGAACTCGGATTGGAAATAGGCGAGCGCAGAATCAGGGTTGGGAATTAAGTCGATTCTATGCCAAGGGCAGTTGTAAGGTCAGCCAGAAACTGTTGTGGGTTAAAGTTTCTAAATGTTCTAGTGAGGAGAACTTTAGGGCTTGATTGGGGTGGTTTGATTTTCCTTACACAATACACTATTGCATAGTCACTGAAAATGTCAGGAAGGATGCCAGAGGATTGGATTCTGCTGGGATTTGAGGAAATAAAACAGTCTAGCAAGGAATGGTTGTGTGATTTCAGGTTTGTCCGTGTGGGTTGGGAAATGAGTTGCGTTAGGATAAGCGACTTGAGTTGTATCTGGATTTTGTGGTTTTTAGGGTTGAGCCAATTGAAGTTGAAATCTCCAAGAACTAGCAGCTCACTCTTCTCATTCAGAGAGGAAATGGAGCCAAGAAACTGGGTGATATCAATCAGGGACTGTAGAGGGGCTTTAGGGGGGCGGTATTTTGCCAACTAGGATTTCAAAAGAGGGTTGGCTTGGGGGCAATTTAACAGTGTAAATTGCAAGGTGCCTGCAATATAAGATAGCACCCCTCCTCCTCTCTTTGACCTATCTCTCCCAGCAATGGAGTATCCCTGAAGAGCAATATTTGCATCAGGCGTTTTAGGGGTTAGCCATGTTTCTGTGAGAACGATGGCTTTGGGTTTATGCATAAGGCACCATGTTCTTAGTTCATCCAGTTTGGGAAGCAGGCTCCAGATATTTATATGGGCGACAGATAGCCCTTTTGGAATTTAAAGGGGGAAATCATGTTATCAAAATTAGTAATGGACGTTATGTTCCTTGAGGTTAACAGCAATCAACAGAGCTAAATATATGCAAAAAAAATGCTTAATAGTATGTGAAGTTATCACTGCCGTGTGTTACCTTACAATAACTTGGCGTTGAGCATGTCTTACCCAAAGCTGGTGTTACTACCATCAAGACCCTGAATAGGTGTTTAATTAAAGTAAAAAATGAGCAGACAGGAGAGGAAAAGAACCCAGTAAATAACAATACAACAGTTAAGTTATACCTAACTGTGGTCTTACACTTATCCAGACCTTGTACAAGACCTATTTCAGGGTCAGCATGTGAGTAATGCCAACTTTAGCAATAGCCTAACTAACATCTCATTAAATCCCTGTTAACTATAATGGAGTTCTGGGGATATGCGTTGTTAGAGAGAACACCTATTTTGCATATCATTAGCACTAATGTCCATTATAGTTAATGTAAGGGCCCGTTAAGACTGGAAACACCACTTAACACTGTGTTACTGAGCTTTGAAGATCTCCATTAGCACTTAACGAGCTGTTAATTTACTGTAAGTTAATAGTTTAATATTCATAGCATAACTATGAATTTACGGTGGCACCTGTTACTAGTGTAGCCAGGGTCCCTCCGGTCCCCCTGACTCCCAGTTCTCTTTCCCCCTTACCTCCACCTTGGCGGGGCACCCGGTGACAGCTGCGGCAGGACGCCGCCATGTTTAATGTTTCCGCGCACGCGCGATGGGTCGCACATGCGCAGAGCAGCCGCGGCGGCCATGTTGAGGTTGGTATGGGTACCGGTGGCCATTACAAGTGTGCAGGAGTTCTTGGAAGTTGCGCACGCTCAGTTAAGAGTAGCGGCGGCCATTACAGCATTAGACATGCGCAGTAGAGATCGCGCACGCACCCCCCATAGCAAAGAGCTCTCCAAGGGACTACAACTCCCAGCAGCCCCAGGGGCTGGAGCACAGGTGACTCATTTCAGCCAATAGGGCTGTAGGATTCTCTACAGCAGGGAATAGATACTTTGTTGTGTGCTGTGTTTGTGAGGAGTTGAAGCTGGGAGTGAGACAGGGGTGGTTGTGTGTGCAGGGGTCAGGGACCCAGTGCACTAGGCCCGTAATCCCCTAGGCCCAGCTAGGCCCCAGTCATTCAAAGGTTGGAGCTGCTACAGGGACATGCCATAGCTAGGGAACGGATCCCCTTAGCAGTCAAGTGTGTTAAAAAATATTCAGGGACACAGCTGTGTGCACGTGGCCTGACAAGTTTGGTCTGGGAACAGACCTCTTCAGGAAAGAGACTGTCTTCATGGTGGGAGCGTCCGGCGGGACACCATCCCACGCGGAGGCGGATTCATCGTGGGATTAGCGGATCCTTTGTGAAGTTTCAACATACCGGGTGTGGACACACCCGGCAGGTACAGTCACCAAGTGCACCACCATTACCGGTATCAAACAGGCACTGATCACTCCTAAGGGGTGGGTTGCAGAACACTTGGGACTTTGGGGTACTGTGGACACGGTGTGGGGCACAGGGTGTGGGTGGGGGTGTAGCCCTGCGGGGTGTGTGGGTAGTTGTGCCTTACGTTGGTAGAGTGATAAGGTATTACCATAGAGTTGTAAGTCATTACAGTAGAGCGTTAAGAGATATGTTATGTTCCAGTAAAGCCCTTTTCTATTTTACCAAGCTGTGTGGTTCATTGTAAGAGTGTCCTGTGAGGGGCTGCTCCCACTCTGCTGGGATCTCTCACAGGTGGAGGCGCTGCACCATATAGTGGTAAGAGTAATTCACCCCAGGCTCCCAGCGTCGGAGGCTTAGGCTCCTGCGAGCCAAACAGGTAAAAGGGCAGCACCGGTAGCTAATTACAGTCACCACCCCCTGATCTCACTTAGGGGTGGGGGAAAAAGGGCTACACTTGTAAATGTAATAGGCGCAGTATGTTGAATTTTATTGTCACTGTTTATCTTTTACTTTATCTTCACCTGTCTAAATTTGTCCCCAATTATTTATATTCCTGCATAATATTGAATCAGATTACTTTACTTAAAATATGTTTCATTGGGAAAGATAGATGTAAGGGAGGAGTGGCTCAGTGAGTAAAGACACTGACTGGCACTGAGTGATCCTTGTGACCTTGGGCAAGTCACTTTATCCCCTGTGTCTCAGGCATCAAAAAATAGATTGTAAGCTCCACAGGGCAGGGACCTGTGCCCCTCAAAATTTCTATGTTAAGAGGTACATGTCTTCTGTGTTAACACAAACAGAATTCTAGATCTCATGATCTTATGATGTTAGGCTGTTCTGCACTAGAACTGTAGAAATGGGCAAATCTGTTTGCGTTTTTTTTGCTTGCAAATTTGTGAGCGTTTGCCTATAAACAAAAATTTTCCGTGTGAACTTTCGCTACTTTTCGCGTATTCAAATAAAGAAAAATGTAAAACTAGCGCCGTTTCCCCCCCCCCCCCAAACTTTAATGAATTTGCAAATTTAATCTTGTGCTCAAACCTCAATACAAAGCACAAGTCGGACATTTATGGCGTTCAAGAGGAAGGTTCTCCTCATACAATTACTGCCATATTTGTGCGTCTTTTCTCAATGGATTTATGCTCCCCAAGTACACTGTAGATGTAGCAGAGCTGGTTTTAAACTCTGTCGCACAGTTCTGGATGATTTATAGCATTCAGTTTGGGAATAGAGACTTTGAGAATTATAATTTCCAAACATTAATTTATAACAAAAATGGTAAATTTCAGGGCAAGTTAATAAATAAATAAATAAACTGCCACCACATCTGTAGAAAAACAGATTTCAGTAATTACCGCCACATCCACGGCAATGATCATGAGCTGCAAACACTGCACAAAGAGCAGATTGGGAGGTAATGTCTGCAAGGGGGCTTTTGGGGTCAATAACAGCACCATAACCACATGTGTGGTATTAATGGAAGGCTTTTTCTTCACTCTCACACCACACATTCATCCACCCACAAGCTCAAAATGACAAAGTGTCAGCCACAAAGTATTCCTTTCATTTCGACCTGGGACATTCTTTGTTATTTGTCAAGAGCTCCTATTTGGTCAATAGGGAGGCAATTTAATGTAGCGGCATCATCATTTGTATGTCTTATCATCAACAAACGTGATTTAAAAAAAAAGCATTTTTTTATTAAAGAAAAGGTTTAAAAAAAAAAGTTTGGTTTGAAACATTATTTAAAAAAACAGCTCCACTTTTGTCCTAAGGAGGACTGTCAATTTAAAGGCCGAAATTATGAGACCACATTCTAGTAGTTGTTTCAGTGTCACTATTAGGGCAGTTAGCAGGATATTATATGCTGGTGAGTGATCCCATAATAAAGTGACCTGAAAATTGGCCCCACCCAGTGAACCTTAGTATGACACTGTGATGATGAGCCAGGATGAAAAGTTCCCAGGTTTAGCATCCTTTATGGAGAGTGTCATGTTTCTTGATAGACACAGACGTCAAATCCCACATAACCCCAAAAGCTATTTTTCATAAATTTTTCATAGCACGGATAAGCCTTGTTGTGTTGTTACCGGAATACTTCCCCTCTTCATCAATGTTATATGAATACTTTTGCATAATAATTCTCTACTGCACTAGTATAATTACATCAATGATGTATATTGATTATTGAATATTGCAATGATTGCAATAATATGATAGTGTTATAAAGCAAAAGGCAAATAGCGTGTCTAGAGCTGAACAAGTGACTTGCATGAGTAATATATTTGTTTATATAGACCTATATACAGGCATACCCCGCATTAACGTACGCAATGGGACCGGAGCATGTATGTAAAGCGAAAATGTACTTAAAGTGAAGCACTACCTTTTCCCCACTTATCGATGCATGTACTGTACTGCAATCGTCATATACGTGCATAACTGATGTAAATAATACATTTGTAACAGGCTCTATAGGCTCTATAGTCTCCCCGCTTGCGCATAGCTTCAGTACAGGTAGGGAGTCGGTATTGCTGTTCAGGATGTGCTGGCAGGCGCATGCGTGAGCTGCCGTTTGCCTATTGAGCGAGATGTACTTACTCGAGAGTGTACTTAAAGTGAGTGTCCTTAAACCGGGGTATGCCTGTAGATACTGTATATGACTTTCCACATTTAAATGTGATGATACAGGATTATATGGACCATACATACTTTAAAGGCACTTTGCTAGACGAGAAGGCTTCAATTAGCTACTGATTTAGGAAAGTAATGTATATTTGCTAATGGACCACCTATCTCTAAAGGGGTGTTAACTTGCCACAACCCATGTATGTGTTTATGTCACAAGGCATGCAATTATTTGTAATGTTATCTTCATGTGGGTAACAATGAGAAAGGGATACACAAGAACACAATTAACAGTGCTCCTGATGTACTGGGCAAAATGTTTTGAACATCAAAGGGAGTAACAGAACAGAATTAGATATAATGCTCATATCTTCCAACACTGAAGAAGTTTCATCTGAGAACAAAAACAGGCACTAAGACAAAATCTAAATACATTTTGAGTTCCTCAAAGTCAGTGTTGCAGATTTAAATATAAGCTGACTTCCAGATGATTTGCAATAACTCTTAGACAAAGGAAGTATTTGATTAAAACCACATTAAGTAAGTCAATCTCTACATCGGCAGTCATATTTAAGAAGAAGGCTGATCTATGCCATGTTAACCTCATTTCGCCATCACACTCTGAGATGGAGGAGAAGCAGCACCAAAGTAATAAAAAAGGAAGCAAAATGACAAAGCACCAGGTTTCTTGAATACCCAATAATTTATATAACTGTCTAACAGTTTGAAGGCTACTGCCCTCATTTAAAGTGTGTACCCATTATTGTTAAGCGACTGCCAGACCTACTACACAAGTCACTTGCCCACATCATATTCAAAACACGATCACCTCCACCGATGTTTCCTCTTCACTGAACACTAATCATGGATCAGCTACAATACTATATGATCTCAAGCACTGAAATTGAATATATGGGACTTTTTGAATGTCTCTTTCTCCAAGACCCCAAAATACCTCCATCCCAAACTAAAATACTTACCCCTGAAGACTCACATGTTCTGCAGCTAGGCCTTTCTCTCTTGCACGTCTCCTGCACCTCATTCCCCCCAGGGTGCTGGCAGCTGTGTAACCAAATGTGTTATCTACTCATAAGTGACAAAGGCCTTAGTCTTCTTGATTCAGCTATGAAATGCTCTCACTGCATAGTTATTCCCAGACACTTAGCCACATTTCAGAGGCAATAGGAATAATTCATGGACAAGGCTATTAATAACAGGCCTTTAAAGGGCTTTCCTGTTAGAGAATTGCCAGCCAGCGGGCATGCTCCAAAAGAATCCTTTGTGTTGGAATATTGCGTGGGGAAGTTAAGAAGACTAAAGTTGCTGACACCTTTGTGCTCATCTCACTAGCCTGTATGAGACTATTCATATGGGTGGGTGTATTTTTTAAATCTTCAGCACAGATTCTTATAGATACAATGAACTACAGAAGGAAGGTGACCAGCACATCATCTGAGCCCCATGTCATTCCTATCTTTACTTATCTCTTTATATTGGGCAATTCTGGTATGTGTCATTTTTCCTACCAATACACACAACTTAGAATTCACACACTCACACAAATGTCTCCCTACTGTAAACTCACCGAACCAGGATGATCCCACTTACTGTAGTACTTGATTTGACTCTGTAGATTGGTAGAGTACAAAATAATCTTCAGCACTTTTACACTCAACAGTGAAGGATGCTAAAGGCCATATACAGCAGAGACTGGGACTATTCTAACACAAACCAGTGGCAATCGCCAAAAAGACCCAGGTACATCCAGGTACATGCTGGATACATGCCTTAAACTAGACCCAGCATTTTCTGCATTGATTAATGGCCCATCAGATTAACAGCGGGGGTCCATGGCAGTCCCATTCAAACTGAATGGGACTGCCATGGACCTCTGCTGTGTTAATCCTATGGGTCGTTAGTCAATGCAGAAATGACTTAAACTTGCCTTAAACTAGCCCAGCACATACCCAGAATGTAACCGGGCTAGTTTAAGGCAAGCTTTAGAATACTCGTGGTCTCGTCTGTACATAGGAAATTCTAGTCCATCAGACACTTTCCGTGCTAGAAGACACCTTACAGCCCCATTTAAGTGAATGATGTTTTTAAGAATGTGACCTCTCACTGTTTTCTTTATTGACAAAACCACACAAATAAACTACCAGATTATATTTTTCCAACCTACATAAACAGCAGTCACATGAGACTCTGTATAGTGCTTGGAAAAGAGTAGGAAGGCAACACATTTCTGACAGAAATAATCTCTTTACATGAGGACATCTATCACAGCCTGTGACTCAAGAAGCCTGTGCCACCTTCTTTGGGGAGATAGATGTAGACCTAAAGGAAGCCAACATATCTCTTAATATCTTGTCTTAAAAAATACCCCTTTTTAAACTGTAAATACTATTGATGTATTCACTCATTTTCACACCATTGCAACTAAGCTCATATGGATTCCACAAGCTAAAATATGATTACTGTACTCGGCTCCTGTTTTAATGTCTTCCATTTGACATTTCACTGCCCATTTCGGCTTCACAGAACAGCACGGTACTTTGAGGCTGATCCTGACCATGCTGGGTCTTGTATGTGTCTCTTCATGGTTAATGGGCATTAGAAGGAGCACTTCTATTGCACTGTTTTATTAACAATTATCCCATGAATCTGCACAGGTTTCTCTGGATATAAATGATCATTTCCTCCCAGAATAATATTTCCTGCTTTAGAATGTACAAACCGAGGCATAAAGGTTGCCAAATAAATTCATGTTCGTATCCTGGAAGGTTGGCAGGGGCTGTATCTCAGGCCTTTGGATATCTAACCCTTTCACTATAGCGCTTTGTAATTGTAAGGTCCATTAAATAGTTAGTGTATTAAATATAAGTCACACCTTCTTTTCAGGCATCCATTTGGAACGAGAAAATGTGGAAACAGATAACAGAGGTGAGTGTAGTGTGGGAGGACCAGGTGTGATTATGTGGGCAGGGATCTATCATTCTCTGTGCTGGGGAGGAGACGGTTCCAAGATGTACCTGTACATTGACTGATACGCCAGGAGTTTCAATGCATCCTCTGAGTTCCTTTGAACTTTAAAGATTAGGTGAGAGGAAAAACTGGGTGTTTCAGCGCAGTACAAGGCTTGTCTGCAGCTATTGCATTCCAATCTGGGCCAAAGTATCGTTGGGTTTGAGAGGCCAGGTGTTACAGACATTGGCTCTGAAGTGGGAGAAGATAATACCAACCCCATGTAAATTCTCCAACTGTACAGAATCCCAACCCCAGTTCACCCTACACAAGAATACCTTATTGTAATTACAACGGGTTGCCAAAAGAAAAGCGATGAGGCACAAAGTATAGAGGCAGTGCTGGAATCCTAACAAAATATTTTAAAAAATCCACATTTTGGTTAACTTCATCTATTTCACGTGGGACTCTAGTCAATAATAACGATGAGATATACAACAGCTGTTGTTTTTGCATGTAATTTGCTTTGTGGGTATGTTTTAACTTCAGGGAAAATAACGTCTCTTAATGATTTTGATAACAGCCCGTTGTTAGCTCTGAGTTAATGGACCACTGGGGCTCTGGGCCTTAGAGTGTAAGCTCTCCGTGGCAAGGATTCCCTTTCCTATTGTGTACCTTTATTTTTGTCGCACTTTATAATTCTTTGTGATCTTATGTCTAAAGCGATGTGTACATTGTTGGTGCTCTGTAAATATTAGTATATACAGGCATACCCCGCATTAACGTACGCAATGGGACCGGAGCACGTATGTAAAGCAAAAATGTACTTAAAGTGAAGCACTGCCTTTTTTCCACTTATCGATGCATGTACTGTACTGCAATCGTTATATACGTGCATAACTGATGTAAATAACGCATGTGTAACAGTCTCTATAGTCTCCCCGCTTGCGCACAGCTTCGGTACAGGTAGGGAGCCGGTATTGCTGTTCAGGACGTGCTAACAGGCGCATGTGTGAGCTGCCGTTTGCCTATTGGGCGCTATGTCCTTACTTGCGAGTGTACTTAAAGTGAGTGTACTTAAACCGGGGTATGCCTGTATACATATATGAATACATACATACATACATACATACATACATACTGTACATACATACATACAATACGAAAAGGAGGAAAGTAGATATTGTAGGAACGCACACCCCACCCATTTGCAAAGGAAATACATCTCTGCAGCACGACAGTGCCGCTATTATGTAAGCTGCGGTATCGCTGATCCCATGGCTGCAATGGGGCTTTCCCGTGTGATAGCTCTGGATCGGCACTAATGTAGTTCACAGAATAAAGGTCAGTAAGAGGCACCTTTCAAATGACCCTTTTGGTAGTCAAGGGGCTACTGTCTCTCTCAATGTTTAGCTCTGCTGTGCACATCAACACTACCAAGCAGCATGCTGGATGTACAGACGCGTCTTACTGTTCCCAGCGCCGCGATCACGCGTGTTTCCGTTACGGTGCCGATTGCAGTTGGGGAGGATTAACTCTGCGGGGGGTCCCCATAGAAAGGACTGAACCCCTCGGAGCACCGTCGCAGCTGTCACCCCAGCACCGCATTTTGTCAGAGTTTTTGTCGCGGCGCCAGTAACTGTGAGTCTGGTCACATCTGTATTAAGGCAAAAGTGGTGCAATTATGAGGCAAAAGTCTGTATCTTATGTATTAAAGTAAAAAGTCATACCACATACTGTATGTTTCCTTTACTTTATTTTTTTTTCTTACCCCAGGATTGCACCACTTTTTTGCCTTGATAAATAGAAGCTGGAGTGTTTTTTTTGTGCATCACGCACTCTTCTAGGGCTGGAGTGGTTAAAAAGATAGGAGGGAGAGATTTATTACCGTTCCACTCCCAAAAGGTGAGGCAAGATACGAAACTGCAGGTACAGATATGATTGTGTGTACCTGTCTCATCCAGGTACCTCTCTCTCACACACACACACACACACACTATTTCTATCTTCAAAGAGAATGTTTGCTCGGTGAATTCACAGGCGCCGGGAAGTCTTTTTATGTGAGCACACACGAGGTTCCTGCCTCCCACACTCTTAGGGCACCAATCTCTCTAATATAGAAACATGTGCACATATACAGATAACGTTCACTGCTGCAATGTGTTACAAGGCTTTACGCCACAGAAGGTACAACATACACCTACTAGTAATTCTTTCTGCATTTCTTTTTCATTCATTACCATTTAAAAACATGTTAAATGAAACACTAAAGCAAACCGTTCAACTTCTTCTGGGTGAGTTTAGATTTTAATAAAGATTTGCCGTTGTAGCAGAAATAGTAAGCTCTTCACTGAACAACCGATAACTCTTGTTTCTAGCATCCAAAGTAACCCCAAGTATACATACTGTAGCAATCAGAGAAAAGCCGCCTTAAAACACCCAGTCACCTACATTTATTCTATGGGGCAATGTATCCCGAAGACTGCAGTAGGACTGTGGGGTTCTGCAGCTAGTTCTTCCAAGGGGTCTGATCAGGAAACATTTAGGAGAAGAAGGGGCACAAGCTCATTGCCATGTGATTTTAGATACATTTAAAGACTTGAAAATTATTATATTTCAACATTTTGCCCAAATACATAACATATGTACCATATATATGTACATCACCGTAAAGGTGCAATCCGAGTGGGCTTTTTTTGTTTTACAAAAGGCCACTTAGAGGTGAGTTGCATTGTGACAAATGAACCTTAGCTGCCTAAGTAACTAGAATGAAATTAGCAGGAACAGAGAGTTTAAGGGCTACATCAAGGCCCTTTGCAGGGTGGATTTGGCACACAGGCCGCCAGGTGAAGAGCCCTAAGGCTGCGGTCCCGCTGCAGCCGATGGCACGTGCACATCACTCACCTGCCCATGACTTCCTCCCGAGCCGGCCCCAGTCCCTCCTCACTGCCAGGCTCACTACGTGCTGTGACGTGTCAGCCGGCAGGGGATGCAAGAGGATTGTGATCCCGAGCGGTGACGCGTCACGTGGTGCGCTGGTGAGCCTATCAGCACCGGGGGCTGTACCTTCCTGGAGCTGTCGAGCTTCCCCCACCTACAAAAGGTGTGTGTGTGCGTGTGTATGTATGTGTGTGTGTGCGTGTGTATGTATGTGTGTGTGTTGTGTGTGTGTTTCGCACAGCCCCGGTGTATCTCCCCCTCCTCTCTCTTACACACAGGGGGGGGGACATTACAGCACCCAATCTATCTGCCCCCTTGTATCACCCCCCCTCTCCTGCGGACCCACAACCTCCTCCACCCCTCTCCCCGGGCTCAATGGCCGCGTCCCCCCCGACCCATTTTGACCACGGCCCCCCGCGCCGAAAAAGTTGACCGCAGATCGCAATAAAGTGACTTGCACGCACCGCCGGGAAGCAAGGCGGCCGTGCGGGCGCGTGCAGCAGGACCTCGGCCTAACTGAGTATGTGAGTGAGTATGCCTCGGCCTAACTGAGTATGTGAGTGAGTATGCCTCGGCCTAACTGAGTATGTGAGCGAATAACTAAAATGTTGTTTAGCTTTGTGTTAAATTAAAAAAAAATACGTTTCATATATTGGATTTGATTGAATTTAACTACATTTTAGGACCTTTAATCACCACCATTGTTTGAGTCCCACAATCAGATTGGAAACAAAATGGTTTAAATCTCCCACGGGGGACAGGCCAATAGGAAACCACAATATCATCAGTCGCAACTTCCTATTGGCCCGAAAGGCCGCATAATATTTCAGAACTAGGAAGTAACTGGCAGCACCTAGGGAGGGAAGTAACCGGCAGCACCTACGCAGTGAAGTAACCGGCAGCACCTAGGGAGGGAAGTAACCGGCAGCACCTACGCAGTGAAGTAACCGGCAGCACCTAGGGAGGGAAGTAACCGGCAGCACCTCAGGAGGGAAGTAACCGGCAGCACCTAGGGAGGGAAGTAACCGGCAGCACCTAGGGAGGGAAGTAACCGGCAGCACCTACGCAGGGAAGTAACCGGCAGCACCTAGGGAGGGAAGTAACCGGCAGCACCTCAGGAGGGAAGTAACCGGCAGCACCTAGGGAGGGAAGTAACCGGCAGCACCTAGGGGGGAAGTAACCGGCAGCACCTCAGGAGGGAAGTAACCGGCAGCACCTAGGGAGGGAAGTAACCGGCAGCACCTAGGGAGGGAAGTAACCGGCAGCACCTAGGGAGGGAAGTAACCCGCAGCACCTAGGGAGGGAAGTAACCGGCAGCACCTAAGGGGGAAGTAACCGGCAGCACCTAGGGAGGGAAGTAACCGGCAGCACCTAGGGAGGGAAGTAACCCGCAGCACCTGCGCAGGGAAGTAACCGGCAGCGCCTAGGGAGGGAAGTAACCGGCAGCGCCTAGGGAGGGAAGTAACCGGCAGCACCTAGGGAGGGAAGTAACCCGCAGCACCTAGGGAGGGAAGTAACCCACAGCACCTAGGGAGGGAAGTAACCATCAGCACCTAGGGAGGGAAGTAACCATCAGCACCTAGGGAGGGAAGTAACCGGCAGCACCTCAGGAGGGAAGTAACCGGCAGCACCTAGGGAGGGAAGTAACCCGCAGCACCTACGGAGGGAAGTAACTCGCAGCACCTAGGGAGGGAAGTAACCGGCAGCACCTAGGGAGGGAAGTAACCGGCAGCACCTAGGGAGGGAAGTAACCCGCAGCACATAGGGAGGGAAGTAACCGGCAGCACCTAGGGAGGGAAGTAACCGGCAGCACCTAGGGAGGGAAGTAACCGGCAGCACCTAGGGAGGGAAGTAACCCGCAGCACCTAGGGAGGGAAGTAACCGGCAGCACCTGCGCAGGGAAGTAACCGGCAGCACCTAGGGAGGGAAGTAACCGGCAGCGCCTAGGGAGGGAAGTAACCGGCAGCGCCTAGGGAGGGAAGTAACTGGCAGCGCCTAGGGAGGGAAGTAACCGGCAGCGCCTAGGGAGGGAAGTAACCGGCAGCACCTAGGGAGGGAAGTAACCGGCAGCACCTAGGGAGGGAAGTAACCCGCAGCACCTAGGGAGGGAAGTAACCGGCAGCACCTGCGCAGGGAAGTAACCGGCAGCACCTAGGGGGGAAGTAACCGGCAGCACCTAGGGAGGGAAGTAACCGGCAGCGCCTAGGGAGGGAAGTAACCGGCAGCGCCTAGGGAGGGAAGTAACCGGCAGCGCCTAGGGAGGGAAGTAACCGGCAGCGCCTAGGGAGGGAAGTAACCGGCAGCGCCTAGGGAGGGAAGTAACCGGCAGCGCCTAGGGAGGGAAGTAACCGGCAGCACCTAGGGAGGGAAGTAACCCGCAGCACCTAGGGAGGGAAGTAACCCACAGCACCTAGGGAGGGAAGTAACCATCAGCACCTAGGGATGGAAGTAACCGGCAGCACCTCAGGAGGGAAGTAACCGGCAGCACCTAGGGAGGGAAGTAACCGGCAGCACCTCAGGAGGGAAGTAACCGGCAGCACCTGCGCAGGGAAGTAACCGGCAGCACCTAGGGAGGGAAGTAACCGGCAGCACCTAGGGAGGGAAGTAACCGGCAGCACCTAGGGAGGGAAGTAACCCGCAGCACATAGGGAGGGAAGTAACCGGCAGCACCTAGGGAGGGAAGTAACCGGCAGCACCTAGGGAGGGAAGTAACCGGCAGCACCTAGGGAGGGAAGTAACCCGCAGCACCTAGGGAGGGAAGTAACCGGCAGCACCTAGGGAGGGAAGTAACCCGCAGCACCTAGGGAGGGAAGTAACCCGCAGTACCTAGGGAGGGAAGTAACCGGCAGCACCTAGGGAGGGAAGTAACCGGCAGCACCTGCGCAGGGAAGTAACCGGCAGAACCTAGGGAGGGAAGTAACCCGCAGCACCTAGGGAGGGAAGTAACCGGCAGCACCTAGGGAGGGAAGTAACCCGCAGCACCTAGGGAGGGAAGTAACCGGCAGCACCTAGGGAGGGAAGTAACCGGCAGCACCTAGGGAGGGAAGTAACCGGCAGCACCTGCGCAGGGAAGTAACCGGCAGAACCTAGGGAGGGAAGTAACCCGCAGCACCTAGGGGGGAAGTAACCCGCAGCACCTAGGGAGGGAAGTAACCGGCAGCACCTGCGCAGGGAAGTAACCGGCAGCACCTAGGGAGGGAAGTAACCCGCAGCACCTAGGGGGGAAGTAACCCGCAGCACCTAGGGAGGGAAGTAACCGGCAGCACCTGCGCAGGGAAGTAACCGGCAGCACCTAGGGAGGGAAGTAACCGGCAGCACCTAGGGAGGGAAGTAACCCGCAGCACCTAGGGAGGGAAGTAACCGGCAGCACCTGCGCAGGGAAGTAACCGGCAGCACCTAGGGGGGAAGTAACCGGCAGCACCTAGGGAGGAAAGTAACCGGCAGCACCTAGGGAGGGAAGTAACCGGCAGCACCTAGGCAGGGAAGTAACCGGCAGCACCTAGGGGGGAAGTAACCGGCAGCACCTAGGGGAGAATTATCTCGGGAAGCAGTGGGACCCCCGGAGCTGAAATGAATGCGGTTTAGCTCCGGCGACCCCACTCTTCATCACCATGAAAGAAATTGTTACTGGTTGATGACATGCTGCTTCAATCCTATTTTCTTTAAATAGAAAGATTAACCATAAATTTGTCAATAAAAAAAGTAGTGGCAATTCTGGGGTTGTAAATGAAAATGTTATGATTAGAGATACAATATGCAAATGTCTGCAAATGTGGCGCGTTACATTTTTGCACACATTTCTCTTAAATGTCACGTTTTCACACCATGTTGACAATGACCGTGCTCAATCTTTTTCGCCAATTTTGCGAAAAATGCATTATACTTTATGTAGGGTTATGTGTCGCGAATTTAGGGTTATGAGCACTGCAAATGTACTTTTAGGGCTAGATTGTTACCGAAAACAGTGACTTTATTTTCCCTAAGGTTAACGTGAGGATAAGCATCTGTTGTGTAATGTGTCTTTTTTCAATCTCATCAACTATGTTACTATGTAACACATATCCAGAAAGCTTATATACAAAGCAACAACCGTTCAAAACCTCATTAGGTGAGGGGGGAGGGAGTTATTTTGTAGAGCAGGGGCGCGCAAACTTTTTTTGCTGCGCCGTCCCTGACAGGTCCCCTCCGATGTTGCGTACCCCCTTACCTCATGTGACACGCGGCGTCATTTGACATCACGTCACCATGGCAACCGTGGCATCACATGACCCTGCGGCGGCATTTATCGCCGCGTTGCCATGGTAACGCATCCTGCAGCCGGCAGAACCTCGGTAAGTAGAGGTTGCAGAGGCCTCGCGCGATCCCCCGGCATTTAATTTAAATGCCTTGGGGAAAAGCGCGGGACCTCTGCAACCGCCCGCGCCCCCCTCAGTTTGCGCACCGCTGTATGTAGATAATACTTCCCAAAACACTCTTCTATAGTGGTGCTCAACTCCAGTCCTCAAGCCCTCACCCCCAACAGGTCAGGTCTTCAGGATATCCCTGCTTCAGCACAAATGGATCAATTGGTCCCTGCATCAGCACAGGTGGCTCAATCAGAGGTTCAGTCTTCGACTGTAGCATCTGGTTGAGCCACCTGTGCTGAAGCAAGGACCGATTGATCCATTTGTGCTGAAGCAGGGATATCCTGAAGACCTGACCTGTGGGGGGGAGGGCTTGAGGACTGGAGTTGAGCACCCCTGCTGTATACAACACATGGTAAGATACCTGTGTATACACCTGATAAACCTTGAAAATATGCTAATTGCAATCATTTAAATATACTTAGAATTCACGGGTATTTCTCTCGCCCTATTCCAGTATCGGGATGAGAGTAATGCCAGATGTACATACTAAGTAAGCCCCTGCATTAATCTGAACACTGACTTTTGTGAAGATGCGCCGTTAGGGTAACACCTCGTTTGCATATCCGTCTCCTCTCATCACTAATGGGCGTTAACGTTAATGAAATGCTCTTCACAGGAGAAAGCAGAACTTAATGTTCTGGCGTCTGAAGATCTTCTGTGAGGCGTGACGCGATCATAATGTCACGTTAAGTCCTCACACAGAGTTTTGTGGAGCTGAACCCAAATGTTTGACAATTTATTTTTTTTGCAAACGTTGAAAATGTTCTCAAATAAAGGGCAAGTTACAGGTGGTTCATGAACTTTCGAGAACATTTCATGTGACTGCAGCACGCTGCTCTCTGACAGACAGATTCTTACATGTACATTGCATTTGTGTACCAAATTCCGGAAATGTGACTCAGAAAAATGTATGTTGGTGTGCGTTTCTAGGCCGTGATACAGTACAGGGATTCATCTGTTACAGTCAGTTACAGGGTCCAATATATTAGTGCTTCAAAGCAGCTGTATCTCATTGATTCGTTTATTTCAATACTAGGGGATCCCTGAGTGTATGATTCACTACAACAAATCCACTTGGTGGTGCATCCAGCACAGAACGAACACACACACACACACACACACACACACACACACACACACACACACACACACACACACACACACACACACACACACATGGGTAGGTGTTCTTGTGTAGTGCAGGTTGACGTTAAACTAGTTTGTTATCTCTTTCTCCCCTCTTGCACTGTTATTTGCAGCTATCTCACAATCTGCTTCTCTCTCACGGACACATCCAAAGCTATCAGTCAATCTGCATCAGTCATGAGACAGGAACACCTATCTCATCTTGTCCTCTCTGTGTCACATGCACGTTTTATCTCTGATTGTGACACGCACCGATATCTCTAAGTCTATCGCTCTCTCCTTGTGACATGCACATCTATTGCTCACTCTCATGTGCACATGTATCTTTCATCTTCCTTCTTTCTCTCTCTGTGATGCAAAACGCTCCCTTATTCGGCACCTCTACGCAGTACCGCAAACAGTTCTGACCGGGACCACCCCGCCCCCGACCCCCCGTCAGCAGTGTTGCGAGCCCCATTTCAACCCTCGCAAGCCCCCCCATTTCACACCTCACAAGCCCCCTCTATTTCCCTCCCTCTTCCCATGTATTTCTCTCCCCTCCATCTCACCTCTCACTCTCCCCCCTCCATCAATTACCCCACTCACTCAATCCCTGCCCCCGCATCACATGTATTTCTATCCCCTGCGTCCCACTCTTACTCCCTCCCTCCATCACTCCTCTCACTCTCCCCTCCATCAATTACCCCACTTTAACTCAATCCATGTCCCCCGCCTCACATGTATTTCTCTCCCCTGCATCTCCCTCTTTTCTTCACTCACCCCCCTCTCACTCCTTTCACTTCCCCCCCCCCTTTGTCAATTACCCCACTCTCCCTCAATTCCCCTCCTCACACTCATTCCCTCCCCCTTTGTCAATTACCCCCACAAATATATACCAATAAACCCTACCCCCAATGCAAAAAACTTCCCAATCTTACAAATACTTACAAAATATCCCCACTCCCCCAAATATATACAACTCCCCCACCTCCCCAAATATATACAAACTCCCAAAATACATACAACAAAAAGCCTACCTCCCCAATACATATTAAAAAAAACAATACATATAACCCCCCATTACATTTAAAAATGAACCCCAATATATATATTTTTAAAAATACATATAAAAAAAACCAATACATATAAAATACACATAAAAAATGAAATTTTAACTATAAATGGAGGGAATCCCGAATAACATACTTGGGCATTTTTCTGACAAACTTCTCCAAGACACTATGCAAACATAATTTCCCCGAACTAGTAGCATAAATAAAGAAAAATCTGTCATCATGGGACAACTTTCAGATATCATGGCTGGGCCGAGTATGCTCACTGAAAATGAACAGCCTCTCTCTGCTCTCCTGTTTCCAGACTATCCCCATTCCTGTCCCCTATAAGATCTACAAAATAAATGCTTTGAATTTATATGGCAGAACAAGAGATCAAGAATAGCAAGGACTATACTCATGTCCTCAAAAGAAAGAGGAGGAGTAGCGGTCTCGGACTTAATAAAATACTATCTAGCATCACACCTAAAACAAATAGTAATGTGGCATTCAAATTCAGGCCAGTTGGGTTGAGAATGAAAGATCGCTGTCCGGAAATATATCGCTTCAAGCGAGACTATAGCTTACAAAAGAACCCTTAGTTCTCGACCCCCATGCAACACAATAGATTATAACTTAGAGATATTGAGAACATCCCTGTCCAAATATGGGCTAATACCAACTCCCTCTAGGTTGATTCCAATATCGGGAAACCCAAACTTCCAACCCGGCTTGGATTATAAATATTTCAAGTTTTGGGGGGAGAAAGGTATAAAAGAGATTATGAGATTTACTACTAAAGGGAGAAATAAAGGAATTTGCAGAGATAGTAGCAAAATACGCCATACCCACCCAAGATCTATTCCGATACTTTCAAGTGAGACACTTTATAAATCAAATCAGACAAGGATCTAAATGTAAAGAGGAAACTGGGTTTGATTCTCTATGCAGAAGCAGGGAATATCAAAAGGGCCTTATCTACTCTATCTATAAGGAGCTAGTGTCAGATAACGTATTTAAAATATCCTAAAGATATGGAAGGGTGGGAACAAGATATACCGTCAGAAATCTCGACAGAGGATTGGGAAGATATATGGGAAGGAGTGGCCAAGACCTCTACTGTATATGCACCAAAACAAAGGAAAATGCGTATAAGGTGCTATTCAGGTAGTACTTGACCCTCCAAAAGCTAAGCAAGATCTATCCAGGTCACTCAGACTTATGTTGGAGGGGTGGTGGACAGTTAGGAGACATGTTCCATATTTGGTGGACTTGTCCTAAAATAGCCAAGATGTGGCCAAGGTTAGAGAATTGCTTCAAGGAATACTGGAAGCCAGAATAGTCTTGGCCCCAGTCTCCTTTCTTCTAGCAAAACCAATTGAAACATGGACCCCTCAGCAGCGTAAACTTAGCTTCTATATACTTACAGCAGCCAGGTGCACAATTGCAACAGCCTTGAAAAATATAGAAGCCCCTTCCTTGATCAAAATATAAATGAGGTAATGATAATGCACAGACTGACTGCATGTTTGAGACACACAATAAAAACACACTACAAAATATAGGACCCATGGCTGAACCAATGACAGCCTAGAGCCTAAACCCAGGTATCAAGGGGCCTGTTCAGGCGACTGCGAAGGAGGGTCCAGTGAGGATAGAAAATGGGAACTACAGCTGGGCCCCGGGTGTACGACGGGCTCCGTTCCAGGGGCCTGCCGTATAGTGAAAATCGCCGGAAACCGGATCCGGCGATTTTCAGTTATGTGCATGCACAGAATGGCGTTTTCACCGTTCTGCGCATGCGCGTCCTATGGTCTGCGTGCTCAAAGTACGGTATGCGCGCGCAGACACCGGTCTGCGCATGCGCGCTGGGCGCAACCGACCGTTCTTTGCATGCGCGACTGAGGATCAAAGATGGCGGCCCCCTTCCCGGTGCCGTCGTATCGGCAGATCGCCGAAACGTGAAGCGCCGAGAAGCGGGGCCCTGCTGTACTATAAATAAAGAGAGGATTTCAACTGGATGGCTGCAAGAATGGAGGATGGCGGCACTATAAGCGTAGCCTAACTCTGGGGTGAATACCTAGTCAGTCCCAGCAGGCTCCGTGACCACCGTCCAGCGAGCCTAGGGGACTGTGCCATCCAGCTTCTTTAGCTGGGGAGCACTTTCTCTATCCCACCCCCTTTCTCTGGGGAAAGCAGTCTCTCTGCGTGTAGTCACTTCTTGACTTTTAAAACTCCATGTGCAATCAGGAGTCCAGCCTGCTCAATTAGTTTACAGCTGATGCTATCTTCTCTATGGGAGATTAACTCTGTAGAGTGGAAAGCACACTTACCTGTTTATAGGGGCTGGAACAGTGCAGTATCACACTAATATATAATATATATATATATATATATATATATATATCACAAATAAAAGCATTTCATTAGCCACAGAACAGTATTGTCTATTTGTTTTTGATATATATATGTCATATGTCATATATATATATTGGTTTTAAATTCTAGCAGAATAATTATATATATATATATAAATATATATATATATATATATATATAAGGAAAAGAAGAGGAGAGAGCGCACGCCCATAGCGTAAAATAGTATTTAATGAGGGGAAGGGGGGGAGAGGGGGGTAAAAAATGCACTTACAAAAGTACAATAAAATCAAGCATTTGTGAAAATAATCACCACCATCCGGTTCAAACTGCAAGCTCTTTGGGACAGTCCCAGGCTCCGTTGGTGAAGGATCAGCGTCCCCGCAGGTTTCCAGGGCTGGTGTGCTGTTAAAAGTCCAAGAAATCAGTTCCGTGTGATGAAATCTCTTTAGCACCTGCGCTTGGATAGGTCCGCTCCAGCGCTTCGTATTGACTTCAATGTCAGTGCGTCTGACGTAATGACGCTCCCTGACGCGTTTCGTCAGTCACGGCCAACTTTTTCAAAGGGATGTCTTGAGAGGGGGAGGTCCGGTATTATATATGCACAACGTGATGATGTTAAGTATTTGGAACGCCCCCACTCAGCTGAAAAGTGCTTTGTGCTGATATACATGGTTAACCTGTATATATATAGTATAGTACATACAATAATATATCGTAACCTAAAAGAATTGAAGGAGATCGTGTATGAGAGAATATGTGAGAATTATATCCATATATTGTTAGACATAGTCCCAGCTGTACTTGGGTCATTACAATCCCTTTGAAAAGTTCGGGGTCTTTTGCCAGGGATAGCCGCTTGCCGTAGGTGACGTCAGCGGGAGGAGACGGTTAGAAACTACTCTGTTGGCAGCAGACCACGAGGACCGCAGGAAATCTCCCCGCACTAAAGGACGCCCTGCACCCTACGGCAAGCGGCTATCCCTGGCAAAAGACCCCGAACCACTGTACATGTCCTACTCATGGACGGTGAGTAGGATTTCAGTTTTACTATACGGCGGAGCAACGTAGCTTCCTTTAAGCACAAGCGCTTGGAAGTTCACTTCTTATTCAGCAGTGAGAACTGTCCTCTTGTTCAGCAGGAGAAAAGTCTACTGTTTATTAATTACACATATGTTTTATGTCAATTGCGGTTACAATTGTTTTAACCAATAAATGCTCTTTGTATCTTGTCCCATACGACAATTGTTGTCTCAAAGATAATACACTATTGCGGTGTTTTTGTTTATTTCTTGTTCAATTCTCTGAGGTATTCCATGTAAGAAGAAATCACTGCACAAGACTCTATTCCACTCTTCATCCTTAGCGCCATAGGAGGCCACTCCACACGACTAGCCAGTGCTCGACAAACCCGGTCGCCCACTCGCCAGGCGCGAACGGAAATTGGCCCGTGGCCAGCTACTTTTTCCCCCTGCTCTGCGCAAATTTTAAAAAAATTAAAAAAAAAAAATAACAAAAAAAATATCCTCCTGGCTGATTGGCCAATTGGTCATGACACGGAATGGAGCCCTTCTCTGCAGGGGTAATGGCTTCTCCTCGCGCGCGCGGTCCGTCTCCGTCTCCTGCCCGCGCTTCCCTCCTCATCCCCTCCAGTCTCCGCTCCTGTCGGGCAAGAGATGACAGCAGGGGATTTCTCCCCCCATCTCCCCCCCCCTCCCTGCCCCGCTTGCCCTCCGGTTCTGCTCCTGTCCCTGTGGCTGCTCGCGCGGGGCAGGAGATGACAGCGGGCGATGTTCCCCCGTCCCGGTTGCCCTACGGTCCCCGCTTTCCCCCAGTGCCAGTGGCTGCTCCCGATGCCAGCAGGGGTGTTCCCCTCGGTCCCCGTGGCTGTCTCCGCTTCCCCACCCCCCCACAAATTTAAAAAAATAAATAAATAACAAAAAAAAATATCCTCCTGGCTGATTGGCCGTGACGCGGTCGTGACGCGGAATGGAGCCCTTCTCTGCAGGGGTAAGTAATGGCTGCTCATCGCGTGCGCGGTCCCTGTCTCCTGCTCGCGCTTCCCCTCTCATCCCCTCAGTCTCCGCTCCTGTCCCCGTGGCTGCTTGCGTGGGGCAGGAGATGACGGCAGGGGATTTCCCCCCCACGGGATTTCCCCCCCACCCACTCCCCCGTCCCGCTTGCACTCCGGTTCCGCTCCTGTCCCCGTGGCTGCACGCCCGGGGCAGGAGATGACAGCGGGGAATGTCCCCCCCCCCCCAAACCTGCTTCCCCTTTGGTCTCCGCTCCTGTCCCCGTGGCTGCTCGCGCGGGGCAGGGGATTTCCCCCCCTGTCCCGCTTGCCCTCCGGTTCCGCTCCTGTGGCTGCATCTGCTACCCCCCCCTCTACACAGAGAGTGTGTGTGTATGAGAGTGTGTGTGTGTGTATGTATGAGAGAGAGTGGTGTGTGTGTGTGTGTGTGTGTGTGTGTGTGTGTGTGTGTGTGTGTGTGTGTGTGTGTGTGTGTGTGTGTGTGTGTGTGTGTGTGTGTGTGTGTGTGTGTGTGTGTGTGTGTGTGTGTGTGTGTGTGTAAGAGAGAGAGAGAACGTGTAGGACACCAAAGGTACCCCCCACCCAGTCAGTCATCCCCCCACCCCACCCAGTCAGTCATCCCCCCACCCCACCCAGTCAGTCATCCCCCCACCCCACCCAGTCAGTCATCCCCCCACCCCACCCAGTCAGTCATCCCCTCACCCAGTCAGTCATCCCCCCACCCCACCCAGTCAGTCATCCCCCCACCCCACCCAGTCACCCCCCCATCCCACCCAGTCAGTCATCCCCCCACCCCACCCAGTCAGTCATTCTCCCCCCCACCCAGTCAGTCATACTCCCCCCCACCCAGTCAGTCATACCCCCCCACCCAGTCAGTCATACCCCCCCACCCAGTCAGTCATACCCCCCACCCAGTCAGTCATACCCCCCCACCCAGTCAATCATACCCCCCCACCCAGTCAAACATACCCCCCCACCCAGTCAGTCATAACCCCCCCCACCCAGTCAGTCATAACCCCCCCCACCCAGTCATACCCCCCCCACCCAGTCATACCCCCTCCCCCACCCAGTCATACCCCCTCCACCCAGTCAGTCATACACCCCCACCCAGTCAGTCATACCCCCCCACCCAGTCATACCCCCTCCACCCAGTCAGTCATACCCCCCCCACCCAGTCAGTCAGTCATACCCCCCACCCAGTCAGTCACCCCCCCACCCAGTCAGTCATCCCACCCCCCTGCCCAGTCACCCCACCCAGTCAGACAGTTAGTAATCCCCACCCAGTCAGTCAGTAATCCCCACCCAATCACCCACCCAGTCACCCCACCCAATCACCCCATCACCCCACCCAGTCACCCCATCACCCCATCACCCCACCCAGTCACCTCATCACCCCACCCAGTCTCCCCATCACCCCACCCAGTCACCCCATCCCCCCACAGTCACCCTCTCTCCGTCTCTCACCCTCTCTCCCTCTCTCTCTCCCTCTCACCCTCTCTCCGTCTCTCTCTCACCCTCTCTCGGTCTCTCTCTCACCCTCTCTCAGTCTCTCTCTCACCCTCTCTCCGTCCTCTCTCACCCTCTCTCCATCTCTCTCTCACCCTCTCTCGTCTCTCTCTCACCCTCTCTCCGTCTCTCTCTCACCCTCTCTCCGTCTCTCTCTCACCGTCTCTCCGTCTCTCTCTCACCCTCTCTCCGTCTCTCTCTCACCCTCTCTCCGTCTCTCTCTCACCGTCTCTCCGTCTCTCTCTCACCCTCTCTCCGTCTCTCTCTCACCCTCTCTCTCTGTCTCACCCTCTCTCTGTCTCGCCCTCTCTCTGTCTCGCCCTCTCTCTGTCTCGCCCTCTCTCTGTCTCGCCCTCTTTCTGTCTCACCCTCTCTCTGTCTCACCCTCTCTCTGTCTCACAATCTGGATCTGGATATTTTATTTACCCTGTATATCTTAACTGCCCTATACTACACCAAAATAACCTATACTGCTTTCTTCCAGATCTGACTCAAGCTTCACACAGAAGACATTGGAATCCCCCGTAACCCAGAAGACAGGTAGGGAACACATCCCCTCCAATGTATAACATTGTGGGAATGAGGTACCTGGACATTGAGGGTCTGCGGATCAGGTAAGATCCCAGGTGGGATTGCTGCTTTAAACATTCTGAAGCGGGGGCATCCAGGCACTAGTTAAGGGGTGCAGGAAACTAGTCATTCACATCTGGCTTTTTTTTCTAGATTCGACATTTATACACACACACACACACATACACACACACAAAACAAGGACTAATTGTAGTATAATGTAATACAATAAATAAACTTATGTCAAAAACGAATGTTCTTACTAGAAATTTATTAAATTTATTTCATTTATGGGTTTTTTTAAATGCGGGGCGGGATTAGATGTGGGGTTGGGGGCGGGACTAGAGGCGGGGTTGGGGCGGGACTAGGTGGCGAGTAGATTTTTTGGTTCGGCGAGTAGATTTTTGGGTGATTTGTCAAGCACTGTATATATACATATATATATACATATATATATATATATATATACATATATATATATATATATATATATATATATACAGTGTTCGACAAACCTATACATTTGCTCGCCCCGGGCGAGTGGATTTAACCCCCGGGCGAGTAAATATTGGCCCAAGCAGCACACGTTTGGTACTAGGTGGCGAGTAGATTTTTTTGTGTGGCGAGTAGATTTTTTGGTGATTTGTCAACCACTGCGAATAGCTAATATCAGCCTTACAGCTAGGAGTGTAGCAACATACTGTAGTGTTAATTTGTATATTGTGTAAGTATATTTTGTAGAGACCCCCAGCATCCCACTTACCCACAAAAAACTCCCGCAGTAGACAGAACTTTAAGAGCAATTTATTAATAAATCAAGGCCAGGACAAACTTAAAAAAACAAAACAAAAAAAAGGAATGTGCGTGTTTTTTTTTTTTTTTAAATATGGCATTCGTATGGTACATGGCCCTTTCTGCGTGTGGACAACCAGAGATGAGGTAACATCCTGACCATAAGTGATTAGGAAAGCAATTTCCAAAAGATCCGGTTTCCTTCTTAAATACAAACACATCAATATCAGAAACCTGCTTACACTTCTAGGAGATGGAAATATGTGTCTTAACCTGTGATCAGGTTTCAATGAACAAATCTGGGTTCTAAATTAAGTATACACATATACACATAGACACATTCAATACATCCTGCTTTTGAGCAAAGGCCTGCCAAGTATTTTTCTTCTGGGTAACAGAACTTTGCAGAATTCTAGGACGTAGCCCCACATTTACCAAATGGTACATGACAGTAAGGCACCACACAACCCATTCAAGTCAAGGTGCCATAAAATGCTACACTGCTTAGCACCACTGGTTGGGGGTTCCTCAGAATTTCACTTAGGGTTCCTTAACCAAACAAAAAGGTTGGAAACCACTGATTTAGGACATATGGCACTCAATCTCATGTCATTAAATGGACAGTCCCATGTATGACCAAAGTTACCTAATAGCAGTGACAATTTCACTACATTAAATGTAGGTATCTGGTACCTTTTTAAATAAAGAATCAGACAAGTATTTTTAAACAAATGTGTAAACTTGTCATTTTTCTATGACAACCAAATGTGCTCTGGATGACTTTTTGCAAACTCTACGTAATCTCTTTTGTGATAAGACTCTTTGTTGGTTTTGGAATCTACAGAGTCATGTTATGTGGTCCTCCATCCAGAGGGAGTCGCTGTGAGCATCAGATGGATCATCGACCGCCGGGTCCATTTCCGGCCTTACCGCCGACACCACGCCAGGTGCGTCGCGTCACTTCCGGTTGCGGACTCTTGCATACACCGCATACTTTACAAGGGGTACGCACTCACGCAATGCGTCAGAGGCACCCACATGCCACCCTCCATGCTGTCTCCCACCCAATAAATTGTTTTTAATTCATAGTATTTGTGCATAGCCCCATTTTTTGCCTTTTTCTCCATACTCCTGGATCCACCTCCTAGTTCTGTAGGTAAAGTAATTATATTGCCATCATTAGTCAAAAAGACCAAGTGAAACCAAAAATGTATTCTTTTTTTAAAGGATACGAATGAGTAACACGTTTTATATTATGGTTGAGTGCATCTTTCGAAGACAAGTTACACCTACAATATCATTTGTTTCTTTCTTTATTTCTATTTATCTCAAAGTGGCTGTTCTCATAAACTGTGATTTTTGCGCTGAAATTACAGTTTTTCATCCAGATCCCACAAATTATTCTTATGTTTGTGCTTACAGCTTTATAAACCTTGCAAAAAAGCAAAACAGTTCGATAATTATAATTGGGGATTCCATTGTTTTTCGGTTTTAACAGAAACTGATTATCTTGCAGTTTTAGCTAAAATGAAGCGTCAGTTCCTATGACAAATTCAACCTTTTGTGGCAGTCCATCCACGGGCCTGTTCTAGTAGCTTGGATAAAATCACTGCCATCTCGAACGATGTGGCAAGACCCCATCGAACGGTTTGACCTTTGTCTTATCACGGTATTCAGAAGGAATCAGAAACCATTTCTACAAATCTCAAATGGTGAGGTAGGAAAAAGGAAAATGCAAATACTGTACGGGACAGCAGCGATGGTATCTCAGCCTCTTGCAAAGTTCTCCTCTTTGCGATCTGGCTGCAGTCTGTAAGAGCTGCACAGAGAGAGTCACATCTCCTGCACATCTCTTACAGGCGATCGCAGTGTTTTTATTTACATTTTAATCACAAAGTATTGTAGCAGGGTTTCTCCAGAGCAGAACCGCATTAATTTCAGGTCCGGGGACCCCCTGCTTTCCGAGTTACAGGCCCCGGTATGGAGCGTCAGTATCTTCCATGCGTTTAAATGTCCCGGACGCGAGACGCAAGAGATTTAAACATTGCAGGGGGGATTTTATTTCATTTTAATCAGAGCATTGAAGCTCGATGAGTTAGTTATCGAAGCTACTGGAATAAGTCCCCACAAGTCGGAAACTAAGACATCCCAGGGGGAGTATGGAAACAAAAAAACAGTGCACCGATAAACACCAAATTCTAAGGCGTGCCAAGTTTTGCTTTCATTGTTAACACTGATAAACACTGATTTTGTTTTTTACAAAAATTAAAACACGGGAAAAAACATAAAAATAAACACAGATTTGACAACAAAAAATAAAGACTGAAAAGTGGGATCCCTAGTTATAATACAGACACCGTGACAAGCAAGGAATGTAGTGAAGAACTCAAACCAGATAGATAGGTGGACTGATAGATAGAGAAAAGTGCTCAGCGGTGGGAAACAGATACTGTAATAATGAGCTCATGACACATTTCTTCATAAAACTAGGAAACGTCTGGATGAAGCTGTTCTGTTCTTGGAACCTGGTGGGTGGAGCTGTAATAAAGCATTCCCAGCAGTGTGAGCTATATAGACTACGCCGTAAAGGTTTGTAGGCTGGGTCTGTTCATTTATTCTTAACTAGCTGAGAGACCCGGCGTTGCCCGGGATGTAATGTTCCTGCTCTCCTCTCTCTCTTTTTCCCTGTCTGCCCTCTCCCTCTGCCTTCTCTCTCGTTCACTGTCTCCCCCATCTCTCTCTCTCTTCCCCCGTCTCCCCCCCCTCTCTCTTCCCCTGTCTCCCCCCTGTCTGTTTGTCCCCCGTTCCCATCAATCCAGCACCCCTCCCTTTACAGGTCCGGTCCCTCCCCCCCATTTACCAGTCCGGTCCCCCGACCCCTTTCCAGGTGGGTGCGCGCGCGCATTACTCGGTGGGTGTGCGCGCGCGTCAGTCGGTGGGTTTGTGCGTGCGTCAGTCGGTGGGTGTACGCGTGCGTCACTCGGTGGGTGTGCGCGCGCGTCAGTCGGTGGGTGTGCGCGCTCGTCAGTCGGTGGGTTTGCGCGTGCGTCAGTCGGTGGGTGTACGCGCGCGTCACTCGGTGGGTGTGCACGCGCGTCAGTCGGTGGGTGTGCGCGCGCGTCAGTCGGTGGGTGTGCGCGCGCACACACTTCATGGCTCACAAATTTGTGCAGGGGCAAGAAATGGCGCCGCGCAGGAGACACGCGGCCCCCCCAGCGCAAGCATACTCTCCCCCGGCGCCACCCACCCCAAACACATCACCACAGCCCTCCTGCTGTGCTGGAGGCTACACCGCGCGGGGAACCTGCGCACCCGCCCCCCCGATTACGGCCGGAGCCCCCACCCCAACCGCCAGCCAACAGTAGCCGGACCACTGGGGGCGAAGGCAGCACCGCCGCGCGGGAGACATGCGCTCCCGGCCGAGCACACTGTCCCTGGCGCCAAACCACCACCGAACATCTGCTGTGATGGAGGCGGCAGTGCGCGGGCAACGCGCGCCCCCGATCCGTCGAGCGGGAGGGGATTAAGCGGCCGCACCAATGGCTCCTAGAGATCACACTCTCCCCCAGGCATCGCCACTTGGATTAGGACGGGGGGCGGCTCGCAACCAGCAAGCGCACGGTGATCGCCCCCTCCCCCCCCCCCCCGTGCCGGCATCAACCGCGCAGGCCCAACCGGACAACGGGACTCCGGGTAAGGGACCCACCATGTCGAATTATTTCGGGCACCGGGAGAGGGAGGGTGGGGGGGGGGGGTGTGGAAGTTGAGGTGCGGTCCAGCTGACGGGGGAGAGTGACGGGCGTGTGTGTGTGTCACTGTGTGTGTGTGTGTGTGTGTGTCCCTGTGTGTCCTTTGGCCCGTCACTCCGCCTCAGGCCAATGAGAGGTGTGCAGGGGCGGGCAGGCCAAGGGACCAATGAGATTTCCCCTAGGGACACGGGCATCCAGACAGGCATACAGTGCTTTCACTAATATAGTATAAGATACAGATGTAGTGTAGAAAAGAAAAAAATACAAATTCCATAGTCTGACACCACTGGGTCATTTAATTTCCTAGCACAGGGGATGAGAGCCCAGATATCATCACTCGCAAAAGTAGTGGTTAAAAACTCAGAAATGGATGTTCAGGTTTGCGTGAATACATACCAAGTGATCAGATGTTATGTATTACTATAGGCTCCTATTTGGCAGTAAATAATAATAATAATAATAATAGCATGTTCTTGTATAGCGCTGCTAGTTTTATGTAGAGCTTTACAGAGACATTTTGCAGGCACAGGTCCCTGCCCCGTGGAGCTTACAATCTGTTTTTGGTGCCTGAGGCATAGGGACTTGCCCAAGATCACAAGGAGCCGACACCGGGAATTGAACCAGATTCCTCAGTGCCGGTCACTGAGCCGCTCCTTCTCCCACAAACCAAGTAAAACCAAGAGGACCTGACAATAACTTAACAATAACTCGCACCTTGTTTATTTTCTATTACAGAAGCAGGATAAAGAACATTTGTTTTATTTGTATTCATTAGAACCTGGGGTCAGGGAACATGACTACATCTCCTGCAGGAGCCCTCCTTACCTACTGTAACGATGTATGTTAATGTTTGTTACAGGCATACCCCGGTTTAAGGACACTCACTTTAAGTACACTCGCAAGTAAGGACATATCGCCCAATAGGCAAACGGCAGCTCACGCATGCGCCTGTCAGCACGTCCTGAACAGCAATACCAGCTCCCTACCTGCACCGAAGCTGTGCGCAAGCGGGGAGACTTTAGAGCCTGTTACAAATGCGTTATTTACATCAGTTATGCACGTATATGATGATTGCCGTACAGTTCATGCATCGATAAGTGGAAAAAAAGTAGTGCTTCGCTTTAAGTACATTTTCGCTTTACATACATGCTCCGGTCCCATTGCGTACGTTAATGCAGGGTATGCCTGTATTTTATTGTCTTTAGTTCTCTAACCCTATTGTACTGCGCTATGGAATATGTTGGCGTGTTATAAATAACCAATATTAATAATAATTTTTGCATCTTGTGGACCCCCTTGTATTGGAGTGGCTGAAGATTGATGTTACTAGGGGGTTCAGAGTGACACTAACTCTGAGTAGCACTACATTTTTACATGGTTACCATTCTTCAGTTAAGATAAGGTCCATAGATCTTTGCCCCAATGTTGAATCCTTCATGATTTTTTTCAAATTTAAATCAGACTCAGTACAACTACTTTTTTAGGGCATTTCTGCGCTGGTTTTTCATTTACTGTAGTAACAGGGACATCAGTGGTACACAGTCCTGGAATGAACACGTGTTCCAAATATATAGATACAGCTTCAACTGCACGTTCTGTAATAAAGGCCTATTCGGAATTTAAGGGAGGGAGAATAACTTTAATTCCACCAACAGTATCCAACTGTGTGATTGATACGGAAATCGAGCAGTTCCAAAGATGTTTTAAATAATAAGAACTTTGGTGATATTGGTGTTTACATTTTCTTTTGCACTAACTTAAATTAGGTGTTGCCCAGCACAGTGTTTTTTCAGCAGGAGTTCCTAGGAATTCTTGGGTTCCCCGGCGTCCCTAAAGGGTTCCCTGCAATTTTGAGGTCATTTGAAAAGTGTACCAAATACAGAAGAATTTACAATGCATCGGATCTCAGACGCGCTATTAGAGAGGGTTGGGGTTCCTTACAATGCATCGGATCTCAGACGCGCTATTAGAGAGGGTTGGGGTTCCTTACAATGCATCGGATCTCAGACGCGCTATTAGAGAGGGTTGGGGTTTTGCAGAATTTCACAAAGTAATTATAGGGTTCCTTAACCAAAAAAAGGTTAAAAAACACTGACCACGAGCATAACCACACATAAGGCTGCGCTTATGGCGACGGCAGTGCGACGTCGCTCGAAAACAAATGCATTGTCGCCATCGCAAGCGCTTATAGTAGATGCGACGCGAAGGGAGCGATGCTGGCAGCGCAAATTTTTGAAGCAAATTTGAACCAATCAAGGACCTGGTCGCCCACGACGTCGCCGTAAAGCGAGTTACAACTTTTGCTAGCGGCGATGACAACGGGTGACGTCACCAGTCGCGTCGCCGGCACTATAAGCTCGGCCTAAGTCTGCCACCAGGAGCCCACCAGTTCAAAACATATGAACTGACAATGATATCAAAGCTCAATAAAAAATGTGGTGGCAACTTAGATACATTGTCCTAATCATGGGTTTGCCAGGGTATTGTGGGACTATATTAAACAACGGGGTCTCCAATATCAATTTCATTAGTGCCTTTATTTGCAAAGCTTGCGAGCATTTTTGCTGACGTTTGTTATTGGCACCACTATTTTATGTATGTGCATGGCGCGCTAAATGATTAGGAGGGGGATGGATGGAATTATTTGAAGGTAGACCCTAATATGTGAGCAAATAGGAGGGTGTAGTGGGCCTAATTAGTCACAGGAGTTAGGGGACATTTTGCAATGAGGGGGAGTATAGAAGTACTGTATGCAAGGGGATGTTGAGAGGTAGACGCTGAGATACTGACATTAAATTGACCACACAGTGGAAACTTTCTCACAGCCTGCTATCTTAATTCCTCCCTTAACTCCTTCAGTGCATTGGGGGCTTGAAATGCACAATGTCTTACCATTACACAATCCGATTCATCTACATCAATTAACTAGGTTGAACTTGATGGACGTATGTCTTTTTTCAACCTCATCTACTATGTAACTATGTAACTAGTGCACTACAATTTACTCCAACTGTTTCTGTTAGTCTCCCAATATGCTGCTTTTAGTGTAAGGTCTCTGAGGCAGGAACTGCCAATGTTACATTTATGTTGGATGTAATATCCCATCTATATTTCATGTATTCTTCGTGTATTGTTGTAACAATTATACAGCGCTGAGTACCTGGCTGGCACTATCAAAGTTTAAAAAAAAAATATATATATATATATATACACACAATTATGCAGGTAGCGGTGACTTCCAATTTCTAACCCCAAAGGTATAGTTACCAGCCCATTTAAAAAATAATGATTACTCAGAGGGTTTTTCTGCTTTTATAGGAAGGTGTGTCAGGGCTCGGAATGCAGGAAAGGGGATTTTTACAGGGAGAAGGGGTAGGTGCAGATTCTGAAATGTTCCAAAATTGCGCAGTGTGTACAGAGCTATACCAAAGGCTAGAGATGAACGAATCTGTCGAAATTCAGTTTGCGGTTTTTATTCTATTATTTTGTGCGGGGAAAAAAATGTAAAAGCCGCGAACATGATGCAGATATTTGACAAGCACAAGTTCTCCGTGCGAACTGGTGAATTTCCGATCATTTTCATATTTTACTATTCCATTTTTGGAAGAAAAAAAACAACTGTTGGCATTAATAAAATAATAATAAAAAAATAAAAAAAACAATTGATTCATGAATATTTGGAAATGTTAAAAAAAAAAAAAAGTGCCACTTTCACAGAAAACTATAATGTTGGCGAAGAATTCACCCATCTCTGACGGAGACCATACAAACATTGTGATAGCAGAGGTTGCTAGTAGAGGTTGCAGGAGGAGAGTGCAATATATGTGTGGCAGCAACTTAAATGTAATTTCAGAATCACATTGGGTTGGTTGCTTCTGTTTAGCTTTTGCCATTGGTTGTATAAAGGGAACTTTGCATAACATGGGACACATTTAACTGCACAGCTAAAATAGCTTGAATTAAAGCCTGAACATTATACCCTGTCTGCAGGGCACTGAAGGCGTTAACTTTAATCTCCACATTAGAACACTGCACATCCTCTCTAACAGTGTCCCTCATGCTCCTTGTCAGCGTGACTGTCCCTTTTCTCTATCGGTGCCTGTGTGCCGCTTCCTATTCTTGGCTTGGGTGCACATGAGGCTGTGGGACAGCCAGGATTTTCAGGGAGAGTTGATCATAGACTTAAACTCCTGTTGTGGCTGCCAGGAGGTAAGTGACAGCACATATCTTCTCACTAGCCTTCCCCTCCTGCCCTGCCAGATGCTAAATTGCTTCCATGGATAACGCTTTCCTGTTGTATCTCAATTGCAAAGGATCCAGCTGATACTGTACTTAACTGCTCCATCCACTGCACTTGTTACAGTGGCACTGCATAATCAATACTGCACATACTGTACGAACTGGTTTTCCAGAATACCTTTTTATTGGATGAACACAAAGCTTTTTAGGTATAAACGCAGAACACTTTTAAATATTCCGCATTCTACTGTTTTATTTCTTGCTAGAAGTCGTATAATGACAGAACAATCACAAAGGAGTTAAATGCTCTGTGTCAGTGCTTATCTAAATCCTGTCATTGTTTCGAGTATTTAGGGCTCTATATTAAAGTATGTTGCCCAAAGCGGCTGATCGGACCATTTTCGGCCAAAAAATCCCCATTGAAGTCAATAGTGATTTTTGTCCGACGGTGGCCCAAACGGTCACTTTGGACAATTTAGAATTACCCCATTAGCTCAAATGCCTCAATTATTCCCGAAATATCTAATTTATTGTTTCTAAATTGCGACCGTAGTTTTACAGCTCCCATGTCGTTCTATCATCCAAATAGTGAAATTAGTGGGCAGGCAAACTATGAAAATCAGTGTTCTTGCAGTTACAAATGCAGTAATTTGATGTGGAAATGACAGGGGGTAACGCAAACGTTTAGACAAAGTATAAACCCATTTACTTAAAGTTAGGCAGCAAAAGACTCCAATTCAGCTGTGTCCCTTACAGACCAGTATTCTGATAACCCTGGCTAAGAAACTTTCCTCTGGTTAACGCCGTCATTAATGAGCATAATGGTTTGCTGACAGCTCAACTCCAGTCCTCAAGCCCAAAACAGGTCAGGTTTCCAGGATGTCCCAGCTTCAGCAAAGGCACCTGTGCGGATGCAGGGACTGATTGTGCCACCTGTGCTGAAGCAGGGACTGATTGAGCCACCAGCAGGGATATCCTGAAAATCCTTGCTACAAAAAGCTGGAAAACATTGGGGATAGAACCCCTGCCAAACTATTACCTCGGTGCGAACCCGCAAAGCCTAAAACCACCCCTGCCCATCATCGCTAAAAAAGCCCTAAAAGGAGTTAATTTATATACCATAAGTCATCTAGTGAATAAGAATAATCTCTTTGAACCACTGACATAGAATAATTCGGTTAATCGGTGCACTAGTAGATAGACCAGGGTAGCAGAAGGCTCAGACCACTTGGTTCTCATGAGTGGTACATAAAAGTGTGCGGGCTCACCGTGATTCCTCTTTGGTTGTGCCTGCTTTCTGCGCTTCTCTTTGAAATCCTCGGCCATGGTGCTGGGTGTGGGACCAGTGACACTGACAGCCAAACTGTGCTATGTGGAGTACTGAAATGAAGTTAGCTTTCTCTTTCTGTCTCTGACACACACACACACACACACATATGCTGAGGAGTACCCCACAACTCCCTCTGTGATGTCACAGACACGCACATGTGGATGGGCCGTCCTGAAGTGATTCAAGACCCTACCATAGCCTGCGAGCCAAAATAGGCAGCGCAGCGTTAACCCTCTCACTGCCAGCAGGGACCGCATTGCTTTGTTAATCATTTAGTTGCTACAGAAGTTTGTTCTTGCAAACCTTTTCCGTGAGGAAAACCTGCAGAGTTTTGGACCAGCCAACATGCCTAATATTATTTCATGAATGCATTGCCCACTACAAAACGATATAATACCCTACTAATAATGAACCCTTTCATGGCCAGAACAGATCTACATAGCATCTCTTTGCTGCTGAATAGATGTCTTATTTACCTCTTCATCTCTGGAAACAAATAACACTGGGTTTCTCTGTTCGTGCTTTTGTACTGATACTGATATAAAGAACTGCGGACCATTTCTGTATTGTTCACTTCTTCACTGATTTCTTTAACACCTAATTACAAATGGGTATATACGGTACATTTTCTTGGTTAACCTCTTTACTCAGTGGGCAACGTGCAATAGGACTAGGAGGTAACGAGTACTACGAGGTTTTTTGTTTTTAGCACTAAAACGTATCCCCACTTACAAGTCTACTTCTTTCTTAAAGAAACAGATTTATTTCCGAAAAAAATGTGTATTTTGTATTTTAACAGCATGAACATTGCTTATTTTGATATATAGCCCAAAGAGCCTAGACTTCCATTATTTAGGATGTGTCTCTCGGGCACTGCTTGCTAACCTTAGGCAGTGTCCACTTTTTTTTTAAGCGAAAAAAAACCGGGGAATTTTGCTTTTTCCGCAAACTTGGGCAAAACGTTCTCACCTCTAATTATATGATAACCCCTCAAGTACTGTAATTAGTGATCTGTGAAATGTGACACATCTTTCATACACTTGTTTCTTCGGCAGTGTAGATTAACCAAGAGTCCAGAGCTGGTGGTTTGACAGATGCAAACCAGAGGAAACCGATATAAACACAAATGGATGCATATTATTTTCACTGCACTCTACAGTGTGCTGCAGGGTTAATGTATTAGTGTTAAACAGGAGGCATCCTTAAAAGAATGCTGGAACTGGGATGTAGCAACACATACTGTAACAGTGATATACTGTACAGAGAGCTGAGTGCTGGTGCAGGGGGAGAAGAAAGTGGAGGGAGTATGAGAAAATAGACTGATATTTAGATGCAAACAGGAAAGACTGGGGAAAAGTTACTAAATAGTGGTATGAATCAGACCACGTATTATGACTCCTACTTGCTTTATTATAGTCTGTGAGATGACTTATGGCAGCTGTAATTTGTATTATACCCATACTGGCCATCTCTCCCTATTTCTGAGGAAGTCATTCTGACTGAGCCACTGATTCAGTCACCTGTGCTGAAGCAGGGATAGCCTTAAATCTGACCTGTTGGTAGCCCTTGACAACTGCAGTTGGCTGTCCCTGGAACCCAGGGCCGACTTGATGGCGGTGCCATCGGTGCCCCGTGGCTACAGAAGCCTCGCGTTCCCCCCCACAACGAAAATTAAACTGATTGTTGGGGGGAGAGCATGGGGTCTCTGTAACTCTGTTACCTTCTCTGTGGCATCATCTGGAGGCATCTCCTCCTCCCGGCATCTCCCCCTGCATAGTTCAGTCATCATGGCAACATGACTTCAAATGGTGTCGCCATGACAGGACGTCACGTAAAGGCGCGACGCCATGCAGCATCACGTTGCCATGACACTGATGCCTCATGGTGCCGTGATGTCACGTGACATCCCATTGTCATGGCCACGTGACACCATTTGACGTTGCGTTGCCATGATGACTGAACTATGCAGGGGGAGATGCCAGGAGGAGGAGATGCCTCTAGATCAGGCCTGCACAACATACGGCCTGCGGCCGCATGTGGCCCGCCTGGCTTCTCTGTGCGGCCCACGATGAGTCTGGCCGGGCGCCAGTTTAATAAATAAATTTAAAAAAGTTAAAAAAAAAAGTTTTAAAAAAAAAATGGCGGCGATTCCCCGCAGTCCCGGCGCGCATGAGCAGGGCCCGCTCCCCCCCCCCCCCTCGCAACATGGGACGGAGGGGGAAGTCACAGCCAGCTGAGCTCTTCTGTGGCCGCTCCCCCCCCCCTGCTCCCAACGTGGATATGTGCAGGGGGGTGAGGTGAGGTGCAGGGGGGTGAGGTGAGGTGCAAGGGGGTGAGGTGAAGGGGGGTGAGGTGAAGGGGGGGTGAGGTGAAGGGGGGTGATGTGCAGGGGAGGTGATGTGCAGGAGGGGTGATGTGAGGTGCAGGGGGTGAGGTGAAGGGGTGATTGGAGGTGCAGGGGGTGATTGGAGGTGCAGGGGGGTGATTGGAGATGCAGGGGGGAGTGATTGGAGGTGCAGGGGGGGTGATTGGAGGTGCAAGGGGGGAGAATGATGTGAGGTGCAGGGGGGGAGAGTGATGTGAGGTGCAGGGGGGGAGAGTGATGTGAGGTGCAGGGGGGGAGAGTGATGTGAGGTGCAGGGGGGGGAGAAGGATGTGAGGTGCAGGGGGGTGGGATGTGTGTGGTGTGCATGGGGGTATTCTGTGTTTGATGTGGAGGGGGAGTATTATGTGTGTGGGTGAGGGGGGGAGATGGGGGTATGAGAGATAGATGGGGAGTATCGCAAAGGTTGATAGTTAGGGGTTCTGGGGGAGATATGAGGATGATGATGAGGGGTGCTGGGGGAGATATATGAGGATGATGATGATGATGATGAGAGGTGCTGGAGGAGAGATGATGATGATGACGATGATTACGACGATGATGATTTTACCCGTGCGGCCGAATTTTTTTTCCTTGGAGCAGTTCGGCCCTTCTCGCTTTATGAGTTGTGCAGGCCTGCTCTAGATGATGCTGCCGGAGAAGCTAAGAGCCAAGGCCCTGCGCATGTTCCTGCACCAAGTCCCTGCCTGGGATAGACTATTGCAGTGCATATATTTAATCACTGCTATTTGTCCCTGTTCTTATGTCTCGTCTCCTACGATCTTTCTCACAATGGCCCAGTTTCATATGAATGGGAGTTCAACGTAGAGATGTGTGGACTTGGCAAGATTCACTTCCCCACCGCTTGGCTCAAACTGCTCTAAAAACTCTAAAATTCACAAAAAAAAGTTCTGAAAATGTACCTGGAACTTGTCAAAGTTCAATTAAAATTCACCAGCAATAGGATATCGGGAGTTAAAATTAACCAATCCAAATCTGAGACCGTAAGTATAAATATTCCAAAAGAATTGGAAAAATTAATAGAGATTAACTTTAATTTCAATTGGCAGCCCAAGGCTATCCAATATCTAGGTGTTAACATCACAAAAAATGTTAAATCACTATATAAGGCAAATTATCCAAACCTCTTGCAGTCCTTGAGAGTAGATCTGAGGAGTGGTCCTCGTACGGAATCTCTTGAATTGGAAGAATTTACAGCGTCAAAAGGAACCTTCTGTCTCGAATTCTATATTTGTTTCAGACTCTTCTGATCCCTGTAGTCAAAGCGGACATTTTGTCCTTGCAATCTCAGATAGCAAAATGTATATGGAAAAATAAGAAACCACGCATTAAAGCGAAAATCGTTCAAAGTCCTAAAACGGATGGTGGGTTAGCGGTGCCGTGCTTGCTTTCATATTACAAAGCGGCTCAATTATGTCAAATTATACAGTGGCACATAGATCCGTGCCTGCGAAGATGGGTAGCTTTAGAAAGCGAACTATGCGCCCCATTGGATCTGCGCAACCAAATCTGGTACCCCAAATCTAGGCTTAAAGCATTAAACAAACCGCTGTCCTCAATGCTCAATTCACTCGCAATCTGGGAGGCCTCTAAATTTAAGTGCTCGCTGACTTCTAGGAATTCTCTGATGACCCCTCTTTATGGCAACACAGACTTTGCTCCGGGGCTAGATGGTAAGAATTTTAGAGTATGGAGACAACAGGGGTTTGGGAGATTGAAGGATTTGGAGGGTAGAATCACCATTAGGACATTTGAAAAGTTTAGGTCAGAAAAAGACATCCCTAACACAGAATTGTTTAGGTACCTCCAAATCCAGGCATTTTATACCAAACACATAGCACGTCCACAGCTGATGAATTTCAAAACGCACTGTGTATTGGGAAATGACACACAGGGACTAACATCTAGAATGTACAGAGAAGTGATCAGTTCAGGTAAAGACTATTCACAGAAATTACATTTCATGGCCCAATGGGAGTCGGATTTGGACGCGACCTTAGGGGACGATGACTGGACTGAGATATTCAATGCAGCATCAGAGTTCCCTATGCACAACATTGAAGGAGAATGAATATGAGGTATTTCCCTCACCCCGGTAAAAGTGTCTAAATTTGTCCCGGGTTACTCCCCCTTGTGTCCTAAGCAATGTGGAGAGCCGGCAGATTTGTTGCACATGCTGTGGTCTTGTGCTCCAATAACCCTTTTGTGGGAGCAAATCAGGAATTGGCTTCAGAGGATTTTGGACCTCGAAATTCAGTTGGACTCCTGGTTATTCTTGCTAAACAAACCAGCGCAAGAATTAGCTAGAGCGGAAAATAAATGAGTTGCACGTTTTGCAACAGCCACAAGGTGCGAGATCGCAGCATTGTGGAAGCAAAACACAATTCCATCTATTAATAAGATTAGGAACAGAATTTGGTTGGTCTGCCAGATGGAGAAGTTGACAAGTTTAGTTAACGACACTGGCTTAAATTTCCAAAAGGTCTGGCTGCCATGGTTGACACAGACGAACATCCAAGGGGTGAGCAATGCCACTGTTTGGCTCTGATAGGATAAGGTGCGTTCTCCTTTGATTATCGGCACAGGTTTTAGGAATCAATCGAAATGTTTTGTCTAAACATCACGAAGTGATGGGTAATTTGGTTACCCCGCAGGGTTAGACAGTAGGTATTCAAATTTTGAGACACGCCAAGGAACTGCCAGATGGAAGTTGGCAAGAAAGTCTTTAAAGTCCTTAAAGGGACATAGAATCAACAACTTGGCAGCTCGTCTCCTTCCACCCTCCCCGCCTATCCCCCCGCTCCTTACCTCCTCGCTACCCGTGATGTCATTTTTGTGTGTTTCTGTGTCATGATGCATGGCTCGGGCATTTACTGAAGAGAACTCAGGCAAAAAAAAATGTATCATTGTCTGTAATGCCTTATGGAAAAAACTCAATAAAATTTGAAGTTGAAAAAAAATAAAAAAACATTCACCAGCAAATGGATATGTAAACAACATTTTGACCCTGAAATAGGACTTCCTCTCTCTCGCAGAAATCCATATTTCTGGCTATGGGATTGACTTTGTCTTTTACTGGGCAAACTGCCTGCAAACGTTTAAAACTGTGTGAATTTTTATTTGGCTAAAAAGGAGCAAATGTCACATGGATTGCGAACTTGGTTGAAAACGTTTCACATCTCTAGAGTTTAGGCATACTAAAGCGTAACCCCACTTAGTGAATCGGGGCCCATGACCGTAGCTTTTCTTTATTGACGCCTGTGCTTTTTTTTTTCAGTAACATGCAAAAGAATACAGGAAAATGATCCTGGAAGAATGATCTAAATATTCAGAAGTCCTGGAAAAAAAATCAGGAACAGTTAACACCAACCATGGCTTAAACTCCTTTGCAGCTAATATAATCTATACTTGAACGTACTATAATGTGTCATGTGTTATCTCCTGGAAAGAAGATCTAATAATGACTCGAATCTTATTCTACTTTACTGACCCAGTTTGTAAGTATGTCACTGCTGAATATGCCAGCAATGCAGAGAATGAGATTGCGATATGCCACACAATTCTCTGACCTCTCCCTTTTTCTTAACACAAGCCTTTCTCTGTGTCAGCATTACGAGCACATCTCAGCATTCAACAATCTTATTAATATCAGCTTACTGTATGCACAAGTGTCGTGCACGCAGGGTAGAATTCTACCCAGAGCTACCGCTGGCCAGTTTAGAGTTTTGACAAATTCGTCATTTGAAGAACTTTTTGTTTCCATTCCGAATGTGCAATTTTTACCCTAGATTGTTCTATGGGGCAGAGACTAAAATTCCGTTCTTCTAATTGTAATCATAGCACATAATAAAGCTAGGGTTGCCAGATGGCTTCTCCAAAAATACTGGACACAATGGCGACTGGTGTGAAGTGCTCGACACACACACTCGCCTCTCACTGCTCCATGCTGTTTCCTCCTCTCCTTGGCCTCACCCCCAGGCTCCTGCCACCTTCTCCTAATTGGCTGCTGCTGGGTAATGCAGCCAATCAGAATGGTGGAAGCTGCACAGGCCCCTAGGAACAGCCCTACACTCTCCCTGGTCGGGGAAATCCCGTAGCCCCCCAAGCCGGTCAGGTCACTATGTCCAGAGAGGTAATACCGGTATACACATACATGTTCAGAGAGGTAATACTGGTATACACATACATGTTCAGAGAGGTAATACCGGTATACACATACATGTTCAGAGAGGTAATACCAGTATACACATACATGTTCAGAGAGGTAATACCAGTATTAACTCTCATTTTTTACTGGACAGAGTGTCCAAATACAGGAAAGTCTGGTTCAATAATACTGGACACCTGGCAACCCTAGTTATGTAGCACGGTAATATAGCATCTGAAAAGCCCATGGTTGCTGTCATAGATGAGTACACCCCAGCACGTCGAGATGTGCGTCTTAGTATTTCCCAGTCAAAATGTGTACGGAAATAAATACGCACATACATTAAATGGCAGCACATTAAAATCTGAACCTTGGATCTTCTTCTGCACCCCCGTTGCTCTTAATTCTTCTATGTTTCACACAGCTTAGTTTGATGATTCATATCCTGCTTGGTGGGTTAGCCCCTGCACAGTGTGTGGGACCAGCAAAGCATAGCCATGCATCGTATCACTGGCCAATCCCGCAGTTGGAGAGTTAAAGTAGCAGTCACACTGGCGAGCACTGACGCTTCCATGGTCTGAAATATACATACTTTCACTTTTTGAACGGCTTTAACCATCCTGATAACATGCTGATTGTGGATTCCTTCTGAGAGAAACAGGATTGAAATTAATATCTGTGCGCTTATAAAAAAAATGCTGAATCTTAGTAACCTTCAAGGAAAATCAGCGTAAATGACATATTCCCTGCCTAGCACCTACTGTGTCGTGCAGAAAATAGTTTAACTGTAAATGCGTCTGTATAGGAGCTTTTAAGACACTACAAGTCTCATCTTCAGATTTGGCCAATTAAAAAACAATATGCTGGTATTATGAAGCAAATGTTAAAAATAGCACACAACTCATGACCAGGGCGAGGCCTTTCACGTTATTCCAGCTCAGTATATCGTATTTTACGAAGCACAGTTAATGACATTATCTTTGTGCATGGCATTTAGTCACCACCTAGTGGCCAAGTTGCGGATGGAAGTACATTAACCTTTGAGTGCCAGAGGGTCCGCGGCACCAGAGTGCCACAGCCACTCCGGCACAATCCAATCATGTGGCCACTCCTAGGGAGTGACGTCGCTGATGACGTGTACAGTAGAAGAGAAGTCTCGTCCAGTCAGATTGCTTTCAGTGCTCGGATCTTCCCTGGAAAACAAGCAAAAAGTCCATGACGTAGATGCTAAGCCATGGGGCCCCTTGAGTGTCACACCTCATGACGTGGTAGGTACTGTACGTGATGGGGCACTCAAGGGTTAAAAGGGGTAATTCTATATTACCCAATGTGGCCGCTCAGGCTGTTTTTGGATTAAAATCCTCATTGAAGTCAATGAGGATTTTCGACTACAATCGGCCTGAACAGCCACTTCAGACTATATAGAATTCCCCTACAAGGGCCTAGCTCAATAATGTATTGCAAAATGAATGTCAGTGTTAGCAATTAGATTTGTGGGTATTGACATATAAGGGCTGTGAAGATTTCTATTTTAGAATTGTCCAATGGAGTTCCACTTAGAAGAATGCCAATGCCAAGGCAGTGAGAGAACCTACTGATCGGTGCTTCATCCACTACAAAAGCTACCTGTATTAATATATCATTGAAGAGTGTGTGGGAGTAGGGTGCTCAAATATAGGTGTGTATCATGCCGTATATACAGGTTCATATGAAGGCGGTCAAACTGGAACCCATCATGGTATATAACAATCCATAAAGAAACATATTCCAGGGGCAACCAGACCTAGCAGTGTCCACTTGACCACTGCATCCAATGGTCTTGGTGTATAGACCCCACAGTAATCCCAAATAGGGTCAAGGTAAGCAATAGGGGCTACAGCCCATTACCTGCCCATAGGAAGATCCAGAATAAATCCAAAATTCCTAGGTTCCAAGGCGTGAGATCCTGCAGAGTTGATCAGCATACAGAAAGGATGAGGTATGTCCCTATGGGATGAAACGCGTTGGTGCGTTAGCTCTCTCTTCATCACTGTATACAGATAAATACCCATTAACTTTTTATATGGAGTTGCCCTGAATTTATTTCTTCACGGATGGATCCTGTGCTGTGCTCCTTTGCCTCATCCTTTCTGTATGCTGTATTAATATATACTCTGATATACATACAGCTCCCAAAGAGACTTTGATTCTAATCCCTCCTTTGTGACCTAAACGTTGAGAAAATGCAAAGCCTATTAAACAAACTGGGGCAGTAATGCAAAAAAAACAAAACAGGTTTGGGACCCAGCAAGAACTGCCGAACCTCACACGCTCCCTATCCAATTGTGACTAACACATTTCCCAGTGGGAACGTTTCTGTGTAACTGCAACTAACACGAAGGGGCCTATGCACTAAAGGTTCATAAAACAAATCGTTGGGCCATTTAAATCACCGTTTTTATGAGCGTTGCTATCACGGTATTCAGAAAGCCTTCATTACCTGTCATAGCAAAATTCACAAAACGGGCGATTAGCCGGTGATCTGATGAACGACCCTCCTACCCGGCGAGTTTTATCTGCTGCAGAGAGAGCTGCTCTGAGAGAGCCGTCTCTCCCTGTGCAAATATCGCCCAAAATGTATGTGTATAAATTTAAATTTTGTTAATAATTTAGATGAGCAGGGGGTCTCCTGAGTTGAACCGCATTGGTTTCAGCCTCAGGGACCCCCTACTTCCCGAGATACAGACCCCGTTATGGGGTGCCCGGTATCTCATATGCATTTTATTCCCATGGTCACGTGACGCGGACATTTAAATGCATAGGAGATACCGGCCCCCCATAACGGGGCCGGTATCTCGGGAAGTAGGGGGTCCCTGAGGCTATCCGCTATGGTAATGAAGTTTACTGTAAATGCATTTTTATTGCATAGGGTTCATGCCAGCGGTCTCTGGTGCTAATATTAATGGATATCAGCTCCAGAGATTCCCGGCATCAATCCTATGCAGGAAAAATGCATTTTTTTTCTCAGTCCCATCTCGCCGCTTCTCTGCAGGTTTCCAACACCTTTATGCCAACTTTTTCTAGCATGAGGATTTTGTGATAAAATCACCATTCTAGAGCGGTGATAGGCGTTCATAGCCTAATCACTGCTACTAGGATTACGCGAGTTTATGAACATGCCGAAAAACCGGCGATAAGTGGCTTATCACCGCTGCCTCAGTGATTGTTTTTATGAGCAATTTTTTGGGGGCGATTCAGTCTTTTATCACCCACTTATCACCGCTTACTGAATAGCAGTAGGCATTTTGGGCGATAAGTGCTTGATAAGTGGCTTATGAACGCTTACTGCTTAGGCCCCTAAATGCCTTTGCCTTTCTAAATCTTTCTAGATACTACATACAGCCTCAGGTTGCCACCTGGTGGTCAATCGAAGACGTTTATCCAGCCTTGGGTTTTATGGGGTGGATAATATATGATAAAAAAAAAAACTGTCTCAAAATGCTCAAGTAGTCTTACAAATAGTAAAAGGGAGATTTTTTTGCAATTAACTTGGCCTGGATGAATAGTATTTTTTGGTGCTGAAGAGCCAGCCAGTAATTCTGCTACATCTGTTCATGGATTTCTCATTTTTCTCTAAGACAAGAGCAAACGTGGGGTATAAATAGTCAATGGATAAAGGATATCAAGTTAAAATACTGTAAGTCTATACAATGGTTTATTTTAAAGTACTATATCAGCTATATCCTCTCATTGACTGTCAAACATCTCAGGGGTAGATTCTCTGAAGTCTGGGGCTTCTAACGTGAGAACGGGAATCCTCAAAGCTAAACATACTGTATGCAAAACCAACGACCGTTAGTGATCTCATTAGCATAGGGTTAACACCATGTGAAGTTAGCACTGCTTTGGGTTAGCTTCACATAACATGGTGTTAAGCCTGTCTTTACCCAAAGGAGGCGTTACTACCATGGAGGCCCTGAATAGGTGTTTAATGGAAGTAAAAAGAGAGAAGACGGGAGAGGAAAAGAACCGTGTAAATAACAATATTATAGTTAAATCATACATGTGGTCTTACACTTATTCCAGACCGTGTAACATACCTACTGTATTTCAGGGTCTGGATGCGAGTAACGCCACCTTTAGCTGTAACCTAACTAATGTAACATTAAATGCAGTAACTATAACGGAGCTCTTGGGATATGGCTGGTTAGAAGGAACACCTCTTTTGTACATCATTAGCACGAGCGTACGTTGTAGTAACGCAAGGGCCCGTTACGGCTGAAATCAGTACTTAACGCGTCATTGCTGAGCTTTGAAGATCCCCGTTACAAGTTCACATCTCATTAAGTCATTAATGGACTTCTGAAGATCTACCCCACATTTTCAATTAAAGATGGAGCCTCCCATATATAGGATTTCTAATACACATGTAGCCACCTTTGTGTATTACTATTGTCACTTAAAAAGTGAAGGGCTCTAGAGGGTAAATTGTATGGGTAGTTACAATTGTATTGTCTCTATCCATCACATGGGGTAGGATGACAAGGCAAAACCTATCCACACCTACTTTCTAGAAGGTGCCTAGTGATGACACTAAGTAAAGATACTTTGCAGAATCCAAACCCTTCCCCTAGTAGCCATAGTGATTAGTGATGTCACTATGGGGAATATAAAGTGGGGATGGAATATTCTAGTTCAGGTTCCAGGAGGTAACAGAAAGTGGAGGAGCCTGTATATATTTACCATATCGCCTCTTAAATGCCTCTTTTCTAATGTAAACAAAACTAATTTAGCTAGCCTCTGCTCATAAATCAGATTATCCATCCCCTTTATTAATTTGGTGGCTCTTCTCTGCACTTTTTCTAGTTTCATAATGTATTTTCTATGGAGTGGTGCCTAAAAATTGTACTCCATATTCAAGGTGTGGTCTTACTAATGCTTTACATAGTGGCACAATTATGTTTACTTCCCTTCCATCTATTCCTCGTTTAATGCAAGATAAGATCTTGTTTGCCTTTGCAGCTACTGCATGACTTTGGGCACTATTGCTAATCCTGCTGTCTACAAGCACTCCTAAATCCTTCTCCATCAAGGATTCTTCACATTTATCCCCATTTAATTTGCAAGTTACCCGTTTATTCTTGTTTCCCAAATGCATAACCTTACATATATCTGTATTAAATCTCATCTGCCATTTACCTGCCCAAGTTTCAATCCAAAAGTATTGGATACTATTCTACAACAAGCTTACCTCAACTTGGGATGGAGGTTGGAGCTTCAACAGTTGCCGCCTGTTCTACGGCGATGATGTACTGTGGGACATGTCCTTTACTGAAATACTTAAGATATTCGTATCTGAAGTATTACAATTCTGTATCTGCTGAATATGTAGATATGTCATTAGTGTTATAGCATGTAGCAGCATTCACTTTTGACCTTATTATTGCATTGCACCTGCATTTATAGGTACACTGATTATTGTGATAAAAGCGATTAATGTTGTTTATATTCTGTATTATGTGTATGGGTTCGTCATTGCTCTGATGTATCTGTCAAATATGTAGGTACACTGCTAATTACTTTATACTGTACTAATGAAAATCAATGTTGTACCCAACATTCTGTAATGTCTAATAAAATTTAACAGTAATGTTATACTTTATTAGATATTATAGAATGTTAGGAACAACATTGATTTTCGATAGGGGAGAGTGTAACTCCCCTTTGTGATAATTGTCTTCAGTTAAAAGGTTAAGGGTCATAGAACCTTTTAATGAAAAAATCCCAAAAGGGGGTAACACTCTCCCCTATCGATAGGGCCTAGAGGGTTAATTGTATGGGCAGTTACAATTGTATTGTCTCTATCCATCACATGGGGTTGGATGATTAGGCAAAACCTAGCCACACCCACTTTCTAGAAGGTGCCTAGTAATGTCACTAAGTAAAGATACTTTGTAGAATTCAAACCCCTCCCCTAGTAGCCATAGTGATTAGTGATGTCACTATTGGTTATATATAATGGGGATGGAACGTTCTAGTTCAGGTTCCAGGAGGTAGCAGAAAGTGGAGGAGCCTCATAGTTAAAGTGTAAGTCTGGTTTAATTGTATAGCTATGTGTAGTAAGGATGTCAGATCAACTTTATTGTTTTTAGTTAGGGAACTTGCCCCTGTATCTAGGTCCTCTAGTAGAGGCCAACATTCGATCTTAGCCAAGTGAGAGGAACAAGCATGGTGCTCCACAGGGGGTCTTTACCGCAAGGATTCCGGAACACTATTATGGATCAGCCAGACGGACTGGTACTAATGGAAGCCTAAGTTAAATAAGACAACAAAGGTAATGTCCCCAGCACTCTTGAGAATAAATTGAAAAAACACAGGAATATGCCAAAAAATAGATTGTATTGTAATAGAACTGTACAATAAAGGATATAGATATATATATATATACATAGGATATTGACATTGACCTAGGACTAATCTATGTAAACAAAAGAGAAGAAATGGCAAAAATGGGAGGGGAGGGAGAGAAGGGAAAACAAGGAAAACACAGTGGGGAATTGGGTACAAACAATAAACTGCCTAACGGCAAAAAAAGGGAGTAAGTGTGGTGGAGCAAAAGAGGGCTGACTACCTCTGGATGGAGCGTTTCGGGGCTAACTACCTCATCCTCAGGCCCGTTCCCACAGAACCTTAAAAAAGGAACTTGTGGTACTTCCCTTCATGCCATACCACAAAATATCTCGCTCCCGTCTGAATGGAATATTGAACAGAACAAAAATAAGAAAAAATCGTGTTCGCATAGACAGGAAAATGTAAAGAGAGGAAATAGTATATCAATTCATACGTGTCACCAGTCTCTGGAGAAGCTTATTGACACGTACTGTATGAATTGATATACTATTTCTCTGCAATCCTGTTATTGCTGTTCTTGGTGTTTGTTACACTGCTGGCTTTCTATTTAGGAATTGTGAGTGACCCTAGGTTCACAAGGTGTATAGGAGTATTGGATTTTCTAGTGACTCACCTGTGTGTGTACATATTATAATATATACACAACTCATGTTTTAATTGATTTTATTTAGTTTAGAGCGAGCGCTTCATGTTGTTAGTTTTTGATTATCAATAAAGTATTTGTTATTTTGCCAATTGGCGTTTTAGTGGTAATTGTCCTCTCACAGTGATGGGAGCGATTACTTACCTGTACTGTATGGTTGATTGAACCACTTGTATATATTTGGTATTTAAACCCTCCTACTTACCTTAGCCCTGTGTGCAACAAATGTGGATCTTTTGGGGAGGACTCTAAGCCTCCTCTATGTGTTTGTGTACATATTATAATACCAAGATTTCTCCCATTAGCATCTGTAAGGTATCAATTAGATTACTGGCAGCAGCAGTTTAAACTTAAGTGGACACTTTCATTTTCAATAGGTGTTCCTCTTTTTAGACTTCCCTGTCTATGCGAACATGATATTTTTCTTATTTGTGTTGTGTTCAATATTCCATTCAGACGGGAGGGAGATATTTTGTGGTATGGCATGAAGGGAAGTACCACAAGTTCCTTTTTTAAGGTTCTGTGGTAATGGGCCTGAGGAAGGGGTAGTCAGCCCCGAAACGTTGCCCCTCTTTTGCTCCACCACACACTCACTTTTTTGCCGTTAGGTAGTTTATTGTTTGTACCCAATTCCCCTTGTGTTTTCCTTGTTTTCGCTTACCTCCCTCCCCGCCCATTTTTGCCATTTCTTGGCTTGTGTTTACATAGATTTTTCCTAGGTCAGTGTCAATATCCTATGTATATATATATATATATATATATATATATATATATATATATATATATCCTTTATTGTACATTTCTATTACAATACAATCTATTTTTTGACATATTCCAGTGTTTTTTTCAGTTTATTCTCAAGAGCGCTGGGGACATTACCGTTGTTGTCTTATAGATTTGGGAGGGTTAATGGCCCCTCCTATTGTGCCCGTGCACCGGTCATTATATAACTCTATATTCTACTTAGGAATGCTGTCTTTAACACCGTATCTTTTCCTACGTTAAATACATAGGGATGGGAGGATGAACCTTCAGCTACCTACCATAGATCCCAGGCAGAGAAGCAACCGGTAGCTTTATAGCAAAGGACTAAGAATGGCCCCCTTCATTCAACCTCATAGCATACATGCCCACCCCGTTCGGATGCCAGCAACCCTGAGAAAGTAAATAGAGACACTGAGCACCTCGATGTGACACTCGATAATACACCTTGATGTGACACTCTTTTTTAAAGAGGGGTTACACACATACAGGTGCGCCGACGAGTATTCTAAAACTTGCCTTGGAAAATTTGGGGCTATCACCAACAAGAACCAGGTACATGCTGGGTACGTGCTTCAACATTTCAGTGGCATTTCTGCAGAGAGTAATGGCCCATCGGATTAACACAGCAGGGGTCCCTGGCAGTCCCATTCAGTTTGAATGGGACTGCCAGGGACCCCTGCTGTCAATACGATGGGCCATTAGTCTGTCTGCAGAAATGTCACTGAAATGTTGCAGCATGTACCTAGCATGTACCTGGTTCTTGTTGGTGATTGCCCCAGATTTGTTTTAGAATACTCGTCGGCACTACAGTATTGATATAGCCTTTTAACAATCCTTATTACATAGTATTTCTTTTCTTTTTCTATGCTTCTAAACACTCTGTGTCTGCGTAAACTCGTCTGACTAATCATCTGTATCAAATATAAGGCACTTTGATTAACAGGTTTCTTACATCTCAGGAGATATATAGCCCTTCTGAGCTTTCTAAAAAATATTGTCCCTGTGGTTCCTGCTCACAGTGTGTTCCGTATGCTGGTTAAATAAACGAGGCAAAGTTAGGAATGGAGACATTTATTTTATTATTATGAAAAGATTTTGCTAGCAAAAATGAATTTACAGATATAAAAAAAATACACACTGTACAAAACAGGAAATGGGATTTACAAGCTTCCCCGAGCGGTTCAAAAATAAACATTTTGTTTTTACATTAAACATCCTTTTTTTTTTTAACATTTTGAATGTGAGCCAGAAATATGAAGGTCATTTTAGCATTAAGGAAGTTATTTTCTACATTATATATATATATATCTTTGTCCAAACTAAAACACAAAATAAAGTAGAAAGTGTGTTTTTATCTTAATAAAAAGTGTTCTTTGGTATTTTTTAAACATTATTTTATTCAAGAGTTAAGAGGGAATTAGCTTAGGCAGCCAGGGGGCAACTTCTTCTCAAGGACCCAGTCTACATCCTAAAGCTGTCATATAATGTAGGTATTGCATTGGACCTATCATCAATCTTTCGTGAAGAGTCACCCACAATTTGAAGTCCATCTTATGTACATGTGCCAGCTTTGCAGTTTCACTAGACAGCTTCTCAGAGTTTCCAACTTCATGTGTCCAAACTTTCTACATATGCTCCGACTAAAGTCTTCAGTGAAGCGTGGTGCATATCACTAATCACAGGGGTAGACAGGTCAACGGCATTTGATGACATTTCTGCATAAGTTGTCTAAGTGATATACCATGAACAACTTTCAATTAAGGATTCTTTTTATTTGTTTCTCCAGCATATCATAAAAAAGTGAGAAACCACAACATGAGCTGTCGGAGGTAGCAGAAAGTTTCCCTTGTGAGGTTGTTCTTTGATCAGGAAGCCACAAAAGCAGTGATATCTACTGTAACTAGCATATCCTGCAGAGAACTGTGATACAGGTAGCTGCAATTGTCAATTGGGCTTTGAAGCCAGGAATAGGTATTTGTTGATTAACAAAGCTATTAACCTCTAGGCCTAGATTTACTAAACGGTGATAAGCCTAAACACACTATAAGGCCCATTCACGTGAAAGGGCCTTAAGGTGTGCTAAGGCTGTGTCAATGTTTTTTTTTAGCTTTGTTAAACTTTAAGGAACATCAAATATTCTTTTATTAGGAGCCCTTGAATGGGTATTATTTGATGCTAGCTTAGCTCATATAGTCTGACATTTTCATTTAAAAAAGGGGATAAGTTGGTGATAACCTAAATCCTAAAGTAAATTTGTCCAATTTCATCTACATGAGGCACCCAGGGTTGTAATCACAGAACATGTGCAAATATAGTCATACAGTAAATGTGACTTTCATGATAGAGTTGTTTTTTTTTTTTTTTAAAAAACGATCATTTAGGAGAAAAATTTGCTATGGACATGGTATCAATGTGCTTTTCTGGGCCAGAAAAAAACTTGCATCCTGCCTTTTCTTTTTATCAGACCATTTACAAAATTCCCAGCATTTTCAAAGATCAAGAAGTCAAAGTTTTTTGAGTGAGCTCTGCACCATGTAAGATCAATTTGATCTGGGCAGCTGTCATACACGTCCCTTCCAATCTAATACTGGACTACTCAAGAGATAGAGTTGAGAAACTTGTTCTCACCAGTCAAAGAAGTCAGCATGGAGCTCAGGTCTCCCACAGCCATGTTCGGATGCATAGCTGTTGGGTTGCGAGGAGTGTTCAAGTGCGAGGAAGCTTGAGAGGAGCATGGTAGGCCACTTGGACTTAAGCTAACCGGCATCAGGGAAGGATGGTCAGTGTCATCTATAATGGCAGTAAAATCAATTTGTGTATTCTCCAAATCAAGACTGTCTAATGGATTGGAGGCTGGACATGAGCTTGTGTAAGGCATAGAGTCTGTCTTGAGGAAGCCCAGGTTGTTATTGAACTGGCCATGTTGATGTCTGTCACAGCTGGTCTGGTTGTGACTTAGTGGTGGTGCAAGTTTATGAGTCCCTCCTTTCCCATGATGCATCTCGACCTGCCCTGAGTAATACATTATGCTGGTGTTGTCATTGGTTTCTGGTTGAGACTGAATTGGAGGCAGATGGAGTAATCTTCTAGGGCTGGATTCAGATGATTGATAGGATGGGCTGAGTTGGGGTGGGCTTCCCATGTATGTTGACTGGCTGGACATACTGTGCTGCCTGCTTAGAGGCTTAGGGCCACAAGGTGGATGGGGCACCATGTCTAAATTATAGCATTGGCTGCCTGGGTTCATCAGGGATTTAGTGTGACTTGATTGGCTATCTTGGGAACCTGGACTCATTAGGTTACTTTGTGTTGGTTTTTCCTGATAATTCATGTACTTGGGGCTCATAAAAACCTGGCCATGAGGTGTATTCTTGGTATGATTCTGTCCAGTATCCACTCCTTCCCCAGTGCTTCCCATCATGGGCACATTTTTGGGCTGCTGCTCCCACATCAGTGCTTGTTGGGATTGAACATAGTTTCTGACCATCATCTCCTTCACTTGCATCATAGGTGTCTGAGACCTACGCCCCTGAGGGCTCAGCATGCTAGGGTTGAGACCCATGTTGAAGCAAGTGTCCGGTTGGCTATCAGATTGTCCTTGATAATCACAGTTCACATCTCCAGGGGATATGGCCATAGTATTTGACTGGGTGAAAGCATGCTGCTGCATTGTGGGATTCTTCATGTTCTGACAGGACATCATGGAGGGCATAGACTGATGAAACTGTTGCTCAGGTTTGATCTGCACCTGACCAAACTGGTTACATCTTTGATTATTCATAAACACCCCCTGTTGACATGAATTACTGTTCACCATGCCAACGTGTTTGACTTGCTCTGGCACTGTGGGGTTTGAGTAATGGGTGTGGCACTGGTTTCCAGGTTGTACATTTGATGGTATTATCTGGTGGTGGGGGCTCTGGCCAGCTTCCACGTCCATTGTCCTTGAACTTACTTCATTCCACTGTATGGGTAAGTTAGCATTGCTGCTCATCTGTCTCATGTTCAGGAAAGGCTGGTTGCGCACTGTCATTTGGCACTGGTTATAATCTATTTGAGCCAAAACATTGCTCTGCGCTGAATGGTTTTCTGGATTCACATGTATGTTGCCCATAGCTCTTTGAGAACTACTGTAAGAATTCTGGTTTTGCACATTCAACCCATGAGGTTGGTGGTTGAAGTTCGTCTGATCATTGGGAACAACCATCTGAGATCCTTGACCCTGATAGCCAATATAGTGCTGCATCTCATTATGTGACATCATGTTGTGCTCCTTAGTGTTGGATGCTCCATCTATGCCAATGGATTCCATGAACACATTCTCAGTTATGCTGGGAGGCCGGGGGGAAAAAATATGCCTTTGCAAGTTGGCATCTGAGCCTCCAAATGCTTGTTGTAGACCATTAGCTTGTCTTCCCATCATGGAGAAATTCATGTTTGTCATACTCTTAAAACGTTGGACTTTGGGGACTGCCTGAGGATCTCCACCCGTTCTTGCAGGGTCACTGGCTCTTCTAATTCCAGCTCCTGGTGCCTGAGCTGGGTGAATTATGCCTGTGCCATAGCTGTGGTATTCATTGTTACTGTGTCTTCTGTGAGGTCCATTAGCTAGCAGAGAAGAAATGGATGACCCACGGTGATCACCAGCAACAAATCCCATTCTGTTGTTTATGCTCATCCTTTCCATGTTGGGCAGTGGCGTGGGAGGGGGGCCCCCAGTTGCTGCAGCATACTTGGCCTTCAGTCTGTAGTGCTGTGCTGGAGTAAGTCCTGGGAGCCCAGTAGCATGAATAGCTTCATTGGAATGTCTTGAAGTGTCAGGTGAAATGGGGTCATATGTATCAACCATGTTACCGACATCACCGGACCTTTGGTTGGAAAGGTATGGTGACACCACTGAGGATCTGCGGCTCACTGTATAGGCTGAGCTCATAGTGCTGGTGGTGCTGTTCCGTCTGTCATTCAGCTGGTTTATGGGGTCGCTGGCAGACAACTCCATGATGTGGTGGCCGGTGGCCATTCCCAGTGGTCCACAGATACCTGCCAACTCCCCCCGAGGACCTGGAGAAGCAAGAATGAGATTATCATTTTCCGATGCAGTACAGCTCACTTATTGTCCGTGAGACCTATCTTTTTTTTCTGAAATAGAAAATCAGAGGTGAAATGTTACAGGGGCTGGCTAAAACTATAGTACCTTTTTTCTGCTTTACCCTCTTGCTGTACACCATCAGCTCCCTTATCTTAATCTGTCTTAGTATCCTATCATTCTCTCCCTTAAATTTATTGTCTGTTCTCTCTCATGTTCGTCTCCCTCACCCAGCTTCCTGTTCCTCTCCCATTTTCCCACCCATGTCTGTATTTTATTCCCTCCAAGTGTTTGCCACCCTCTCTTTATCTTTCTGTTCCAATGCCTCTTTCAGTCAAAAGTAGGGGCAGTTGTAGCAACACATACCAGTGTTCTGCGTGGAAGGCAGTTTGCAAGTCTTTCCAGAAGCTGGTGCTTTGCGCAGCTGGTTCAGTTTATCAATCCTGAGGTTCTCTAGCTTCCTCAGGGCTGAAGCCCCTGCAGTACCCATAGATTCCACTGATGGGATGTCCTCAAGGTTGGAGAGGTCCTCAAAGCTCCCGCCTGTGTTGGCATTCATTTCCACCCCACTGTCATTATTGTTGGTGCTGCCCAGTGGGGACCTTTCACTGCTGCAAGATGACTGTCCACCAGGACTGGGCTGGGACTTCTATACACCAAAGAAGATAGAAAAATCTTAGTGGTTAGAATAGTTTTCTAGAGCACTTAACTTAATTTATACAGATTTAGTAAAAATATAGATATTACAGTGCGATGCGTTAATGCTACCTAGATATTTATCGCAAGAAATACCGAAGCTCCATTGAAAATAATGGTAACACGCGTGTTATCTCTTTAAAACACTCAATATTTTCGGTGTTATTTATTGCAGTAACAGGGGTAATAGAGCCCCTACATCTGTATCTCCAAGGCTGATATTCAGCGACTTTGCACCGGTTGTAAAAATGCTTACCAGTGTGGCGCCGGTGGCCAATGCACATCAGGATTAATGAATGGGGCCTGGGCACCCTCCCCTCCAGCAACCTATGCGTTTTGAGCTCTGTGATAGGAATTGTGGGGCACAACTATTCAGTGCTCAGTGGTGATTGACAGCTGATGAGCACTGAAAAATCAGACCCGACAATTCCTAGAGAAGCGCACCATGTAGAAGGGTGGCAACGGCAGCAGGCAGTTTCCCGCCTGCAGAGAGGTGTGTCTAAGGGGGCAGAGAGATGTGTGTAAGGGGGCAGAGAGGTGTGTGTAATGAGGGAGAGAGGTGTGTAAGGGGGAAGAGGTGTGTGTTTAAGGGGGCATATATGTGTGTTTGTAACGGGGAAGAGGTGTGTGTGTGTGTGTGTGTAAGGGGGCAGAGAGGTGTGTGTGTAAGGGGGCAGAGAGGTGTGTAAGGGGGCAGAGAGGTGTGTGTAAGGGGGCGAGAGGTGTGTGTGTAAGGGGCAAAGAGGTTGTGTGTGTGTGTGTGTAAGGGGACAGAGAGGTGTGTGTAAGAGGGAGGGGTGTATGTGTGTAAAGAGGTGTGTGTTTAAGGAAGCAAAGAGGTGTGTGTAAGGGGGAAGAGAAGTGTGTGTAAGCGGAAGACAGGTGTGTGTAAGAAGGGAGAGAGGTGTGTGTGTGTGTGTGTGTGTGTGTGTGTGTGTAAGGGGGCAGAGAGGTGTGTGTGTAAGGGGGAGAGGTATGTGTGTGTAAGGGTGAAGAGAGGTGTGTGTAAGGGGGCAGAGAGGTGTGTGTAAAGGGGCAGAGAAGTGTGTGTAATGGGGGAGAAGTAAGGTGTGTGTGTAAGGGGGCAGAGAGGTGTGTGTGTGTGTGTAAGGGAGCAGAGAGGTGTGTGTAAGGGGGAGAAGTGTCTGTGTGTAAGGAGGTGTGTGTTTAAGGGGGCAAAGAGGTGTGTGTAAGGGGGAGAGAGGTGTGTAAGAAGGAATAGAGGTGTGTGTAAGCAGAAAACAGGTGTGTGTAAGAGGGGAGAGAGGTGTGTGTGTAAGGAGGCAGAGGTGTGCGCGTGTGCGTGTGCGTGTGTGTGTAGAGAGGTGTGTGTAAAGGGGCAGAGAAGTGTGTGTGTGTAAGGGAGGAGTGAGGTGTGTGTTTAAGGGGCATAGAGGTGTGTGTAAGGGGGCATGGAGGTGTGTGTAAGAGAGGGCAGAGAGGTGTGTGTGTGTGTGTGTCTGAGGGGGCAGAGAGGTGTGTGTAAGGGGGAGAGAGGTGTGTGTGTAAGGAGGCAGATAAGTGTGTGTAAGGGGGCAGGGAGGTGTGTGTAAGGGGGCAGGGAGGTGTGTGTAAGGGGGGAGATAGGTGTGTGTAAGGAGGAGAGGTGTGTGTAAAGGGGAGAGGTGTGTGTGTAAGGGGACAAAGAGGCGTGTGTAAGAGGGAGGGTGTGTGTGTAAAGAGGTGTGTGTTTAAGGAGGCAAAGAGGTGTGTGTAAGGGGGAGAGGTGTGTAAGGGGGAGAGGTGTGTAAGGTGGGAGAGGTGTGTGTAAAGGGGAGAAAGGTGTGTAAAGGGGCAGAGTGGTGTGTAAGGGGACAGAGAGGTGTGTGTAAGAAGAAGGAGGGGTGTGTGTGTAAAGAGGTGTGTTTTTAAGGGGGCAAAGAGGTGTGTTTAAGGGGGCAAATAAGTGTATGTAAGGGGGAAAAGAGGTGTGTGTAAGGGGGCAAAGAGGTGTGTGTGCAAGGGGGCAAAGAGGTGTGTGTGCAAAGGAGGAGAGAGGTGTGGGTAAGGGGAGAGAGGTGTGTAAGGGGGAAGAGAGGTGTGTGTAAGGCAGAAGACAGGTGTGTGTAATAGGGGAGAGGTGTGTGTAAGGAGGCAGAGAAGTGTGTGTGTAAAGGGGCAGAGAGGTGTGTGTGTGTGTATGTATAAGGGGGCAGAGAGGTGTGTGTGTAAGGGGGCAGAGAGGTGTGTGTGTAAGGGGGAAGAGGTGTGTGTAAGAGGGGAGAGATGTTTGTGTGTGTAAGGGGGAAGAGAGGTGTGTGTATAAGGGGACAGAGAGGTGTTTGTGTAAGGTGGAGAGAGGTGTGTGTCTGTGTGTAAAGAGGTGTGTGTTTAAGGGGGCATAGAGGTGTGTGTTTAAGGGGGCATAGAGGTGTGTGTAATGGGGAAGAGGTGTGTGTACGAGAGGGCAGAGAGGTGTGTGTAAGAGGGAAAGGTGTGTGTAAAGGGGGAAAGTGTGTGTGTGTAAGGGGGGAGGTGTGTGTAAGGGGGCAAAGAAGTGTGTGTAAGGGGGCAAAGAAGTGTGTGTAAGGGGGGAGAGAGGTGTGTGTAAGGGGGAAGTGGTGTGTGTAAGAGGGGAGAGCGGTTTATGTGTAAGGGGGAAGAGAGGTGTGTGTGTAAGGGGACGGAGAGAGGTGTGTGTAAGGGGGCAAAGAGGTGTGTGTGTGTGTGTGTGTGTGTGTGTGTGTGTGTGTGTGTGTGTGTGTGTGTGTGTGTAAGGGGACATAGAGGTGTGTGTAAGAGGGAGGGGTGTGTGTAAGGGGGCAAAGAGGTGTGTGTAAGGGGGCAGATAAGTGTGTGTGTAAGGGGGAGATAGTTGTGTGTGTAATTGGGCAGAGAGTTGTGTGTAAGGTGGCAAAGAGGTGTGTGTAAGGGGGAGACTGGTGGGTGTAAGGGGGAAGAGATGTGTGTAAGGGGGAGGGAGGTTTGTCTGTAAGGGGGGAGAGAGGTGTATGTGTAAGGGGGAAGTGAGATGTGTGTAAGGGGGAGATAGGCGTGTGTAAGAGTGGAGAGAGGTTTGTCTGTAAGGGGGGAAGAGAGGTGTATGTGTAAGGGGAAGAGAGATGTAAGTGGGAAGAGAGGTGTGTGTAAGTTGGAAGAGAGGTGTGTGTAAAAGGGGAGATAGGTGTGTGTGTAAGGGGGCAGAGAGGTGTGTGTAAGGGGGCAAAGAGGTGTGTGTAAGGGGGGAGAGAGGTGTGTGTAAGGAAGGAGAGAGGTGTGTGTAAGGGGGAAGAGGTGTGTGTAAGAGGGGAGAGCGGTTTATGTGTAAGGGGGAAGAGAGATGTGTGCAAGGGGGAAGAGAGGTGTGTGTGTGTGTGTGTGTGTGTGTGTGTGTGTGTGTGTGTGTGTGTGTGTGTGTGTGTGTGTGTGTGTGTGTGTAAGGGATGGAGAGAGAGGGGAAATAGGTGTGTGTGTAAGGGGGCAGAGGTGTGTGTGTGTGTGTGTGTGTAAGGGATGGAGAGAGGTGTGTAAGGGGGCAGAGAGGTGTGTGTAAGAGGGTAGAAAGGTAGGTGTGGAAGGGGACAGAGAGGTGTGTGTAAGAGGGAGAGGTGTGTGTAAGGGGGCAAAAAGGTGTGTGTAAGGGGGCAAAGAGGTGTGTGTAAGGGGGCAGAAAGGTGTGTGTGTAAGGGGACAGAGAGGTGTGTGTAAGGGGACAGAGAGGTGTGTGTAAGAGGGAGGGGTGTGTGTGTAAGGGGGCAAATAGGTGTGTGTGTAAGGGGGCAAAGAGGTGTGTGTGTAAGGGGGAGATAGGTGTGTGTAAGGGTGAGATAGGTGTGTGTGTAATGGGGCAGAGAGTTGTGTATAAGGTGGCAAAGAGGTGTGTGTAAGGGGGAGAGGTGTGTGTGTGTAAGAGTGGAGAGAACTTTGTCTGAAAGGGGGAGAGAGGTGTATGTGTAAGGGGAAGAGAGGTGTGTGTAAAAGGGGAGATAGGTGTGTGTGTGTAAGAGAGAGCAAAGAGGCGTGTAAGGGGGCAGAGAGGTGTGTGTATAAGGGAGGAGAGGTGTGTGTGTAAGAGGGGACAGAGAGGTGTGTGTAAGGGGGCAGAGAGGTGTGTAAGGTGGGAGAGAGGTATGTAAGATGGGAGAGAGGTGTGTGTAAGGGGGCAGAGAGGTGTGTGTGTAACAGTGGGGGAGAGGTGTGTGTAGGGGGAAAGCGAAAGTTATAGAGACCAGGGGGATGGAATAAGAGAGGCAGAGTTAAAGAGTGGGACTGAAAGGGGGCGTCAGAGAGATGGGGGAGTGACAGAGAGAGTGTGAGAGAGCTGGGGAGTGTGAGGAGAGGGAGAGTGGAAGGGAGATGTATGTGAGGATGTGAAAGAGGGGGAGTGTGAGAGGGAGAAGTGTGTGTGGTAAGTGACGGGAGTGTAAGGGGGGGTGCTTATGAAGGAGTGGAGTGTGTTGGGGGGGGTGTGTGTTAGGGGGGATGAGTGTGTGTTGGGGGGAGTGTGTGTGAGAATGAGATAATTTGCTAATAATGAACATACCACAGTGTACTGTATAATGATGCTGAGTTTTTATATGCTGATAATGAACACTATGTACTGTATAATGATGCCGAGTGTATATATACACTGATAAAAAAAACACGTCCAGGGGCCCGCCGCATAAAGATTATTTTACTGAGAGAACCTGTTGTGATAAATTGGAATATCAACTCTGTGTATGTCCTGAAAAAGTGGGGTCAAATGAGAATAATACTTTGTATATCAATTTTAGTAGTCATGCTTACGATCTCTTTGTGACGGTAGGGGTAAAATGGCTGCTGTTAATAAAGGTCAAGTCTGCCATTACTCCTACCTGTCAATAATACAGTGTATTATATTATGTTATATTTGTATTATGTCTGTAACTTGCCTGGTTCCAGCAGTTCATGGACCAGGGGTTAATGTGGTTGCAGGGGAAATGTTGCTAAACTGTCTGTGACATTTCCCTGTAGCAGTTTGTATGTTGCTCTTTTCAATGTTGCATTTCTACCCACCAATCAGGGCCTGGGCTCGTAGACAGCACCTGGCCCTGAATGTTTCTAAATTATGTTTTAAGTGTATAAAAAGGTAAGGAGGGAGACCCCTAGATAGCTCAAGTTCAAGCTCCATTTATGGTGGTGATTGCCAGCTGCAGATACAGAGCTCCAGTGCTGGTCCCAGGCCTGAAAACCAGTCCCTGTAGGCACTGAGCAAGAAGAAGGAAGATAACAGGAGAAATCTCTGCAAGGCGGTCCCTGCAACTAGGACTACAGGGTATTCCCCGTTTTTCCCCAGTTGTGAGTATGTGTGTTGTCTGTCTATTTGTCGGTTGTGGATACTTTTTCCAGTAAATTAATTTTATAAACTCTTGTGTTTCTGTCTGACGATATTGATCCCTGGTATTAGTCCTGGTCTCCCGTGACACTCTTATGGAGATATTTTCCATTAAAAAGCGAGTAATACTTAATAATACGTACAGTATCCAAGTCTCTATTACAGTAAATGGTAGAATAACTAAGTAATGCTCTTTAGACCTTAGGAACAAGTCCCATATCAGTTTATCCAAAAAACCTCAGTGGTGGTTCACAGTATATAACCAAATGTAGTTGTTCTCAGAATAAATCCAGGGGCTCTCCTCTCGTTTATAGATCAAAGGGTCTCAGCTTTTTTTTTTTTATATATAAATCAATGTGAAATCACTCCTTCTCTGGCACAAGCTGTGACTGAAAAGCTCTGTGACAAGACATCAGCAAGTGAGTCCGTTTTGTGATGGATTGTGCCACAGCTGGCCTATGGGTAGATATTAATACAGTTTGAGTATATATAAAACATAGTAAAAATTGTACTAAAATTGTACTGTAGCTGCCAGCCACCAATTCCCAAGTACTCACGGGATGTTTATAGGAGTTCCGTCAGCATGCTCCGGCCATGTAGGAAAACGAAGGATAGATAGAACAAACGGTGGTGCACTGCATGAAAGGGGCTGGACTGCTTGAAGATAAAATCAGTTTATTAGCACACAGCGAACCTCTATCGAGGGAACAAGTTAAACTCTAAAACTTTATTTTTGAGAGGCGTGAAACCTGTTAGAGCGTAACTTTTTCCCACAACAGAGGTTCGCTATGTGCGAATAAACTGATTTTATCTTCAAGCAGTCCAGCCCGTTTTCATGCAGTGCATCACCATTTGTTCTATCTGCTCTATCAATAAAGGCAGGTAAAAAAAGTTGTGTTCTTTTGCAATTAGGGGTGGTGACACCTATCTTGCAATAAATGGGAGTAAGGAAAGTAACCTACAGAAACCTTTTCTGTAGCAGTAGATTAGCACTTGTGCCCATATTATTAATCAGTTTTATGCCATCATATACTTTCCTGCGCTGGAAGAGACCTTACAACCCATTTACTTGAATAGGCTGTATGTAAAGAGTCTGCCAGGGATTGAACGTGCCTTATGGCTGTAGACTACGTAGCATATATGGCCCATAATGTTCTTTAGATCAGTAAGAAATGCTACTCGATCGTGCCTATTGAGCAGGAAAAGGTTGGTCCTCCCCAGAGAAGTGGAAACTCCCTTCATGCACTGCAGGCCTCTCCTGCACATACAATGGTTATTATGGAACGGCTCACACTGTTCTTACCAAGATCATGTCGGGCACGGTCAACCTCCCCTCCTCCTTCCGTGTCTCCCGAGAAGAGCTTGCTTCCAGGTCGTGCTGAATATCACATTTACCCCCTTGAGAACTTGCACCCTCATGTGTGGCATGGCTCCTTGGCATCCCATCTCCACGGTGCTTCTTGGTGATGTGCGCCTCGGGACCATGCACCGTCTTGACATGCTTTCTGAGGGAGCTGGGGTCTGTGTATCTCTTGGTGCAGCCGGGAATCTTACACACATAAGGTTTCTAGGAAAGGAGAGAAATGTGACAAATGCGAGTGACAGTGTCTGGTGGGCTGTATGTTGTACAATAGTAATAATATGTAACACAGATTGTTAATGCAAATGTTCTTGCCCAGGAGAACAACCACAAGAGTTAACTGCATCTTAATTTGTGGAAAGCTGCTCTTTCATGTTAATGCCAACAAGCTCATGACTTGTGACTAAGGGAATGTGGAAGCTTCCTATGACTTTAGGCAGGTGAGCTTCCCCTCTTTACCAACGTAATCACTGTATCTCTATGTGCCTCAGTTATCAAGAGTAGACTTTGGGTTATACAAACGTATACAGTAGCTGTAAAAACATGTAGTTTAGCATTTGCATGAATGCTTCAGCTATAACTGTACTTTTAAAGCAGAAATGTATGCTCCCCATGCCTGGATGGATAGGTATTCAGCAGCCATTTGGGAATCAAATAACCCCCATGCAGACCCCTCACACTTGGTGCTTTTGCTGTTCCGTACCTCATTGGAGTGAGTGCGGTTCTGGTGCTTGGCTCTGTCTGAAGCATTAGAGAAGGCCTTGTTGCAACCCTCATGTTCACAGACGTAAGGCTTTTCCCCAGTGTGGGACCTCAGGTGGGTTTTCAGGTTCTCGAGCCGTGAGTAGGCCTTGTTGCAGCCCTCAAACTTCAGGGAAAAGAAAGAAAATGAAAGCTGAGACCATTGTGGACAGACAGGGCTGCTGTCGGTAGCAAGTTATATTTCTGCCGTACACAATATGGCTTTTAATAAAAGTTGGAATCACTGCAGAATTGAGAGGCTACCTCAGGCTAAACCAGGGCAGAGATGCTCTCTAGGTGCTCTCCTTGTTCAGGGCACATAGCTACATTTAAAATCTAAGTGGAGCTATAAAGCAGCAATCCCTACATTTATTTTTACATTTGTGGAGTCCATCCGTTGCTGTCCTTAGAAAATTAAAGAAATTGAGAAAATGGCACATCACAGCATACACTACCAGGGTGCATTTTGACTTCCCATTTCATTTTTGGTAGGGATTGTTGCTTTAATATTTCTATCACCCGACTTCCTAAATCTCTTCAAACCCACTTTGCTGCTACTAGTTGGATTTAGCCCCAGTCACAAGGAGCCTAGTCATTCTGAAACAGGCATCATGTCCAGATCAAATCCATCTTAAACCTTCAAATATGAACCGTCTACTTTTCTGCTATTATGCTTCGGTCAAACTCACTGTGCATTTGTGGGGCTTCTCCCCAGTGTGCCTCCTCATGTGGACCACAAGCATGTATTGTGCCTTGAAGGGCCTCAGCTCCCGCGAGCAGTCCTGCCAGTGACACACAAACTCCTTCTTCTCGCCATGGATATGTTCATTGTTTATGTGCTACAGAAGAGTCATTAGGGAGAAAGAGCAAGATAACGCATGATTCTATTCGACCTGTTATCACCACAGATTACCAAGCATACTTGCGGGAGATTTAAGGGAGGCCATATTAATGCAATACATGAAATATACAAATGGCACAAATAACGTTCAGATAAATATATAAACAGTTGGATAGATAGGTAGGCCGGCAGATGATAAAATCTTACGTGAACTAGTTGCTCCTGCGTATCAAACTCCTTAATGCAGCTTTCCCAATGACAATTAGTCTCATACACAGCTTCTGCTTCATGTTTTCCATCATCCTTCTCCAAGTCATCGCGCCCATCCAGCAACCCAAGTAAAGGATCCTAAATCACAGGCAGTCAAAAGAAGCTTACAATCTATGTGCAATTGCATGGTTCAGTCATTGGCAGCACATGGATTGCAAGAATGTTTTATGCCCTGTTTATAAAACTTGGGCCTGACTTGTACCTTGTTAGCTCGGGTTAGAAGCCTTGATGAAGGTCATAATAGACTAGAACACTGGCATGTAGGTGCTTTGGAATAATATTGTGTGTTAATGCAATAAAGCTTTTTTATTCTCTTTATCTGCTGCGCTTTGGATTTTTTTATGATTTTAAAATATCGGGCACTGACATTTTGCACGTCCATAAATGCACCACACGTTACCCACATGCTAATTTTGTTTTCAATGTGTGAAATTCCTTTTCAAATCCTGTTCTTCCGTATCTGCCTCATAACGCATACAAAAGAGCTCCCCCTGTTTTATTTGGTAAAAGAGTGTCTGCAATATTACTGTTCCCATTGTAATTTTACCTGTGTCCCAGTAGAAGCAGGACTAGATATATCCCCTTCAGATCCCTCCTCCAACCGTTTGCTGCTCATGGAATCCAGTGCTGTGCTGGATAGTGGCTCCGACTTCAGCTGTTGTAAGGGACACGACAGAGTCAGCAAGAGCATTTAACTTGGTGCACTATTAGATACGAGCCTATCAGGTATATTTCTATCATCCATGGGATAAAAAATAAAACAAATTAGGGAAACTGAACATAGAAGACCTCCAGCTGAAGCACTAACGAAAGTGAAGATACTGTACTAAAGGTGAACTGGTAGTAAACATAAAGATTAATGAGGGATACCTCAATAATGAATACAACTAGTTACAGACAAAGATACAATTATATGTACACACAAATATAGAAATCTTTACATTACTCTAAAGTGCTTTACAGAAATGTAAGTACGTTGTCCTTAGTTTATAGACAGTGAGTTTGTGATAGTACCATGTTTAAGATCTCCTGTACACAGTATGATTGTCTATTGCATATGAAATCTCCAATACTAAGCTACTGTTGAATTTATACGGAATCTTCAGACTCGTGTCTGGGATATCTGCCTCAATGTGGCAAATCTCCTTCCATGTATCACATTGGTCCCTGCGGTCTCCGAAGCATCCCCCTCTCGAAGACTTTTGTGCTCACCCTGCTAAACCCTTCTACTGAAATCTACCTTGTCAGAAGGGTTCAGAGCTTTGGTTTTTCGTTTAGAAGAGTTGCTCATTCATGCTGAGCCATTGACCTCTTGAGTTTTGAACTCACCTGGCAGTGTTTGAGTGAGGTACGTGGCTGGAGCATGCCCATTGCTCTGCTGGGCAAGTGCTCATGTGAATTATAAGGCATTAGAGGGTTAGTTCCATAGGGTGTCCCTTGTGGTCTCTGGTGGTTAAGGCAATTTTGGTACCCAAGGGAAGGACTGAAAGGTGAAGAAAGTAAGTTTAATCAGAATTAAAATAGAAGTCCAGCTAATATGCACTGCCTGAGCATACAATACTTTGGCAAAGCACTGAAGAGGTGCAATCATTGTTGTAGCATCTGTTTCTATAGCTGTGATTGGTGTGTATATAGAAACAGAATTTGTCAGAACATAAGAGTCACTTGGACCATGAACCTACCCATGCTAATCACTAGTGTAAAAACCCTCAGACCACATTTGCTCATTGGCTTTCTTTTGTGTTTAGCCATATGTCTATCCCAAGCATTTTTATATTCCCTCACTGCATTAGCCTCTGTTGGGAGGCTATTCCTCCCCCTTTCTATGAAGAAGTACTTCCACACACATTTCCCATTCAACTTCCAGCACTTCTCATACTCTTTATTCCTCCTATACCTTGTCCCTAACTCTAATCCTAACAGTAATATACATGCTATGGAGGGGTTTGGGTGGCAAATACCTGATGTATATATCTATTTACCTTAATGATGTGTACAGCGTTTACAAGACAACAATAGTGCACACAGGACAAAGGGAGCACTATAACCCAGTGGACCGTTAACCAGTGCTAATAATAGACTGTTATCAAAATCTTTAACGCCTGTTGTTTTCCCTGAGGTTAACGCATATCCACAAAGCTAATTATCTGCAAAGACAACAGCCGTTGTTTATGTCATTAGCAAAGGCTTAACGCAATGCTACATTAGCACTGCCTTAGTTGGCTTCAAATAGCATGGCTCGCATTATGCCTGTCTTACCTAAAGGTGGCGCTACTCCCTACCAGAACATGCAATATGAATTTTGCTGGAGACGAGGAGATCTGTGCACAAATAGGACTTCCTCTACAAATAGGAACACACCTGAGATACATGGGCCATATACTAATGTGGATGTGCAAAGTGTGTTTAAATGATTTAAATTAGCATATTTCCCAGGGATCTCACGTGCTGTATGTTCCTTTTTGTGTACAGGTATCTCGCCACATATTATGTAAAAGTGAGTTTGGGGAGGTGTTTAGGTTACTTGGGAGTCCCTCTCTGTCTGAGAAAGGCCAGGTAGACGTGACCTGTAAGTTTGCACGCACACTTCTATTATAGATGTAACTTCATCTCTTCAAAAATGCTATTACGAATCCCTTTTTAAAATAACCTAGTATTTTAACTGAGTAATTTAAACATAAATTCATTTTTTTTAAATGATCGCCTTTTAAAACAAACAGTTTGCTGGGCAGGACAATATGTGGAAAATTAATGGCACGTAAGTGGATGAGCAAACCTTGTCTTTCTAGAAGCCACATAAAAGCACTGGTTGAGTCTCAGAATTAATGCATGCGTAAGAATAAGGAGAGTTCCTGATATGCTGGGTGATCTGCAATCATTTTTATCCCAAGAGAACTTTGAGAGGCATATTGTACAGTGTGTTTTGGGGGTTGAACCAATATACTGTATAACATACATGTAAATGAATAAATATATAAATTCATAAAAATATATGATCTACCTGATGGTTCCTATGGACAAGTGGCCATAAGAACCATTGGCCGAGGAACAGCGGGAGTTGATGAAGGCCACTAGGGAGTTAGGGGATGTTCGGATCATGGTCTGCAGATCAATGCTGGCATCCGACAGTGGAGAGATGGATAAAGCCCTCTTCTTACTCAGTTTCATCGAATTGCGAGGGGTGGAGAAACGAGACCCTGTTGACAGGATTAAAATCAGAAGTAAATCAAACTTAGGCCGTGCTTATAGTGGCGGTGACGGCAACGCAACCTTGACACTGACGTCACGCTGACGTCACTGGAAAAATTTAATGTGACTTCTAGCGATCGCGACCAAGCCATCACGTCGCGCCTACTATAAGCGCAGCCTTAGAATGCTGCTTCTACCACTGCTCTCAGCATTCATGAAATGTGTAACATGTTGATAAAATCACTCCTACCACCAGGGCAAGTTTTGTCAGTGTAACACAGGTCTTTTGCTTATGACTGAGTGTGACCCGTGAAATCCGGCTTTGAGACCCTCTTGGGGTTTCTAAAGTAAAAGGGAGTTTTTGTGCTATAGGACCCCAATCAGAACAATCACAGTTTAATGAATAACCCCTTCTATATGTAATCTTAGACAATCTTGTGTGATTGTAAGATCCTTGTAGATTGACAGTGACTATATTACTATTGTTTGTATAATTCTGATATTATTGGTAAATCAACAGATGGGTTGATAAACCAATGCAAAACTGGCTCATTGAATTCTATTCAGCATCAGATAGGATCAGTTGCCGTATCTCTTTCACCCTCTATTTAATATGCAGTGAAGGAACTGTGCAGTGCAGGAGAAGACATCAGCTCACTTCAAATGAATGATACTAAAACCTGCTAAAATTGGTATGTTTGATAAGAGTTTTTATGTAATCCTCGCCCCCCCACCCCCCCTTATATCATGATCCTTGTTCCAATAATGATTACCGCAATTGTATTATATTACAACACTTACCATCTGTGCCAGCCATGTGATCATTGCTTTGTGCCAGTCCGAAGCCATGATGACTGGTAACGAGGTTGGTCTGATGGCAGTAGGGCATCTCATTCATGCCTGGAAATGATGACAGCACAGTGAATAAAAGTTAGGGCATGGCAGGAGGAGTGACTCAGTGACTAACAGCCTGGGCTGTGAACCAAGTGGGGATGTAATAAATATCAAATTCTACTATTCATAGTATTGAGTTGTTACACACACAAAGCTTAATATGAAAGGTTTATTAAACTTAAACAACAATCTTTAAAACATTACCCACTGCTTTCTGTTCAGAATTTTGCTTTTAGACTCAATAGTTGTTACATATTTATAGCCTGACATACAGTATTAAAAGAAACCGATAGACATAGGCTTGACAAATCATAACGACTTTCTGTCACTCGGAGCCTAAGACAGATAGATCTAAACCAATCCCCAAACACAGAAAGTCTCTATACTGCAATAGCTATTTATTGAATCATCAGACTCCCATGGCTGTGTGCTTTGTGATTTCTGTTCTGGACTGGAGTGGAAAGGCTTTGACATTTATCTGACCTTTTTCCCCAAAGATCTGCGTCAAACCTCTGTTCCTCAATGTGACCAGGCACTGACCTTCGCCCATCACGCTAGGAGACCTCAGGTAGCAGTGTTCCACATAGCTGTTCACAGGAGGGTTCATAGAGTTGAACATGGCAGGTGGACACTGATGTGACACCATAAGAAAGGGAAACTTCAGTCAGCGGCACATCTGCTTCTTTCCCAGTGAAGCTGCAGGAAACAAATGCCAATGACAACTTATTACAAGCCATGAAATATGAAATAAACACACTGCTGCTATTGAGTGCATCAGACACTACAGCTGTAAGCCATACACAACCTGGATTCTACCACTAGTTTGTGTACTGTTTTTACTAGCTGAGTAATAAAGTAAAACATAAAGCTTGGTTATTAGCCTCTAATATACTGAAATATACACTTACTGTTACTGTATGAATACAATAGTAAAAACCTGCTTGTGGGGGAAAACAGATCAATGTATGTTTCTATTTCTTATTTACCAGGAATAAGTAACTTAGATGCACTTCTTATTTTCAGGTTTCCACCAATTAGTGGGACAGGCCTGATTGTCTGCCTCAGCACCAATGCGTCCGCTCGCAATGAAAGACAGAGACTACAATGGATGTAGGCGGTCTCACAAGTTTACTTTGTGGCATGACAGGCATGCTCTGTGGAAGCTACAGAGATGTATCACTGATCCATTGGAGCAAAAAACAGCTTTAGAAAACACTGAAAAATTATAAGGGGAGAAATCTAAAAATAAGTGCCCCAAGTGTTCCCAGGAAAGAGCGGATTTAAAACACTGTGGGATTGTCTGGTTATTTCTGATTTTTGGGATAAAGTTCTGCAGTATATAAAGTATGTTATTGGGGTAACAACAATAAAAGAGCCCTTAGCCTTACTGTTTGGAAATATAGACAGTTGGAAAGAATTAAGGCTAACAGAGATTGTCTTGCTTGCAGCAAGGAAAACAGTGATGGTGAAATGGATAAAGCCTGTACCCCCCACTTTAGATATTTTAAACGATTATCTGAATAAATTGATGATGATGGACAAATTAGAAGCTGAGACAAATAAAGAATTAAGAACCGAGAATCTTTTTCAAAAATGGGAAAAGTTTATTGATACTATGTCACAAGATAGGGATTGGATTCAATCATGCAGACATTTGAGCATACAGCACCTCTTGGGGTCTCCTCAGACTGATTGCGATAGGTCACAGGTAATTTCGCCCTTGAGGAAATATGATGGTATATTGTGGTTGGGGGAGATGGTGAATGAGGAATCTTATGCCAGATTCTGTTAGGAGGCTGTGTGGTGATAGCTTTGATATTAATCTTTGAAAATGCTATTATCTGTTTTTATTGTTATTATTATTTGTGTTAATGTGTTGAATTTTGAAATTGTAAGTATGATGAGCAATGCTAAAAACAATTTTGTGTAAATGTATGTTTTTCTGTTTCTTATTGTTTTTTTCTGTATTGTTTTGTTGTAAGGTTGTTGTATAATGTTTGTAAACCCAATAAAAAAAAAAAAGAAACCACCGAAGAACAAATAAAGTGCAACAAATTATGGGAATGTCCTTCATCACTTGTATCTGACAAACATAAGCAAAATCCCAAATGTTTGTTTGCATCACATTTTAATGTTGGTAAATGAGCCCTTTTATCCTGTCTAGTTTTCTTTGCACAAAAAGACGACTCGCAGAGTTCAACAACACCTGATTGATGTTGCTGTTTTGGTTTACAAAGCCGAAGAAAACTGACCCGGAAAAGTACATTTTGCTGATTTTGTTCTAATTAGTTGATGAAAACATCAGGAAACGTATTATGTACCAACTAGGTGGCCTGAGTGTTTCCTCAGATTATAAAGTCATATACAATTTACACAGCAGATGGAGCTGTTACAGTATTTAAATATATATACAGTATATATACACACACATCTTTTGTAAAGCGCTGTGTACACTGTGGGCGCTTTATAAATTTATATTTACACACATTCACACACACACACCCCTTAAGTCATAAATCGCTTACTGCACAGGGGGGAGGGATAGGCTTCAGTCAGATACATTCCAGGATGCACTGTTTTTAAGTACAAACCTTTCTTGCTTTATCCATTGTAACACTGCTGGAAGAAGAGATCAGTGTATCTCGAAAGCTTGCACAAATAAAAGCATTTTGTTAGCCCCAGAACGGTATCGTCTATTTGTTTTTAAATATTAATCTCGGCTAACATGGTACAGATACCTCTACATTATAAAATATATATATATATATATATATATATATATATATATATATATATATATAGCAACTGTAAATATTACTGTATGTTCATTTGCATGTCTTAGACAGGTCTGCAACCCTGTCTTTCACCATTATCACCCAGCACACAGCACTTCCACTGCAGCAAGGGATTCTGGGAAATGACATGCAAATGAGCACACAGTGCCACCTTTTATCTCAAGCGCCTATTACAGAGCAACCCTTGAGCCAATGCATGCTGCTTTAAACACAGCTTTTAAGCAAATGCTGGGGTAAGATGCGAAGCCAGTAAACCCACTCACAGACATGTTTCAACCTTGATGGGTATCATCAGTGTGAGGTTGGTTACTGGCTCTGCTGGTTTGAGATTAAGAGGGCTGGTTAATGTAAGAGCCCGAGCTGGCTGAACATGTCACTGGAGACTGAATCAAAAAGGAAGATTAAACTCCTTTAAGTTTTTACATCAACCAACTGAATTTCAAAATTTAGCCTATGTCAGTCAGGTTGACAGATTACAAGTATATTATTAACCCTTTCAGTCCTCGCTGTGGAACCGCTTCCTTTGCAACATGTTGCTGGCCACTTTTTACGAAATGTCCCTGGGGCCTGGAAACAGCACCAGTCTTTGCATTGTAAAAATTAAAAAAAAAAACATTGCTTTTCATGATTTTGTGTCCTTTATAAATGCATTGCTGACTTCTGCACAAATATCGCACCCGATTTGCGAGATGTTCTTCTAAGCGCGGCATACCAGTCAGACGGAAATATACAGTAGGAGAGTGCCCTGACTGGCTTAAAATACAGCAGCCAACTAATACGCTGAAAAGAAACAGGCTGCCAGAAAAAGGTGGAATGTCCCTTTCCTATGTTTTCATTGGGCTCTGCATGCACGGCTAATAATTTCAATGGAAGCTGTGCAACCTTTTTGGCTTGGTTAAAAAAAAAATGTATCTTCTTTGGAAATGCCAAGTTAATAGGGCTTTAAAGGATGAACTCTTATCTCAGGACATAGGTGCCTTGGTCACTGAGATGTATGCATTAGGACTAGGGCATCCTCTCTCACATCCATCCCAGCTTGCCAGGCACCACACCTATTGCAGAAGGGCTAATTCTCACAAGCATACTTAGAATTCTGGGGAAGGTTACAGCATTTACAGGAACTAGCTGGTCAGGTCGAGACAGGTCAAAAGTAGAAGCATTTATGTTGCAGGGCTGAGTTGTTGGACAGCTGAGTTTTCTAATGAGAAACAGGTCAGCTGATGCTGCGGGCTTTGCTCCTCCCTCAACTTGGGTGGTATAAGGGAAGGCTGAGCGAAACCAGGCATCCAGTCAGCCGGCATAACAATGGACAAACTGCATTCAGCAGCTCCCTGAAGGGATCTCTCACTTCCTGACTAGCTGGAGTAGGAGAAACCCAGATCACATTATTCCCCTCCATTAGTCCTCACTACCGGACTGTCCCTCTACATTTGGACATGTCAACACACCTGGCATACGCTCACACACTTAAAGAAGCATTGGCCCCTATACATACTAAAACGTACTAATATTATTTCTCTACTTTAGTGATAGTGTGAGAAAAAAAAACAGGAAATAAAAATGTCAACTCTATGTTTGTAGAATTTTTGTTTTAATGCGCATTTAATCAGAAGACAGCATAGTCATTTATTCTTGTAAGGAAAACTTGCATTTTTTTGCAATATTAACAAAAACTAATGAACACAGGCAGATACAGTATCGTAGGAGTACAAATGTGCAAGATAAGTAAAACAATCTCTATGGGTATCATGAAGGTACAAAGGTTAGTTGAGATACACATATAAACATACTTATTGATGTATTGATGTAAGCATCTATGCCAAAGGATGCTTAGGGGAGTGGGAGTGAATACCATACCTCTGACTCTAATAGGGAGTCAGTGAAGAGCAAGGACCCCCATTGGTGCCAGCAAGGACCCCCTTGGTGCCCATGGCCAGGGGTGGGAGGCCAGGGACCATCCAGAGGCTGGAGGCCTAATGTGTGCAGTGTTCCCGTGTATGCTATATTGCTGTATGCAAATAGAAAGAATAAAAGAAGTTGCTGTTTATAAAATATACTCCTGCCTCGTGAGTGCAATCTATCCGGGGGAGAAGTGGTGAGTTCTCCTGCAGAGATTGCCTTCACATCCGTGGAGCCAGCAAGAGATAGAGGCGCTGACACCAATGAGATAAAGAACTATCATCTACCCCAGAGTCCTGTCCTTATGACCTCACTAATAACAGTATCCTGTAAGTCAGCAGGTACCAGCACTACACACCTGGTTGCAGGGCAAATCTCCCAGAGGGTGGGGGAAACACCGCTACATATATTATTATTGTTTATTAGTAAAAAGTCAACATATTTCGCAGCGCGGTACAATGGGGAGTGCTATAAGTGACATAAACAGAATTACATACCTAATAATCACAAACACGCGTGTAACCCATACAGAAGGTGATGAGGGCCCTACTCATTTGCCATGGTAGAAAGAAAGACAGGTTAAAAGGATTTACTTATTTTTCCAGCTTCTACATTTTGAATGATTGTGCCAGTGTGATGATTTAAAGCAGATATCCTCTCTACTTTTTTGGAGGTGGTCTACTAGCGTCGGACAAAAGCAAAGGAATGTAATTACTTCAAATTATGGCAGTTGCCCTCTCCAAAGATGGCTGCTGGACAGCTTGCTGGCTCAGAACCTGGTAATGTCAATATGGAGGATTGCTGCATTAACTCCTCTGTGCTCTGTTGCCATGGCAATGGTTAATTTCAGCCAACAAAAGCAGATACTGATCATGGGCATTGTTAGTGTAAAAAGGGGATACAGGTGAGATTGCTATATGTCTGTTGTTACCTGGACATGCTTGGGAAAGTTTCTCATTGTGTGTAGAGGGGGGGGGGGGGGGGGGGGGAGCCAGTGCCTAATATAGTTTGAATGGTTGAGTGCAAATTTGCAAAGGGATGAATAAGTGAGTTTAGGAGTGTATATGTTTCATGCTCATATAACCCCCCCCCCCCCCCCTCAATGGGGTTTTCAGTGGACAACGGGAGAGGAGCCTCGAGGAGAGTAGATAGGGATGTTCATAAAGTACTAACATAGCAGTAGGCCCTTCTGCTTTATTATGTTGTAGACAGGGACAGTGCCCCTTTAAGTTAGGATCCCAAAAGAAGATGAATGAAGTTCAAACTATTGAACAGATAGGAAAATGGCACGCCACAGAGGGCCTCTCGAAAGTCGGCGGACTGGTTCTAACCGCGGATCCACATTAATATTCCTCGCAGTCTGTATGCAAGAGGCAGTTCCCAAACAGGCCAAATGTATTGTGGTCACTTGTAAAGGACCCACTAGGATTCCCGTATGTGCCCATTGTAACCGGGTATTACCGATAATGATCCCGAAGCAACAAAGGGGGGGCGTTCCTACACAAGTGAAGCAAATAAGTCAACACACCTCCATTTGATGTGTTAAGAGTGGGCCCTAATGGAGGCATTGTATTTATGTACGTCTGTTATAAAAACAGTGCAACGTTGTCATGTGAGTGTGAGTGGTCCCCGTGCCAAGGGACACAAATAAAAGACTGTTGTGCTAAAAAAGTTCCTGGTGCCCGTTATTTTGCATCCTTGTTACCTTATCACACAGCTGCCTAAATCGAGTACCCTGAGTCAAGGTGACCCATGCTGAGTAGCCAAGCACAGTACATGATGTAATCTCCCTAAAAACTGGACAGGGAGGGTTACATATAATTAACACAACAGTAGAAACCATTATGCCTGGGTAACTGATTCTGCCATGTCATGAGTGAGGCTCACAGCATCCTATTTTCTTCCCAGTAACAAAGGAGTTTGCAAAGTCCTGCCCCACTTCAAAACCTAGGCCCAGTTCTGCCTCCACTCAGGAGTTACAACAGACAGAGCGGTGCCATCAGCTTAGAATATAAACGTTATAAATCTGTACGGGTGACAGAGGCCAGAGAAGAGAAATCTCTTGCAAGACTGCAGGCCCAGCTGTTTAGAATCCAAGGGTTCTGCAAACATAAACAAGTGAGCAAAATGTCAGAAACTGGCGCTTGGCACCAGAAGCTGTCGTCTGGAAAGTTCATGTCCTACTTCGCAGCACCACGGGAACAGCTGGGAAATCCTACGTGGACTTCAAACACGCAATCCCTACTATTCAAACGGGGGAAAAAACACACTTTATGCTGATGTCGCCTTTTAACAAATCTAGCTATTTATATCCAGCAATTGTCTTTTGTGTCATAGAAAGAAATGGCTTAGCTGTTCAGGCTCCACAAGCCGTCCTTTTCTCCTCGCTTTCAATTCTTTATTTTTTTTTCATCCTGCCTGTGAGGGAGGGTCTTTAAGAATGGGACGGCATCCTTTTACCACCTGGAGATATTGGCCAGTGAATAAACAGCGCTTTCAGGAAATAAAATTAAAAAAAAGTTGATTATGTAATTAATCAGGAGCCGATAATAATAATAATAATAAAAAAAAAAAAAGGAAATATCGCTATGATGTGTGATGTTCCCCCTGTTCACTGATGGTGGTCTTATTTATTTCCTAGAAATTACCAGGAGGGGACATACGAGGAGTTTGGGTCCTCAGCAATAACACTCCTTTACATTTGGATCAGACTGGGGAGGAGGGGAATGTATCTCAGCACACCTGACTGAGATACCTGGGAGATATGCTAATAGGTGTCATTAAAATATATTAAGCATATTCCATTAGCAAACCTCCCAGGTACTGTATCTCAGGTGTGCCCCTTTTTGTGCACAGGTGTCTCTCCACGTGTTGTTTCAAGGGTGGTTTGAGGGGATCTCCCTCCCTCTTCTTCCCATCCGTTCTCCCGTATTGCCACCATCCCTGCCCACCCTTGTGATCCATGCAACTTTATATTTTGAAACTATTATGGCTTGTTTGTTAATTATACGAACCCTTCAAAATTAAAACAGAGGCAGAAAAGCTATGAATCTGTAGCTCACCAGACCAGGCATCTTATTGAACGCCCAGAATCTGGACAGCACAGAAGACGCGCTAAGAGTTATGTCTAGTGTTTTCAGGACTAGGCTGGCTGACCTTATTTGGACTCTTTTTAAGAGTCATAATATAATCAGACCCAATTTGAGTACAAGCATATTGTTGAATACATGACTGTGAGGAATCATGTACAGCCTGGTAATATAAAATAGTTTGCTCTTTGGATGCATGTTAAGTGATGGAAAACAAGTCTAGCTTTTTCTGTAAAGAATAAATAAAGAATCCAGTGAGGAGCATAATGTAATAAGCAATGTGACTTGATTTCTTTGGATCAAAGGAATAAAGTTGAATACTTGGCTATTCTTAGGACTTTATTGTGTAGGATGGGCCAGCACTCTAGTGAAAAGTCACTGAAGCATATGTATTGATGCAATAGTGGGCCAATTCTGGGTGCAAAAATATGCACCATATGTACTAAAGACAAAATCCCACTGAAATAGGATTTTTTTTTTACATGTGAAGCAATTCTTTTGCCCCAGAATTACACTGGTTTATCCTCGATACATATGCCCCTATGGCTGTAAGTTGTAGAGGGTTTTTCCCCCACAGAGTATAGCAGCACACCCACTGCTGCAGTCACAGCAAACCCAGCTGTGCGTTTTCACATAGTGAAGACTCTGTACCTCTCCAATATAGGAGACATATCTGAGAGGGAGCATGACCCAGTGACTGCATTATTATGTTGCATTATTGGGCTCATTGTATTCAACACATTACCTCACCATTAGCCCTTATATATATACCAGGGGTCTGATCCTATGATACAGTATATACTCGAGCTGCACTACTTGATATACTTACCTCTATTACCGAGATCACCTAATGATATCCTGACTATTTCTCAGTAGATACCAGAGTGTTACATGTTGGTAATCTAGAGGTTTTCATATGGTACCCGTTGGGAATTATTACACACTAGCTGTTGTTAACATGCGCTATCGTTTAGGTTTTAATTAGCATGTGTGTTTTCTGATTGTTAATAAAACTTTATTATTTTTGAGCTCTAATTATAGTGAGTGCATCATAAGGGATTTCTGCCTCTCTGTTTTCGTATATACTCTCTATCCCAGATAGCACCACTTCTAGTCTCTCTCTCGCTAGTCAGCGCTGAGCAGGGCCTATCCACCCTCTCTTCCCCATTCCCCCCACCTATGATAGAGTATCATGAACCACACAGAACCCCATATATAGGTGTGGACATATAGAACACAGGTAGGGGGAGAATATGGCGAGAGAAGGGAGGTGTAACAAACCGGAACACTCGCTGTGATTTGAGTAACCGGTGAGAACCAAACCCAGATGCTCCGCAACCCCCACTATTCCTGGTGTCACACGCTGGCTCCGGACCTCGGCACGGGTACTCACTGATAAGATGCTGCCAGGTAGGGGAAACAGCCATGTAGCCGGTGCTGCGGGAAGCGTGCTCCAGCCGAAATGCACATACAAAAATAGACAGAAAAAGGCGGTGCACTGCTATCCATAAAGGATCCAAACGCAGACAATGAAACGCGTATTTTATTACTAAAATTCGGAAAGACACGTCTATAGCGCACTCTGATGGTTTCGTACCCAGCGGGGTACTTGGTCAAAGAATACCCACCTGGGTACAAAACGCGTCTGAGTGCGCTATAGACGTGTCTTTCCGAATTTTAGTAATAAAATACGCGTTTCATTGTCTGCGTTTGGATCCTTTGTGCACCGCCTTTTCGGTCTCTTTTTGTATGGCTGTAAGTAAGCTTGCTCAGGAGCGGCTCAGTGAGTAACGACACTGACTAGCACTGAGAGTTTGAAGCAGCGGAGCCTGGTTAAATTCCTGGTGTCAGCTCCCTGTGATCTTGAGCAAGTCACTTTATCTCCCTGTGCCTCAGGCACCAAAAACATAGATTGTAAGCTCCATGGGGCAGGGACCTGTGCCTGCAAAATGTCTCTGTAAAGCGCTACGTAAAACTAGCAGCGCTATACAAGAACATGCTATTATCATTTGTATTATTATTTGCGATTTAAATAGGACTGCAGTTTGTAAGCGCACATTTGTATTCTGCTTTTAAAAACGAGAATTCTCCCACTGTGCGCCTTCTTTATTCTGTCAAATAATAAAAGATAACGCTGCGCTGTACATGGAATTTTGCAACACAAATATGCTACCGGAGGAAATAAGACGTTTTTTCTCCAGCATTTATTTGCTTTACTAGAATTTCACTAGATATTCACTTTGACTCCCACACATTGAGTTGTGTGCATGTGTAAGTGTAAAGTGTGTGCATGCGTGTAAGTGTATTTGTGCCGGTGCAGAGCCCCAAAATCTATGAGCGTGCACAGTGTTTAGACTAGCCAACCCCGAGACAATTCCCAAAATATATTTATTTTACAAAAACACACGCTTAAGTAACATTAAAAAAAATATTTTTTAAAAAGTGGGCGCATGAAACGTTGCCACGGTAACAAATATGCTGAGATGACATTCCTAAAAACCACTTAATAGACTGAGGCAGGAAAGGAAGAGGCCTCAGAGCTCGGAGAGAGGACGCTGACACCCTTACATCTGCATTCCTGCTCAGCCACCCAGCAAGGCGTGCGATGGAGAGACACATTGCAGGGGGCGTGGGGCCAGGGAGGGAAGGTAAAAACAGTGCGAGCAAGGAAGGCACTCACAGAAAGGAGGAGAGAAAGAGAATAGTAACAAGCATGAACTGAGAGAGAGAAAAAAGTGATAGGAAGAAAGAAAGAGATCGGAGGAAAGAGTGGGGCGGTGGGGAGCATAGTAAACGAAAACTAAAGGCAGAAAGTGTGGAACAGGTGACGATGGTAGAGATAGATAACCAAAAGCAAAGCTGAGCAAATTCTGTGCGAGGCACCAAATCATAGAGAATGCGAAGTAAAAGTGGAGTTAAATACAAGTAAGTGAAAAAGTCAGAGACAGAGAAGGCGGAGTGAGAGAGCGGGAGTTGTGGAGCAAGGGGGGGAAGGGGGGAGGGGAGCGTTACCAGTTCTGTTACAAGCGAGGTGGGTGTTCCTGGCTTGTTATGGTTTGGAAGCAGATATTATAAAGACAGCCACGGACCGGCCCGCTGCTGCAGTGCTGTTATGACATAGCATAAAGTTGGTTTGCTTTGGAAAGTGACCAAGCCAGTGACAGAGAGTTAGTAATTATTCCAGAAGCACTTAACCAGCAAGGCACAAGGTCCCCTAACGAGCTGCATTTTGTACCAGCAAGACGGTACTGTCTGCTGTGCATTAGAGACTTGAAAAGCAATGCAGAGCAATGTGTTGCAGGCTCTTAAAACAGTGAATGGATTAACCTTCCTGCCAGCAGTAAAATGGTTATGTTACTTTCCATATTCAAATAACACATGTAAGCCTAAGACATCAATTCTTTATTCCCCGCCCCCCCCCCCCCCCCCCCCCCCCAGAATATATTTTTATATTTGCCAATTTTATTTACGAGAATCTGAGGTCTGTAAAGGTACCAGACGAGGAATGCACAACACTTCCTCCACCAACAGAGCAGGTACAGAGTGCACCGTATAACAAACACAGACAGATACCTACTGATGCACACACACGGCCAAATCCTTCATTAACACAACTGTTATAAATAGACAATTTCAGCAGCACAAATAAAACATTGCCCAATATACTGTCTATGCTCCCTATTTATTCATAAACAGTCATTATCAGTAATTCAGCAGTATTTATGGGCTCAGTTGTAATGAGCCCAAGTGGGTGATGCCAGTGTCAGCTCTCCTGCAACCTCCTTGAGCCAGTCACTTTATCTCCCTGTGCCTCTGGCATCAACATTAGATTGTAACCTCCGCAGGGCAGAGACACATTTGTTATTATAGTATTATTATATAGTAATATAGTATTATTATAATCAGATAAGCAGAAGATTGCTCCATGCCTACCTACAGTCTATAAACCTCATCCTCCCACTGGCCTGTGTGTAACCATGTCACCAAATCACTTCCCCACCTTCTCTGCCACCGTTTCTCAGATAGGTCCTCTCGAGTGTTAACTAGCGATAAACCCTGTTCAAATAAGGGCAACTCTTACATCTCCGTATGATCACTCTCCCCCTCCCCGCACATAATATTCTTATATATTCTTACACAGTGATGTGATTGTTGCTATAGAAGAGACATCATTTGCCACTGTCCCAAAGAGCTTACAATCGTCTGGCTTACAGGCTTAGAAAGAGTGTTAACTGGCTGAGGCTTGTGGGAAACCCACAAACCTGTGTATTTAAGACCAACATCCTCACCACTATGTCACGTCTTGAACCAGTACAGGAATATGTGGGCGGCATGCAGTGGATCTTTATCCTAAAAACCACTTAAACAGATCTGAAAACCCTACAAATATATACACAACAGGTACAGTGTGATCTCGAACCGTTCATTGCTTCCACCTAACACACAGCAACAGCACAAACAGCCCCAACGCTACAGTATTCACAGAACTGATATACATGGCTCAATAGTGCTCAAATCCAGTCCTCAAGACCCCACAACAGGTCAGGTCTTAAGGATATCCCTGCTTCAGCACAGGTGGCTCAATCTGATTGAGCCACCTGTGCTGAAGCAGGGATATCCTTAAGACCTGACCTGTTGGGAGGTCTTGCGGACTGGAATTGAGCACCCCTGGACTAAGTAATAACTTCACTAATGGTGAGGTCTGTGGATAGGTGATGTACTGTAGATATAGATATATCGATTATGTGCTCAGCTAACTCTCTAGTATCCACAAGCCCCTCCAATTTGCAGATTAGTTAAGTACAAAATGCACTGTAAGGCTATACTCAACTTTGTGTTAACATATGTGGGATACATGTGGAGCATGTACATATTAGCTTGGCTCTGCTCCTGTCTGGTACTGGCCACCCTGGTGTAATTGTCTGGTCTCCCATGACAGACTTTGTCTACTAGCATCAGCAGGAGATTTGGGGTATGGTTAAATGGAGCAATGGGAGGAGTTAGCGGAGGAGTTGCTTGACATGCACATGAAAACGACATATTCGTTTATACATCCCCTACTGATTTTTTCTTAATTTGTGCACATCAGGCGCAAATAAACAATGATAATAATAATAATTAGGTGGCAGAAACCTAATCTGATAGTTATAGATGACTGAATAGTTTTGCACTAACATACTCCATACTTTTTATTAGAGACAGCTTGATAAATATCCTGTGCAGAGAAAGCATTTCTCTGGACAAAACAGGTACAGATTGGGCAGTGCAGTGCAAGCTTCCCCCTTGACATACATGCATGCACACAGAGCCCTGACAAAACCCTCCATTCATTCGCACACCAGATACAGGGTAGACAGCACAGGTCTGTTGCTCTTACAATGCAAATCATCAGCTGCTTAACCTTTTAGGACAAAATTACCAACTCTCCCCCCCCTGAGGGCAATAATGTAGACATTTGCTAGGGTTGGAATGTTCCTGTTTGTGAGCATGTTGTTCAGAGTAAGAATAGGCTGCACAATCCTCCTTTGGAAGATGTAAATCACAGGCATTAAGGGAAAAGACCATCATGGTAAAGATGTTGTCACTAAAAGGGGCTAAGATAATTATGGCAATAAAGATAGACAGCTGGGTATATCACTAAATACATGTTACGTTGTATATATCTCATTGATACTATATGCAGTATGTGTGACTCTGTTCTGTGGTGTTGTCAGTGCGGCAGCGAGACACATCCACGCCCCCGGACAGGCTAAAAATGTGTCGCCCCTCCAGCTGCAGCATTGCAGTGTCACGCGGCAACATGTTACCATGATAACGTGACGCCACATGACGGCCCGTTGTCATGGAAATGTGTCGCCACGTGACGTCGGGACGCTCAGAGAGGAGACGGCAAAAAGGTAAGGGCAACCTTTTTGCCGCCCGTACGTTCCAACCCAGGCGCCATCTTTAAATGTCTGAGTCCTGCGCAGGCTCATCAATTTATTCCCTGATGAAGAAGTGTTGAAACTACGAAACGCGTAGGATTTTAGCCGATTTTAACTGTTTACTACTGCTGTATGACTTTTTGAGCTCTAGCACCTACGTGTAGTAGCAATACGGATCTGTGATTTTTCCTGCTTTAGTCGCTTTATCGTGGCGTCTTTGCAGTGACGTCACTGACCGCTGCTTCACACTATTGGTGATTGCTTTGAGCTAAAGCCTTTTACTCCGTACTGACAATGGGACTTTAGTCTTTATGCTTATATTACCACCTGCTTGGGTTCCAATTTAGATCCCCCTAACCAATACCTCCAGGTGACGGTAACTAGTGACGCCGTTTGGTGACGTTAGGAGGTTTTTTTTGGCTCTACTGATGGACACTTAAAACCGGAGAAACTCACTCTCAATATCGGCGGGGACTTCCGTGAGAGGGAACCCTACGGGAGGCCTGCTCCGAGGAGGATTCCTCGTGCCCACCTGTGTGGGGCCACCTACCACAAGGAGAGCGACGTCTTCCAGATACCATCTGGGAGTGACTCGACGACGACGGTTCTTGTACCTGTCCGGTTCCAGTGTTCGGTAACGTGTCTTGTGACATGATATGCCTTTAAAGAATTTATCTGATGTACGCAGATTACTTACCCCCTTTTTTGGATAAAACTTTTTATACTTATATATATATATAAAGACATTATATAATGTCCTTAAACATTGACGAGTCTGCACAGAACTCGGAAACTTAAAGATGGCGCCGGGGTCAGAGTGCGTGGCGCCCCTATTCGTTTGGCGCCCAGGGCAAGTGCCCGGCCAGCCCGCCCCTTAATCCGGCACTGCGTGTGGTTTCATGTATTTGTGTGTTACTGTAACGGAGCACTGTAAATATCACACTATTCATGTATGTCTGTTACTGAATTTATATTAACATGAGTGTGTCGTTGTTAATACATTTTTAAACAACAACAGGTGAGTTTTACATGCGTGTCTGCACTACTTAATATGTGTCAGCATATGTGTGTAAAGTACAGTATATGTGTTATACTGTGTCTGCATACAGTGTATGTGTGGTGCATTGTGTGGGATACAGAATATATTAAATAATAATCCTATATTACATAGAACTTCTTGGTAGAATTACACTTTGTAATACTGAATGTATCACTGAAACAATATACTATCTCATGTTCATACAAGATATTATTATGATGTCAGTACAATGTGTAGGTTCTGTACAGTGTGTATAAGTACACAGTGCCATCTGCACATTCCTGCGCTCTGTCAGACTGAAACGAAAAAGGCACTTGAGATGCTTCCTTTTTCCAGGTATTTTTATTTGCTGTAAACTGTACAGTTGAGCGTTCTTGTCACCTTTTTTTGTACCCACCATAACTTTTTAAAGTTCTGGTTATACTCACGTACCAGCTTCACGTTGCACAGGCAGCACTTTTTTAATTTAGGAATGCTGCAGTTTATATAAATATTGAAATAAAATAAATGCGCACACTCAATTAATTTTGAAACAAAAAAACAACCTTGATATCTCTTTGAGTGGGTGACTAGTGTAATAGATCATGGTACAGTAGATTTCTTAGATTTTAGCAAGGGCTTTGACACTGTCAAACATCGAAAACTGATAAAGAAGTTGTAATGCCTAAGCTTTCCATTAAAGGGTGCCAGAAGCCATCTTGGTCCAAAACAGAGTAAAATACTTTGTAATATGTAATACCCTTTGGTGTTCTAACATATTAATATCAATCGTACGCGATTTCATATTAACGATTGATATGTTCACTATTAAGGGGTATCACAACCTACCAAACAATCAATGCTTGGGATTGGATGCTAATTACTGAGGTAGTTGAATGGATAAGACATTGGTTGAAGCAGAGTTGTGGTAAATAGAATACATTCTAAGGAGGGAAAGGTGTCCATGGCTGATTCCGCAGCGGGGGTACACACAATCAGTAATGATTTAGGTAGATTAGATCAGGGGAGCGTAATATTTTTCCCCTGCGCCCCCCTGCCGGCTGTCATGCTCTCCGCGCGCCCCCCTCCTTCTTACCATGGGTCCCGGTATCTGGGCATCATGACGTCACGTTGCTATGGCACATGACCCCGCATTGCCATGACGACGCGTCTCCAGATGCAGGCTGAACCACAGTATGTAAAGTTTACAGGGGCCTTTGCCGCTTCCCCGCGCCCCTGCACTTAATCTCGGGCGCGCCCCCTAGTTTGCGCACCGCTGGATTAGATGAATAGTCAAAGTGTGGCAACTACACTAGAAATGAAAGCCAAAAAGTGCAAAATGGTGCATGTTGGTCACACCAATCAAGAAAGCAGAACAAAGGATTAATGGCACTATAATATCAAGTACTAAAGAGGAAAGGGACCTGGTGTCATTATTTCAGCTGATTTAAAGTTAGGTAAGAAATGTAACAAAGCAATGCAGAAAGCCAGCATGACCTGGGAGACTGCGAGGGAGCACCCCTCCCCTCCACCACAAGTACCCAGAACCCCACGTAAATAACACGCAAATCACGACAAGACAAGGTCTGGAGGTACAAGGCCGTGACTTTATTTAACCATTAAATAATTGGGAAGCGCTACTCCAGCCAGAGCACTCGCTCAAAGGGTTACAGGTCAACAGCCCTTGAACCGATGACACATGACACCCAAGCCGAGCCCAGGTGACCCGGCCGTTGACGCGAGTGGGCTTCAGGAACTCACATTTAAATGAGCTCTGCCCCACTGGGTTTTACCAAGTACGGAGACCCGTCTGTCAAGGATAAGTACACTTACCCCCCAACTGCCGCCGTGACAGAGCAACAAACACCTCAAACACTGACCACGTAGAGGGTAACAAAAACAGAGATTTATCTCCCCTCCTTCAAGGCACTTCAGTCCTTATTCTCAAATTTCTTATTTACTTTTTTTTCTTTTTTTTAAATAAAACTTCAAACTGTAACAACCACATAATTAACAATGTACGCAAAAAAGGAACAGGTGTGCAGGAATTGCTGGCAGGGAGCGGACTGACCACGCGCCCTGCTAGCCGAACTACATAACCTCACCGCCTCCTGACCTCGCCCCCGTCACCCGAAGGTGGTGGGGGGGTGGGGGTATTAGGGGTGAGAGAGGCCTAGGAGCCAACATGAAGGTGAGAGTGAAGCCTGGACCCCCTGGTCATGATTGCCCTTCGCTTAAGGAAGCTTAAGGGCTCAAGGCAGGTTGATGCTAGCTTGTATACGGTATTAGGAGCTGCTCTCTGCTGATAGAGTGATGTCGCTTCAAAGATCATTGGTAAGACCTCCTCTAGAGTACTGTGTTCAATGTAGGAGGCCAATGGGGATGTGCAAACTGTTCAGGTTTCAATTTATAATTTTATTGTGGAAATGTCGTACTTTCACTTAGACTGTAAGCTCTCTGGGGCAGGACTTTCTTTTCCTATTGTGTGTTTTTGCTTGTTGCACTTTTTGTATTATAATGAATTCCCTGTACAGTACTGTCTCTTTTGTAAAGCATGTAGTACACTGTGGGCACTACAAAGATAAAGATATACATACATAGAATTGTAGCTTTTAAAAAAGGGTGCAAAATCTTGCCCTTTTTTATCAAAGTTCACAAAATTCCTGAATTGGTGAAAATTGTTAAATGTCACAATTTTTGCCAAAATATTTTAGCTTTTTTTTTTTAACAACATGACTAATGTGACATGCACTTTTCAGGTGACTCTGCAAACTTTTTGGGGGCAAACAACAGCATTTTTTTCCACTCTCTTTTTTCCCCCACAACAAACTGTACATTTCGCTGAGCTCGTGAAATTTGAGAACAGTTTGCACATCTCAAGACACCATATCTACAGTATATACAATAAATGAGAGATTGTGCAAAGAAGGGCGTCTGAAATAGTTCCTGGTCTAAATTACAAAAACAATCAGGAAAGGCGAAAGGACCCCGATACGCACAGCAAGGAGGAGAGAAGGGAAAGGAGGGGCATGATTGAGAATTTCTTTACAATATATCAAGGGCATCAGTAAAGGTACAGAAGGGAAGGAAATGTAAAAGAAAGAGAAGTGCTTGGACAAGAGGTGGTGCTCTGAAGCTGGAAGGTGAGAGGCTCAAGAGAAATGTGCCGAAGTACTTCTCTATGAAAAGGGTGGTAGATTTGTGGAATAGGCTCCCAACAGACGTGGTAGAGGCTAGTACAAATTCAAAGGTGTCTGGGATATACCTAAAGTTATTCTAAATGTAGCCATGGCTGGTCCAGACTGCCTCTCTGCCTCCTGTCACGTAAGTCCTTTGTAGTTACAGGCTGCGGCAGGCTATCCTAGGGCTTTGACCACCCCCCCCCCCCATGCTGACTATCTGAGTGACAGAAGAGATGGTGCCACAAGGGTCTGTGTGAAGCTAATCATGGTGCAGACCAAGTGCTAAATTATAGGAGTCAGCTCCCACCCTCCTTTGGTGAGGAAGCAAGAAGTGGAGCTCCTGGCTGGGAGTGAGACATGCAGTCATTCCCTCATGGGCTGACTGAGCAAGAGAGATTATAGGCCTCAAGTCTACCAGAGAGCCAAAGCACCATCCAGAAGTCTGGGGACCCAGATCAATCCTCATGCATACGCTGTACTTCTAACAGTGGCTGCTACCAATAAATCATCCCTTTTAATATACCCCTGCCTGAGCTCTCAGTCTATTGGGTAGAGGTATGGATGGAATCTGCCCTAGTTGGGGACTGACTCTGGAAATCCTGGAGCCCACTGCAGCTGGAGGCGCTGACACCCTGAGTGAACATTGAAGATCTACAAAAGCCTGTCCTATTCCCCACACCATTGCGGACCACTCTGCTCTCCTGGACCCTCACAGGTATGCACGCACCACAAACAGCAGTAACCAGTAGAACATCTTCCAGAGAGGGGGGGAAACTGTGTAACATAAATATTAAATAAAGCCTAGTATTTGACACGCATTAAAGTCAATGGGGCACACGCATCAAGTGCGGGTACGAGTTATCGCATCCGTTGTGGCATTAACTCCCATTGAAATCAATGAATAACTCTTACCGGCACTTGATTACATACAGTATGTCCCAATCTGGTTTGCAAATTTGCCAGAAATTCTCTAAATTTTTCTCTCACTTTCGGACTCTCTTTCTCACTCTAATAAGCTCTCCTGCTTCCTTCCACCCCACTCAACACCAACACACAAGCAAATCGATTGAAGTCACATGGCCCTGTCACAAGAAACACTTTATTCATGAATATTCAATAAGAATGATCACATTTAAACTGCTATTTAAATTAGTTATTTAAAAAAAAAAGTTTTATGAACAGGATGATTATCACAATCATAGATTAAGGAACATAATAAACTTTATCAAACATTCCAGAGAAAGGTTGTGATATTATTGATATTTCATAAGACTCCCCCCCCAAAAAAGCAACAATATTTTTTGTGACTACTAATATATTTTTTGATAAGTTGTAATTTTTCCTCCAGTGCAAAGTTAGACAAGCCCTCTAATTTTCTTTACTCTCCTGCACAGTTAAGTCCACAAAATATGCCATCTCTTCCAACATTTCCAAGCAAACCTATTGGTTGGTTGAAGTTTTACTGACTGGCCTCCATGCCTTCCACATTTAGCCCCACAAGCTAAAACAGGAAATGTTTCTTACTACAGCAGTGCTATTAATCATGTGGAGGACCACCACACATATTGAAGCCTGCCATTAATTCATTATAAAAAATAAAGCATATTAGCGTAACTGTAGTCAACTGGCTCTTGTCCAGCTGTTTACCAGATGACTTACAGCGTTCTCTACTCCTCAACCTCTACTTTTTACAGTAAGTAGGGCCATGGACTATAAGGAAAAGGGCCCATAACTACAGGGGAAAAAACTTGCAATGGTGATGAGAAGGTTAAATGTTTTAAAAAAAAAGGGGGGGATGGGGGGTGAGCAGTGATTGGGCAAATTTTGGTGGGTGGGACAAACAGTTTAGAAAAGATGGGCTGTGCTGTACAGGGCAGCCATTTTAGCTAGCACAAGAGAAAGGTTTCTGGCCCTTCTGTAGAAGGTCGGGTTATATAATAATGTGTTAGGTTGGAGTTGTTACTTTATTGTCACAGCATGCAGGATGTTGCTTGCCAGCTAAAGCTGGTTGGGAGTTTTACCTGGTTTTTGGTCCCCTGTTGGGGTAAGGTTGTACAGTAGCAATGCCGATAGCCTTGTGGCAGGGCTTGAGCTAACCTTTGGATGATACGGTGAGACGTGCCCTAGCGGTCAGTGGCTGGCATGATATGTTTGTTTGAACTGTTTGTTTAAATTGTGTTAATGTCGCTGGCAAGTTTGTGTGATATTTTAATAAACGCGGTGCCCATTTTACATCCAAACTGGTGTCAGAGTGTTATTGGGATTCGGGTAAAAATGGTCTGGGAAATCAGGGGAAATGGAGGTATGTGGAAGTCATGGGAATGGACTTTTAATAAAAGCTCCGCTGCCCCCCACCTCTTGAGATACTCATTAGCAAAGTTACCAGTATTGCTTGCTGCTTTCTACAGGGTTGTTAAATGTCTGTCTTCAAGGAGGCCACAACTGAAGACAGTGCGGCTTACTATTGTCCCACGTTACACAAGAGAGGGGCTGTGACACCGGTAGTTTCAGCGCTAAGTATCAAGGGACCAAGGGAGGAGTGAAAAAAAAATCATGCAGGAGGGGACTGATGCTTTAACATCTCAGTTATTACCCAACAAGTAAAGGTATTTCCCAATACAGGCATACCCCGGTTTAAGGACACTCACTTTAAGTACACTCGCGAGTAAGGACATATCGCCAAATAGGCAAACGGCAGCTCACGCATGCGCCTGTCAGCACGTCCTGAACAGCAATACCGGCTCCCTACCTGTACCGAAGCTGTGCGCAAGCGGGGAGACTATAGAGCCTGTTACACATGCGTTATTTACATCAGTTATGCACGTATATGACGATTGCCGTACAGTTCATGCATCGATAAGTGGGGGAAAAGGTAGTGCTTCACTTTAAGTACATTTTCGCTTTATATACATGCTCTGGACCCATTGCATACGTTAATACGGGGTATGCCTGTATATATTTAGCAGCTTGAATTGTACAAGTGTTGCTGTAAGCTTAGAATGCAGGCACTATAAGAACACAGAGAACATGCAGTATAGACATATAGATCCAGGGGGGCTCTCACTACAAGATGACTTCCCTTCCAGGCCCTTTATTTGTCCTAGTAATCTCAATGGGATCCCTTCGATAAGAAAGGTTTGCCCCACTATAACTCTCTCCTCTACACCTAAAATGTCTAGCATTAGGGGCCAAACAGCTGATAAACCTGGGCATTAACTTCAGGGAAAGCTACCTCCATCTGACTACATTTGTCTCCAATTAATCTCAGAGTACAGCGAAGACTGCAGCTGCATGTTAAGGCAAATTGGAAAAATCTGTGAAGTGGGGGAGGGGGGAGAGTCTGTGTGTGGCATTGCAAGACCTCAATGATTCACAGGCGGCCCTCCCCTCCTACCCCCCTCCCACCCCTGCCGCAAGCCTGGAAAAAGAAAGCGTAAAAGAAATATAAAACGTAGTGGGAGAGTGAGAGAGGGGGAAAAAAAGGCCAAACTCTGCACAGTGAGAGTGAAAAAAAAGAATCAAAATAAAAGCAGTGTTTTTCAAGGCATTTTTATGCGCGATATCTCCTTTTCAGGGCTTGTCTGGTACCATTGTGATTCTGCTCTGTGAATGAAGGATAAGGCAGGAGAGGAGAAAAGAGGGAGAAGGTTTTAAGGGATAGGGGGGGGGGGGGGGAGCGGGAGGTTATGGGGGGAGGGAAAATAAAGTCGAATTATATTAGATTTAGAAAGGAAGGAGGCTTAACCCCATAACTGCTGAACCAGTGTAAGTGTCAGCACTAAAAAAAAGAATACACAATAATAGTCATGCTGAAGGTTAGAAGTGACGCTGTGACCTCTTGTTGAGGCGCATAAAAGGCATTTTCTTTCCTATGTATAAAGAGTAATGTCCTGTATTTTAGTCTGGGATTTTCATGAGCTAATGGTTTTCTTGGAAGCAATGAGACATGTCATACTGTACATAGAATTTCCACCTGATTCCTGATCACCTCGAGAAGTCCATCCATCTCAGGTTTTGAAAGTGGGATGATTGATATCAAACCCCAATTGGCTGAAATGTTACTCTTTATATGAGGAAGATATTTAATTGACTGGTTGAATCAATATTGTTTTTCTTTGTTTAACTATTATCTTATCGGCCAACTTTCCCTATTTATTAAGGAGACTCACTGATATGTATCTGAAAACATATCGATTGCTCTACTCTTTCCTTGATAAAAGTTTCCTGGCCCCAGTGCTTATCAATAAAGATTCACTGAAGATCTCTGCGAAATCCCTCCCCACTTCCCTCACAGATAAAATTGTCACTTGGCTCCAGATGACTCAAGAATGTTCATCCACTCTAGGTTCTGAAATGAAGGTAAGACAATTTAAAACTCCCTTTCTAATAAAGCATGGCGTTATGAACACCTTAAACCAGATTCGGCTTTCACATTGACCATGCCTATTTTGCAACGTCGCCAGGATGGATATTTCAGGGGGATATGACGCCAAGTGGCAGCATTGATTCTAAATCATCATTTGTATTTATCGTCTGTGCTTTCTATGCAGAACTCTGAGATAAAGCATGAGCGTGCCGGATTTCTATTGGAGGTAGGGAATAACCAAACAACAAAAAAGGTTGGGAATAGGGTGATAATCCCTGATCCTTCTGTCCCCATTTTTTTATTTCAAAACATATGAAACCCTATCCATGGTTTGAATGCACTTTCCATTCAGCTGCTTACCACATGCAGTGAATTTAAGTATGGTTTACAATCCTACAGCCTAAATCAGTGCTGGAAGAGGATAACCCTAAATCCCCTAAGTGAGGGATGCAGTAACTCTCCCAGTACGACCTAGATCCACTACACTTCGTTCAAGGAACATAACGTGACGTTACCTAAAACAGGAAGGGACGTTAGGTTTCAAGTTAACATGGTGTCCAAAAAGCTAATGATATGCAAAACTGACATCCGTACTACATGTCATTAGAATAGGCTTCATGGTATTGCAGAATAACAGTGCTTTATTGTCTAATAATGTGATGTTGAGAAAACCTTGAGGTTACTTTGATCAAGAGCACAAAATGGGTCTTTTGCTGGAGTAGAGAAAGAGGAAAGGGGTTGGAAGTAGCACCAGGAAATAAAGCTTTTATTTAAATCATGCTTTCCAGTCATCCAGACACTGCAAAAGCCCTATTTCAGGGTCTGGATGGGAGTAACGCCAAGTTTATCTATAACTTGGACAACATAACGATAAGTCCCTATGTTAACAGACTTTAGGGGCTTGGCAATGCTATGAAAATGTCTCACTTACATCTCATAAATGACTGTTACAGAAAACATTATGTTACTGACTTGTGAATATCCTGTTAACAATAATGAGACATTAACTGCGGTTATCATCTCATTATGTGCAATAGCAAAGCTTAATAATTCCACCCCCATGTGAGAGTTGTGAGGGGTGTTCTTTATCATGCAGAATCTGTGCATCTCCCTTGACGTGTGCTAAGTTTACTCCTTTCTAGTCAGGGAAGACCAGAACTTAACCCAGGGATTAAGGCACCAGACAATAAAGAATTATTATTCCAGCCATAGCCAGCAAGCATAAAAACCCACAATCAGAGCTATACTCACTAATAACCGGGGGCAAACTGGGGGGACTCCTAGCTGGCTAGGTGCTGCCCGCCACATCAAAGGCTTACCCAGGGCTTGCTTCCACTCTCTGGTCAAGTAGAGCCCATCCAATTCTCTCTGGTACAATTCGCTGCAGAGCACTTTCAAAAGTCCTGCTGAAAAGTCCTGCTCTCTGCTTCTCTGGCACAGCTACAGTTCCATAGCACAAAGCACATTCACATTTCCCGCTTGGTAATGCTCTCAGCCTCATTTTCAGGTGTTTCTGTCACAGCCTTAGGCTGCGTTTATAGTACTGGCTACAGCAACAGCGTCGCTACCCGTGACCTCATACGGTGCCGTCGCTGTAGAGAAAGTTGCACACTGGTGTGCGATGCCGCTGGTGGCAAGCAGCTATGTGATTGGTTGCTGGAAATCTCAAATTCTTTTGACTACAGCGATTTTGGGAGCTGTGACGTTACACGTCGCCATCATGCCAACTATGGGCGATCGCTACGGACTACATTAAGTTGCTTTGCGGCTGCACGACATCGCCGTCGCTGTAGCCAGTACTATAAACGCAGCCTTAGAGCACACCACTTAGTTCACCTCCATGACAGGATCAGAATGAACAACGGAACACTGATCGGGATCCCCTTTCATAGCTTCCCGCTACCATAGGGAATCATGGTAGAAGGTCTGGCGACTAATCACAGCGCAGATGCTGTTCAGGAACCAATCAGGAAGTGAGGCAGTGGTGTAACAAAATGTTTTGGGCCCTCTGCAAAAATGTTTTAAAGGCCCCCATCTGTCACTCTCTCCCCCTCCTCTCTAACTCTCTCCCCCTCCTCTCTAACTCTCTCCCCCTCCTCTCTAACTCTCTCACGCCTCCTCTCTAACTTTCCCACCCATCTCTCTAACTCTCCTTTCTAATACTGCACTTATAGTGCCGGCGACGGCGACGTTGCCTGAAAACAAATGCATTGTCGCCGCCGCGCGCACTTATAGTAAGCGCGACGGTGACGAGGCAACGCAGCAACGCGATTTTTTGAAGCCGGGAATATTTGATTTTTCAGGGGCTGTCGCCTCATGTGACAGCCCCTGAACCAATCAATGGCCTGGTCACCCGCGCCACCGCCGCAAACCAAAATAAAACTTTCGCTAGCGGCGACGGGTGATATCCGTCGCGCCGCCGTCACGGGCACTATACGCGCGGCCTAACTTTTCCCCCTTCTCTCTAACTCTCATTCTTCACCCCTCCTCTCTCATTATCCCACCTCTCTAACTCACTCTCCCACCTCTCTCTCACACCTCTTTAAATCTCTCACTCTCCCCTCCTTTCTAACACTCACTCTTCCCCTTTACTCTTTAGCTCTCTCACTCTTCCCCTTCCTCTCTAACTCTCACACTCAATTCTGCCTTACTCTCTGACTCTCTCACTCTCCCCCTCCTCTCTCTCCCATTTCCCCTCCTCTCTAACTCACACTCAATTCCCCCTCTCACTCACTCTCTCCCCTCCTCTCTAACTCTCACACTCAATTGTCCCATACGCTCTAACTCCCCTCTCTCTCACTCACTCACTCTCCCCTCCTCTCTATCTCAATTATCCCTCCTCTCTTACTCAATTTCCCCTTCTGCTCACACTCAATCCCCTTCTCTTTCACTCAATCCCCCACCCTCTTACCTTGCCTTGTGGGCAATGTGGTATAAGGGCGAGGCTTCATGTCCTGCATCATGGGAAGCTGGGGCCACGAGAGCAGATGCAGAAGTTTAGCCCGATTTGTAGGCAGGCCCATCTTTTGGTGCCGACCGGGACACGGGTACACCGGCAGGGGGAGCGCTGGCATTAGGAACCCACAGCAAACTAGAGCTCTGGCAGTCCGACATGGAGATTGTCCTACTTCTAGTGCCGGACAGCCAGGGCCCCCCCTGTGCTCTCAGAACCCCCCCTGAATAGCAGGGTTTTGCAGTTGTGTAGTTACACCCCTGAGGCGAGGGCTCGTCTGCATTGGCCAGTCAGGGCTGGGGGCGGGCTAAGAGAGTTAAAGGGCTTGTGGAGGCAAATTCAAGCAGGCCAATGGGAGCAGAGCCTACCAGAGGAACTTGGCAGCGGCTTCCTCCTGCTGGTGGGATATCTCCCGCTGGACTGGTACTGCTCTGGTTGGGGAGGCAACCAACTGCTCTACTGTTCGGGTGCACGACCACCTGGCCCTATCTCCATCCCTGGACACTCTCTCCTTTATCCCTGCACCTCACCCCCCTCCAGTCCCAGCAGAAACCATTTTCTCTGGACCTGCAGGCTGCACAAAGATTTTCTCAGCCCCAAATGTCCAGAGACCTTGGCTCTGCTTTATTGTGGGAACAAAACACATTTTTATACTTGGTACCGTTTCACAACAGGGATAAAAGAATCACAGTTACATTATATTCAAGGGGCTACATAGTACATTAAAAGGGGTTTGGTGGCCAGAAGGGCCCCAAGGAAGAACGGGCAGGGGCAAGAGACCGGGGCTTAACCTTTATTATAATGGTCACTGGGCCCCTTTCCGTCACAAGCAGTTCAACTTACACATATATAACATGCAGCATAAATGGTGCTATTCCATCAAAGTGAACTAGAATAGGCCAATAATTGTCTTATTGACTACGGCTGCTTAGAAATTATGGGCCAGTAACACATCACTGGAACTTTATGACAGGACATCATTTTCATGATGATATAGAAAGAGGGGATTTTACTGGAAAAAAATATCAAGGTGACAACTGTTTTTAAAGACAAAATCCAAGCAGCGTAAAAAAATGTAATCTTGTTTTTTTTTTTCCATATACATGTATGCAGCCTTTGATTACCTTTATTGAAAACAAATTACCTAAGCTGCCGATCAATTCGTTCTCCCGTGATCGATCAGCAAAATATTGCTTCCCAGGGTTTCCTAAATGGCTGCCTTTCAGTTTCAAATCAATTCTTCAGTCAGTGTAACTCAGCAGCTACAATGTATACTTATATTACTAAGGTAACATTATCTATTGTTACAGTTTGCAGTTCAAATTGCTGGGAATATTAGCAACAAATGATCCCAAACAGGAAAGTGTTACAAAGATCTTGCACTGCTGGGGAGGTGGGCTAAAACCTGCCATAGAAATTAAAATATGCTCAGTATATTTAAACTCATTAAAAATAGCATTAAGAGTTGAATTTTAAAATAAAAAAAATGCAGTAAGTATTATCTAATAATACAGAACTGATGTATTTAAAAAAACACACACACATATAGGATATTGCTTGGATTGCTCCTTTAAATAAATACATTGCAGTGATATTATTTCTATGACATCAGATGGCAAGAAACAATATACAGCCGGGCCCCGCTCATACGGCGGGTTCCGTTCTAGGCCGCCGCCGTAAAGCGGAAATCGCCGTAAAGCGGGGCCCTACTGTACTGTATTGTATCTTTGAAAACAGAGATGCAGAGCTATAAACCGACTGTTTTGCTGACAAATAGCATCTGACAAGGCGTTGCGCACGCACTAAAACTGTTGCTTAGTGACAGCCGGATACTTTGCTGCTGTGCACATCATGCGGAAAATCGCCTGAAAAACGGAACAAGCACCGAACCTAATGAATATGGGTATATACGATGAATGAATATGAATATGGGTATACATTTGGAAACGCCATGAGCGGAACGCCGTAAAGCGAGGCCCTGCTGTACAACATTGTAACACATAAAGACATACTTCTACTAATATACAAGTTCTCATATTTGTATTAGTGCGATAATATGACAGTACTTTTATTTGAGTTCTCAGAGGCCGCATGCTTCTGCTAAGCTGTTCTGGTATTGGCTGAAGTAAAAAAAGTGTACTCTATTTTGATGACCTTATCACCTTCTGACCAGATTAACTTTGCATCCATCAGTGTGATCTGTGCAGCTGACAGATTGTCCCCACACAGAAGTTGCTTGCTGGTCGCTCAGCAGGAGGCTCGGCTGAATTGTGCCTACATTTATCATGGATGTGATAGCGGAGTAATAATGTCATAAATACACTTTATGCTGTTGTAAAACAATGTCAAGAAATTGTAACTATTAAAAGAATGTCGTATTAACCAGTTCCCTGTAATGTCTCTTTTAGGTTGAATTATAAGGTTTGTGATGGCAGCCTTGAGATTGTATAATAGACTGTATATACATATGGTAGCAAGGCACTGTAGTGTAAAATAATGCTATTGTATATAACAAAGGGAATGTAAGGACACCTAACTTCTGCAGTGTATTATCTATAGCATGGCTAAGTAAGCAAATAATTAATTTGCTCTGAAGCGTGCAATTTGGGGTGAGCAAAACATTCGCATTCACGGCAAGTTTTTGACGTTCAGGGCTGACCAAAAAAGTGAGAAAATAACAAAAATGCAGAACACCAGATGTTAATCAGAGAATGAACGTAACCCCAATTGGTCACAAATATGTGTGTTTTGTGATCTTCATAAAACATTTAAAGGCATTTTTATGAACTGAGCTGAGACACTCACTTGTATCTCCTTATAATCCATTTGCTATCAAACGTCATACTAATACAGCATCTTTAATTAACAGAAGCCCCCCTGGATCTTAATGGGTTAACTCGCCCCTTTGCATCTATAGATACCTATAGTACAACACAAAAAGATGGTCCTGCTCAGCTTCACGTGGAAATATAGAAACAAATGGGAAGGGTGCAAAAAAAAGTCAGATGTAAATAAAGATGATCAAAAAGGGTAGAACATGCTTTCTAAAATTGCACTCAAAAGAAACCCCCTTTCAGTGATATAAAATGTGACTTTTAATAAAATGTTTCTTTAAAAATGTATTTGAAAACAAATAATCAATAATTAAAATGGAATCAAGATACATGAAAACTATCTCTCAGAGGATATACGAGACTAATAGGAGTGCAAAACGACAAGAGTATACACTGTATATCTAATGCTGAAAAACTCACTTAAATAAAGTAAACCACGTGGGTAGTATTGTTCTATCAAGCGTAAACAAAAAAAAATATGTCTATTGATATCAATCAGACATAACATCAGTTAAGAAATAGATATGTGCTCTCAAATTTATATACAAAGTGAATTACTCGAAAGGGTAGATAAATCCGAAATTAAATGTTTGCAAACATGCATAACAGGACTCTTGCCCTAAAGTCATTATAAAAACTGGCCCTAATCAAAATATCCTGTCCTCATTAAGAATATAAGTAACACTTAGGTGGTGATTGTAATGGGTAGAATGATCACTAGGAGTGGAAATTCTACTGTTAACGGTATTAAAAAAGCCAAGCAGGTTGTCATAATAAAATTCGATTATTTGCAACAAGGTGCTAAAATCATAAGGCGTCCCTGTCTTAGAGTTGCTCTTCCTTATGTCATGTATGACATCACTAAGGACACAACGCGTTTCACTCAAGACTGAGCATTGGCTTCTATTTTTTAATTGATGTTTTGTCTTATTGATTTAAATAGTCTTTTTTTCCCCCCTATGTTTACACTTGATAGAACACCTATTAAGGCCTGTGGTTTACTTTGTTTAAGTTAGTTTTTTGAGCATTAGATACATAGACTCTTGCCCTTTTGCACCACTACTTGTGATATAAAAAAGGAATTAGATGGGGATTCCTACTCGTCAATCTCATAAGTCCATAGATAACAGCAGAGCATTGCTTTGCATAAGGTAGTGACGCCGGGCAAGTCTTTTCAGCAGCAGAGTGGGTTCTAATGAATGGAAGCTTTGGAAGTCAGGACAGCAAAGGCCAAATCCTTAAAATCATACAGTTAAATCCAAGGCACTCCAAGATCCTCCAAGCAGTTTGCAGAGCCACTTAGAAAGTTTGTCTTGTAATTGAGTAAATTGTTTACCCTTTTCTTCCAACTTTCTCCTCCCCATCTTTCCTGGCCTTGTCTTCAATGCCCCCCTTCTTATCCCACTGACCGGCATTCTGCACAGAGATATAATCATGCCAAACAGCCCTCTGCATGACAATGGTCAGGCTCTTCTGTGTCTCGTAATTGGACGGGGCTAAGGGTTGGTTTTATTAGCTGTGTGATTTAAAGCTAAACCGCTGTGACTGTCTTTTTAACACAGGCCTGTGCAAGCAGCAGGCGTGGGCTGAATTATAAGTATGGGTGAACGTTGCCAAAAGGGGAGGGGATACCACTGCTGCAAAATTTCACTCTACTTAGATTGTAAGCTTCTTGGGGTAGACAGCCTAAATCCTAAATCATTGAACACATTTGTAAGATGTAACCCCTTCATTGAGGAAAAAGATTATAATGTGTCTGAAGCTCCTTTAGCCACAAAGGAGAATAAGCTCAAATGCACCATGTATTATAGTTGCTAATTAGTGGAAACAGTTTTTCTACAATCATATGTTTCATATTTCAATATATGTTTAACATCTTGCCAAACAAGCAAGTTGAGGGACTCATAATTGACTGAGAAAACAATGTTGCAGTGATTCCAAAGGTGCAGGGGTCAAAGTTGGGGTATCAAGCTAGAAAATTCACATTGTGACCAAAGTCCAAATCCTGTGCTATGATTCACAGTTAGAAAGAGAAAGAAAAGGCCAAAATGCATAAGTGGGACTCCATGTTTAGTAGGGTTGTTTCATATATATTTGGAAACATAGATAAGAGTGAAGTAGGTAACATTAAAATCAGGGCAATCGTCTTAACAACCGGAAGAAGAATGAAGCTTGCCACCTGGTTAGAGAAGCGACAGAGACAGAGCTGCTTTTTACATTGGGATGCTAGATTTGAAAACTGAACCAAAATGACATGAGCATGTGCTGACTTCATTCTAGTACATTACGTGGGAGAGGGTTCCACCTGTAATTACTACGTCCATTGTGACCACAGGTGTACAATAGAGGAAAACCCCTTCTGATGACTTCACGTTGCAGAGTTAATATTTAGCATCTGCTCATATTGTGATTGCAAGTGCACTTTCACTTCCTATTGATATGTTTATTAGGGCTTTATAAGTGACACTTGGGCAAAGTGGCCATTTCCTTCCCCTATTTAGCTCTTAAAAGTCTTCAATTGGGGATCCGAATCTTTGCTGCTGTAGCTGTTTTAGGACAGCTGTTTCACATTGTGCGGGTAGAGTCAGACAGAGGCACAGAGCAGTGCATACTGCCAGAGGAGGAGCCTTTCACAAGAAGACTGCACTCGCAAGGGCTGCGATTACACCACAGTTTCCATAACATGCAGTCTGGTTGCACTAAGAGATCGATATATCAGATATAACACTATGTGGTCTTGGACAAAAGGACATCTTCTATCTTAGAAAATCTGCCCTTTTGTGCTTTGTCATTTATGTTTAAAATCACCCTCGGCCATAGTAATCTCAGACAATATGATTTCGATCATTAGAAGTAGAACATTTATACAACGGTGATAAGATATATTACTAGTATGATGTATTAATAGTTTATTTTGTGGTGTCTTTATGTATGTACAGTATATTGTATGTATATTTATATACTGTATATGTTTTCTTTAGCTCATACCATGTACATTAAAATGTACAGAAGTGTAACACTACATGGATACATCAAACAAAAAGCAAACAATGAAAAAGGGACCACTGATCATAACAGATTACAGATTATACAATTATATTATTCTACTTCTCTACAGGCCTCCTCTCATAATTATCTCACCTTGGCATCCTTCCTTATAGGAATTTGTGCTATGAGAAGCAAGTACAGTCAACATAATTTTAAAGGAGCAACCCATGCAATATCCTACAGGTGTTTAAAAAAAAAAAAAATAATCAGTTCTGTAGTATTAGGAAATACGTACTACCTTTTTTTTTTTTTTTAAATGTAACTCTTAATGCAAATTTTAATGCGTTTTAATATATTGATCATCCTTTGATTACTATAGCAGGTCCCCACACACCTCCCCAGCAGTGCAAGATCTTTGCAACACTTTCCTGTTTGTGATCATTTGTTGCCAATATTCCCAGTAGTTTGAGCAGCAAACTGTAACAATAGATAATGTGACCGTAATACTATAAGAATAGATTTTAGCTTCTGAGTGATGCGGACTGAGGGATTGATTGAAACTGATAGGCAGCCATTAAGTGAACCCTGGGAAGCAGGATATTGCTGTTCGATCACGGGAGAAACAAATTGATCGGCAGCTTAGGTCAGGGGTGCGCAAAGTTTTTTTTGCTGCGCCCCCCGTCTGTCTTTTTTTAAATTGGCGTTTGGCTCGTCTCTTTATGGAAGTGTAGGCGCACGCGCGGTGTGGAACTGCATGGACACTCTTTAGTGCAGCTCCGCGACCAGGAGGCACAAAGCGCTAACTTCATGCTGATTTAACAATCCGACATTGCATAACAACATAGGCTACATTAGAATAATTGCCCCGCAGGTCCTCGATCATGCCGACTAAACCTTACAGGGGGCGCGCCACACGACTTAATTTATTCACTGCACAAGCAGTGTAGCTCTGCCCTCCGGCTCTCAGCTCTCAGTCTCACGCCCTCATACTGTGCACCTGCAACAAACCCGGACATTAACCCCTGCCCTATCACAAAGGGTTCCTGGGCTTGCCTCTGCTCTGCCCCCTCCTCCCATTGGTCCTCCTCACTTTATTACCCCTGTGATTCCTCTCCAACATCGCTCTGCATAGTTCGTCTGCCTAGTGCTGTTGGATACTGTGCCTTGCTCTCTCTCTCTGTTTCAGCTTCGTTACCGATCCGGCTCGTCTACCAACCCTCTCTGGCTCCCCGACCTCGGCTTCCACTCGACTACGCTTACCTCTCGTACCCCTTGAACACGGCACTTGGACCCCTACTACCCGGAACTCTGTTACCCTCGACCCTTGGCTTTGGAACCTACTATGGCATCTTCTCTACGCCCGGATCTGGCAAGTACCTTATCTACCCTGGTACACCTGGTCTAGTCCACGCAACCCAATCCACACTCCGGGCACGCTCTCTCTACTGCGGGTGCGTGGTTACTCACTCTCCACCTCAGTATTGGGGGTTAACCTGGTCTGCGGGCAGAACAGCGTGACACTCTGTAAGTGCTGCCCCCCCCCAGTCTGCATACCCCTGGCCTAGAGCAGGGGTGCGCAAACTTTTCAGTCTGCGCCCCCATGCCTGCTCTCCCCCACTGCTCACGCCCCCCTCCTTACCTTGTCATCGGTGTCAAAGTTGCAGAGGCCTCACGTGAACTCCTGGCATTTAATGTAAATGCCTTGGGGAAGAGCAGGTGGTCCTCTGCAACCGCCTTGCCCCCCCTGTAAAATCTTGCGCCCTCACTGGGGGAGTGTGCCCCCCAGTTTGCGCACCTCTGGCCTAGAGCACCAAACTCGAACATTAAGTTTCAAGCTGCATTAGGCTGAGTCCATGGTCAGCGCTTAGGCGCTGACCCGTGCTGAGGCGCGCTGACGCTTGTCAGTGAGCCCCTGCAGCCGCAATGAGAGCGGCTTTAGCAGGGGCTCGCACACGGTTCCGCAGGCGTCCGGAGGCGTATCACTTAATTTTTTTTTTCGTTTTGGTGCTCACGGGAGCGCAGGGATGGTCAAGTGAGTGGTTCGCCCAATGAGGGCGAACCAGCTCCGTGACGTCACTGGCCCGCCCCCCTACATGCCCCCAGACGGCGCGCGAACTAAGGCCAGGGAAAGCACCCGCTTTCCCTCAGCCTCAGTGCGCCTCCGCACGGCTGCAGTTACCATGGACTCAGCCTTACTCATGAAACCTATTGGCACCTCCTGGGGAAAACCTGAGTTGTCTTGTGCGTTGGTGCTGTGTTTTTGTGTCCTAAATGTTTGTAGGTACCATGCTACTGTAGCATTGGTATCTCTAGTCCTGCTTCAGAATCTTACCCAGGTCCTTTTTGGTTATTTTTTTATTTTTTTTGTTACTTACCCCACACAGTAATGTTTCCCCTGTGGCTCATCCCTCACTTACAATGCATTGTATAGTGCAAGGAGTTAAGTTCAGTAATAGCCAAACCCTTATATTTAATATTCAAGGACTCCATTTCCACAGGCTCATTACCACAAGATTGGCGTAAAGCAGATGTGGTGCCTATATTTAAAACGGAGCTAGATCACAACCGGGGAATTACAGACCTGTAAGCCTAACTTCAATAGTGGGGAAACTACTTGAAGGTTTAATACGGGATAATATTCAGGAATACCTAATGGAAAACAAAATCATTAGTAATAGTCAGCATGGATTTATGAAGGATAGATCTTGCCAAACTAACCTTATTTGTTTCTTTGAGGAGGTAAGTAGGAATTTAGACCAGGGTAATGCAGTTACTTAGATTTTGCAAAGGCTTTTGATACGGTTCCACACAAGAGGTTGGTGTACAAAATAAAGCAAACTGGACTCCGTAAAAATATATGCACCTGGATTGAAAACTGGTTGAAGGACAGACAACAGAGGGTTGTCATAAATTGAACTTTTTCAGGCTGTGCTAGGGTCGTGAGATTATAGAAGCGCTGTAGTGAGTAAAGACACTGACTGAAAACAATTACGCTGATCTTGAATCAGGGGAACCTGGTTCAATTCCCACTGTCAGCTCGTTCTGACCTTGGGCAAGTCACTTTATGTCCTTGTGCCTCAGGCACCAAAAACATAGATTGTAAACTCATCTTGGCAGGGACTGTGTCTGTAAAAATTCCTGTGTGCTGCCTTTGAGTCCCATTGAGAGAAAAGAAACACATAAATTAAAAGAAATATTGAAAGTGATAGTGAATGTTTTACATAGGTGCGATATATCAGTTAATTACTAAAACAATTTACACCACCACTAGCATTTTGTTTGGGGTGTGGTTGTGTTACTATTTTAGGTTGTAGTGCAGCTTTCAGTTCTTTTTCTCTAGATTAATTACTAAAACAAGACTGAATAAGTAAATAAGGTCATTCATTCTGCCCATTTTGACTCTTAGGCCTCGTCCAGGGTGGAAACAGGCGAGCTGGCGCTCCAGCGTTGCGCCCTGCTCGGCCGGGCGATTCCTGGCCGGCTAGGTGCGCGCGCGTCTGGGGGAGCGGCCACAACGTCACGAAGCTGGTTTGCCCTCATTGGGCGAACCGCTCACGTGACGCGCTTGCGAGCAGCAAAATCAAGTTTGCTTGCTCGGCAAGCGGCTGAGCGCCGAGCAGGCGCGCCCACCCTCTCACACATGCCACGTGCGTTGTCGCAATGTGTCCAGCGTGAGCGCGCGCTCAGCACCACCCTGGACGGGGCCTTAGCTGTGTATTAAAGTTAAATAGTGTTTGACTTGTCAATAACTGTAATCTCTTCATTGCGGGGGCAATTGTTGCTGTAGACTCAATACTTTTATCTCATCTACTACAACAGTACAAGATATACAGTATCTGGCAGTGGTGAGTTGGGGCAGAAATTGCTTTCATGTCCCCACTCAGCGCTGGTGAGTTTTGGCCAAGTACAGTAGTGACACTGCTAGGACCTGCAGAATCTGCCCTTCCTGCAGCCACTGTACATTCTCTACTCCATGACGTAACTAAATGAAATAGAAAGGGTTGTTGTGTTATACAGCTGGTGCATTTTCATCACAGATTACAAATATATAACATGGAAAAAAAGGTGTGTTTTTGCCTTCATAAATTCCCTCATATTTCCCATTTCTACATAAGCCATTTGTCCTCATATTGCCCCGTGTTGTAAGAGCGTCACTCACTCCTTCAAAACATGATTCACTGCCACAGATTTTAGTGTGATCACTGAGAGAATTAAATGGATGAGAAATAAGTAATGCAGTACAGCTCCATCTCTCAGCACCCCTGGTGTTTGCTGACACCAACTCACATTCCTTTTAGGGTTGAATTCCCAGGTCACTCTTTCTAACCTAAACAGATTCTTTATCTAACCTCTTCAGGTTTGGTGACACTTTTATGGCAGGATTTCTACTTGATTTGTGAAGATGAACATTTTCGCAGACATAAAATAGAACACATGGCAATGATACTGGCATTAACACTCTGGAGATATTGAATTGCCAGCAACCACAGTGTGGAAAACCAGCACCTTTAAGAGTGATATGTACATATCTTGAACTGCCTGTGTATGATGGAAAGAGCACCGTACAATTATACAAGCAAAACAATTACAGTACCTGCCACGAAAATATTACAATATAACATGTAAAGCCATATTGCCATGCGATGTCTTGTATATAATGTATAACCTGCTCATTTATGTAACTGTATTTGTAACCATGTATTATTTGTCTTAACTCTGTGCCCTGGACATACTTGAAAACGAGAGGTAACTCTCAACCTATTACTTCCTGGTAAAATATTTTATAAATAAATAAATATTTATAAAGTGTTGTTTACTTTCACCCCAATGGGCTGTAAGGTGCCTTACATCTTAGGATCGTCTTTATGTCTATGGCCTAAGGTAATTTAATGATTGCACTGATTCTCTGCTTGAGGTTTCCCATGTTAGATGTAATTGCAAGTTCTTAAGCCATATGGTTACACCTCACCATTTAAATAGTCAGTTCATGTTTAAAATGTGCTCCAACAATGGACTTTGATTTATTTAACACTGCTATTGACGTACAAAAATTTGAGCGCAAATTAACTCTTAAGTCTTTCTTTCGGCAATCTGACACTCAGGTTGAGGGGAATAGAGGAGGAGATAATGTGGTTAACGTACCATCTGATGATATTCCTCCCACTACCCCCATTATCTATGAAGATAGAACTCACTCCTTTAGAGAATTATGTTTTTTTTTCAGGATACAGAGTAGTTCCGGGAGGAGGGAGCATTGAATTCCCAGGCCTCCCTTATCCCTGATTTCAGTCATTGGAAGTCTGAACCGAGGGGGAAATCTATCTTCTACCCACTATATGCAAAAAGTCATTATCTGACAATTTTTGAAAATGTAGTAACTAGAGACACACAATTATTATCACAAGGTTTCTCTTTCTCTCATTTCGTTCATGATAACTTAAATCAGCACGAGAGATTAGCGATTAAAACTTTACAAAACAACACCTCCTTGGTAATTAAAAATGCTGACAAAGGGGGTGCAGTGGTGGTTCAGAGTAGGGCGAAGTACCTCAAGGAGGCTTATCGCCAACTTGGGGATGCGACCACCTACTCTGAACTACGAAATGACCCCACTGATGCATTCACGGAAGCCTATCTGGATTTGATAGAACTAGGTAAAGTCACACAAGTTTTGTCCAAAGAGGAAATTAAATTCCTCAACAATCCATGTCCGATAATCCCCATCTTTCACCATCTCCCAAAGATCCACAAGACATTGGTCGACTCTGCTGGTCGGCCGATAGTGTCTAGCATTGGATCTTTGGGAGATGGGCTGTCTTATTACATTGATCACTACCTGCAGCCATATGTGAGGAGCCTTCCTTCTATAATTTTAGATTCTGGTGACCTGCTCATCCAATTAGATGGAGTTCAACGGGGTCAGCAGTCGATATGGGTTACTCTTGACGTGATCTCGTTGTACTCAATTATCAAACACGATCTGGGGTTGACAGCTGTCTGCCATTTTCTTGAGGGTTCAGGTAGTCCTGAATTAAACACTATTTTATTTTGGACTCAATTTTATTCTTACTCACTCACAATAATTTTTTATTTGATCACAAATTTTATTTACAAAAACAAGGCACAGCAACGGGGACAAGTTTTGCTCTGTCGTATGCAAACTTGTTTATGGGTTGGTGGGAATCACAATTTATTTTTGGAAGCATTAATATATTTAGAAAGCACATGAATTTTTACAAAAGATTTACTGATGATTTGATTAGGATTTGGGACGGGGATTTAGTGACACTGCACTCCTTCTTCAATTATATCAATCACAACACTTACAACTTAAAATTCACATATGATTTTAATTATCATCACATACACTACTTGGACCTTCTTCTGTATGTCCTGCAGCTACTGTTGCCAACGGGATCCTAATTCAATTGAGATGAGCACCATCCAAAACTCTACTTTTGAAATTGGGATGGTTGGATTGAAAGACCAAACTGTGTGCCCCATAAAGCCTCGAGCATATTAAAAGGGACAATGCAGAGAACTTCTACTCAGGGCCGCTGACAGGGGGGGAAAGGGGAGAGCCGGGATAAGGGTTTGGCCGGCTCCCCAAGCTGCGGCCTGCCTCTTCTCACTCCGTCCTCTCTCTTCCGCTGGCGCGTGCCGGAATCTGCATGCACCCAGAAGTCCGGCCCAGCTTCTGACGGGAGAGATAGACCCGGCGTGGGAAGAGTCAGCAGCAGTTGAGGAGAGCCGAGGCCCAGCGACAAACAGAAGTACGAGGTAATTGTGTCTGTGGGGAGGAATTGTATATGGGGGGTGGTGGTGGTAATTGTTTCTGGGGGGTGGTGTTGTATCCAATCTTTTTTTGAAGATATCTATTGTATCTGCCATCACAGCCTCCATGGGTAATGAATTCCACATTTTAACTGCCCTTACTGTAAAGAACCCTTTTCTTTGTTGCTGGTGAAATCTCCTTTCCTCCAACCTTAAGGGATTACTCAGTGTCGTTTGTACTGCCCTTTGGATGAATAGTTCTTTTGAAAGCTCCTTTTATTGTCCAGGAATATATTTGTATGTAGTTATCATATCCTCTCTTAGATTTCTCTTTTCTAATGTAAATAAATCTAATTTAGCTAGCCTCTCCTCATAAATCAAATTATCCATCCCCTTTATTAATGTGGTGGCACTTCTCTGCACTCTCTAGTTCCATAATGTCTTTTCTATGGAGTAGTGCCCAAAATTGTACTCCATACTCAAGGTGTGATCTTACTAATGCTTTATAAACGGGCATAATTATGTTTATTTCCCTTCCATCCATTGTACGTTTAATGCAAAATAAGATCTTGTTTGCCTTTGCAGCTACTCCATGACTTTGGGCACTATTGCTAAGGCTGCTGTCTACAAGCACTCCTAAATCCTTCTTCATCAAGGATTCTCTTAATTTATACTCATTTAATTTGTAAATTACCTGTTTATTCTTGTTTACCAAATGCATAACCTTACATTTATCTGCCATTTACCTGCCCAAGTTTCCAGTCTCTCCAGTCTCTTCTGGAGAGAATTTACATCCAGCTCTGCTTCTACTGTCTTACACAATTTTGTGTCATCAGCAAAGATGGAGACTTTGCTCTCTGTGCCAACCTCAAGATCTTTAATAAACAAGTTAAAAAGCAGGGGTCCCAGTACGATCCCTGAGTTACTCCACTCACAACTTTAACCCAACCTAAAGATGTTCCATTTATGAAAACTCTCTGTTGTCTATCCTTCAGCCAGTTTTCAATCAAGGTGCAAATATTTTTGCCAAGTCCAATTTGCTTTTGTTTTGTACACTAACCTTTTGTGAAACCGTATCAAACGCTTAGCAAAATCTAAGTAGACCACATCAACTGCATTACCCTGGTCTAAATTCCCACTTACCTCATCAAAGAAACTAATAAGGTTTGTTTGGCGCGACCTAACCTTCATAAATCCATGCTGACTATTACTAATAATTTTGTTTTCCATAAGGTATTCCTGAATATTATGCCGTACTAAACCTTCAAGTAGCTTCCTCACTATTGATGCCAGGCTTACAGGTCTGTAATTCCCCAGTTGTGATCTAGCTTCCTTTTTAAATATAGGCACTATGTCTGCTTTACACCAATCTTGTGGTATTGAGCCTGTGGAAATAGAGTCCTTAAATATTAAATATAAGGGTTTGGCTATTACTGAACGTAGCTCGTTAGGAACTCTTGGATGTATGCCATAGGGGCCAGGTGCCTTATTTACTTAAAATTTTATCAAGCTGCCTATGAACTTCCACAGTTAACCACTTATTTGTTAATATAAAGGTTGTGGCTTCCCCGTGTGGCACTACTATTGCAATTAATTCTTCCATGGGTAAATACAGAGGCCAAGAATTTGTTTAATACCTCTGTTTTTTTCTTATCTCCAATAATTTGCCTGCCCATCTCACACTCAAAGGGTCCTATATTTTCTTTTCTAATTTTTTTCGTTATTAAGGTCAATAACTTTTTAAGGTTGATCTTACTTTCTATTGCAATCATTTTTTTTTTATTATCCATTTTATGCCCTTTTGCAACTTTTGTTACATTCCTTATAATTCTGATACGATGTCTCCGTCCCTTCTGACTTAAAGAATCTAAACGCCTCCCTCTTCTTTTCCATTTCCTCACCTATCTGTTTATCTAGCCACATTGGTTTAGACTTATTTCTTTTATATTTATTATCCAAGGGTATACACTGATAACTGCTTTTCTAACAATGTTTTAAAAACTGCCCATTTATCTTCTGCATTTTTCCCTGCAAAAACATCATCCCAATTTATTCCTTGTCGATTAGTCCTCAGTTTATTAAAATCTGCCTTTCCAAAGTTTACGGTCTTTGTTGAACCCATATAATATGTTTTTTGATCATTTATTTCAAATGAGACCATGTTATGGTCACTGTTACCCAAATGTTCACAGACTTGAATATTTGTTATTACGTCTACATTGTTTGATATTACCAAATCCAGTATTGGCTCTCTCCTTGTTGGTTTCTCAATAATTTGGTCTTTAAGCAACCCCCAAAAACCTGTTTAATTTCATTGTAATACTAATCTCATTGCTCCAGTCTATGTCTGGTTAATTAAAATCACCCATAATGCAAACATGACCTAGTTTTGATACCTTCTCCATTTGTTAAAGTATTTTGGCTTCCTCTATCTCACAAATATTTGGCGGTTTATAGCATATCCTTAAAAACATATTCTTGGTACTTTTACCTCCACTGCTAATTTCTATCCACAAGGTCTCTACATTTTTATATTTCCCTTTATAAACATCTTCCCTTATAATAGGTTTTAGATCTAAAACTACTCCATCTCCTCTTCTATTTGCTCGATCCTTCAGAAAAAAGCAATAACCCTCTAAATTAACTGCCCAGTCACGAGTTACATCCCACCATGTTTCAGTAATGCCTATGATATCATACTGCTCTTTTGCAGCTATTAATTCAAGCTCCCCCATTTTATCTGTCAGACTTCTTGCAGGCATGCATTTAAGTTTATTTTTCAGTCTGTACTATTGAACATCTCAAGGTGATAAAAGGCATGTTGTTTCTTGGATCACCCAAGTCAACAAGTAAATGTTTTGCTATTATTTATTTTACATTTCTCTTTCTACAGAACCTTTTGCTAATCTAAAAACCTTCAAGTATTTACTAGCGAGTAAGTGAACAGTGAGTTAAGTTCAAGCTGTGCACTATTACATTATTACAGTAATAATGTGTGTGTGTGTGTGTGTGTGTGTGTGTGTGTGTGTGTGTGTGTGTGTGTGTGTGTGTGTGTGTGTGTGTGTGTGTGTGTGTGTGTGTGTGTGTGTGTGTGTGTGTGTGTGTGTGTGTGTTATGAATTAAATAATATTTTTAAAATAAAAAATGTTGTAATAAAAATAATTTTTATTTATTTAACTTTGACACACACACACACACACACACACACACACACACACACACACACACACACACACACACACACACACACACACACACACACACACACACACACACACACACACACACACACACATTACAGCGCTGGTAGCGGTGCAAAATCATTAATTTCCTCATCTTCTCCCTCGTCGGTCCGCTCTAAGCTCCCTGCCGTGCGCGCGCGCGCGGCCTATTATAGAATGGCTGGCTATCCTCAGCCAACTAAAACTGCGGCACGCGCACACAGCGTAGCGCGCGCCCGCACCATAGAACCAGCCTTAGTGCTGTGTGGCAAAGGGAAATCCGCACAAATGTTGCTTGCCTTGCTTTGGCTTATCCTGAATGGAATGTTAATCAGAAAGTGTCAGCATGTGTTTGTTTTGGGAACTTTCTCCACTTGTCTTGGTAAAAGATACAGAATGGCTCTTCTAAATGACCTCACATGGACAGATCTGTCCACTTGTTTCACTTTAGATTACAATTTACAACATGGGGTCTTTCATATTTTTACAATCATTACACACACCACCTGCTGTATATGACCTGCTACTAACACCGCCTTCCCACCCCCCTCCAATGAGGTGAACAATACAAGTCCAAGTTATGCATAGGGCAAAGAAAAGTGGCCTATTGTTTTTTAGCACAACAAAGGACATTGAAGATGTTTCGTCTTAAATACCTCCCTTTTCACAGTGTGAGACCATTAACCCACATATAAACAAAGTGGCATATCCAATCAGTATATACTGTGTATAGTTTCTCTCCTCATTGAACTATAACAGAAACGACCGTTACCCTTAGTAGAGGCAAAATATCGGTCAGGTGTGAGAAGGCGTAACTCATAACGAGGTTCATTACATTTGATGAAGACACTAATGGGCTGATGGGACAACCTTTCATTCTGTACCTGAATAGCTACACCTGGGAGACTCCTTTGGCTCAAATTCACAGACTTACTACTACTACTACCACGACTTAAGGTAGAAAAAAGTATCACCTAGTAATCGTTTACTACTACTACATAACACAAGAATAATTAGTTGCCCGATTCCGTTTATAACATTTATACTTTGACAACCATTAACAATACTTGTTGTACTGTTAGTACATAGAACAACTTACAATTAAGGTAGTAGTGTGAGTTATGGTGTGCGCAGCGCAAACAAAATGCAGTAGCTCTATCGGGCCGGCCATAGTACGCGCGATCGCGCACACGAGGAAGCGTCCAGTATATAAATACTGTAAGCTAACACTTAAGTTTGGTTCCTTAAATGTGTAGTGTCTCTTATGTCGCCCTGGCCCCTGTTTACCTCCGTGGTGGATGCGGGAACAGGGGGGGGGGGGCTGCAGACAGGGCAAAGGGAGCCGCCGGAGCTCGGGGGTGGTCCTAGGTTGCGGGTGCCGCCATGTTAGAATCAAAGGTGCTGCACGTATCCTCAGGAGCCGATTCAGGAACCGATGTTGCTGCCACTGCCTCTCCCTTTGCTGCGCTCATCCCTCGGGTGTTCCCACTCGGGGGGTGTCGCGCTGCCGTCTGGGGTTCGGCTGCTGGTATCCTGGCGTCCTGCTGGGAGTCAGCTTCCTCCCTCCTCTCTCCTGCCACTCCACTACGCACTTCCGTTGTCAGGGGGCATCACTGGAGTCACCTTGAAGTGGGGCTTCACTGGCCAGGTTTGATAGGAGGGACCTATTGCAATCACCCTGGCTAGCTTTGCCACAGGTAATGATAGATTTCTTAAAAGAAAGGTTCTCACTAAGGGTATACTCAATCATACCAAACAAACTTATGAGGAACCCAGATATGAACTAGCCACTGGTTTTAATAAATTAGAGGATCTACTTAGGATCGAGTCCAAACATTGGTGGAACATGGTTTTCCTCAAGAAATATACAGTATAGAGGAAGATAGAATTCCCAGAGGTTTGAGACTATTGAAAAACCCCACATTTAATGATGAGGATTTTAGCCAGACCTGACATGAAATACTAGATGCAGGTTCATATGTCCTGATGAAACTGCGTATTTGCTATAGGAAAAAGAAACTGGAGAGTACAGGTAATAAAATTACCAAACTTCAGAATGAGCTTAAAAAAAATAAAGAAAAATCGGGGTTTAGAGAGTTAAAAAATAATGTAGACAAAAAAAATGGAGAAATTTGATGATGAAATTCTTGAGATGAAAAATAATAAATTTGAAATAGACATCAGAGATTATAATTTGGAGCAGCAAAGAAATTGGGGGGCTAGAAAATCTGGAAACATCAAACAATATAATGGTCAGGGAAGAAACAAGGGCAAACCCCAAGGGCAATGGGATAGTAGAAGAGGGGGAAACCACATAGCAAAAGGGAGGGATCATGTTTTCAGAAAGCTAGGTACTCCACAACCCGCAGTACGACAATTAAGTACTTCTGGTCACCCCCCGAGAACACATGGTGGGGATCACGCTCCACCACTAGAAAGCACTAGAGTAGAGATTAATCAAACCACAGGTACTACCAACATCAACACGGATTGCCCGGGTGGGGGTAGACCCAAACCCTGCCACAGTGGGGCTAGACCCAAAGACTCCAATATAGAGATCTCATCCCAGAACACCCCGGTGGTTTTTTTAGGGAGGGAGACAATGTCAAAGACCAAAGGTCGGGAAAGACAGGGGGTAATAAATCACTTGCAGGTGCTGCAAGAGGAATCCCTACAGCCAAGGAAGGAACTACTAGCACAGACCCAAAAAGAATTAAGAAAACTAGAAAAAGAGGTTGCAGAGGGGGCAAAAAAGCTCAACAAAAAAAAGCATTAAGGCTAAGTAAGGAAGAGAAATTGAGCAGTATATTTAATTTATCCTCACAGACCCTGAATCCAGTTCAGACTGGGATTCTGGAGAAAGGTCTATCATTTGCCCCCACCAGTAGCCCCAATCTATTTGATCTTTTTATTGACCTACACAGGTTTACTAGAAAGCTCACCCTTAAATGACATTTTTTAAAGGTAAAGAAGGATTCAGGTGTACCGATCTATGATGCAGGTTTCAACCAGAAGGAACAAGAATATCTGGCCAATATGATAGAACTATTGAATGAACAGGGGGAATTAGGTGCCCATGAGATTGATACATTAGAGGAAGAATTGGGGACTCTTATAAAACACACAGATTTTAAACCTAAGTCCTCCTTTAACCCATCCCAATCTAAGGGCCACAATATTGAATTATTTTATCAAATGTTTTTTTTAAAGATTTTAACAATATGTGTGAACTTGAAACTAATGTCAATCACAACCTTACCCAAATTGAAAAAGTAGCCCTGGAGGATCTGAGAAACAATAGTGACTTAGTAATACGACAAGCGGATAAGGGAGGAGGAATCGTGGTCCAAGATAAAGTAGATTATCTAAAGGAGGCCATGAGATTATTAGGAGATCCAGTATCCTATGTGGAATTACAAACTGACCCCATTGTTAACTATCAGAAAAAACTTATTGAACTTCTCAAAGGAGGGCTGGATACGAATATTTCAAATAAAGCCGTATATGAATTTTTAAATATTAATCATCCCAGAACACCATTATTTTACCATGTACCTAAAATTCATAAGAGCCTCATTGATCCCCCGGGGAGGCCCATAGTAGCTGGGATTTACTCCATTATCTCTAATCTTTCCGAATTCATAGATTCATTTTTACAAAAACATGTTAAAAATCTAAAATCACATTTAAGGGATACAGGACACCTATTGGATCTTATTGAGAATTTTGTTTGGTCCGATGACTTAATGTGGGTCACGTGAGATGTAGCAGCATTATATACTTGTATAGAGCATAAGAAGGGAACAAGAGCATCGAGATATTTTTTAGAGAGAGATTCTTTAATGTGTCCCACACAGATAGACTTTATTATAAACTGCATTAACTATATCTTAACAATTGTGACAAAGTGATGGTGTAGAAACAGGCGCTAATAACAGTACTAGTGCTCACTAATGATAAAGTGAAAACAATTAAACACTTAATAATATGTGCCTTTAAATGACTAAAATAGTGCAACCATAGAAAAATATATAAGAGTTGTAACCCCCTGCTCAAACCCTCTGGAAGGGACTGTCTTCACTGGTCCCAGACGAGCGATATATATTCTCACAACCCAGGGGGAGCATAAAGGAGAAAAACAACAGAAAAAAACAAACTAAGTGCAGACAATCAAATTCAGTGTGAAAAAATGGAGGTTAACTTGGCTCTTCTGTGCAGCCTACTCACAAGATAGTAGTAGGGTACAGGCAATACAGGCTCAAAGAACTAGATTGGTCATCACTAGAGTCTAGGTGCAAAGTTCACCTTTCCTGTCTTGCCTTTAAATTCTTTATGGGCAAGCTACCCAGCTACCTGAACAAGCTCCTCACCCCTACCATATGCAGCAACTATCATCTGAGATCTGACTCCAAAAGACTGTTCATGGTCCCAAGGCTCAACAAAGTATCCGGCCGTTCCTCCTTCTCTTACCGTATACCCCAAAACTGGAACAACCTACCAGAGACTCTCACATCCACCACCAATTTAAGTTCTTTCAAATCTAAGGCTGTCTCACATTTTAATCTGGTCTGTAACTGTTACATACGCCCATAACATATATTTTCTTTAACTGTGCATGCAATGTCTTGTATATAATGTATACCCTGTTCATTTATGTAACTGTATTTGTAATCATGTATTATTTGTCTTAACTCTGTGCCCAGGACATACTTGAAAACGAGAGGTAACTCTCAATGTATTACTTCCTTGTAAAACATTTTATAAATAAATAAATAACAACAGGTAACGTGGAATCTATGGAATCTTCTAAATGCAGACAGGATACTGCTCACGCTCAGAAGTCAGGTTGATTAGGGCGTGGAAAAATAAAGAGAAATCTCCATGGTGCAGATCAATGGTACAAAAGGATACTTTATAGTAATGCTAAAAATGTGCACTTACAATATAAAAATATAAAATCAACATTTATCACTCAAAAGTGAATAAGGAATGTTGGGGATAGTGCCGCAGCTCACCGCACCGCCGTCGCTCCGTGACTTCTGTGTATTAGGCCATCTGTGCTCTCCTCTCCACCGCAGTGTTTAGAGTTCTCCTCGGGCACTCTCTCCGGTGCGATACGTCACTTCCGGTCTCCTCAGGGAACTCCGTTGCGTCACTTCCGGTACGGCTTGTGATGGACAGCTAGCAGCACCAATCCTCTCTCTTTCTGGGCGGGTCCACTCTATGCGTTTCGCCAATAGGACAGCTGGCTTCGTCAGGAGTCTGTCCTATTAGCGAAATGCGTAGAGTGGACCCGCCCAGGAAGAGAGAGGATTGGTGCTGCTAGCTGTCCATCACAAGCCGTACCGGAAGTGACGCAACGGAGTTCCCTGAGGAGACCGGAAGTGACGTATCGCACCGGAGAGAGTGCCCGAGGAGATCTCTAAACACTGCGGTGGAGAGGAAAGCACAGACGGCCTAATACACAGAAGTCACGGAGCGATGGCGGTGCGGTGAGCTGCGGCACTATCCCCAACATTCCTTATTCACTATTGAGTGATAAATGTTGATTTTACATTTTTATATTGTAAGTGCACATTTTTAGCATTACTATAAAGTATCCTTTTGTACCATTGGTCTGCACCATGGAGATTTCTCTTTATTTTTCCATGCCCTAATCAACCTGACTTCTGAGCGTGAGCAGTATCCTGTCTGCATTTAGAAGATTCCATAGATTCCACGTTACCTGTTGTTATTGCCTGTACCCTACTACTATCTTGTGAGTAGGCTGCACAGAAGAGCTAAGTTAACCACCATTTTTTTCACACTGAATTTGATTGTCTGCGCTTAGTTTGTTTTTTTTTCTGTTGTTTTTATCCTTTATGCTCCCCCTGGGTTGTGAGAATATTTAACTATATCTTAAAACATAATTATTTTAACTTTGAGGGTAAATTTTATCAACACCGCTGCAGAACAGCTATGGGCACTAAATTTGCTCCCAGTTTTGCCAACCTTTACATTGGCTACTGGGAGGAAACATCCATTTGGACTAATAACCCATTTTTAGATAATATATTGTTTTATAAGCGATTTATAGATGATCTTGTTTTTATTTGGAAGGGGGGAGTGGATAGTCTTAAAGATTTTATTGTTTTTATTAACAATAATGACATGAATCTTAAATTCATGGTAATATATGATGTAAAATCTATAAATTTCTTAGATCTTAATCTATTCAGTGAGAGTGCTAAAATTTGCACCAAAACATACTTCAAAACAGTCGATGCCAATAGTTACCTACACTCAAAGAGCAATCATTTGAAAAAGTGGAAATCAAATATCCCTTATGGACCATTCCTGCGTATTAAGAGAAACTGCACCAAAGAAGCAGACTTTGAAGAACAGGCTATTATATTAAAGAAAAAATGTGTGGATAATGGTTATAGGACTGAAGATCTAGAACAAGCCTTAGGGAAAGTAAGAAATATGAACAGAAACACAATTGTGAATAATAAGGTAAAAAATAAAAAAATAAAACAAAAGAAATAGAAAGCAAGACAATGTTTATCACGAAATACAACAGGTCGGCTAACACCATCAAAAAAATAGTTAACAGACACTGGGGGATCCTGATGAATGATAATCTTCTAAAAAATACACTAGAGGAAAGACAGTCAATAATTTTTAGAAAAGCTAAATCACTGAAAAACATTATTGCACCTAGTATGCTACGTAGGAATAAAGATGGGACAAGAAGCATTTCTGGAATACGAGAAACCTGGCTTCCAGCACTCCCAATGGGTTGCCACAAATGTGGAGGGAATAGATGTTTAACCTGTCACCACATCAGCAATAAAGTAAATACATTCACTTCAAAAATTACACAAGACAAGTTCCCAATAAAACAATTTATTAACTGTAACAGTACTCATGTTATATACCTTCTAGCGTGCCCCTGCGGGCGACAATACGTGGGGCGCACTAAGAGAAAATTGAGGGAAAGATTCCTTGGGCATAAACGCAATATCACCAAGGGGTTCGTGGGTCATGGTATATACAGACATTTCACGTTGGAGCATGCACGGGATCCCCAAGGGTTAAAACTTTTGGGAATTGAGAGTGTCAGCATAGGTGCTATGAGAGGGGATAGGTTCCTGAGGTTAAGACAGAGGGAATCTTACTGGATTTTCAAACTACACACCATGGCACCTGAAGGTTTGAATGAAGAGCTAGATTTACTGGCATTTCAATAACAATAGTAAAACAGGCGGGGCATTTAGCCCTATATCCGCTAGGATTTTAATGCAGGTAGCCCTATAGCAGTTAGGATTTTAATAAATTTGTAATATGTATCATGTATAAAGTTATTTATGTTGGTCTATACAGTAGGATTGCACTATGTGATATCAATAAAATGTTTTTAATTTACTGGGTGCAATGATATGGACTGAAAAGTTGGGACACTGCTCTTTTAATCTGTTTGTCTAGTCATAATCCCTATTGGATACTACTGAGCCATCAATACCCAAACTGGGTTAAATGGCTGGTAGTAATTTACTCATTAAGATCTTGGCCAATCAGCAAGATTCTAACTAAATTGATTGCAGACATTTAAGGTTTGCAGAGCACTGTTCCAAAATTATCCCTGAAGAAGGCGTAGGTACGCTGAAACGCGTTGGATTATTGAATATTGATTTTTAATACACCAGAGGCTCTTCTAGTGGGTAGATGCCCGCTGAGAGTCACGCTAAAGATTGCATAAACCAGGGACTCTAGCCTGTCTGACTGGGTGGACACAACGAGGGGAGCTCCGAGCATCCGGTAGCCCGCCCCCTGACAACGGAAGTGCGTAGTGGAGTGGCAGGAGGGAGGAAGCTGACTCCCACCAGGACGCCAGGATACCAGCAGCCGAACCCCAGACGGCAGCACAACACCCCCCGAGTGGGAACACCCGAGGGACGAGCGCAACAAAGGGAGAGGCAGTGGCAGCAACATCGGTTCCTGAATCGGCTCCTGAGCATACGTGCAGCACCATTGTTTCGGGGGGACACCTACCTTGTGCTACAGTGGACAGCCCAGGTTTACAGCCAGGTTTACATCGGGCCATCTTCTCTCAACACCCACACAGGCAAAAGTTTTTTGGTTCTTTTATTCATCTTTAGTTATTTAGTATAACCTCATTGTTACATACGGTGTTGTCTCTTTAGTGTATAACAAACTTATTGCTGTTTGTTTATTCTTGTCCACCATTACATCTGCTGTTTACCATTAGCGCTCCTGTTTCTCTTTTTGTTTGTGATGTCACATGACCCTGCGATGTCATTTGACGCCAGAGCTGCGGAGGAGGGGGGGGGGGGCATAGGCAGGAAGCTCCCTTCCAATTGGCACATGAAAAGCCCTGGTCACCCCAGCAAGGCAAAGGCTAGATGCTCACATTGCGTTATAAGCGGATTCGCGTTGTAACGGATCGCGATATAACGGGGTTGAGCTTTATATGAAAGGAGCAATACATGTCTTGTCCCTCCCCTCCCCCCCCCTTTTTTTTTACATAGGTGGGAAGCAGCAGGTTTCCGGAGCTGAAATGTGTTCCCGAGAAATGTACTGGGAAAGGTGCCACCAGTTACTTCTGGATATTTACATCCCAGCATCACAGGACAAAATGGACCTGCGACGGATGATGCTGTTGCTTCCTATTGGTTTGTGTAACACAGGCGATTTAAACCATCGTTTTAGTTTCTCGGGAGGAGGCGCAAATGGCGACACCTTCCCCAGTAGAGTACGGTTTAACTCCAGAGACCTCCTGCTTCACACCAATGTAAAAAAAAGTGGAGGGGAGGGGTGGGTCAAAAAACAAATGTATACTGGACTTGAATAGTAATAAGCAGAGACAAGCCACCCACCTCCTGACTTCTCTCAGACAATCAGTTCCAGACCAGACTAGTTCCATTTGGTTGGGTAACTGTGACTATGTAATAGTCACCATCTGACCTATCTACTCTACCTGTATTATATACCAGTCAGTTGCAGTTGGGTACAACACCATAACTAACATCTGTGTTGGTGCCTAGTTACAAAATATTAAAAAATATTTTGATTTGATTTGTAATCTTCTACTGTAAGCAGGGGGGGCACCAACTGACCTGTGTCCTTCTCTTTGTCAGAATATATATAGTATATTTACATGTCAATTAGTTCCAGTTGGGTTAAAGAAGCACTATATAATACTGTAAGTAGGTAGGCATTGAGAATGAAAGAGTACCAGCTAACCTGTCTCTACCAGTACGTGTGTGTGTGTGTATATATATATATATATATATATATATATATATATATATATATATATATACAGTGGTTGACAAATCACAAATCACCAAATCACCAAAAAATCTACTCGCCACACCAAAAAATCTACTCGCCATCTAGTACCAAACGTATGCTGCTTGGGCCGATAGGAGCTCGCCACGATGTTAAATCCACTCGCCCGGGGCGAGCAAATGTATAGGTTTGTCAAACACTGTATATTTATATATATACAGGCATACCCCGCATTAACGTACGCAATGGGACCGGAGCATGTACAGTATGTAAAGCGAAAATGTACTTAAAGTGAAGCACTGCCTTTTTTCCACTTATCGATGCATGTACTGTACTGCAATCGTCATATACGTGCATAACTGATGTAAATAACACATGTGTAACAGGCTCTATAGTCTCCCCGCTTGTGCACAGCTTCAGTGCAGGAAGGGAGTTCAACTTTGCTGTTCAGGAAGTGCTGACAGGCGCATGCGTGAGCTGCCGTTTGACTATTGGGCGATATGTACTTACTCGCGAGTGTACTTAAAGTGAGTGTACTTAAAGCGGGGTATGCCTGTATACTGTTAATCAGTTTCACTTGGTTTTTGTTTGTTTTTTAAACACCCTTACTAGATGGGCAGTAATACATACCCCCATCTGACCTGTCCTAACTCTCTCTACCAGTGTACACTATAGCAGAATAACAAATATTACAAGTGGTGCTCCTCCTTACATTTACTCAAATTAATAAAAAAAAATGTATTATTTGTGAAAAAGTAACAATAAACTATAATAAGTGCATAAACCAGTGCAAATACCTGTGATTATGTATTCTATACAAATAGTGTGACATTCAATGTGAATGGGAATGTAATATTCTAAAAAAAATAAAGCACTAAAAGAAAAGGTGATTTTAAGTGAAAAAAGATCAAAGTGAGCACAATGAAATAAACAAGGTTGTTGCTGCTCAAACCCTCCCAAAGAAAAGTTCCAGCACATCTTCCAATACATTATTTTCTTCACATCAGGCAACCCAAAATAGATTTAAAAAGGCACAAAATAGTGTAATACGCATATGGCACAAGGGAATATGTGGTTAGAGATACTTGATCCTACTCACATTTCTCCCCAAAAAACAGGCATATCCAAAACAGTGGCATATAAACTACAGTGTATGATATTTTTTGTATATCAAGTCAACCTTCCTGTATGTAACATCCTTCCTTAATTTACTTATTGGGTACTTGTATAAAACTATAGGTGATCACAGATATACCACTGTTTCATCTGACCTGTTCTCTCTCATGTTTCCTCGAGTACGTTGAACAGCCCCTTTTATCTATTCTCAAAGCTTTAGGCTTGCTCTTTTATAGGAATCGTAACTGCTTAAATATGGATCTAAATTATTCTTCCTGGGAAAATGAATTTAGTCGGCAGATATAACACTAGATCTGGACGAGCCTGGAGTTGTGTGGCCACTTTATCGTTAAAGATTCTTCTTCATACCCTCAGTTATTCATGTTATTTGTCTGTGAAGAGCATCTCAAGATGCCGGTCCCTCTCTGCCATTCGACCTTAAGTAGGGACCCTTGCATGCTGGACCCTGAAAGGTTGAGATTGTATATGCCAAAGGGGTTCTTTCTGTAAACCTCCAGGGATTGCTGGTTTTTCTTTGTTCCCATTACTCTACTTGTAGCTGTAGTACCACTTCACATCAACCTCATTCATGTGGAAGTAATATGGGGTCCTCACAAATCTCTCACGAAAAAAAGACAGGATCACTTGGGGGTTACAATAAACCCTCATACTTCCTTAAACCTTCTCCTCCTTAAGTACTGGCTAGTGAATGCTTAATGTTTGATAAGGTTGTAACATAGTTCTAAATAATAAGTGGGATCCCTAGTCAGTCCAATTTGTATGTTTCATTAGAATATGCATCAAATAATTTTGGTATGTAGGCAGCAAATCTCAGAGTGACCTTGTCTGACCTTAAAAACTACGGATATCCTTAAAAAAAAAGTATGTTTTTTTTGTTTTGTTTGCTTATTATGTAACTCTGCATGCCTCTCTGTACTGTTAAGGGTAGCTCCTCAGAAGACCGTAAAATTTGTGCTAACAACCGTTACCGAAATAGGTAACAGACGTTATTTTTCTTCAATTTAACGGGTATCCTCAAAGCGAATATATGCAAATACCACGTTTGTTAGTAAAAGTAGCAGCGCTATTAGTAGTGATTTCCGTTGCACAGAGATGCGTTAACCAATTCACTGCACAAACGCATTGGCCAAACATTAACTTGCACTATTAATGCATGCGTTAAAGACACGTTACTCATGTGCGTTACCTACAGATAATGCAAATATTGTTATAATATGGATACCTTTAAAAAAAAATTGCACTTTTTTCGTTATTTATAGTTCCTTCAGTTATTTTAATTGTACATTATTAAAAGTTATTAATTAATATTGTTGAGGTATGTATGGATAGCCATTATTGTACACCCATACTTAATACAGTCATGATTACAGTATATACCATATTAGATCACACAAACATATCACTTTAATAACTATAAAACATACTATAGTTTATGATGTGTTTCAGACATTTATATGATCTCTAATATATATCTTTGTATGGCACCTAACTTTTTATAATTGTAGGGATGTCTTAGTTTGCTTCTCTTCGCTGCAGCGTGTCTCCAGAGGAAGTGTTTGGAAGGTTCCTAGGTGGTCCGACAGCATAGGGCGCCGCCATGTTGTTGCGACATAGTTAGAAGCACTGTCAGAGTGGCGAGAGGTCGCACATGCACAGTGCAAGCGCGCGAACGGCTGGCCAATAAGAAAGAGGCTCAGCCAGTAACTACAACTCCCAGGAGCCTTAGCAAAGTCACCTGACGCCAGGGAGCGAATAGGAGGGCTGGATTCGCGGGAGGCAGGAAAGGGAAGCGTGGGGGAGAGACCACGCTAGCCAGAGGGCACCGGAGGAGCAAGGAGAGAGGTAGTGTGTGGGCAGGGGGTCAGTGACCCACCTGCGTAGGCAGATTCTCCCTCAGGCCCCAGTGTGTTCCCTGAGTCACCATAGCTTGTGGTGCTGCAGGGACGCCCTATATTGATAGTGACACATGCCCCTTACTGCATAGACAGATAGGGACACAGTATCGCGGAGCTGCGGTTGGTGACAGACGTTTGGGCCCAGACTGCTGTGCATCATCCACTACTCGTGAGAGACTGCGCTGGATCGGCGGATCCTTTGTGAAGTTGTTGCCGGTCACCACAGTGGCCGGAAGGTATTTACTAAAGTGCACCAACACCGGTCAACAGGCGCTGATCCCGCCTTAGGGAACACTCTTTGGGGACACTAAGTGGAGTGGCCAAAGGACTGAGCCTATATACATAATTACAGTTACATGGACACGGTGTGGGGGCACGCGGTGACGGGACAGTGACATTTCTCCTTATGAGAGTGGCCGAGCCACTAGGGTTATATTATAAGAAGTTGGTTGATGTGTGTTATATGTGTTATTGCTATACCTAAGGTTCTATCAGTACTTACAGTAAACAGTTACAATCGGATGTGTGTTGCTATTGTTCTTACCCAGGGAAATCTTACGCAATAGGGATCCTGGGTAAGTGGAGGCGCTGCCAATAAGATAACTATTACCCCAGGCTCCCAGTTAGCGGAGGCCCAGATCTCCTTGAGCCAACAGGTGTGTGCAGTACCCGTAGTCACTCTAGAGCGTAGGAAAGAGGGCTACATAATGAAAGAGTTAAGTCCTATACCGAGTACATTGCTCGCAGGCTATTCCCAGAAATAACGCAATGATAAAAATAGCCACTCTAGAATTTAGATTTTCACGGCAATCCGTCTCGGCCCAAAAAGTTGGCAAGTGGCTGGGGGGAGGCTGCGGATGAGCGGCGGAACGGCACTTAGAAAAAATCAGACCCTTTTCCTGCCTGGGATTGATGCCGGGGTCTCCGGAGCTGATACCCATTAATACCAGCACCGGAGCCTCCCGCCATGCATCCGAGGCAGGAAAAATGCATTTAAAGCCCACTTCATTACCTTAGCGGCTAACCGCTAAGGCAATAAAGGGGTTAACCAGCCGTGCCAGGTTTATTGTGGGTAGTGGGGGGGGTGTGAAGTGGATATTTGGCCCTTGATGGCTGTTTAGGGCTTGTGGGTGGACTTAACCCTTCATTACCTTAGCGGTTAATACCGCCACGGTCATGAAGGGGTTAAGCCCTCCCGCTACCCACCCGCAAGCCCTAAACAACCACCGTTGGGGCTAATACCTCCTTCACCCACCCCCACTACCCACAATAAAAAAAATACACACACACAACAGCCCCACAAAATAAATATATATATATATATATTACACCAACAACCCCTATACCCCCCTAACATACAGTACATACAATATATGCAAAGCATTGATAGTATAGGCTGGCGGTGGCCCTCGGGTGTTACCCGCAGGTGTCCCCGCGGGCCTGCAGTACCAATTCAGTGCCCCCCATAAAAATTAAAAAACACAAATACTTATAAAAAAATACACACCCCCCCCTAACACATACAGTCTGGTAATGTGCAAAATTACTATTATCCATAAATTGATAATAGTGCATTTGCCCATTTAAAATACATAAAGAACCATAAATACATTCAATACATATTGCACTCACCCTTGTCCGGCTGCCACGATGAAGGCCATCCTCATCTTCATCACCGTCCATTCCCCCTCCGATGCTGCAAAACATTAACAAGAATAACAAAAGCCAATGTAATGTCCCCAACCCCTTAATCACCATAGCGGTTATTAATCGCTACAGTCATTAAGGGGTTAACCCACGCTCACCCTGCACTCGGGAGGCTTAAATACCCTCCCCCACTACCCACCCCGTGAAGCCTAACCACCCTCAGCAACTACCCAGGCGGGAGGCCTACCCACATACCCTTGGGGCCAATACCCCCTTCCCCCACCCCCAGTACCCACAATAAAAACAATACACAGCCCCACAATAAACATCATTATATTTATTACATACATAACCCACCCCCTGTTCCCCATAAATACATGATTTATTATTTTACATACAGGGAGTCCCCGGTGGGCCTGACGGGTGTCCGTAGACCTCACAGTAGCCCAGCACCATGTTTCAAACAGGGTCTGGATGCCTATGGGTGGTCCCCGCCAGGCGCCGTGGTCCACCAGGTGGTCTCCGCGGGTCACCGTGGGCCACAATGGGGTCTCCATGGGTAGGCCCGCGGCTGTCTGGGGGGCCCCGTGTCAGACCCACAGGTGTCTGACCGGCCTCGGGTGGTTCCCACGGGGGTCTGGTGGCCCACGGGTGGTCCCTTCGGGTCCGCAGTGCCCCCACAGATGGGGCCACCAGTTCTTCCCCGCAGGTGTCCCCCGTGGTCACGCCAGCCGTTTACCCATGAGAAGCCTGAGGAGACCTCAGGTGGTCTCCAAAGGTCCCCGCAGACCAAAAGGAACCAACCCTGTATGTAAACACAATAAACCTGTCCTATACATTTAAATACATAAATACCCCCCCCTCCCCCACACACACACACATACAGTACAGTAATGTACAAAATAACTACTATCCAGATATGGATAATAGATTATTTGCCCATTATGAAACACATAAAACATGAATAAATAAAAACATGAAATGTTAATCTTAAAATCACCACATTGCATCTTACAATTAAACCAGCAGCTAGACAAATGTATATCAAATGTCACACAATTGCATTGAGTGTGTACATGATGCAATTAATCTGTGCATCATGTAACACTATGCAAAATCAATTTCAAAATAAAATACACTATGCCAGCCACTATATAGCCACTATACATACAATGCCAGCCACAAATTCAAATAGAAACTAAGCAAGTAAACATAAATACATTTACCATCAATCAATCAATTTCCTAAATCAATTACAGTACAATCCCAATCAATTATACAATTCACTATTCAATTCCTAAATACAAACAAATGAGAAAATAATTCTAATTCAAAGTAACCACCATCATACAAATCTAACTACCAGAAATAAGCCATTATTCAAAAGCAAGACCCTGAAATAGACTCTTGCAAAGAGCAATAAAAATTACATTGAACTAAATACAAATTCAATTACACACACAACAATGTAGAAATAAAGCAGCTAAATACATTTGAAATACATGAAAAAAACATCAACATTAGCAAATCAATCATTTATTATCCCTGTATGTCTATCCATATAGATAAACATAACATACAGGGGCAATACAAGAGCATACAAAACAATGCATTTCCATAAAAAAAAATCACATAGAATACACCCATTCAGTGTCCCTGAATGTATGTATATCCATAGGGACATAGATCAATTCAGAGGCATTAAATGGGGGGGGGGGGGGGGGGGGGGGAAACATGAATAAAAAAATCAAAAAAACCTGTAAAAGTTAAAATAATAAACTTTTCTTTTGTTTACTTACCATTAGATGCCCACTCCCCGAAATCCAGGGGAACCGGAAGCTCGCGAACCAATCCAAAGGTAACCATAAAATAATAAACCCTTACAATCCACGTGTGTCTTCTGTCTTCTATTTGTAATCCATTTCGTCAAAGGGGGGCTTCATCTGTAATCTCTATTCTTCTTTCTTCTGTCTTCTGTCTTCTTCCGGGTCTTCTTCTCTTCTAGCGCCACACCCTGGTCCTCTTCTATCTGTAGGAGGTCTGTCCTCCTCGGCGTCTGGCTTCAAACTGAGACGACATAGGCTTTTATAGGCCTATGACATCACATTTTCGTCAAATGTTTCCCACGGCCCTGATTGGGCCGTGAAAACCATGTGATTTGGGGGGGGGGGGGGGAATCATGACGTCATTTAAAGGCAATGACGCCAGCCAATCAGAATGGCTGAGCTTCAATTGCCTTTAAGATGACGTCATGAAAACAAAGATGGCCCGTGGCACATGGTACGGTAGCCAATCAGAGCGTGGGAACAAAATCCCAACTCTGATTGGCTCTGGCAGACCATGTGACAGAGGCTTTGCTTCAGCCAATCAAAGTTGGAATTTCGTTCCCACGCTCTGATTAGCTACCGTACCATGTGTCGCTGGCCATCTTTGTTTTCATGACGTACTGGCCACCGCCGGCCTATACAGTAGTATCATTGCTGTGCATCCCAAAAATGTAATATATGTACTGGGGGTATAGGGGTTGTTGGGGGCACAGGGGGTGTAATGTTGTTTATTGCAATGTTTATTGGGGGGCAATTGTCCCCAATAAACTTGCTATTATGCCTTAACCCCTTCATTGCCTTCGCGGATATCCGCTATGGTAATGAAGCAGCATTTATGTATTTTAATAATATTGTGCGGGAGCAGGGGGTCTCCTGAGCAGAACCGCATTGATTTGTGGATCAGGGACCCCCTAATTCCCGAGTTACAGGCCCTGGTTTGGGGCATTGGTGCCAATGTCGCCGCCATCTTTATAGCGGGCACATCGCGTATGGGACGCTATATAGATGGCGGCGACACTGGCACCTGATGACACATACCGGGGCCTGTAACTCGGGAAGCAGGGGGTCCCTGATCCACAAATCAATGCGGTTTACATTCCGCGGTCACGTGATCGGGACATTTAAATGCAGAGGGATAGCGGCACCTCACAAAGGGGCCTGTATCTCGGGAATCAGGGGGTCCCCGGACCTGAAACCAATGCGATTCAGCTCCTGGAGACCCCCTGCACATCTACACTATGAATAAAAATTGATTTCAAATATTTTTTATTTTTCCGAGGTTTGTGCAGAGAGAGTGGCGGATCTCTCTCTGCGGCAGGGGACGACTTCTCGGCAGCTTCTCGCCAGGCAGACTGTCTCGCCACCGGTTACTCGCCATGTTTGGGAATGTTGCTCTCGCTGTGATTTGCCAGGGATTCGGCCCTTCCTGCATACAGCGAGGGCAACACGCCAAAAACATGGTGAATTCAAACCCCTGGCGAATGCAATTTTCCGCCGCCTACTGCATGAGGCCCATGGTTGGGAAGAAGTAAATCACCACACTCAAGCAAACATGGTAGATCAACAATAAGAGACTGAGTAAGCACTTAACATAGAGTGAGTTTAAGACTGCTACAAAACAAATTGTCGAAGAACTCATATAAAATAGAGCAGCGGTACGCAAACTGGGGGGCGGGGGCACGAGATTTTTTGGGGTTGGGGGGTTGCACAGGCCATGCAGAGGTCTTGTGCTCTTCCTCAAGGCATTTAAATTAAATGCCGGGGGACCGCGCAAGGCCTCTGCAACCACTACTTACCGAGGTTCTGCCGCCTGCAGGACGCGTGACCATGGCAACGCGGCGTCAAATGACGCCGCAGGATCATGTGACGTCACGGTTACAATGGTAACGTGACGTCAAATGACACTGCGGATCACGTGACGTCACACGACCCCGCGCACGAGGTAAGGAGGGGGGTGCATCAAAGGATGAGAGTCAAGAGAGAAGAAACTACTATTGATGTGCCATGTGTTCTTCCACAATAAGTAGCAATGGCAATACAATCCATGAAGAATGGAAAGGCCCAGGGGAACATGGAACTACTGAATTCTTTAAGGAAGCTGGAGAAAGTGGAAAAAATCCTTGCAGAACTCTTACCATGCTACTTAAAGAACAGGACAATTCCAGAACAGTGAAACAATGCCACGGTTATTTTTATCCATATACGAAAAGAGACACAAAACACACCAAGAACTACAGGCCAATCAGTCTACTAATGTTTCAATAATGTACAATTATTTGCACACAGATGCTCACTAATCAGCTGCAACAGAACCTGGACTTTTTCCAGCCTAGAGAACAAGTGGGATTTCGCAGTGGATACAACACAATGGACGATATCCAAGTTGTACAAGAAGTAGTAGAAGTAACTAATACAATCTATCACTTGGCTTAGGACTTATAGATTTCAGAAAGAAAAAAATATCCTGTCTACATCTCGGCTGTTCTGAATGTATCTATTTATCAAATGTTTTACCAGGAAGTAATACATAGTGAGTTACCTCTGGTTTTCAAGTATGTCCTGGGCATAGAATTAAGATGACAAATACTACATGGTTACAAATACATAGTTACATAAGTGAACAGGGTATACGTTATATACAAGACATTGCATGCACAGTTAGAGATAATATATATTATAGGCTTATGTAACAGTTACAGTCCAGATTAAAATGTGAGACAGCTTTAGTTTTGAAAGAATTTAGACTGGTGGTGGCTGTGAGAGTCTCTGGTAGATTGTTCCAGTTTTGGGGTGCACGGTAAGAGACGGAGGAGCAGACGGATACTTTGCTGAACCTTGGGACCATGAACAGTCTTTTCGAGTCAGATCTCAGATGATAAGTGCTGCATGTGGTAGGGGTGAGGAGCTTGTTCAGATAGACGGGTAGCTTGCCCAGAAAGTATTTGAAGTCAAGAGAGGAGTGATGAACTTGGCGCCTTCACTCAAGTGGTGACCAATCTAGTTCTTTGAGAATTTCGCAGTGATGTGTGTTGTGGTTGCATTAGAAAACAAAATGGCATATTGAATTGTAGAGGGTAGCAAGTTTGCTAAGGTGGGTTTGGGTTCCGAGCCGTATACTATGTCCCCATAGTCGATAATTGGCATTAGCATCTGCTGTGCAATACGCTTTCTGACCAGCAGACTTAGGGAGGATTTTTTCTGTAAAGTACACATCATTTGGCATAGGTTTTGATGTCAGGGTATCAATGTGCATCCCAAATGTTAAATGGGAGTCAAATCATATGCCCAATTTTTTAAAATAGTAACAGGAGTTAGGGTGGTATTAGTGTTGGTTTAGATCTGGAGCTCAGTCATTGGAAGCTTAAAAAATGTAGCATTGGTCCCAAATACCATTGTTACAGTCTTGTCAGTGTTTAAAAACAGTTTGTTTTGGGAAATCCAATTTTCAAGTCTCAAAAAGTCAGATTAAAATATGTGTTCAAGGTGGGAGAGGCTAGGGCTGTGTGCATATAAGATTGTGTCATCTGCATACATGTGTATTGAAGCTCCCTTACAAGCTCTAGGAAGATCATTGATGAACACTGAGAAGAGTAGGGGCCCCAGAACAGAGCCTTGTGGGACACCATAGGTGATATCCAAGGGGTTGGAGTTAGAGCCTGAGATAAACACATGGTGGGATCTACCTAATAGGTTGGAATTAAACCAGTTTAAAGTATGCTTCCCTATTCCAGAGCACTGGAGTTTGTTAAGCAAGATAACATGATCAACAGTATCAAAATCTTTGGCAAAATCTTGGAATATTGCACCAGTGAGTTGTCCCAGTTCCATTCAACACTAGATGTCATTGCAAACTTTTAGCAGGGTAGTTATGGTGGAGTGTCTGGGGCGAAAGCCAGATTGGAATTGGCTAGGGAAATTTGTCTTGGTATAGTAATCGCTTAATTGGTTGTGAACACTTTTTTCCATGACTTTGGATAGTATTGAGAGAAGAGAGATTGGCCTGTAGTTTGAGCGCCAAAATGCATTAGAAGTAAAAATTTTGAAGAAACGTACATTGATATTGTAATGAACATTGAATAAAACGCCATATAAATCAATGATTAGACTGCATGAAGATATAATTGGGTGAGGAGATGTCCCGTTTCTTTTGGGGGAGGGATTGTCCCGGTTTTTGGGATTGTGTCCCGACGACTATTTAAAAGTGAAAAAATGTCCCATTTTTTTGTCTTGCCATTGGCGCATGCGTCCAGGCCACGCCGATCACACATGTGCTGCCGGCAAGAGATAATCCCACGCATACGCGATCGGCTCTTTCTGTTGGCGCATGTGCAAATGGCCCGCGCCGATTGCGAATGCGCTGCCGGCAAGAGCCGATCGTAAAAGCGCTACCGGCAAGAGCCGTTCCGGAGCATGCGCGATTGCCGGCCACGCATGCGTGTTATACTATTGCCAGCTGCGTTATTGGTGTGGGCCATTCGTACAGCATCAATAGCTGATCGCGCATGCGTGGTTGGCTGTGGCCATTCCCGCATGCATGGTTGGCTCTGTCCATTCCCGCATGTGTGGTCGGCGTGGGCCGTTCACGCATGCGCAAAATTTGTACTGGTTAATCACTGGAAAAATATGGTCACCCTCAAATATAAGCAAATTAAGGATCAGCAATGGTGTGGGACCTCATGTCACCAAAGATTTTCACAGCAACACTTGAATTGTTCAGGAAGAAAAAGGAATCAAAATCAACGGTGAATATATAAGTCACCTACAATTTGCAGACAACATTGTTATTTCCCCACAAGTCCAGAAGATCTCCAGCAAAGATTTATAGCACTCTTTGAAGCAAGTAAGAATATGGGCCTCCATGTCAATTTCAGCAAGACCCAAGTGATGTTCAGCATATGTATAAAATCTACAAAGATCAACATAGATGGTATAGAGCTAGAAGTCAAAATGATGTCTACCCTGATCAGCAAATATCAATGGATGTGAGCCTTGTCAAAGAAATCAACAGGAGAATTAAGATTGATTGGAGCACATTTGGAAGGCGCAGGACAATATTTAAAAGGAAATTTACACTTTTGTCTCAAGAGGACTATTGTATTCTGTCTGGACTTGGACCGTAAACGAGCAGATAATTCAGAAGCTTCAGACAACTCAAAGTAGTATGGAGAATTGGGTACTACAGGACAACAAATAACAAACAAAGGGGCTCATGCAGTAAAGTCCGATAGAAAAAATCGTCATGTTTTTTTAATCGACATTTTTGACAGCGTTGCTATCACGGTATGCAGAAAGCCCCGAATACCAGTGATAGCAACATTTCAACAAATGGCGAGTAGCCGGCGCCGAGATTATCTGCCCTCTGAAAAGGGTTCACCCGGCGAGTTGATTCTGCTGCAGAGAGAGAGAGCCGCTTCTCTCTGCGCAAATCTCACCCGAAATAAAAATATTTTCATTTTATTACTGGTATAGATAAGCTGGGGTATCTCCAATGCCGGTATCTCCTATGCATTGAAATGTCCCAGTCACGTGACACGGGACATTTAAAGGCAGAGGCGATACCTGCACCCCACAACAGGGCCTGTATCTCGGAAAGCAGGGGGTCCCCGGACCTGAAATCAACACGGTGCTCTGGAGACCCCCTTCTCCTCTACAATAGTAAGAAGATGTTAATTAAAATATGTAATAACCACCAATACATAACCCACCCTTTGTGCCCCCACATAAAACCATTATTTATTCTTTTACACACCGGATTAATACCCACGGGTGTCCGCAGGGCACAGGGCACCACTGGGGGTTCCCTCGGGTGTCTGGGAGCCCTCAGGTGGTCCCCGCTAGGCTCCATGGGCCTCCAGGTGGTCCTCATGGGTGCCCATGGGCCCGAAGGGGGTCCATGGGTGGTCCCCACGGGTGTCTGGTGGACCCCGGGTCATCCCCAAGGGTGTCTGGGGTCCCTCGGGTAGTTCCCACAGTGTCTGGGGGCCCTCAGGTGGTTCCCACGGGTGTAAGGGGGGCCTCGGGTGGTCCCTGCGGGTGTCCGGGGGTCCTCAGGTGGTCCCCGTGGGCGTCCGTGGGTCCCTGGTGGCCTGCGGTACCAGTCCTGTATTTAAAAAAACTAAAATATGGTCTGCATTTCAATAAATACATTGAGAATGTAAAAAAATCTTTATTCCTTAAACATGAATAAAAAGGAGCCACTGTAGGCTCTCCTAGGCGTTTTGCACCTGGTGGTGCCACCAGATCCCGGCTATACCTTGGTCGTCTAGGTCAGACTTTTACAAAAGATTTGGTCCTGGAAATACTTGAGCATCCATATGCAACCCTGGCTACATGGGTGGAAATCTCCAGCTTTGGGGAACAAAATTGCTAACTACTGTACTTGCAGTCTCTCACATACAGTATGAAATGCGTTTGAAATAGGTTCCAGGGAAGCCAGATGAAGTTGGTTTAATTTGTTTGCAGAGGTGGGCCAGCCGCTCTGCCTGTTCCTGTGCCATACATTCAGGGTGGTTTGCAATGTTATTCCAGGTGGTGACATTTTCTCTTCCAGACGACTGGAAGCTGGGGGTTTTTTTTTCTCTCTTTATTAGATACCAGTAGTTTTTAATTCATTTAGTGCTGTAGTACTGATTATATGCATAGACATGTAAATGGTGGAACAATACAGAGCATATACAACCCAAATGTTAGTGCTAGAGCCTTAAATCATAATGCCGCTTTTAATTTCTTTTAATGACAATAATGTGTTCCTATGTATTTCTCATTGTATCTACAGAACAGGACATACTACGTGACAGGCACGAGTCCCAACCTAACAATTTTCTGATACAGGGGGGAAAAAATTATGTACAGTATTGTAATAATAATAGTTTAACGTTACAAGGTGCAGACACTGGTCTTTGAGTCATTCTTTCCCACATTAAACACCAATACCTTTACCAATAAGTTGTTCCTTCCTCGGTAGGATAAAGGGAGAGCTTCCTTGCCTAAGGAGCATGCACTCCAAATGTTGGTATCAGAGGTAAAGGAAACTGAAGGGATACAAAGAACTGATAGTGGGCGGGTCAGTGTCTCAAACACAACACTTGTACTATATGAAAATAATGCTGGTTCTTTTAAAATAACATTGCAACTTGTATTTAAACTGAATTAAAACTAGAATTATAGTGTTTCAGAAATATAAATAAAATAGTTAACTAGTTGTAAGAGAACAAGAGGTAGGAAAACCTTAAATTATATGATATGCTATAAAACATGTACAGATCCACGTTTCATGGTGTAATGTAAGCCTGCAATGCTGATTTAATTTCAGTGGAGCTCAGCATGTCATTATGTAGCTTGCCCTGTACGCAGTGCTGTACCAATATAATTACCAGTATCCTGTAAAGTGTTGTTGAGTCAGATCCGACATAGAAGTTCATTATCAGCTTTCTGTTTTTACAACATCATGAGCTGTCCTTTTCCATGCTTATCCCAGAACCATTTAAAGCCAAACTTATTTACCAAATATCCTAATTGAGTCTATCCCATTTAGTTGATCTCATCCCTACTTTTCAACCTGCAATATGCTGGGTGGTGCTCTAGCAGTGACGTGTTTGTGTTTCTGGGTTTTGGATGTGTTTTTATAGGCTTTGGAAAATCTCTACAATGCTCCAGAATTGCAATGTTGCGAGTGGTGCTGGGAGAACGAGACACCTAGAAGGATTTCTGGGCCAATTCTCCTCAGACGGCGGGCTGGCCTTAGGGCACGGCTAGCAAGGCGGCTTGCCTTGGGCCCCACACCGTCGAGGACCTGTGCTAACTCCACTCTCTCCTCTCCTTCCTGTCGGTGCCGTGATCCAACTTTCCCCCTGACAGGGGGGGAGCTGGAGGAGGGAGCGCGGGGCCCCCCCTCCTGAAACGCCCGCCACTGGACACCGGACCGGCAGAGAGATGTGTGTTGGTGTGCAAGCGTGAAACCAAGCATGATTTCAGATAAGAATGAGCACAGTAAAAATAGGTTATTTCCAGATTTAAAGGGGTGCTTTAGATGCGGGAAATGTAAAATATGTCAATATGTTCAAAAATGTACAAGTTTTACTAATACAGAACTTACTAAGGAATACAAAATTCTGTCATTTGTGACATGTAACACAGACCATGTCATTTACATGATTACTTGCGGATGCAATAAACGATATGTGGGATTAACTACCCGCCTATTTAAAATAAGAATGTTGGAACATATTAGACATATAAAAAGTTTAGATATTACACATCCCGTGTCTAATCACTTCAAGGAATGTCAATCTGGTAGTCTTAACAACTTCAAATGTATCATTCTTGAGCATGTCAGATCTCATAAACGTGGCGGAGACAGATCCAGGACTCTTTACCAACGTGAAGCGTTCTGGATCTTCACCATTGACACATTAATACCCAAGGGTCTCAATACAGAATGGGACCTGAAGGTATTTCTGTGATCCATATAGGTTATCAATGGACATTACTGTGTTTTCTGTTGTTTCATTTTTTTTTTCATTTTTCTTTTCCTTTCTTTCTTTTTCTTCTTTCTTTTTTTTCTTTTCCTTTCTCTTTTTCTTTCCTTCCCCCTTCCCCCCTCCCCCCTCCCTGCCTCTTCTTCCCCATATTCCTCCTTCTTTCTCCCCTCCCCCCTTCTCTTCTCTTTCCCTTCCCTTTCTTTCCATGCTTTTTCTTCTATCTTTTCCGTTCATTTTCTTCTTTTTCATCTTTTTAGCCATCACTATATTATATTATTTCATTATTGATTTATTATGTTATTTCTATATTGCTATATTATAATTTACTACATCTGTATAAAAGTGATGATTATATGATTCTAAACTATTAAACCTGCAGTCATTAAGTGGTTAAATAGATCATTTTTATTACACAACTGATTACTATGTTGATATGTTTTTTGTATGTTTCAAATAGTTTTTTTTATTTGTTTCACCCCCTTTTTTTTATGTATTCATTTATGGCCATCAGTCATATTACATGTATATATATTATGTTACTCTGTGGGACATCATGTTAGTATAGATTAATGTATTATGAGAAATCTACTATGACATATACATTGATCTTTTTTTATGAAGTATACTCTATGTGATTACTTGGTATGAGCCCTGTGTGTTGAAATTTGCATAAATATCTTTCAATCAGGTGCAACACATTAGTCAACCATTGGAAGGGAGTTATAGATAACACTCTCCCTTCATGTTTTGTTATACTCCTTGAGAAAGGGCGAACTCGCCCGAAACGCGTGGGAGGAGGCCTTTTTGTTATGTTCTTTATGTAGTTTCAATAAATTGTTTTTACCTTACGTGGTGAGTCTGTCATCTACCGGACCAGCGCTGATATCGATCATCCCAATCCTTGTTTGCATTCTGATCGCGGTCGCGCGGGAAGCGTGTCATTCACCTCTTCAAGGGAACACACAGCCGGGAGAAGCAGAGGGGACGGACCATTGTGAGCTGTGTGAGCTCCATCCGTGGGCTGCTGCATCTGCGGCCGCTGGCCCCACATGGGAAGCGGGTCTGCAAGCGGCTCTTACCCCACATATCCAGAAGGCTAATTTCCTGCTCCACACATCTCCTTATTCAAGCTGGATAGCCGTGGGGGATATCCTAGAGTGGACAGACGATTTCCTTGGACGGCTCTATAGTGAGAGACTGCAGTAAATATGATAATCTGTTATACTAAATTATTATTCTTATTGTATATTTGTAAAGCACCAACATATTCTGCAGCGCGGTACAGATGTATCACCAATTACATAAACAGAATGGCATACAAATATGAATAAGGACAACTAAGCACAAACAGATACAGAAGCTCATGAGATTTTACAATCTAGAGGGAATAAGGAGCAATGTTGAATTAGACTTCTCTTCCAGAACTACCCTTTACTGAATGAGACTATCCCGTACTAAATAAAGTGCCCTTTATAGGGAAAGCCTGTGCCTATGTGAGAGGATGCCACATGTCATAAGTAAGGAGTCAATCTAATAAAGTCCGATAAAAAAAATTGCCATTGTTTTTAAATTGCCATTTTTGACAGCGTTGCTATCACGGTATGCAGAAAGCCCCGAATACCACTGATAGCAACATTTGCAAAAATGGCGAGTAGCCGGTGACGTGAAGATCACCCCTCTGAAAAGGGCTCACCTGGTGAGTTCTATCTGCTGCAGAGAGAGAGAGAGAGACGCCTCTCCCTGTGCAAATCTCGCCCGATTTTTTTTTTTTTTAATTTCAATGTTATTAGTGTAGATGAGCATGGGGTCTCCGGAGCAGAAGCTTTTTTATTTCATGTCCTCTGATGCCAGCAAGAATACATACAAAAATACAATCTAATGGTCCTTAACCCCTTAATCACCTTAGCGGTTAATAACCGCTATAGTAATTAAGGGTTTAACCCACCCTCCCCTACAACACACCCAGGAGGCATTACCACCCTCCCCAGGCAACTCTTCCCACCCTCCACCCATTCATTGGTACAGTGGATACATCATGCCCATATAAAATGGGCATGATTTAACACTATAGCAATAAATGGTGAAGCTACCAAAAAACAGTCAAAAATACAACACATTACATATAAAAATCAACACATTATAAATGTCAATAAACCAATTGATTGGCACAGTGGGTACATCATGCTCATATAATATTGGCATGATTTAACACTATGCCAGTCAATGGTCATCCTACAAAAAAATCAATCACCAACAATATCCAATGCAATCCAAACAATCACCAAATAAACAACAATAAACAAGTAAACACAATAAATTTACAATCAATCAATCAATCAAATACCAAATTAACACCAGAATTAACTATTGCAACACCAAAACAAAACCATCAATAAATAAAATTAATCTCCAAATAAACACCATAATTGAAAATCAAAACACCAAAAATAAACCACTATTAAAATGCAAACATCAAAAAAAACCCAGAAATAAACAATTAAAAACACCACCAAAAATGCTATAATAGAACATGAAAACGCAAAATACATAGCATAGAAATCGGAGGGAAAAAGAGCCAAAATACATATAAAACACATAAAAGCAACCATTTGGCAAAACAACCATTGCTTCTTACTGTATGTATGTATATCTCTAAAGGGGCTATACATAAAAACAATTGCAATGAATGTGGCAAAAAAAAAAATCCAATACAATTAAAAATACCGTGAAAAAAACCTGTAAAATTTATTTATTTATTTATCAATAAAAATAACATGCATTCAATTTTTTTTCTTACCTTTTAGATGTCTTCACCCTCCGATTACCGTGGTCATCGCAACCTCTCAAACCAATCCACGATCCCAAACAGCAACGGCCAACAGGTAAAGTCCAAAGTCCTTTTCTTCTTTTATCTTCATCTGTTAATTGTAATCCATTTGGGTGTCTGGGGTTCTGGGGGAGGGTGGGTTAACCCCTTAATTACTATAGCTGTTATTAACCGCTAGGGTGATTAAGGGGCCACTATATTGTTTTTGTATGTATTCTTGCTGGCATCGGAGGACATGGTCCTGCAGTATGCTGATGAGGATGCCCTTCATAATGGCAGCGGTAAGTAGAACGTTTTTTATTTACTTTATTTATGCTGCCTGGCTAATGTTTGATTTAATAATGGGCAAATGAGCTGTTATCCATATCTGGATAATAGTTATTTTGCCCATTACTGTACTGTATGATGTGTTTGGTGGGGGGGGGGGTGGGAAGGGGAGGCGTATTTATTGAAATGTATGCCATCTTTATTTATTTCACAACAGGCTTGGTAGTGCAGGCCGCGGGGACCCATGGGGACCACCCGAGGACCCCCGGATGCCCACGGGGACCACCCGGGAATCCCTGTGGGGCCCCGGACACCCGTGGGAACCACCCGAGGGCCCCTAGACACCCATGGGGATGACCCGGGGACCCGCAGACACCCGGGGACCCGGGGACCCGCAGACACCCGCAGACACCCGCAGGTGCTTATGGCTATAAGCACCATATGAGGACCCCCGGACCCACCAGAGGACCACCCGAGGGCCCACAGACACCTGTGGGGACCACCTGAGGACCCCCGGACACTCGTGGGGACCACTCGGGACACCTGCCATCCTATGATATCAATCCTGTGTTAAAATAAATAAATAATGGTTTTATATGGGACCACAGGGGATGGGTTGTATATTGGTGGTTATTACATATTTTAAAATACATTTTAATACCAGTGTATTGTAGCAGGGGATCTCCAGAGCAGAACCTTGTTGATTTGAGGTCTGGGGATCCCCTGTTTCCTGAGATACAGGCCTCGTTATGGAGTGCCGGTATCTCCTATGCATGTAAATGTTCTGCATCACGTGACCGTGGGAATCAAATGCATAGGAGATACTGGCACCCCATAACGGGGCCTGTATCTTGGGAAGCAGGGGGCCCCCGGACATTAAATCAATGCAGTTCTGCTCGTCTACACTATTAATGACATTTAAATTAAAAAATATATTTTTTCGACCAAGATTTGCGCACGGAGAGGCAGCTCTCTCTCTCTGCAGCAGATAGAACTCGCCGGGTGAGCCCTTTTCAGAGGGGCGATCACGTTGCCGGCTATTCGACATTTTTGCAAATGTTGCTATCAGTGGTATTCGGGGCTTTCTGCATACCGAGATAGCAACGCTGTCAAAAATGGCAATTTATTTTACAACAGGGTTGGTATTGCAGGCCAGCAGGGACCACCCGAGGACCCTCGGACACCCATGGGGACCCCTGTGGGGGACCCGTGGGAACCAGCCGAAGGCCCCAAGACACCCACGGGGACCACCCGGGGACCTCTCTGGGCTCCCGGTTACCCGCGGGAACCACCTGGAGGCCCACAGACACCCGCGGGGACCACCTGAGGACCCACGGACACCCTTGGGGAACACCTGGGGACACCCGCTGGCCTATGTTATCAATACAGTGTTAAAATAAATACATAATGGTTTTATGTGGGGGTACAGGGGGTGGGTTATGTATTGGTGCTTATTACATATTGTAATGTTTATGGGAGGCAGAGGGGGTGAGTGAAAGGCCAAGTACCCCCTTCACTCAACCCCTCTGCCCCAATAAAGCTCCTATTGTCCCTTAACCCCTTCATTGCCTTAGCGGTTAGCCACTAAGGTAATGAAGTTGCCTGTAAATGCATTTTTATTGCATCGGAAGGCCCGCGAAAAATATGAAGCTGACATTGACACGCACCGCGCAAAGTTAGAAAAGGCCTGGGAAAATACTGAACTTGAAATGTGTAATGCCACAAATATTAGCGATCAAGAAAAGCAGATTAAGCAAGCTATAGCGCAACTGAGGTCATGCTATAGGCGTTACCAAATGCTATCACGGGCCTATCTCTCCTACCTGGCAAAAACAAATACTGAAGATAGCCTGCGAGAGCGAGACCTGCAAATGGCCGCAGACCTGGAACATGACGGCGTAGTACAGATCGCTATCGCGGAAGCAGAAGATCAGAGAAAAGACCTTTTGCTGGAGACCGCATCACAGTGCCCCGGCGCATCCATGCATTCATTAAGGTCAGCGAGATCAGCGCAATCTAACGCGTCCAGCGCAAGCATAAAGCTACCGAGGCGTGAGCGCTACCGAGGTGTGAGCCACCGCAGAGGCAGCACGTGCTAGGGCCGAATATGGTCGGAAAGAGGCAGCCATAAGGGCAGAGAGAGCGCGCATAGAAGAGGAGCAGACAGCCGCCACCACAGCCGCTGCCACTGCCGCCACCACAGCCACAACAGCCGCCGCTGCCACTGCACGTAGGAAGGCCGAATTAGATGCGGACTTAGAAACCCTAAGCAAGAAAGAAGACGCCGCCACCGCCATAGCCCAAGCAGAAGTCTTAGAAGTAGCCGCGCAACAGACTGGCAGGGAGCAAACGTACAACTGGATAGCTTCAGAGGATCCAACCCAACGCACTGAAGACTACGCGAGGAACCTCCTCAGCGTCAACACCAGCGCACCATCTCAACACGACGAGGGTAACGTCACAGATGCTGAAGACTTGCATGGTTCACGTGGAGAAGATGCTGTTCCTTCCAGGGTACACGCAACCTGGGATAGCCAGAGCCGCAACAGTGACCCACACGCCAGCACGCATATGGATGCAATCCAGGTATGCCCATGTGGATAAACACAGCTCCTCACACTAACCAGCGGTCATCACACGTCCACACCAAGGAAGAGGCGACCGCAAGGCCCCTCCCGGCAACCATATCAGAACGCGACCAACACACCGATGCATCAGGCCTAACAGACATGGGCAAGTACATGATCCAGCGTGACATGGTGCAAACAGGACTTACCAACTTCGATGACCGTCCTGCGAATTACAGAATATGGAAGTTCACATTCAAGGACGCAATCAAGAGTCTGGGCTTCTCTGCCAGGGAAGAACTCAGCCTGCTAACCAAATGGTTGGGAAAAGAATCCGTAGAGTATGCAAAGAGGCTCAGGGCAGCAAACGTAAACTACCCCCAAGTAGGTCTTGACTTAGTATGGGAAAGGCTAAAGGAGTGCTACGGTAGCCCCGAAGCAGTTGAAGATGCACTCTTCAAGAGAGTCGACAACTTCCCCAGAATTACAGCCAAAGACTATTCGAAGTTACGAGAACTCGGGGATCTGCTGCAGGAATTGGAGTCTTCAAGAACAGACCAATCTCTAACAGGTCTCAACGTCTTAGACTCTGCTCGCGGAGTGAGACCCATCTTGGAGAACCTACCCTACAACCTCCAAGAAAAATGGACCTTGCAAGGCTCAAAATACAAAAAAGAGAATCAAGTCGCCTAACCCCCCTTCTCATTCTTCTTGAGCTTCATTTGTGAAGCAGCAAGAAGAAAAAATGATCCCAGCTTCATCCTAGGTACACCTACTGCACCCAGTGCAAGCGAACTAAAGAATGAAGGAGCGGTGACAAGATACGGTAGCACCAGAACACCTATCTCGGTCCACGGGACAGACGTGTCCCCTGAAACTTCTACACGTCCCAATCATTCTACCACTCCAAGCAGGGAGACAGGGGACCAAAACAGGGAATGCCCCATACACAAGAAGCCACACCCACTTAACAAGTGTAACGGGTTCAGGATAAAGTCCATTGAGGAATGAAAGAACTTACTCAGAGAGTTTGGAGTTTGCCAAAGACTGTAAAGAAGCCATCAAATATGCAGTGTGCAACAGTGACAAGCAAGTAACATCTCTACATCCAGAGGTGCTGACACTTTACCTACCCCTCCTCCATGGCAAAGCATGGCGGGAGGAAGGAGAAGACGAGCCAACATCTGTCACGTCTCAGTGCACCGAGGTTTGCAGAGAAGGATGTGACCAAAGGTCCTGCTCTAAAATATGCCTTGTCGCAGTATACCCCCAGGGACAACCTGAGAGGGCTATCAGGATGTACGCAATCACCGATGATCAAAGCAACAGATCATTAGCAAAGTCAGAATTCTTCAGCTTGTTCAACACACAAGACAATGCCTCACCCTAAACACTCAGAACCTACGCAGGACTAACTGAGACAACAGGGAGGAGAGCAAATGGCTACACCATATGTTCAGTGGACAACAGAGTAAAGATAGCTCTCCCTACACTCATAGAGTGTAATCACATGGCGGCAAACAGGAATGAGATTCCCACACCAGATGTGGCACGCCATCACCCACACCTCAAGGGAATAGCTGACCGCATCCCGCCGATAGGACAAGACATCAAGATCTTGCTGCTGCTTGGTAGGGACATCCTGGGGGTGCACAAAGTCCGCAAACAGCGCAACAGACCCCACAATGCCCCATTTGCCCAAAGACTTATCCTAGGATTGGTGATAGTGGGCAACGTATGCATTGGCAAAGGGCGCAGACCAGACTACGTTGACGACCGCAGAACAAATGTAACGGAACGTGGACACACATCACTCTCCAAACCAGTCTTGGCCATATCCAAGTGACAGGAAGGCCTAGAAAGGAGGAGAAACACGGTCATACCCCTGAGAACCACAAAAAACATCTTCACATCAGGGGAATGTGACAATGGCCTAGGATGTTCAGTAGTCCAGACGACAAAGGATGATGAGTTTACTTCACTAAGGGAAGAAAATAACCTCCTGAAGGTGATCGACAAAGAGATCATCCAAAATAAGGAAAACAACCAGACAATCGTCCTGCGAGCAATGGCACATCTCAGACGCACAGCCATTTCTTTCCGCCGAATGCTTGGTGGCAAAGCAGCCAGCTGCCGCGATTGGCATATCTGCAAAACGTTGCACCCTGTAGATAAAACTACAGAGGCAAAAAGACTGTTCTCTCACACGCTTAAAAATAAATAATTGCAGAGACATTAACAAAAAGATATTATGGAGCACCCAGCCATCTTGGACTGGCACGCCCACCCGGCATCCCTTGCCAAAGCGGACCTTGGAGCCAGTGGTACCGGCCGGTACCACATCGTGATGTGTACATGGAGTTTATGCATTCATGTTGTGTATATAAATATGCATGTTCCACATATTTCAGATATAGTGGTATCTACAGATACCAGGTGGGGAGTGTCCTGGAACAGGATTACACGTTTTCGGTATCCCTTTGCAGTTTTTAAGATACAGTAACTGTCTCCCTAGTTAAGCTGCATGTTTTCCTCCTGTTCCAGCAGCTAGCTGCCTGTGTAAAACACAACATTATTGCTACATGTGTCTTCTTACACAGCCCTAGCTGGTTGCCCTGGCAACCTTCCAATCTTCTTAGTTAGAAAGTTGGTTCAGCCCAGCTCCCATGTCTTTCTGGCAGTTACATTGGTCCTTAGACCTTTCCTGTCTGTCATAGGAAAATGTGCTTTTTTCCATTCAAGTTGGCTTTGTGAGTACATGCTACCCTCCATTACACCCCCTGCAAGGCCATCCTTTTTTTACCATCCCCCCCATACCAAGGCACCTTGATCTAAAGAAGCACTCTCTCACTACATACCACCACCTAAAGTACCCTTTTATATTTCTGTTGACTCCCCCAATAAAGTTGAAGAAAATAGAAGGACTTTGTGTGCTTTCAAAAGGGGATGAGTTAAACCACTGGAGTCATTCACATCCTACAGTACATGTGATCCTGGTTCCAGAAGAAAAATGATATAATTCATGTCAAGCAATAACCGCCAAGTAAAATCTCACTCTTCAGCCAGAGTTATTCCTTTCCTGCAACGTCTTGGTCCAGGAGACCTAGATATCACTCGTGGAAATTCTTGAACCTTCAACAGTTATGTCCTTAAGAGCTGAAATCAGGTGCCAGAAGCAAGAGTGCTTTGCGATAATTTTTATAATAAAGACACAACATCCAAACAGAAGGTGAAATCTACAAAAGAAAATCTATTTTTTTTTTTTTACGGTGAGTTTCGAACTCGAGCTGGGGGGGGGGGGGGGTTAATAATCCTCCCTTTTTGATTAAAAACAGTAAGAATAGATTTCGAAAGAGAAAGAATAGGCTAACCATGGTGAGAAATAGGTTTCCCCAATGCACGATAGAAGCTAGTATAATACAGCTAAGCCCAGGCCAGGCAGTGAAAGGAAGCAGCAACTGTGGAATTGTTTGTTACAAGGAAGGGGCTCTAGTATTAGCTGCTTTGATCTCTGTCTTAGAGCATTTTGAATGACTGGGAGAAATTTTAATCTGATCAGACCCCACCTCCCATCCATCCATCTCTTTCTTGCTGTTGCCCAAAACAAGAGGACAGAAGGTAGTCTTTTAGCATGGGAGAAAAATCAATGATAAAGTTGGGGTGCGTTAGCACTACTACAATACAGCAATCTTTGAATAATTTAGGTGAATGTCTCACTCTTGTGTACTTTGTGACTTAAGTGTATCTGGCTGCTTTTCTATGCATTGTATATGAGTCCATCATGCTTGGTAATATATATGAATCTCTTCATTGCTCTACTGTATATGGGTACAGTATATTTGTAAGACGTGTGTGTATATCTCTTTTTTTCATTTATTTCTGTGTTCATGGGTTGCCTGTGAGTGCATATATTTGCTTTTGTAAATTAGGTGCTCCAGTGTCTGTACCTATTGCAAGTTTATGTAATATATCTCTGAGGGCCTTATTCTATATAGATTTAAATGTGGATTTTCAGATTAAATGGCCACAGTAGTGTATATAAAATAGTCCCCTAAATATAACTCTGTTCTACTGTTGGCAGCAATGTTTTTTAACCAGGGTGCTGGGGAATCCTGGTGTGTTGCGAACCTCTGCCAAGGCTGTGGCGACTCCAGGGGAAAAACTCTGCTGCTCAGCGAGCACCTTCCGGGCTGCCTGGAGATTTAAGGGCTGTGATCAACCTCTCCTCTCTGAGCCCGGCACGAAGAAGAGAGAAGCCTCTTCATCTCCAAACAGCGGAGGACTCGCCCATAGAGCAGCTGACATGCTCGAGGTGTGTGGGAAGGTGGGAGGAAAGGGGGGACTCTGGCTTTACGTGGGAAGCGTTAGGGAGGTCAGTGTTTTTTGTGGGGTCTTGGAAGGTATGTGGTGTAAGTAACAGAAGGAGATGAATGTGGTGTTTATGATTAAGAAAGGGTGAGGGTGCTCGTTGAGAAGGGGGGATATATGTGGAGTGTGTTGAGTAAAAAGATGAGTATGATGTGTGAGGGTGAATGTGGAGTGTGTAGGAGAGGGTGGGCGAGTGGGGCGAGTCTTAGGGTGATCATATTTGTCCCAGGAAAACCTGGACAAATTGTGCACATGCGCGAACGGCCAGCGCCGACTGCACATGCGCGATCAGCGCTTGCCGATCACTCATACGCTTGTGCAATCGGCACTTGCCGGCCACTCGCGCGCATGTGCACAAGCAGGTCTGCAAGTGCCAATCACACATGCCGGGACAGTAGCCAAAAAAGTTGGGACAAAGGCCTAAAAAACGGGACTGTCCCGGCTAAACCAGGACATCTGGTCACCCTAGCGACTGTGCATGTGAAAAGGAGGGTCAGTGTGTATGCGAGGAGGGGATGAATGAGATCTGAAGAGCAGGGGTTCCCCCAAGATTTTAAAAATCCTTCACGGTTGCTCAACTAAAAAAAAAAATGGAGAACCGCTGGTCTACAGTGCTATGCAAACTTTTAGCATGAGACATTGCATATATATTCATCAATATGTGTTTTTGGTGGGGTTGTCCAACATAGTAGGATCCCGCACAGGTGGAGGAGCCGTCACCAGACGGATCATACATACCCCAGGCTCTCAGCAGCAAGGCTCAGGCCTCCTGTGAGCCACAGGTAATGCACACACACGGTAGCCGCCATATCTCCCGAGGGGTGGGAGATATGGCGGCTACCGTGTGTGTGCATTACCTGTGGCTCACAGGAGGCCTGAGCCTACGCTGCTGAGAGCCTGGGGTGCACCCCTGTCCTGAAGAGTTTATAATCTATACTTTTGTTCTTGTGGCAAAGAGAGATAAAGTGACTTGTCCAAGGTCACCAGGATATAACACCGGGATCCTAAAAATGTTCAACCCCTTTAATGCTGGGACATAACAAAGCTACTCCTTCAATCCTTTATAAACATAAATATTTTAAAAAGTGACACGTTTTTTCCACCCCAATTTAATCCTGGTTCTTTTTATATTCAACTCCAAAACATATTTTCATTTATTTATTTGAACCTTTATTAGTTTGTACATATTTATTCCCATGTTGTATAAATTTCCATGATGCACAATGTCCTGTTTGAGAATTGCAATAGAGGGGGATCCCCCTAATTAAACTTCTTCAGTGCATGCGGGGCTGGCAACAAAGTACGTGTAGATCAGTGTGATCCAGCTTTTAGCTGGAGGATCAGCAATTCCCCATACTGCATACATTTGTGTGTGATCCTCATCTTAACCCCTTCAGTTCTGAACCAGCCAGCATCACACTACATACCATACAGCAGGGGTGCTCAATGCCAGTCCTCAGTCTTTGACTGAGTGACTCATTGAGCCACCTGTGCTGAAGCATGGATATCCTTAAGACCTGACCTGTGGGGGTGGGGGAGGGGAGTCTTGAGGGCTGGCGTTGAGCAGCACTGCCATACAGAACACACGGGGGGGGGGGGTCAAGTAAATGGCTGTTAATGATTGGTAATGATTATCACACTTCAGTAATTATATCCAAAAGTAGCATGGACCCCTCGTGTAACCTTTCCAGTACTGAAGGTGTTTTTTGTTGTTGTCATGAAATCCTAAGCCTAGGGAAAGGACAGAGAAGGGTGCCGGGTGCACACCCTCCCAGCACATGCTGCATGACACCCGGAAAACGGTACAGACAAAAGGCAGACACACCTGTTCACGCATGGGTACATTACTTCATTGACGGCTATCAGGACAGGTGCTAGCTAAGTTTCTGTGTGTTTTCTCACCCTGGTAAACATTATCCAGGTGGGAAAAGCGGCTCAGAAAAACTTCACAGCTCAAGACAAGAGGGGGAGGGTAAGTTTCCTCCACAAGATACGTAAAATGAAGACACGCTTTCCTTACATAACTTTGCCACTGGATGGATAATGAAAGAAATAGAGCATTGTGCACACGTTAAAACAGACGTTCGAGTACGTAGAGATGTCCAGTAGGATCATTAATCAATCATTATTTATAAAATGTTTTACCAGGAGGTAATACATGGAGAGTTACCTCTCGTTTTCAAGTATGAATCATGGTAGAGTTAGACAGTGCATAGGGAACTGAAACATTGGATCAATCAATAGTCAATTTTCTACAGAGGAGTACCTGCCCCTTTTATTATATATACCCTGTCCCACCTCCACCCCTGTCATTCAAGGAAGCTGCTTGTGTGGGGAAAACCCAAGATTGGGCCTGACACTGCCTACACTTACCAGGACGTGCATGTCAGGGAGGGTGGACAACCAGTCCAGTAGATACACATAAAATAGGAAGTCCGCAGCACACTCAATAGAAAAATTGTAATTTAATATCAATAAATCATCAGGCAATCAACATGCTCCAGAGCAACGTACGTTTCAGACCACAAGGTCTTTTCTCAAGCTCTGTGGCAGAGGTACTGTGGTACTCGACTGGATTCCATGGGTAATTAAAAAACCAAGACGACAACCAAAAACTAAGATGGGAGGATGAAATCAGAAAATGTGTTGGAGCAACGTGGAGAAGAGAGTCTTGTAACTGCAGTACCTGGAAGATCATTGTGGAGGTCTTCATCCAGCAGTGGATCGGCAAGGGTTGAAGATGATGATATATGAGACTTATAAAATATACTGACAAGCAATATCCCGTACACTAGCACACAAAGCTATAGTGCACGATTTTGCAGTGCTGTTTCTCCCCTGGGGTTTACAGTGAGATAGATAAGAGCAACTGTTTACTGTTGATTGCTGTCGAAATATCTAAATTGCAGGGATCAGTGAGCAATTTAAAGCGTTATTTTAGAAAAAGATGACTACGGACATTTTGTTGACTGCAATTAAAAAAAAAAACCCATTTACATCAATATTTCTATCAAACAGATCACTACTTGGATGATTTCTTAATAAACTGGTCAGCATAAAAAAAGTGAAAGTGAAAGCAATCTATACAATGAAAGTGTGTTCACTAAATGGGATGTAAATGAATAATGTATTTGTTAATTACTCCTTTAAGTCTTTGAGTGCTGAGGGTGTTTTTACCCCTCGGTGCTGAAGAAATGTTTGTAGTTTGTGGTGGTAGCAATGTTTAAGCCACAATAATGATACTATTGAAAATATTCTTAATATAAACCTAGAACAATCATATAAATAAATAAATATATATCTATTGTTTTTGTTTACTTTTAGTTTCCCACATGTTGCAGAAATGTCAGTCCAAATGCAAAGAAAATAATTTTTTTAAAGTAAGAAAATCAGTTGACTATGAACTAGAATACATATTTCAATGTCACACGCAAATGTATGTGCGTGTAAATATATATAAATATTTTATGTTTCCCACCCTTAAAACTGCCAACACGTCTACAGTAGGAGTAGTGTTGGAAAGAACTGCTCCAGCAGTGTAAAAGCACTGGAAACGGTGACAAACATATCCAAGTGGAAAAATAAAATGTCTTCCTGATGGATTTTGTGGGTAAAATCCTACCTAAGACTGAAACAGGGAACACCCCCATTTACACTCTAGGGGAGGCTAATGGGCTCGAAACTACCCAAGGCATGAGAAACCTCCCTAATGTCGGCACTAACACCTGCAGTTGCTGCCATAAATAGAGATTATTAAACTAAAGGAGAAACAACAGAAACTAGGGAATTCTGGAATTTTACTGGGAGACATTCTGACCCAATATCTTCAGGCTGACGTCCCCTCCTACTGTCTGTACGTTCTCCCTACCTACCAATTAGATTGTAAGCTCCTCGGAGCAGGGACTCCTCTTCCTTAATGTTACTTCTATGTCTGAAGCATTATTCTCATGACCTGTTATTTATATTATTTGTTATTTATATGATTACCACATGTATTATTACTGTGAAATGGTATGTACATTAATGGCGCTATATAAATAAAGACATACAATACAATACAATTTTAGGGAGAGATTCACTAATGTCCTTAGCGGCTTAAGGCACCCAATCTGGCATTACTTGCCATTAATGCCGAATCGGGTGCGTTAACCTGCTACGGATATTAGTGAATGTTCCCCTTAGTTTCAAAAGGAGGTTCCCCTCTGTAACCTTTAAATGTTTTGGGAGATGCCCTGAAATAGTCCACCCATCCTATACCATAACTTTACATCATGCAGCACAGCCGTGTGACTTTTTGGGCAGAAGGCAGCATCCATGTCTGTTTGCAGATGCATAATTGTGTTGTGATTGCAGATAAGACACAGCATAAGTGTCTCAATGGTGGGCTGCAAATACTACAAGGATACTATTGTAATGGGAGGTATGCATTTGGGTAGGAAATATTGTATGTACAGTATACAGTATGTGGAGAGAGAGAGAGGGAGAGAGAGAGAGAGAGAGAGACAGAGATATGAACGATCAATTTGCTACAAAACATTATATTGCATTTCCATGCGTTTACGCCAGCAGCATGTACTGTATATGAAGCTTCTTAGTCTTGTTTCTTACATTTGACCCAATGTGTAAATCTCTGTCACCTCAACTATGCAGAACAGTTCGCAGCAGTTTATTTTCAAATGAAAAAACTGCATACAGTACATGAACCGAACAGTTACTGAAAGGAATGAAAGATCGCAGGAGTACAGATGTGCAAAAACAACTGTGCAAATCTTGGACGTGTGCACAAAGAGAATTTTTGCAAAAATTTCAACATTCACAAAAAATCTACAAGAGTCTTTTCTAAACCTAATATTTAACCAAAAAATAATTGAGAGCACCATAATTGCTTACACATGTTCTTATTTTTGATGGACAATAAATAGGGTACAGCATCATGGAAACACTTGACGTGGGGTGACCATATTTGTCCCAGCAAAAACCGGGACAAATGTCGTGAATGCACAGTCGGTTCTAGCCGTCTGAGCATGTACGAACGGCGAGCGCAGACTACGCATGTGTGAAGAGCGGTTGCCGGGCATGCATGTGCGAAGGGCGTTAGCCGGTCGCTCATGAGTGATCAGAGCTTACCGCACGAGCAGTCAGCAAGTACTGACCGTGCATGCGCACGAGCGGCCAGCAAGTACTGATCGCGCATGCGCACGAGCGGCCAGCAAGTACTGATCGCGCATGCGCATGAGCGGCCAGCAAGTACTGATCGCGCATACGCACGAGCGGCCAGCAAGTACTGATCGCGCATGCGAACGAGCGGCCAGCAAGTACTGATCGCGCATGCGCACGATCGGCCAGCAAGTACTGATCACGCATGCGCACGAACGGCCAGCAAGTACTGATTGCGCATGTGCATGTACAGTCAGCAAGTGCTGATCGCACATATGCGGCCAGGGGGATAGAAAACCGGGACAGCACCCCAAAAAGTCGGGACAGAGGCCTAAAAACCGGGGCTGGCGAGGCTAAACCGGGACTTCTGGTCACCCGAACTTTATGTAGCCTGATGTGATTTTATGGAAACTTCACACAACCGTTTGTGAAACTTGGCGACTGGCCACTGACTTTTTTTTATGAACTTAAAAAGACCTGACAAGTTCGGCAAAAAAGTTTCAAATAAGCACGTCTTTTCTCCCCCCTACTCCCCCCCCCCCAAAAAAATACAAAGATATGCGCAAAGTCAGATAGGACACATCTCTAAGAATAAGCTATCCAAAATTAGGTCTGTGCCCTTTGGGGGGAAATAAGTGTCCAAAAACGGGTATGATAACTATTTACACACATATTAAGGGGGAAAGCAATACCATTAAAGCGGCAATCCAAGTTAGATGTTACTTTTTCTTTTACCAGGTTGAAGCAGGAGTCTCCGGAGCACAACTCAATCAAGTTCAGCTCCGGAGACCCCCTGCTTCAATCCTGGGTTAAAAAAATGTCCAAAAAAAGAGCTTGGATTCCACCTTTAAAGAGCTTTAATTCTTTGAATTTTATTTTTAAATCTTCCTTTAGATCAATGTAAAATTAAATGTTAGTTTTCCCCCAGTCATGGTTTAATTTAATAGGCTCGTCTTCATATGCACTGATTTCTTTTCTAGACTCCACAAAAAAGTAAGAGTTACGGAACCTCTCAAATCTTTTTATGGGCGATCCACACCTCTTCAATGACCTTTGGGGGATATTATCTCATTACATTTATTATAAATGGCATTTTAACAAACCAGGGATTGTTAGAGAAAGTTGCCCTAATTTCAGCTCGCAGTGGAAATATGCACACTAATAACTTGAACGAAGCCTGCCTTTAGTTAGCTTGGCAGGCAGGATTTAAAGCATCCTTAGCTCTGTGGGAGTTGTTAGATACCAGATAATAACCTCAGGCGATACAAGTTGATCTGCCCATATTTGTTTAAACATTTTGTGCCTGTATAGAGCGGGACAAGGTTTCCAGCTCATTCAATTACAACATACTAACTTTCCCGTTTTCTTAACACTTCCTTACTAGTTAAAGGAGCAGTTCTTCCAAGACTATTTTTATATTAGATCCCCCCCCCTTTTTTTTTACAGTGTAAAACTGTACAAGTGCACAAAGTAAAGAGCAAATGCAAGTAGTAAGGTCTCTTCATTGTGTAAAGATTGAAATTCAGATTTAGCTTGCTGAAAAGGTTCATTTACTTTTCAGTTCACAAACTGGCATAGATTTTTCTCATAACCTTGTCCTATTTGCAACTCCCTTTTTCTCGGGACAAATTAAGATTTCATTTGGGAGAGTAAAGATCAATTACTTTTTTTTTTGTGTGTGTCTTTTTCCATTGATCAAGAATGACATCTCCATGTTATGTGCGGATGTACGTGCTGCTAGAACGCTTCTGCAGTTGCAAAACTGCTCAGTGCTTCTCTGTATGTACAAATAAATTACAAATCCACCAACTGTGGCACGCTGGACAGTACATAGTTCCTGTGGTTACGACATTGTATTGGGGGTCACTCTGTGTTACAATGAACAAGTTATTTTACATCTGTATGTATGCTCAGGTACAAAATTAGATTGCAAAGGTCTCTTGACCTTGGAAATATTTGATTCATAGTCTAGCAGTTAATCTGCAGCCCGTTCATTCACAACATTTTCTATTTTCTATTATCTATAAGCGTCGATAAGCCACTTATTGAGCACTTACCGGCCAAAATGCCTACTGCTATTCAGTAAGCCTCGATAAGTGGGCGATAAAGGCATGAATAGGCAAAAATTTCAGCCACCATAAAAAAATCGCCGGGTGAGTGGCGATAAACCACTTATTGGCAGGTTCTGAACCTCGTGCTATTCTAGTAGCCAGAAAATAGCCAGTACAAGAAAAATTACAATCTAATGGCCCCTAACCCATTAATCATCTTAGCGGTTAAGAACTGATATAGTAATTAAGGGGTCAACCCACCCTCTCCCGCTACCCACCCGGGAGGCCTAACCACCCACCCCACTATACCCACCCTGTACCCATTGATTGGCACAGTGGTATATCATACCCATTTAACATGGGCATGATAAGCCACTATAGCAGTCAATGGCCACCCTAATAAAAATGCATGAAGGCCAAAAATACATAATAATAAAACATACACAAGCACCTAAACACCCCAATTCAATAAATAAAAGCACTAGCCAACCAATTAATTCAAGAAATAAAAGCACTAACCAACAAAACAATTAATTAATGTAAACCACTAACCAACAAAACTATTAATTAATTTAAAATGCTAACTAATCCTAAAATGTACTAAAAACAAGCAAAGGACAGTTTAATTTGATTCACTGAAACTATTTTTTCAAATGTAAAAAAAAGTGTTACAGAAAATATTTTACATACTGTTGAAGAACAGGATAAAAAATGGTGCAAAAATGTGCAGAATTGTATATATTCCTTCTTGTGTGGCATGTAAATCAAATCACATAATTTATCAAATTATACCAGCTGCAAAACTGCACCAGGTTGTCAAACAAAAAATGCCATTGCTTTCAATAGAGATTATTGCTTTTGATAAATCTGGTGCAGTTATTTTGGCCCAGTTTTGCAGTTGGAGTGGATTGGCAATAATGAATCAGGGGACTTCAGTCCTAGACTATGAAAACGTTTTCTTGTTCAATAAACTTATATCTAAGCTCTAAAAACAGTAAAAATGTGTGCCTTTTCAAACAAATTACTTTTTCCTTTTTTTTTTTTTTTTTTAAAGAAAAATGTTAAACTAATAGATTTGCAACTAAAATTGTAGTGGTATCCCCTAGAAAAATGACGTATCGACCCCTGCACAACCTGCAGGTACTCCAGTTTTATCCTATCTACTGTAGATACCTACTGATGAAGTTAACAGGTTTCTATCTGCCTCGTGGGGGTACAAAATGCAGCTTCCAAATCTTGGGCCAATAGGAAACTGCAACATCAGTTGTGGCTTCCTATTGGATGGCCATTTAAATCCCCTGTAAAAAAAACAGAAAGTGCTGTAATACCAGTAACTTCACCAGTAAGTATCTCAGGGAAACGGCAGATCCCTGAGCTTAAAATAGTGTGGTTCGGGTCTTGGTTCCTGTCCTATAAAAAAATAAATAAGTATGTTAGTTAGGGTGGGTCTTATACTTTAGCAGAGGGGCAAACAAAATATATGATGATCATTTGTTATTGTCAGGTTTTGGTTACAAACTAGAAAACAAATAGGTAATTATTATGGTTACCTAGATGAGTTTAGGGACTCGCCTGTTGCTTGTCTAAATGCAAGGTTGGAATTGGTGCAAGTTGCTCTCACTAGAGGCAAACAAAAGATTGAGATGGTTCTACTCGAATCACGGTTGTGTTAGATCTAAGTATCTATACTGTTTGAGTATTAGAATTGAAACATACAATAAGGAAAATCCAATATGCATTAACAAATTCTCTGTTAATAAAGGGCTCAGCAGACTGCTGTTGATAATTGTTTGGTCTGCTTATACCTAGCATTAACAGTGAACAAGTACAAGTTGTGCTCTGTATCCGACAGTCCGCTTTCCGTCGAACGGCTTATCCGACGCCGCATAATGCACTCCTGCTGGACGCATTATCCGACGTCGGAACCGTTTATCCGACACTCACCGCCGTGGATTAACATGGACCCGCAATCCGACGGTCCGTTATCCGATGGTGGTTTGCGGGACGGATTCCGGCGGATAAGTGAGGGCCGTCTGTATAGCATGAAACAGACCATAATCTATTAATTTAGTCAAGTTAAGGTCCTAAATCAGGACTCTTCAACATGGAATGGACCTTGGACTCTGTGCTCCGGCTAATTTCTTTCCCGTTGTTCAGACAGTTGTGCAATATTTCACACTTTAACTTTTAAGCAAAGGTAATGTAAATATATATATATATATATAGGATATATATATATCCCTAAATTCCCCCTACGTGATGCCCACGGCATCTGCCTTTCTTCCTGCTTTGTTACCTTCTCTCACTTACAAGACTTCTCCCGTGCTGCCCCCTCTCTCTGGAATTCCCTACCATGCACCATCAGACTCTCCCCCAGCATTCAGACATTCAAAAACTCTGTAAACTCACCTTTTCAAGGAAGCCTATCTAGCATAACTCTAACATCCACCTCCCCCCTTCCAACCTCATTGGGAACAGCTGTGCGGCTGGACCAATCTCCACGCAATGTAACACCCCCTAACCTCCACACCCACAAACCTTAGTGGGATCAGTTGTGAAACTGACCATACTCCAACCTGATGTATACTCCATCCCACAATGAGCAGCCACTTTACCTTTTGTTTCAACATTGCCCCTTATTCCCTCTAGACTGTAAGCTACTAGAAGCTCATTTACCTTGTTTATACATGGTTGTCTTTATTTGTATGTAACTCTGTTTATGTAATTATCCAATCTCTGTACCCCCATTGTACCGCGCAGTGGAATATGTTGGCGCTTTAGCACTAAACGAGGATAATAATATGGTACTGATGTTATAAATGTTTGCAGAATGTTAAAGTAGAACACGTTTGAAGTCTTCAGATATATTTACGGTCTCAATATCTTGTGACCCTTCTCTCTATGCATTTTTTTCTTACCTGGCCCTTCTTTTGGAAAACTCACGGCGCGATCAGGATGGGAGAGCGCAGCAGAGAAGCTGTTGAACCTAGATCTCCGGACTGTCAAAGCCTCTGTACGTACAAATACAGATGTAAGCTCTTCATCTCATTTGATGGTACATGGTGAGGATAAGCAGCCCATGGGCTAGCCACACACACTTCTGAAGTGGGATACTGAGGTTTAGGATGCAGTGCCAGGTTTGAGTGAATTTGGGATAACATTTTATTTCTCTGCGAGTCAACTGCCTAAAAAATATATACCGTGAGCTGTACCTAGGTCAGGGGTCTCTAAACGTAGTCCTCAAGAGCCGCGCACAGTCAAGCACTGAGCCACTGATTGAGCCACCTATGCTGAAACAGGGATATCCATAAAAGCCGGCCTGTGTGCGGCTCTTGAGGACGACGTTTGGAGACCCCTGCCCTAGGCCATGTGTAGTGTCAAGTATTACTGTAATGTCTGGGATTCACCGACACCACATAGGGAGGTCCTTCCCTCGACACACACCAAGCGAAATCCTTGCGTAAATAGTTCCTTCAGTATATCTTCAGCAATCTTTGTGGCAGCTGAAGAGTTAAACGATACTGTTGCTATAAATGCCCCAGGAGGACATATGTGGATAATTGTTTTTATGCTGCAGGGGCCTCTAACACGATGCTCACACTCTGCAGTACACCCGAAGCCTCCCCCCCCCCTCTCCCCACTCAGCAGCTGTCCCCTCCTGCTTGATTTTAAAATAAACATGTTTTGTTGATGAAACCTTTTAACGTTTATGCTTTCAACAGTCGTTCTTGCCTTGCTTTTTATCATGTTGCAATACTAGGTTGTTCCTTCCAATATTTTTTTTTATTGCTTGCACAAAAAAGTGGCTGTATTTTCTTTTTTCCATAAGAGATATACAAGGGGGCGTTATGCATTACACTGCTATAGTCTCCATAGGGGAACTCTCGCATGGACAATCTCATTGAAGTCAATCGGATTTTCCGTGCAGTAGTGGCCGTATCGACACTGTCACAGTTTCATGAATAACCTTGTAAGGGGCTTATTATATATCCACCAAAGCAGCCGATTGGCCACTTTTCGGCCGCAATTCCCCATTGGAGTTTAATTTTTTTTGCTGCTACGTCTGATATAGAATTCGCTCAGAAGTCTGGAGCTGGTGATCTCAGACCTGCCAACTCACACGGTTCCCCCAAGATGAGTCACCACGCAGGGCTGGCGGAGGTTGTGATTGTGGTGATCAACATTTCAAGCTGGCCGATCTGCGATCTGGAATCCTATGGTATTCCTTATTTCCCAAATGCCTCTGGTACTGGTATCAAAAAGTTATTTTGTGCACAGATTTTTAAATCTCACATCTTGGTTTCTCTTCACCTCTCGCAACATAGTCATAAAATGTTGATCGGCTATAATTATGGTGGGGATAGCATGGAGTCGTCCGTGCTGATCCATCTAGGTGCCCTGTCGCAACACCTCTTAACAGCATACGTGAAAACAGAGCTTCCCCTGCCGACGTGAGTTGTAGCCAAGTGCCGCCTCTCATTTGGTTGTATGAAATGCTGTGACCAAATATCCCAGGTTGGTGGAGAATATTACAACAGGCTATAGAAGAGCGATTCACAAGGAATGTTTGGTGTACAGTACCTCCTGCATCGAATAAAATTAATACATCAGGTAAAATGGGGGTTGGGGGAGGGAGAGAATTCCCATATACACATTTTGGGGCTTATTCTATATCGTCTGTTTTCAGCTGAAATTCTCCATTTACGTCATTGGAAATTTTCGGCCTAAAATTGCTCAATCGGCTGCTATAGAATAAGCTCCTTTACCTTTATACCTTACACTAAACCAGAACCAGGAGCAATCAAATAGGCGGACAGCCTCTCCATGTGCCCACGTGAGCCACTGATAGCACAAATAGGCGGGCAGCCTCTCCATGTGCCCACGTGAGCCACTGATAGCACAAATAGGCGGGCAGCCTCTCCATGTGCCCACGTGAGCCACTGATAGCACAAATAGGCGGGCAGCCTCTCCATGTGCCCACGTGAGCCACTGATAGCACAAATAGGCGGGCAGCCTCTCCATGTGCCCACGTGAGCCACTGATAGCACAAATAGGCGGGCAGCCTCTCCATGTGCCCACGTGAGCCACTGATAGCACAAATAGGCAGGCAGCCTCTCCATGTGCCCACGTGAGCCACTGATAGCACAACATTCTCTCTGCAGTTCTGTTCTGTGTGCTTTACACTGAACAGACTTTAATCAGAGCTGTAGGACACTCACTTTATGTAAGGCGTCCGTTTTGGTTAACAAAAAACGGGAGTAAATTGGTAAAAACAGAATTTCTTTGGTAAAAATACTATGCATGCTGTATACAATGTTATCTGTATAACAGAACAAAATACATTATGTGAGTAGAATATAATTACTGGGAAATTTAGGGTGCACTGAATGGATGGAAAAATCTTAATCGGGTTAATGAAAGGTAAGGATTTCTGATCCTGACATCCTGACTCCCACCGTTACCAGTGCAGGCCGACAGGAACTGTTACAACTAGCCCTTTCAAAATTAAGGAAGAGATTGAATAATATCCATCCCTTCCGTGCCTTATTGTTTAATCTTGTTACTACTTTATAGGCTATGCAATATGCTGTGGTGGCCTTTATGTCGCTGGAAGGGCATATAAATACGTCACTCTTAGGCCTGGGACATAGTGATTTTGTCTGGGCTGAGGCGCGCTGAGGCTCAGGGAAAGCGGTGCTTTCCCTGGCCTTACACAGCACGCCGTCCGTGGGCGTGTCGGGGGCGGGCCAGTGACGTCACGGAGCTGGTTCGCCCTCATTGGGCGAACCGCTCACGTGACCGACCCTGCTCTCCGGCGAGTGCCAAATTTGAAAACTGTGTGCAACACGCGCTTCCCCAAGCGTGCGGACGCGTGCGCGAGCCCCTGCTAAAGCCGCTCTCATTGCGGCTGCAGGGGCTCAGTGCCGAGCAGCAGCGCGCCTCAGCACGGTGACCATGCCCGAGGCCTTAGTTAGAGCTCCTGTCTCTAGTGAGTGAAATCAGTTCATTTCAGCTCCCTTTAAATAAGTCACTTGACATCCTTTTTCTTAAGGTCTAAAACAGATTGTACACTTGTGGGAGGAAAGTTTCACAGTGTTGTTGTCTTGCACATTATACAGTAGATACAAGACAGATTAATATTTTTTTTCCGTATAGTGCTAATAGTACAGGAGAACAAATCCCTTACCTAGAGACCCTCCAATCTATTGACGGTATCAAAGTTCAGAGAGATAGCATTTATCTGATAACGGTCATATGGAGATAGGGTTGCCAGGTGGCCAGTTTGGACCGGACAGTCCTGTATTTGGACACTCTGTCCAGTAAAAAATTAGAGGTAATACTGGACATATGTGTATACCGGCATTACCGGACATAGTGACCTGACCGGCTTGGAAGCCACCTGGCAACCCTATATGGAGACACTATCTGATTCTGATCCTTCGTTCTTAACCACTTTACTGGCAATTAAGTGATTAAAGTGTGATGCAAATGCATGGGGAAAAAGTAGTGGTGGTCCTATTAAAAACATAATGAACAAGTACTTAAAAAAGTCAAGACTGGTATATAGTCTGTCTAGATATGTTTTTTTCAGCACGCATTATCTGCCTGTCTTCTCTAGCTGCTTCTAGCCTGGTATTCCTGGAGGTAGAGAGGCACATCCCTTTTCTTGGCAGGCTGGCTGAGGCGAGAATGTGTTTCAGTTTGGATTCTTGGCTGGGGAACATGCAGGGGAAAGCTTGATTTTGTCTAAGGCCTCAGCATTGCTCCTAGATTTATGCCCATAGGCTTTCAACTTGTGTGGGCTATTCTGCAGTCTGAATTAGTGCGCTGGGAATGTGCCTGGTTGTAGCTCTGTGCTGAGCTGCTTTGAAGCCGGAAAAGGGTGTGTACTCACACACACACACATATACATATATATTTACATTGTCACCTATTATAATATACTAATATATTCCACGATGCAATTATGTAATTATATAGGATCCTTTTTTTTTTTTCATTTTCATTTAAAGCGGCAATCCAGGCACTTTTTTTTTTTTTTTTTTAACCTTTTTTATTTTTTTTATCCAAGATTGAACCAGGGGGTCTCCGGACCTGAACCCGTTCATTTCAGCTCCAGGGACCCCCTGCTTCCGGAGATACTTACTCCGTAGTAGGTGCCGGTAGCCGCTCTGCTCAGCTAGCAGGGATCACTCAGCGGACGCTTTTCAAAGCTCATGCACCCTGCGAGCCAATAGGAAGCCGTGACGTCATCAGGTTCGTCTTCCCATTGGCCCGCATGACGCAGGATCTTTAAACTTTAATAAGGCCCAGCTAGTTAAGGCGGAGCAGCTACCGGTACCCCCACGGGGTAAGTATCTTCATAAGCAGGGGGGCCCCTGAGCTGAAACTAATCATGTTTAGCTCCAGAGACCCCCTGCTTCAATCCTGTGTGAAAAAACCCGAAAAATATTCATTTAAAAAAAAAAAAAAAAAACGCTTGGACAGATATGCAGCTATTTTGAATGTAAATTAATTTGTGTACTTTAAGACCTGGCTTGGTTGAAACTGGAAATCTTCAAGGTTTTATAATCTCCAATACCAATGAGAAACACTACTAAGTCAATTTGTGCACGTCAATTGGCCGCTTCAGCACATATTGAATTAACTCCTAGTGGGGGTTTAAAAAAATGTGCCAGCGTTTGCACAAACAATGACGCAATGTGACAACAAATTTTGTACGTCCGTTATCTCCTCCTATGACATCTTCCTGAAGACGCGAGCTGATACAAATAGGACAAAAGAAGTGGAAAAAGAACGTTACGTACAAAACGTAAACATTCCAAAAAACGACATTTTAAACATATGTTTAAAATGCCTATGGATCCCTTTCATGGAAACAAAAGTCTAGTCATACAGCCATAAAAATCAGGAGGAATGTGACAACCCAATGAAAAAATAAGCATTTCAAGTTTTTCAAACTTCCTCTTGCTTTGCTGCTTCAACCCTCATAAAAATAAGATCCACCACACACACATATATATATATATATACCTAATAATAACAAAGCCTTGAGTAGCAAAGAGGAGGGCAGCTCTTTGAAGAGGCTGCGCAGCAGTGACAGTGTGAACACAGATGCCAGCTGCCTGACACCATCCCGACCAGCAGCAGACTCTGTCAGACGTCCTCCGTAGTTGCCAGTAAATTACTGCCCTTGTTTGAGAGTTAAAAACTCTTTAGAGTCAGTCAACGATGAACTGTACACAGGCGAACATTGGGATAGTGACCTAAAGAGCTTACACTCTAATATTTGTCATCAGATTTGCACCGGGTTACACAGACCTGGCACTGCATCTCTTGCTTGTCTGTGCCTTAAAAGGATCATACTCTCTCATGAGCTGAACTACATTCATGTCAGCTCCAGGGATCCCCTGCACCCCCCAAATACTTGCCTCCGTAGGGGGTGCCGGGAGCTGCTCCACAGGTTTAAATGTCAGGTCATACGGAACAATAGGAATCCGCAAGGCAAGACATCACGGCTTCCTATTGGCTCCCGGGACATTTAAACTGCCATTTTAATAGCCCCACCAAGCCCAACCAGAGCTGCTACCGGGACACCATACGGAGGTAAGTATTACGGGAGGCGGGGCAGCCCGGAGCTGAAATTAACGAGATTAAGCTCCGGAGACCCCGTGCTTCAAGCAGGCCATCTTAACAACATTAGGGACCCCCGGGTAAAGCAGTGCACGGGGCCCTGCCTACAGTGTCGCTCCCAGCCTCCCACGCACTCACCAGAAGCAGCAGGCACCGGAAGTGATGCACTGCTAGGCTGCGAGCGGTTGTGACGCGAGCCGGGTGGGGGGGGGGGCGGACGAGCGGAGCCTGGGTGCCAGGCGGGGGGAGAGCGAGCGGAGCCGGGCGGGGGGAGAGCGAGCAGAGCCGGGGTGCCGGGCGGGGGGAGAGCGAGTAGGGTTGCCAGGTGGCTTGTCCAAAAATACTGGACACAATGGTGAAAGGTGCGACGCACTCGAGAATCGTTGGTGGGGAAGAATGTTATTTATAAATGACCTGACATGTTATTTGTTCTAAATTTCACTCCAAGTATTCACCAATTTGCACCAATTTATATTCCATTTCATAAAAAATCTGGGGAGGAGTCTTGGGAGCGAGCACCCTTCCGAGGATTGTTTTAGGAAATAGAATATGAAATAGTGCAAATTGGTGCATGCTTGGAGTGAAATTTAGAACAAATTACGTAATGGTCAGATCATTTATAAATAACTGACCTGCAGTCATACTGTACATGGCGAGCAATACTGATCTTACTGCTCCTCCCACAAATTCCAAGATTGTTGCACCCCCTCCTCATCCCCTCTCTCTCTCCCCCCTTGTCCTCTCACCCTCCCAGCCCCCTTTGTCCTCTCACCCCTCTGCCTTCTTGGGGATGATCTGTAAGTAAGAGTGCTGCAGAGATTGCAATGCTATTGTGATGAGAGCTGAATTATGGAGCCTTTCTGAGAATTTACAATGGTGGTTATTTTTAATAGATCTTGAAAATGGGAAGACTGTTAGTACAGCAGGGCCCCACTTCTCGTCGATCCGCCGATACGGCGGCACCGAGAAGGGGGCCGCCATGTTGGCTCGTAAAACGCGCATGCGCAGACCGTAGTTTGCACGCGCAGACCGTAGGCCGCGCATGCGCAGAACGGCGAAAATGCCGGTATAGTAAAAGAAAAGTAAGGGTGAGTGAGCACACACACACACACAGATACACACACATTGAGACATTCACTCACTCACACAAACACACACACCCACTGAAGCACACACATATACAGGCAGGACATAGGACACAGACAGAAAGACAGACACACCGAGACACACACACACACACACACATACAGACAGGACACACACTGAGACATACACACACACACATACAGACAGGACACAGATACACACACACACACACACACACACACACACACACACACACACACACACACACACACACACACACACACACACACACACACACACACACACACACACACACACACACACTGAAACACACACACAGGCAGGACACTGAGACTTGCACACAGCCTCACCTCTCTGCTGCATGCTTTTCCTCCGCTCTTTGGCCCCACTCCTCAGGCTCCTGCCACCTCCCGATTGGCTGAATTACACAGTTGCAACCAATCAGAAGCAGCCCTGCTCTATCCCATGTCCGGTATTATCTCTCATATTTTACCGGACAGGGGAACCAAATACCGGACACCTGGCAATCCTAAGAGCAGCCAGGGTGCTGGTCGGGGGGAGAGCATTGGTGGGCACGCATGGGTCGGGCTCGTGGGGTGGGGCCCCGGGCAACTGCCCTGCGTGCCCATACGTTAAGACGGCCCTGGCTTCAAGTCTCTACAACATTTTTTTTTTTTAAATCAAGCCAGGAGTGCTGCTTTAAGGGCAGATTTATATCATCATTAAAACAATCCACTAAGTAGACAAATCAAAAACATTTCTTTTTGTTGTTTTGGTTTTACAGCCAATCATACAGTATTGTAAATTAAAAACAATAGCTGGGTAGGTTTCCTGAATCCTTTTGAACCCTTCCCATGTCTCACACTCTTAAAATTGCAAACGTTCATTTGAAACGTCACTTGCATTGGCGGTCAGAGAGTAAGGAGAGAAGGTGACATGGCATATTCAGAGTGGAATTTCCGACAGAGTTCTAGGCTCCAACATAAGGCTGGTTTTATAGTAAGTGCTGGTGCGCATGTGGCTGTGCGCACGGTGTTGCGCGTGCACGCGACACGCACGTTCTGTGCATAAGTATAACCTGTGATGAGTGTGGCTAGGGGGCGTGGCCATGATGTCAGAAGGGTAGGCCGCACTGTGATTGGCTCATAGTGTCACATGGCGCGGAAACAACATGAAAATACAAATTTCTTGTATTTCCTCAGATCGGCCGCGCAAACGCTCACGGCCGAGCGCTCGCACGTCTCATCTATAGCAATGTCAGGCTCGCACATGCAATTATAAGTGACTCGTGCGCGCTCACTATATTACAGGCCTAAGGCTGAGTCCCCGCTGGCGCTGAGCTCGCTGAGCAGGCGGCGCTTGGCGCGGTTACTTGCATATATATATATATATGCAAGTTCCCGTTCACGCGATGCGCGTGTGCGCATGCGCAGGCACACACGCTCTGCGCTTTTGTAAATACACTTGCTCAGATTGCCCGCAATTGCGCCCCCCGCTTCCATGGTAACCAGATTTCAGAAGTAGAAACAAGGACACATTCAAAAATTATTTATAAAACAAATGACATCACTTCAAAATAAATATAATGGTGGCATTTAAACGCTGCCATTATGTTAGGCACACAGTTTCTCTGACTCATACCGACACCCCTTCAGAGGTAAGTATCTGAGGAAGCAGAGGGTCCCCGGTGTTCAAATTAACACAGTTCAGCTCCTGCTTCAATCCTGTAATAATAAAAAATAAAATTTAAAGGGAAAATTGTATTGCTGCTTTAAAATGTTTATTCTTTGATATGATTAATCAGATAAAATCACGCAGTGTCTATTTTTATGGTTTTAAGTGAGTCCGAATAGGGAAAAGCGGGGCATTTGAACGATTTTGAGAAAATTGTCGGGATACCAGGACGTTTAATGAAAATTCGGGACTGTCCCGGCTAAACTGGGACGTATGGTCACTCTGACTACGCTGGGCTTTGTGGAGACGTCCATTCTAACCTTCTGAACACTTAATATTTGAACCGCTCCCGGGTCACGTGAGCGGTTCACCAAATGAGGGCGAACTAGCTCTGTGCCGTCACGGCCGCGCCCCCCGACACGCTTCCCTGTCGCCACTGCCTGCAGGACAGGAAATCTCTCCTGCTGCAGGCGAGTGTGCGCTGCGCCGAAGAGGTGCGCGTTCCACTATGGACGCAGCCTAAGACAGAGGAACTACTAGCCCAGAAGGATTACCTTAAGATAAAGCAAGAAGAGTCTGTACAAACAAACACATACCTGCTGGTCAAGCCGCAGGATCAGGAGATGCAACACGCCCTGCAGGAACTATTCCTATACAAGACTCGCAAGAGCGCAAACAAGAGGAAATCCAATGCTGGATGAGCTGGCCATCAAAAAGCAACAAGGATTGGACAAGCTGAAAGAGCAGCTCGAGAGACAGCCATTTCTGATTTCAGATCTGGCAAGTCAATGTAAGTCCATATCTACAGAGCTCTAGAACAAGAGAGAGCAGCAGCTGTGATTCCCGGAGGAGATACAGATTCTGATAGTAAACTTACTTTTATATCTGTTTTATGTCTGAAGAGCTTATTCGTATTGTGTGTTATATTATTATGTCACGTGTATTACTGCTGTGAAGCAATATGGATGGATGGCGCAATATAAATAAAGATATATAAAAAAACGGAAAGTTGATGAAGTCACATGTCACAGTGATGCAACTCATCTGGAGAATTACAGAGGACTTTTTACGCTCAGCTTCTATCTGTAATATTTGAGCTGCTCATATCTGTTGAACAAAGCACCAGATTTTGTTAAATTAAAACATCCCCTGAAAGGACAACATCAAAAAAAAAATTTAAAAATAATATATATATATATATATATATATATATATATATATATATATATATGTTTGACGTATATACTTCTAGAGTAGTTATCTGTTTTGTAGAATTATCAATGTTATGCTAGGTTCAATTGTGAATCGACTAAGGACGTCTTTTTAATTCAGCCCTGATCTCTGCAACTTTCAATCACTATAGAATTCTCTCTTCATTTATTTTCAATCCTCCAACTAACCCCAAAAAATGGATCTATGTATTACACATCGCAAACTGACACAAAAGGGGAAGGGTGCAGATAGCTTCTTCAGCGCTGGGGGTTCCCAGCGAGGTTATTAAGCGGCGGTTGAGGGGACCGAGGATCCCATCGTGGGTGTGGGAGGTTGGAAGAGGGCATGTTTCTCTCGTGGCTCAGCAGACGAGGGGCTTCGGCCGCTCGCGGAAGTTGCAACCTACTTCCGGTCAGGCCCAACTGCCGCGTTCAGCCAGCGAGGCCCCCTTAGTCGCCAGCATCAGGATAGTTGACCCGGCGCTCCCGCTTTGATGGCAGCCCTGCTCCCTAGAGGTTCTACAGGAGGACGTGCTATGAATAGGGGGGCAGCATCAAAGCTCTCTGCAGGAGCTGCGAGATCAGCATTGGGCAGAAAAACAGCAGCAGAGCCTAGAACAGATGCAGAAATAGAAGGAGTTGAGTGCCTGTATTGCAGAGCTGCAGAGGTAGCATGAAGGGGCGTTTCAACTCCAGGCACAGCACAGCTGCAAAAAGTTGGGGCAACAGCTGCAGAGTAAAAAGGAGCATGAACACTTCATGCTCTGCAGGAACAGCTGGCATACCAGGGTGCAGGCAGAAAGGAGCAGTTACAGAACATTCTCTGCACACCCACCTGGCACCATTAAATTAGACTCAGACCTACAGGAGAACAACCAATTGTGAGAGCAGAGTTCATCGCTGACTGTGGAACTGCAGCAACAGCAGAGTAAGGCTGAGTCCATGGTGACTGCAGCCGTGCGGAGGCGCGCTGAGGCTGAGGGAAAGCGGGTGCTTTCCCTGGCCTTAGTTCCTGCGCCGTCCGGGGGCATGTCGGGGGCGGGCCAGTGACGTCACAGAGCTGGTTCTCCCTCATTGGTCGAACAGCTCACGTGATCATCCCTGCGCTCCCGTGAGCGCTCAAACTAAAAAAAATTAACAGCTACGCCTCCGCACGCCTGCGGACGCGTGCGCGAGCCCCTGCTAAAGCCGCTCTCATTGCGGCTGCAGGGGCTCACTGGCAAGCGTCAGCGCGCCTCAGCATGGGTCAGCGCCTAAGCGCTGACCCTGGACTCAGCATCAGCGCCTAAGCGCTGACCCTGGACTCAGCCTAAGGCTGTGTCCATAGTGCCGGAGACGGCGCGAGCTATGTAGCTCACTCCGAAAGCAAACACTAGGATGCCAATGCGTTTGTGTATAGTGCGTGCGCGCTAGCGCGCACATGCGCTACAAACATGTTTATATTTCCCGCGCGATGGCCAGGTCACGTGAGTGGCTCACCCAATGAGGGCAAACCAGCTCTGTGCCGTCACGGTCGCGTCCCCCGACACGCCTCCCTGTCGCCGCTGCCTGCAGGACAGGAAATCTCTCCTGCTGCAGGTGAGCGATTTGGGGGTAGGATGTGTGGCAAAGTCCCAGCACCTAAGAACACCAGCGGGGGTTAACAATTAATAACTAACAATATTTGCTAGTGAAGTACTCTAACCATAAAAAAAAGTTACAAAAAGTCAGAATGGTGCTGAGGCCCCAAGATATCTCCATCCACTATGTTAATTCACACAGGAAAAGTTAGAAGGACGGCCAACACACAACAATCAGTAAATAACAAAAACTAACTTCATATGCTTAAATCCTTTACTTGTTGGTTGGCACGTCTAAAAACAAATAATCAGTAATGCATTTCAGAACAACATATCCCTTCATCAGGCAGGTACCCGCCTGCTGCAAAGCTTTCCTCCCTAAATAGGATAGGACCCTTCCAAAACATGCACAACGGAGCACACACAGAGCACAATTACATCATCTCAATGGTTCCGACGTCCTTAGTACTCTTAGCAACCTCCCAATGCCTAAATATAGTGTCCATGGCAACCCTCATTAGAGGGAGAACCCTCAACAAACAATATTAGTCAAATAACATTGCATCAGAGCACAACAACAAATAAACAATAGCTGAAGTAAAACTCCAATTATGGGAACATGGAATGGGGAAATAAATGAGGATGAGAGGAAGATAGGGGAAAAGGGCACCAGAGGGACAGAAAATAAAAAAAAGCATAACCAACATGGTTGATTCATAGTTATAAGGTAACAACTAACCCTATCCACATAAACTCTCCTGTTTGTATGCTTCAAATATGACATGTCCCCATGTAACTGAACTCAGATGTTAACGCTATTGGATAATGAACGAAGCAGACATTGGCAGATGCAGATCTGTTGCAAAAAAGATTGGGAAAATAATAATAAAAAACAAGAACCCCGAACCCCGCAGCCACCGGACCCCGCAGCCACTGGTTACGACCATCCCCAAGGTATGTCTACTTTTTTATTGTATGTATTGTATGTCTTTATTTATATAGGGCCATTAATGTACATAGCGCTTCACAGTAGCAATACACGTGTAATCAAATAAATAACAGATAATATAAATAACAGATCATGGGAATAAGTGCTTTAGACATAAAAGTAACATTAAGGAAGAGGGCTCCCTGCCCCGAGGAGCTTACAGTCTAATTGGTTGGTAGGGAGAACGTACAGAGACAGTAGAAGGGAGTTCTGGTAAGTGCTTCTGCAGGGGGCCAAGCTTTATGTATCATGTGTTCAGAATATCCACAGTGCTATTCATATGCTTCTGTAAGCAAGTGTGTCTTAAGATGGGTCTTAAAGGTGGATAGAGAGGGTGCTAGTCAGGTATTGAGGGGAAGGGCATTCCAGAGGTGTGGGGCAGTCAGTGAAAAAGGTTTAAGGTGAGAGAGGGCTTTAGATACAAAGGGAGTAGAAAGAAGACATCCTTGAGAGGAATGCAAGAGTCTGGATGGTGCATAACGAGAAATTAGGGCTGAGATATAAGGCCCGGGCCATAGAGGGGGGGAGCCGGGCTGAACCGCGCGGACGCTGAGGCTCGCCTGCAGAAGCTGTGCGATTCCACGCACATACAGGCGAGCCAGCGTCCGCGATCGGAGGTGGGGGGAGACTGAGGGAGGCGGGGCAGTGACGTCGCTGGGCCAATCGCCCGCGAAGCACTGACGTCGACGTCACGGCGCCGACGTCACGGCGCTGTGACGTTGACGCAGCCCCACTCTCATTGGAGGTTTTCAGTCGACAGCGCGCTGAAAAACAGCTTGGCGCTCGGCTGAAAACGCCAAAGCCTCTGCACGCCTGCGGACGCTCGCGCGAGCCTCCTCTCAAGGCATCCTCATTGACGATGCAGGGGCTCAGCGCTGAGCGTCCGCACGCCTCAGCACGGCCTGTCCTTGTATGGACTCGGCCTAAGGAGGGGCAGAAGAGTGTAAAGCTTTAAAAGTGAGGAGAAGAATGGAGTGTGAGATGCGGGATAAAATGTTTTGAGGAGGGAGTGTGGTCTTTTTATATGTATTGGGGGAGTGTGGGTCTTTTCATATGTATTGGGGGGAGTGGGCGTCTTTTTATATGTATTGGGGGAGTGTGGGTCTTTTTATATGTATTGGGGGGAGTGGGTGGTCTTTTTATATGTATTGGGGGGAGTTGGGGTCTTTTTATATGTATTGGGGGGAGTGGGGTCTTTTTATATGTATTGGGGGAGTGGGGGTCTTTTTATATGTATTGGGGGAGTGGGGGTCTTTTTATATGTATTGGGGGGAGTGGAGGTCTTTTTATATGTATTGGGGGAGTGGGGTCTTTTTATATGTATTGGGGGAGTGGGGGTCTTTTTATATGTATTGGGGGTCTTTTATATGTATTGGGAGGGAGTGGGGGCTTCTTTATATGTCTCGAGGCTTTTTTTTATGTGTCGGGGGGGTTTTATATGCATTGGGTTTTTTTATATATGCCTTATTTTTTTATATATATGCATTGTTTTTTATATATATATATGCATTAGTTTTATGTATTGGGGGAGAGTGGGGGTCTTTTGTATGTATTGGGTTGAGTGGGGGTCTTGTTATATGTATTGGGGGAGTGGGGGTCTTTTTGTATGTATCGGGGGAGTGGGGGTCTTGTTATATGTATTGGGGGGAGTGGGGTTTTGTTATATGTGTTGGGGAGAGTGGGGGTCTTTTTATATTGATTGAGGGAGTGGGGGTCTTTTTATATGTATTGGGGGAGCGGGGGTCTTGCTATATGTATTGGGGAGAGCGGGGGTCTTTTTTATGTATTGGGGGTCTTTTATATGTATTGGGCGGGTGTGGGGCTTCTTTATATATCTTGGGGCTTTTTTATATGTGTTGAAGGGGTTTTATATGCATTGGGGCTTTTTATATATGCATTGGTTTTTTTTTATATATGCATTGTTATTTTTATATATGCATTGTTTTTTTGTATATATGCATTGGTTTTTTTTATATATGCATTGGGGCTTTTTATATATGCATTGGAATTTATTTGCATTGGGGTAGTTTTTTTGGTATTTTGTGGGGGGGAGTTATGTGAGGGGGGAGGGAATTGAGAGGGTTGTAATTGACTGAAGGGGGAGAAGAGAGAGGGAGGAGAGGGAGTGAGGAAAAGAGAGAGTAGGGGAGAGAAATACATGTTAGGCGGGGGGCTGGGATTCAGGGAGAGTAGGGTAATTGATGGAGGGGGGGGGGAGAGTGAGAGGTGAGACGGAGGGGTGAGAAATACATAGGAAAAGGGAGGGAAATAGAGGTGGCTCGTGAGGTGTAAATGGGGGGCTCGCGAGGTGTGAAATAGGGCTCGAAACACTGCCATTTAAGTAAAAGTTGCACCCTAAAAAAAAATGTCATGGTAGGTGTTCTATGGGTGAGGAGGAGTGGGGTGGGGGGAGCTGCTGAACTTCATTCTATAATTTAGGCACTTCCTTCCTGAAGCTCAAAGAGGGAGGGCCCGGTATCTGTACCAACATTGGCTATCACAAATCCCTGTGTCATCTCCACTCCTGTCACTCAGGAAGTCAGCATGAGGAGGGGGAAAACCCGATAGAATAGCCCAGGGGCGCGCAAACTTATTTTGCTGCGCCCCCCTGCCTCGCTCCCTCCGTTCCTGCCCCCCCTACCTCGCTCGGCATCAAATGACGCTGCGGGGTCGTGACGTTACGTCACGTGACCCGCGGCATCATGATGCCACGTTACCAGGGCAACCATGACGTCACAGTTGCCATGGTCAAGCGTCACGAAGCCAGCTGAACCTCGGTAAGTATAGCGTTGCAGAGGCCTCGCGCGTCCCCCAGCATTTAATTTAAATGCCTCGTGGGAAGAGCGCGGGACCTCTGCAACTGCCCGCGCTCCCCCAAAAAAATCTCGTGCCCCCCAGTTTGCGCACCGCTGGGATAACCTGTCACTGTTTGTGTCTTACTAGAACTTACATGACAGGGAAAGTAGAGAGATAACTGAACCAGCCTCCGCTATAGGAGGAATGGGCCAAAATTCCTCAAAGCCGATGTGAGAGACTGACCAGCAGTTACAGGAAACGCTTAGTTGAAGTCAAGGGGGTACCACCAGGTACTCAATTGAAAGGTTCTCATACTTTTCCACACATGAATATTGAATGTTGAATAATTTTTGGATAAATAAATGTTGAAAAAGTATCATGTTTTTGTGTCATTTGTTGATCAGGTTATCTCAATCTATTATTAGGCCTCAGATTAAGATCTAATAACATTTTAAGTTTGAAATATGTGAAAATCCTAAGGGATTCACAAACCATTTCGCGCCACTCTGTGTGTGTGTATATATATACAGTCATGTAAAAAAGAAAGTACACCCTCTTTGAATTCCATGGTTTTACCTATCAGGACATAATAACAATCATCTGTTCCTTGGCAGGTCTAAAAATTAGTTAAATACAACCTCAGATGAACAACAACACATGACATATTACACCGTGTCATGATTTATTTAACAAAAATAAAGCCAAAATGGAGAAGCTATGTGTGAAAAACTATGTACACCCTCACTGCTTCCATAGGAATTAAGATGCTAAGTAGCAGACAGGTGCTGCCAATCAAATGCCCTTGATTAATTGATCATCAGCAAGTGTGACCACCTCTATAAAAGCCAAAGTTTTAGAAGTTTGCTGGTCTGGAGCATTTAGGTGTGTGTTAAAACAATGCCAAGGAGGAAAGACATCAGCAATGATCTTAGAGAAGCAATTGTTGCTGCCCATCAATCTGAGAAAGGTTATAAGGCCATTCCAAACAATTTAAAGTCCATCATTCTACAATGAGAAAGATTATTCAAAAGTGGAAAACATTCAAGACAATTGCCAATCTTCCCAGGAGTTGACGTCCCAGCAAATTCAACCCAAGGTCAGACTGTGCAATGCTCAGAGAAATTGCAAAACACCCAAGAGTTACATCTCAGACTCTACAGGCCTCAGTTAGCACGTTAAATGTTAAAGTTCATGACAGTACAATTAGAAAAAGACTGAACAAGTATGGTTTGTTTGGAAGGGTTGCCAGGAGAAAGCCACTTCTCTCTAAAAAGAACATGGCAGCACGGCTTAGGTTTGCAAAGTTGCATCTGAACAAACCACAAGACTTCTGGGACAATGTCCTTTGGACAGACGAGACCAAAGTGGAGATGTTTGGCCATAATGCACAGCGCCACGTTTGGCGAAAACCAAACACAGCATATCAGCACAAACACCTCATATCAACTGTCAAGCATGGTGGTGGAGGGGTGATGATTTGGGCTTATTTTTGCAGCCACAGGACCTGGGAACCTTGCAGTCATTGAGTCGGCCATGAACTCCTCTGTATACCAATGTATTCTAGAGTCAAATGTGAGGCCATCTGTAACGACAGCTAAAGCTTGGCCGAAATTGGGTCATGCAACAGGACAATGATCCCAAGCACACCATCAAATTTTCAACAGAATGTCTGAAAAAGAAAAGAATCAAGGTGTTGCAATGGCCCAGTCAAAGTCCAGACCTCAACCCGATTGAAATGCTGTGGCTGGACCTTAAGAGAGCTGTGCATTAACAAATGCCCACAAACCTCAATAAACTGAAGCAACGTTGTAAAGAAGAGTGGGCCAAAATTCCTGCACAACTATGTGAGAGACTGATAAAGTCATACAGAAAACAATTAAGTTATTGCTGCTAGAGGTGGTTCTACAAGCTATTGAATCATAAAGGTATACTTAGTTTTTAACACAATGCTTCTCCATTTTGGCTTTATTTTTTTGATAAATAAATCATGACATGGTGTAATATGTAATGTGTTGTTGTTCATCTGAGGTTGTATTTACCTAATTTTAAGACCTGCTAAGAAACAGATGATTGTTATTATGTCCTGATATGTAAAACCATGGAATTCAAAAAGGGTGTACTTTCTTTTTCACATGACTGTACACATACAGGCATACCCCGCATTAACGTACACAATGGGACCGGAGCATGTATGTAAAGCAAAAATGTACTTAAAGTGAAGCACTACCTTTTCCCACTTATCGATGCATGTACTGTACTGCAATCGTTATATACGTGCATAACTGATGTAAATAACGCATTTGTAACAGGCTCTATAGTCTCCTTGCTTGCGCACAGCTTTGGTACAGGTAGGGAGCCGGCATTGCTGTTCAGGACGTGATGATAGGCGCATGCGTGAGCTGCCGTTTACCTATTGGGCGATATGTACTTACTCGCGAGTGTACTTAAAGTGAGTGCAATTAAAGCGGGGGATGCCTGTATATATACAATACATACACAAGGTCGAAAGGTCTGTCTGTGAGTGGGTTTATTGGCTTTGCATCTCATCCCAGGCTATGTTTAAAAGCTGAAAAAGAGAGAAAAGCAGCGCACTGCCAGGGAACCAGGTGGTAAAAATGACAAATTCTTTATTCAAAAATAAACATTACCCCAGGGGGTATTGCAGCCTCCTACATGTTTCAGACACGGAGTCCTTTAACAAGGAGTATACCTAACAGTGTAAAGAACCCTCCTTAAATACATGCCCACAGTGACTAAACCACTTCAAAATTTGCGCCAAAAACAGGTAGACGCGACGTCATCACCGGAGCGCGCCCGCCTGTGCGTGCATAAGGTGACCCGCATGTCTGTCCGTGCGCCACCCCCCGTGACGTCAGCACGAACCATAGGGCAATGAAGCCTTAGCTGAATCAATGACGCAAAACGCTGAGGTCCCTCCCCCTGGCCCCGAGCCCCCTCGCGCGAGAGCAGGAGACAGGGGCAGGTGAACCCGCCATTCACACAGCTTTTAAGCACAGCATGGGACTAGGAAAGCAAATCAAACCCCTCGCACTGATGATACCCATCAAGGTTGAAACATGCCTGTGAGTGGTTTGACTTGCTTTGCTGGTCCCATGCTGTGCTTAAAAGCTGTGTGAACTGCAATGCATTTGCTTAAATGGGCTCCATGTGAATGGATATTTCAGGCAAAAGGTGACACATTGTGTGCTCATTTGCATGTCATTTCCCAGAATCCCTTGCTGCAGTGGGAGCACTAGGTGATAATGGTTGAAAGGCAGGGTTGCAGACCTGTCTAAGATGTGAATGTGCTCACAAGTGATATTCTTTATTGGCTATATACATACACACACACACATATATATACCTACACTCCCTGAGGAAGGGCCCGTTTGTGGGTCCGAAACGTTGGTGATTTGTGTCATTTTTTTTCTACAATATATGTTTATTTTTCACACACCTGAGTGCTGTCTGCTCTTTCCCGTGCGAACGGTATCATATGTTTATCTACTTATTATGGGACATGCACCTACCTAAATGAGCTATATTGGAGTGCCGGCTGTTCATCTTTTTATATATATATACAGTGTTCGACAAACCTATACATTTGCGAGTGGATTTAACCCCCGGGCGAGTAAATATTGGCCCAAGCAGCACACGTTTGGTACTAGGTGGCGAGTAGATTTTTTTGTGTGGCGAGTAGATTTTTTGGTGATTTGTCAACCACTTTATATATATATATATATATATATACAGTGGTCGACAAATCACCAAAAAATCTACTCGCCACCTAGTACCAAACGTGTGCTGCTTTGGCCAATAGGAGCTCGCCAC